>NC_134702.1:118038781-118641281 GCF_043290135.1 Rhipicephalus microplus
ACCTTGCCACACAGCGAGACGTCCACAGTACAATTTCCCACCGGACACAACACCTCACAACTTACACCACGAAATGTCACCCCACGGTTCAGGCAAAACATCACTTTTGGTCCCAGCAGGTTTTTAAAATTTACACTCATCACCGAGACTGTCGCGCCTGTATCCACAAGTGCCACAGTAGCCACTCCATCGACAACTACATGAACTTTGTTCTTCAACATAAATGCTGACGGGGGTATACCTGTAGATAGCACCTGTGATCTCGCGGCCTCACCCCCACTGGCCGCACCGACTAGTTTTCCGGCGGCGGTGTACGTGCGCGTCGCCGTGGCGATGGCGATCGTGGAGCACGGGGAGCTGGTGGTGGTGTCAAACTTCGATCAGAGGCCGGTGAGGGGTAGCGTGATCCGGTAGGTGCGCGTGGTTTCCATGACGTGGAGAGCGGATGGTCGAAAGGTTGGTGAGACATGTGCCAAGACTGTCGCTGATATGGGCCGTGGTCACAAAAACGTGCGATGTGACCCGGGACACCACAGTTGTAGCATGGATATATTTCAAGTGTCTTAGATGAAGGAGTGAAAGGGAGAAGGCAGGTGAACTCCTATTTGGTATATTTGTGCGCTGTGTGTGTACACACATACTGTGGTGGTGATCTAATAAAAAAAGTCAATATGGGTCCATGGGTCATCAGGCTCTGAAACACATAACTAGTAATATCCGTGAATCATTTTGCTATCTTTAAGGCAAGTCCAGCCCAAAGGACGTTTACCCGAGAGCAAGACGCTGCGAATTCGTGTGCTGGAAGTAAGTGCACTGAGGAGCGGGCCAAATAATGGGGACCAATGCAGCAGACGACGCACTTCTCCACCCTCGACAGAGCAGGGGCGATTGAGTGCATCTATGCACTTTATTAGACAGTAATGTCACTGCATATTTTGTTGGAAAGTGCCGTCATTTTTTTAACCGAGCCGCCACGCCATGCACCTCGTCTCCTGCATCTCGCTTCTCAGGCCGCCACTCGAGAAAGGTCACGGACATTACACGTGTTATAAGCATGACATTGCATTCTTCTTAGGAAAGTGGCGCGAGATGGGTTACAAGGTCGGCGTCCACACGGTGGCCGTTAAGGAGAGGATAAGAATACGTCTGGGACACTAGGATACTTTGCTGAAGTTATGAAGGAAAGTGTCACTACTTTCTATATACTAGGAAACATTATCTTACAATGCAGTGCAGCGGCACTAGCGGTCTCCACTCATACCACAACATGCGGAGGAGTGGAGTGAGCGCTCTACCGACGAGCCACCTAGAAGGAGTAAGAACTTTCATTATACCTAGCAGCGAGGCACCGCTAGTGGTCTCCACTCATACCAGACCACGCGGTGGAATGGAACGAGCGCTCTACAGCAGAGACACCAACGAGGCGTGAATACCTTTATGATACAGTGCAGAGCAGTACCGCTGACGGTCTCCGCTCATGCTAGAGGATGCGCCCGAGTGGACGTGCTCTGGTAGAGTTCTACCGCAGAGTCATTTAACGAACACTCCGAGGTTCGGGTACACGTTAAAGAACCCCAGGTGGTCGAAACTTCCGGAGCCCTCCACTACGGTGTCTCTCATAATCATAGCGTGGTTTTGGGACGTTAAACCCCAAAAATCAACCAACGAACACTCCGAGTACAAACGTGGGTGCGACGACGGATAAGAAACAAGCCCTGACTATCAGCTGCTTTGATTTAAAAAATTAGGTGGACGAGGCATGTCCGCAGTGCTATCTCTTGGCTGTGGTCCGGAGTCATCGTAGGCGTAGTTCGCTCACACTCGGTATTGTCCCGGCACACGCACTCATCTGCGTTTACTGGAGCCTTAAAGGGCCATTTACCGGGCCCCATACAGAATTTTAGTTAGACAGAGAAAGCTGTTAGGTGCCCGATGAGGAACGTTTTGCCACAAAAACTTTTTGAATCGGTTCATTACCAGCGGAGAAAACAGGTTTTTTGAAGTGGCGCGAAACGAGGGTGAGAGGAGGCGAGCTCGAAATCCTTGGTGCTACACCGCTTAGCCTTCGCAAGCCAAATTTCTTCCCCACGCTCTCCGGCATCCGACCAAGAGGTGACGTGCGCATGACGTGCCGAACAAGCCCAGCCCCCGAGCACGCGAGCAGCGTTGCTTTGTTGAACAGTGTTGTTTTGTGGCCTTCTGCCTGTTTCTGCGGGATGATTTGGAAACGCTGGCTTAGACGCGGTAGAGTACATGAGCACAATGAGTGCGTGAACGCGTAGGAGCGTTCCACGGCGGACGTCTGCTCAATGCGCTGACCGCGGGGAAACGAACGCATGCGCAACGGTGGCACATTAGCCCCGCATCTCGTAGCATTTCACGGGAAAAAATTGAAAGAAAAACGCGCACAGTTTTTACTGCGTCTCATTATTCATTTCAAGTTTTATTTATCTCTTCAAGCAACAAATACATAAACTACGCTTGTTGTGTTAAATAATTTTTGACGTGCCACGTGGTATACTGTTGATAACGTCAGAGCAGACTCGTCTACGTAGAGGACCAACGTCCCTGCATTGCCGTGTACGTAGGGCCATTCCTACGCCTACGTCATGCCCTCATTCTCTACGCGTGCGCCGGCAGAAGGGAGGGGGGCAGCTTTCATCTTGCTATTTGACCCATTTCCGTGGCGCGTAGCGTTGCAAAGTTTGGCAGACGTGATCATGAACGCCTCGTCTACGCAATGCACTTGTCAGCTCAAAATTGTCAAACCTGGTGAGTGGCCCTTTAACCATAACCGATAGCTGCACGTTCCTGATGGCTGGAAGATGCACTTAGGCGTCAAAATATATCCGCGCAAAGCGAGGTTTACTCCGAGAACGAACACTGAAGAGATTTTTCAGGAATGAAAAGCGGTCCTTCTTAACAATTTGTTTTTTGTGGATGTAAAAACCAGCAGTTGATTTATCCCTAGAATACGGTAGCACTGGTTAGTAAAGTGAGAGGAATGAGCCAGAAGTTCAGCATGCTTGATGCCTAATAGAAAAGAAAATGAGTGCTTACCATCCCTATGCCAGCATAGTTGAGTGCGGGTGGTCCGTACTCGTAAAAGATTGGTTGATGCACATGTCCCGTTGGAATTACAACCGTACTCCCCGTGTAAAAGGCACGGGCGCTCTGCTCGTTATAAAGCCAACTTTTCTGTTCTTTCCACTGATAGTGAGTGTTAAGACGACGACCTTGTATCCATGAGGGGAAGAGTCGGTCGACTGGTACGTCGTGAAGGGGTTCTGCGCATACAAATGACAACACATTGTTATGTGAAACACTCTTAATGCATGGAAGCTTCAGGAAAACTACCTACGAGTGATTCATGATAAAAAGTATAACATTGTAGCAAGACAACTAACGTCAGCATGTGTCATGGGGTATGCACAAGTTTGCCTACAATGGGATGAATATTGTGGACGTGCGTGGGCAGGATCTCTATGACGGATGGCGAATTAGCTAAGGAAACAGATCAGGGAATGATTCATAGTACATTTTTTTGTTTCCGGAAAACTGGAACAATATTACGAACTTTTATTTTCACCCGAAACATATTACCCGTACAATTGTTTTACCCGAAACATAACAAATGACCTTTGAACACTTGATTGATTTGTGGGGTTTAACGTCCCAACACCACCGTATGATTATGAGAGACGCCGTAGTGGAGGGCTCCGGAAATTTTGACCACCTGGGGTTCTTTAACGTGCACCCGAATCTGGACCTTTGAACACTGCATACGCGTACTGAAAAAGAGTAGTTTGACACAGCGGGAGCAATATCACCTAAATGACCAACGAAGTATTAAGGTAAAATGATTATGTGTTTAATGAAATGTGACAGGCTGCCTTTAAGTTTGTTGTTAATCATAGTGCAAATTTATGTATGGGTTTAACTGTCTTGTAAATAAGTTTATATTCTCTGTACAGTCTTTGAGTTTAGGTGTACTCATTCTGTATGACACTTAATAATAAAAATTTAGAAAACACCTTTTTATGTTTCTTTTATGGAAACCCCATCGTATGTCATCAATTCCTAATCAAAAACAGCAAAACGTAAGAGCCTACACGCCTCTCATATTATCTCAAAGGACATTGAATGGAAATTACGCTCGTATATTAAACCTCTGTTGCACGAAAGATTAGTGGCACATTATTCTTATTTCACAGTGGTTCGCAAGCTACATTGCACCACTAGTGTTCATCATGCAGCTGCGTAAAACACGTGTGGAAATTGCGAGAAAATCGGAGTCCAAAAATAAAGAGAATATGATCAGATTGAAATGTTAGTGCTACTTTTCACACACAAAAAATCAATTTGTCAGTACTCGCTTGAGTACGACGCCGCAGAAAGCCCCGCCGCGGTGGTCTAGTGGCTAAGGTACTCGGCTGTTGACCCGCAGGTCACGGTTTCGAATCCCGACTGTGGCGGCTGCATTTCCGATGGAGGCAGAAATGTTGTAGGCCCGTGTGCTTAGATTTGCGTGCACGTTAAAGAACCTCAGGTGGTCGAAATTTCCGGAGCCCTCCACTACGGCGTCTCTCATAATCATATAGTGGCATTGGGACGTTAAACCCCCACATATCAATCAATCAACGACGCCGAAGGAAGCAAATATTCCGCCTTCTATATTTAAACACCTGTTTCAATATCTGATGCCGTGAGGTAGATGATCAGATGTGTCCGATTTGCGTCTCTAGGCATAGCGGATGGTAGCTTGTGGAAACTAAAAGCTTAGTTCTTTTCTGATAAGAACGACTGAGTTGACTTTTTACGCTTAATAAATGCAAAACGTTCACACGCTTCCATGAAACCGCACGTTCGCGATTATACACGAATTTATCAAGAAGCTTGCGGCAATGATCTATTCTACTACATCATACTGCATTGTATATTTCTTATTGTGAGCTTTGTGAAGTGTATTACTACGCTCAGTTATTTCAGTGACTGCATTGAATGCCCAGAATTGTGACGCGCAGAATCACCTCGGAAACTTGCCTTATGAGTATTCGGTGCCACAAACACTTTTACCTTGCCTATTCCGTTCAACTTATTTGTCCTTCATATGGTAATTTCCATGTTTTATGTCACTTTGCTCACTAGGAGTAATTTTAACGGTGGATGTTTAACGTCTAGAGAGCTGATGACAAAACATAGAGTGTACTGACCGTAAAATCTTTCGACGAACTCGGGTTTTATTCGATCTCCTGGGCTTCCTATTAAAACCTTGATTCCGTCCAGCGTGTTCTTGAAACGTGTTCGAAAAGTGGAAGTCAGCCAGCTTGAGGAGTTGAGGGCCTCGGAGAAGACTGCCTTGACTCGAAACACCATGTGCCTCACCTCGTCTAGCATCGCTGGTCGTACTGTTTAGTAGATAAATACGCAAAAGGCATTCTTCCTAAATGTGCAGGCATAATAGCAGTACAAGGGTCAATTACATTCAGCTGACTTATAATAGGGTGAACATTAATCAAGTGAAGGTTAACACTTTACACCGGCTATATTCATCTTTAGTTAACAAGTTGATTTCTTTACAAGTGACCTAATTCTTGGGTAATGTTCAACAAAAATGAACGCAGTTAATTCACTTTCAACAAAATGGTCAGAAAGAACGAAGACCCTGTAGCTCGTATGGTTTTTATGTGCAAGTTGGTCAAATGAACAATATATAAGAAATAACAAAAAATCACAGCATATCCACACAGGAAACGATAATGAGTGAGGCAAAGTGTCAGTCAGTCCAGCCCATTGATCTCTACTAAGGGGAGCTAGATGGGGCATCGAGCACGGGTGGTTGAAGCCACCGGAAGACTCCATCGGTGTCCCGAAACCCACCACCATGAGCAGTCGCCTGCTGGAGGCGCGAGGGCTTTTATTGCGACAACAATATAGTCCCTCTTGGCTGGATTTTGCCCCTGGCGTCGGCGTCGACGTCGGCGTGGGCATCAGCGTCAATGTCACGCACCGTATATGTATACGTATTTATATATAAGAAAACTTATGAAAGGAAAGAAAAACACATCGGCGCGCGATGTCGAACGTGGGACCTGTGCGTCGTGAAAGCGAGGTGATAACCACTTAGCCACCCCGGACCACATCCTTCACCATTTAAATGGCAAGCTACTTATACCTTCCACGTACCGCTGCTCACGAGCATCTCGGGGGAAATTGTGTTTTCAGCATCACCCGCGAGATGGCGCGATGAGCGCGCGTCGCGATAAAGTTCCTCTACAATGATTGATATTTGGGGTTTAACGTCCCAAAGCCACCATAGATTATGAGAGACGCCGTAGTGGAGGGCTCCGGAAATTTGGACCACCTGGGGTTCTTTACCGTGCTCCCAAATCTGAGCACACGGGCCTACAACATTTCCAGCTCCATCGCAAATGCAGCCGCCGCAGCCAGGATTCGATCCCGCGACCTGCGGGTCAGCAGCCGAGTCCCTGAGCCACTAGACCACCGCGACGGGGTAAAGTTCCCTTATAGAGAAAGTAGCAACACTGTCCTCCATATCCTCTCAAAAGTGTCCAAACCTCCTCTCGAAAGTGTTCATCCCTCTTCTCCCAAGTGTCCAAACCATATTAGTATCCTCTCCCAAACGGCCACCGTGCGGGCGCCAGCCTTATAACCCAGCCCACGCTACTTTCCTATCGAGAATGCCTTGTGATGCTGATAACGCACGCACCGTCACGCACAGCACGTTCATTATCAGTGTGACACGACATTCTTGATAGAATAGTGGCGAGAGCCGGTTACAACGAAAAAAAAACATAAAAAAGAAAGAGTTTCGTGCGTATTTCCCGGGCGACAGCGCGTGTAGCGGAGAGGTGGAAGGTGGGAGAGGACGGTGCTCAGCGTGGCGGCTCCAGTTAAAAGAAACACGGTACTTTCCCAAGAATATCCAGAGCTTTAGCGTCGCTACATTGCGCGGCGGTGCCCGATTTAATCTCTTACGCACACTTTTCCCGGCTTAGAGAAGAACGGAGCTCCGTCACGCGCTCTTATCTAGCTGTGGCGAGGAGGGGAAAGTCGTAGGCCTTGGACGGCCTTGGGCTTTACCTGGAATGATTATGCTGTAGTTACTTGGTGTACAAAGGTCACTCCAATCATTGCTGTCTCCGTTCAAGAAAGCACGTGTTTTCAGAGTCAGCGAAGTAAGAAATGAGACGCTTATTCGCGTGCATCCGTACCTGTCAGTTTTGTCCGTCATTTGTGTGTGAGGAACGTGGGGCATGCTTCGGTTTGCTTTCCATTCTGCGCGTGACCTTTCAATTTGTTGCTATCGCGTTCATTGCTTCATCTTTCCGGTAAAGCTGTGAATTTTGAATGAAATGCTGGCCTGTAGATTCCTGTGATCTTTGAAAATCGGCCGGAATCGTCAACACGAAGACATTTTACACATAAGTACATCAAAACTATATTCAATACATTGTGCGAGCATTTGGTGGTATTTTACCGCCTATTTTTTATGGAGGTGCATTGAAGTGGTTCACCCGAATCACGGATTGTGTGACGAGTCACTCACAAAAGACAAAGCTTTGCGTGCCTGGCTACCATTGCACTCATTCCTTTTTTTAAAAAAAAGAAAGCCGTGACAATTTCTTTCTCTGACACCTGACTAATGAGTGTAACGTTGTACGTAACAGCACTGAGTCATTATCGAGCGGCGTCGCTACGGCGTCTATCGTTTCTTCTGTCGCGTTAGTCAGCGTTCCAGGTGAAGCCTAATCGTAGGGTTCGTTGCATGGACTAGTTGTAGATCACAGCACACCACCATTTTGGACGGCGTCGCTACGGCGTGCGTTTTTTTGTGTAGCGCTGGATGACCACGTGATTATCATGTTTGGATGTGTCGTTTACCTTCGCCATCTATTCACATCATGTGATACCAAATTTAGTATATGTGGAGCTAGCGAAACGACCGCGAGCCACGCTATGAGCGTGGTATGTTGTCATGTTCTTACAAGACACGCGTGTCGGGATTATCATGTTCGCACCAGTCATATACTTTTGTCATCCATTGAGGTCACTTAACACTAAATTTGGTAAATGTCGAGCTATCAAAACGGCCGCGAGCCCATAAAGAATGGCTCATTATACTCCAATGTACCAATGACGCGCGCGCACGCTTGGTACAGTGACGCTACGTTATCAAAACGCGAGCACTCTATAGACTAGAGCACGCCTATCTTACACCTAGGCGTTTCGGTGGTATACCCTCGCTCCCAGAGACGCCATAATTTGTTGCAACTGCCAAGGCGCGCCTCGCTGGCCTAGAATGCAGTGGCTCTTAGAGCTTAAAATGCAAAAGAGCACCTGTTCACGCTGCGCCACCATTCACGCTTCGCATCACGCTTCGTCAACGCTTCGCATCATCTGATGCGAAAAAATCAGCGCAAGTGGAAAAGATTGCTGAGCACCGCCTGTGAAGCTTACAGCGCATCGGTTGAATTGTGCCAGTAGGGTGTTTTGCGATGACACAGATTTCCATCCACAACGAAAAACGTCGAGTTCCGCCTCCTTAGGATATATTCCCCATCAGCAGGAAAAACTACGAGCTCAGTGAAGTGTACAAGTTAGTACACTAATTGCGTTTATTCAAGCGTTGCTCCAGCTGTTTCACTTTAGAGCAGCGATTTGCGTGCAGTATGAAGGTAGTACGAGGCACAAAACTATTACCGTACTCTTTCGCACGCCGCATGTCAATAATATATGATATACTTATTGCGACTCACGCGTAGATGCAAGCACCCCACATGCTTGATACAACCGTAACGGCCAACTATCACGATGAAAAGAAATGTGAACGGTGCGGAAAACATGACTTTCGACTCGGTTGAAATACGACATGCCTTGACTGTCACTAGGCGAATTTACACGAGCTTTCGGCTGGCGTTACAGTAGCATTCTAAAACCTTGTACTGGCTGGCACTTTTGCAGCACGTGTGTGTTCCGAGTGCCCCACGGGCCTGGCAATAGGTGACCGGTAATATGGGCAATCGCAAGGAACTGTGGAATAGGACGGCTTCCGGTACGACGCAAAACGTGGGTTAGCAGTGGCACACACGCATTTTTGTACGGCTCTGTTAAAGAAAAGCACCTCTCCGTGCAATGCTAGTGTTTTAGAAGTAGTTTTTTTTGTTTTTGCTAACCCTGACTGTGACTATGTCAAGCTACGAAAGCCATGAACCGTAAGGCAACTTATTTATCGCAGCGAAATGATCTGGAGTGCTTTTCTGCTCCTCGGGGCTGCTGTCAGTTTTGCTAGCAGATCAGTTGATATAGAAAACAGTTTCCATTTTATGACACGTTACTGCATATATAAAATCCCCATTTCAAAGATCTCAGTGAATGGTGATCACTGTAGCAGTGTGCTACGAATTTATTTTGGGACCGCTGCTTCGGCCGACATCGTCGGTCGATCGGCATGAAGCGCAGGAATTATTGAGCGCGTTGGGATATTTTTTTATGGCGAAGCTCCTTAGAGCGGCCCCCGTTCGTCCCTCGTAGTCGTAGTCGTAGTCGCAATGTGGAACCAGTGTTACATTTTGACCTGTAAGGTGGTGTCGGTGGGACATTTCTCCTGTGCTTTGTTGAACAATAAAAATTTCGTGGCGTCTGCGTTAACTAAAAGCCGAATGCCCCTGTCTCTTATTCCTGATTAGCAGCCATTGGCATGTACATTAAGCACTATCTGACAAGAAAGGGTTGCTACGTTATACTCGCTGGGTGTAACCTCCTTAGATTTAGAAAGGTTTAGCGAGCGTTGAGACGCAGTGTCATGATTACAATGAACTAGTATATACCATGAACTCGATCTGGGTAAAGGTGGGAAGTACACAAGAGGCGCAAGCCGTATAAAGAAAGTAAGCGTGTGCCACCTCTAGTTTAGTTCTTGGATTGTCCACTGGATGGCGGTGCATATGCGGAATATATGATGAAAAGATGCGAGATGGTGGTACTTGGAGTGTTGAATAGATGGACGAACGGACACACAGACAGATGCATGGACGGGCTCACGGATGGCTGCACCGACGGATGGACGCATGGATGTGCGTACGCATGAACAGACGCACGCATGGACGGGCGAATGGACGCACGGACGGTCACACAGACGGACGCATGGATGGACGGATGCTTCGCCCCACTCTCCATCATTTACTCCGTGGATATGCTGCCATTTTTTAAAAACTTTTTCGTTACCACGTATCACGAGAACATTGTTTTGGAGACACTCGCGATGCTCCGCGTCACCCTAATATCATCACTGAGGGGATGGTGTATTTTTAGGTGCAGAGCTTCTTAAGCCATGGGTCGTGCATCCCCGATGTGTGTATGCATTATCTGTAGTAGTAGTAGTAGTAGCATTCGCAGTAGTGGTAGTGCGGTAGTAGTAATAGCAGTAGAAGGTGGCCACCTCTCGTATAGTCCTTGGAATGTCCGCTGTATGGCGGTACTTCTATATAATGAATACATGTTGAAAAGATGCGAGATGGTGGTTCTTTGAGTGTTCATTATACGGGCAGACAGTCAGACACATGGACGTAGGGACGGACAGAAAGACGGATAGACAGACGCACAAGTGGACGGATGGACGAACAGACAGCGGGACGCACGCATGGAAGAGAGACGTGTGGATGGACGAATGTGTGGTTGGACAGGCGGACGTACGGATGGACGGAGGCATAGACGACCAGCAGCACGGACGTACTGACGGATGCTTCGCCACACTTCTCACTATTAACTCTGAGGACATGCTGTCAGGTTATGCATGCGGTCCGATTTTTTATTGTTCAACAGCGTACAAGACACATGTCCTACTGGCACTGCCTTGGAGGTCCACATACAGTGGCTATAAGTACGGAGTGGCCAGTAAACAGTTGTGCAGCGCGAGCTGTCGGTTTCAAGGGTGAAGCTTCATTAGGCCGTGTCTCGAGCGTTACCGATATATGTAGTAGCTGTAGTAGTAGTATTAGTAGGTAGCCATCTCTCGTTCAGTCCTTAGAACGTCCGCTGGATGGCGGTACATGTATATGATGAACATATGAAGGAAATATGTGAGATGACGGTTCTCGGGGAGTTCAATAGATGGACGGACGGCCGAAGAGACGTGCAGACAGATAGACGGATGTACGCACAGAAGAAAGCACGAAGGAATGGACAGAAGCATGGACACTCGGACGGCCGCACGGATGAACGGAAGCAAGAACAAATGGATGGATGGGAGCACGGATGATCGAATTCACTGACGGTTGTTTCACCCCACTTATCATCATTCACTCCGTAAATAAGCTGTGCATTTTTTTTTCAATCAAGAAGCTCGCTAACAGACGCTGCCAGCGTCGTCTTTGCGAGACGCTGTGAGGAGGAATGACTAGAGGAGAGGGAGAGCGAGCGTAGGTTAACAGACACTCCCTGCATCGGCGTGGCGAGGTAGGAGAGGGGAGCCTAGAAGAGAAGAAAGGAGGGATCGCATGCGCAATGGCGTTGGTAACGGCACTGCGAGGAATGCCTAAGAAAAGGTGTAGCGAGCGCAAGCAGGTGAGGCATAGAGTTTATTAAAATCAACTAGAGCAGGGGGTCGAAATTTCCGGAGCCCTCCACAACGGCGTCTCTCATAATCATATGGTGGTTTTGGGACGTTAAACCCCACATATCAGTCAAAATCAACTAGAGGGGACTCTGGCGCTGCAGTCGTTCAGAGACAATAGTACTGTAGGGTCTTACACGACTTTGCCCTGTCTCCGTAACTGTGGACGGCGAATGGCACTTGTGGCTTCGTCTATCGCTGTGTTTCGTTTTTTGTTTTGAAGGAAAGGACGAACCCTATTGAACTTCATGACCCGATTTTAAACAGTAAATCTACAATATTAAGGTCGTGAAGTGCAACCGCTGAACATTTGCCGATTTTTGTTTTGTGCGAAAAGAGCTCCCAGCCACACGATAGAACACGGAGCCAGAGTGAGTGAGTAAAAACTTTATTGAACATGTCCGGCGTCATTGAGCTGGCTGGGACTACAAGCACCCCGGCCTAGGTGACGGCCTCGAGTCCTTGGACCATGGCGGCATCCTGGGCTTGCCGGACGGCCCACAGTTAATCGGCAAGTACGTGGCTGAGAAGAGCCGCCTCCCATCGCGCTTCGCGGTTCGAGACTGCCATGTCTACCGGGTTCGTAGGGGACTACTACGCGTTACCGGTACACTTCCACAGCATGTGCTGCAGCGTCGCTCTGGCTCCGCATGCGTTACACGCGTCGGACGTATAAATGCCTGGTTAGCAGAGGCGAAGGATCACCGGATTGGGATACGTGTGTGTCTGTAGTTGTCTCCAGGCAACCTGCTGTTTCTTGTTTAGTTTCGCGTGGGTTGGTGTATATTTGCATCTGTTCAGTCTGTAGTGTTGCGTGATGGCTCTGAAAGTGGTTATGCGATCCCCCCGCGTCCATTCCCGCATCGCTGTCGAAGTGTGCGAGACATCGGGACTGTCGGCAGGCGTCGCAGCTCGGCGTGTAAGTCATGGAGCCGCGGCGTGGGCAGTCGCGTTGCCCGCAAGCGGAGGGTCCGTGTGGGCGGGGGTCCATACGAGGAAACTCGTTTTTGCTGGAGATGTTGCGTTCGTGAATTTGGAGAATGCGGGCCGCTTCGCGGGAGATCCGGCCGCTGGCGTAGTTGCGTATCGCCGCCTGCGAGTCGCCTAGTATCACCTCGGCGTCCGTGGTGGCTATCGCGAGGACTATGGCAGCTTCTTCGGCCGCCTCCGTCTCTTCCGTGCCTATCGTTGCACTCGTGACGCAAGTTCCTACATGATCCGTGATCGCGACCGCGAAGCCGCGGTTGCAGTCGTAACGGGCCGCGTCCACGTAAAATGTGTCTTTGCTATTGCCGATTTTCTTTTCAAGGTCTTGGGCGCGCCTGTTGCGCCGAACGATGTGATGTGTCGGGTGCATGTTCTTAGGCAACGGCAGAACGACGATGCGCTCGCGAATACGTCTGTTTATCCCGACCTTTTCGCCGCGCTGCGTATGGTAGTTGATTTCCAGTGTCTCGAGGATGTGTCGACCAGTTCTGGTCTTCGCCAGACGTTCGTACTGGGCGATGTTGTGTGCTTCGATTATCTCATCTAGAGTATTGTGCAACCCCAGCTCGAGAAATTTTTCCGTGCTGGTATTGACCGGTAATCCGATTGCGCATTTGTACGCCTTGCGGATGAAACAATCTAAATTGGTGCGTTCAGTCGCCTGCCACTTGAGGTAGGAGGCGACGTACGTTATATGGTTCATAACGAAAGCATGTACCAGGCAAATGGTATTGCTTTCCTTCATTCCGCTATGCCGATTTGGTATTCGTTTCAGCAACCGGATTGTTTCATTGACCGTGCCCTCTAGTCTGCGAATGGTTTCGCCGTTGTGGCCGTTGGCAGACAGGCGCAAGCCCAGTACCCTAATGGTCTTAACTTGTGGGATGACAGCGCCGTCTGATGTGCGTACATTAATTTCTCTATATGCGCACTCAAATGCGCCATCGGCGTTCTTGGGTTTACGGCCCCTGCGCGAGGGTCTATAGAGCAGGAGCTCCGATTTAGTGGCGGAACATTCGAGGCCAGTGTCGCGAAGGTAGTCCTGCACCACGTCGACGGCTTCCTGCCGCGTTTGCTCTACGTGGCCGTCATTTCCCTCGGCAACCCAGAGGGTGATATCATCGGCATACAAGCTATGATGGAGGCCTTCTATCTCAGCCAGTTTTCGTGGTAATCCGACAAGCACAAGGTTAAAGAGCATGGGCGAGATTACGGAGCCCTGCGGCGTGCCCGTACAACCCATGTATATGTCTTGCGATTTTAGTCCGCCGGTCGCTAATCGGGCCCGGTGGCCCGTAAGAAAATCCCGTACATAGTGGTACGTTCTCTCGCCCAGTCCCAACGCTCGTATACTTTCAAGTATCGCAGCATGGCTAACGTTGTCGAACGCCTTTTTGAGGTCGAGCCCGAGTATCGCTTTGGTGGATCGTGTGGGATTGTCTACGATATCGTGCTTGAGTTGAAGCATAATGTCCTGCGTGGAAAGGTTACGACGGAACCTCAGCATCGTGTGTGGGAGCCTGTTTCGGTCCTCGAGGTAGTTGGTAAGGCGAGCGAGAACCACATGTTCCATGACCTTACCAACGCAGGACGTCAGGGATACCGGTCGAAGGTTGTCATTCTGTACTCGTTTGCCCGGTTTGAAAATCATAATTATGCGCGCCGTTTTCCACAAGTTCGGTATAGCGCCCGCTGTCCAGCACTCGTTCATGTAAGCCGTCAGTTGTTCTATCGATTCGTCGCCCAAGTTACGTAGCGCTTTGTTGGTTATCCCGTCCGGGCCTGGCACCGACTTTGTGTTGAGCCTGTGCAGCACCACCCTCACCTCTGCAACGCTGAAGTTCTCGTCTAGCTCCGCGTTACCCTCACCCTCCCAGGCGTATGCCGAGTGTGCGAGGGGGCTAGGTTACTTAAAGAAACGGCTTCGCACGTCATCTAGAAAGTCCGCGTGGGTGCCTTTGTAGTCGTGCAGCAAGTTGTTAAGCTTATGTGCGTGCGATGTTTTCGTCTCCTCCGGATCCAAGAGGTGCCGGAGGAGATGCCACGTCTTTGCCCGTCCCAGCTGATTCTCCATCCCATAGCAGATTTCTTCCCATTGCGTTTTGCATACCTGTAACGCGTGCTCTTCCATGTCCCTGCTTAGCCGTGCTATGCGTCTGCGCAGCGTTCGATTGTGGCGTTGGCGCTTCCACCTGTCTTGCATGCTGCGCTTGGCTTCCCACATTTGTAGGAGTTTGCTGTCTACCACTTCGAGCTGTGCTCTGGCGGAACCCCCCACGTCGCCGTTTCTAAATCCCCCTTGAGCGTCACAGTCCACCTATCTATATCCTCAATAGCCGCACTGCCACGATTCTGCTCTTTCCGGACTTTGCAAAACGCGTCCCAATCCACCAGCCGGTGGTTCTTGCCCTTGGTACCTTCCCGATGAACGCGGTGGTGAGGTTCAGCGTCGACCTGGATCTCGATCACTGAGTGATCGCTAACCAGGTCTTCCTGTGTATTGTGCCATCGCGTGCTAGCAACGTTCTTGGTAAATGTGAGGTCGGGTGAGGTGTCTGCACATACGCTGTTGCCCCTGCGCGTAGGCGCGGAAGGGTCTGTGATGAGCTCGAGGCCCTCATTCTGCGCATCGTCCCAAAGGCGCTTACCTTTTGGCGTTTCGTAGCCGTACCCCCACGCCGCGTTGGGCACGTTGAAGTCGCCCGCGATGAGCAAGGGCCCGTCGGCAGCTGCCTCGCGCGCCTCTCGCAGTAACGTGCTAAAGCGGTGTCTGGCTTTGGGTCTGCTATACACGTTCAGCACAAACAGGCCGGGGCCGCACCCTTTCGTCGGGATGAGCTCTATGAGTACATGCGGTATGCTAACGTTCATAAGTTCGCGTTGCACCACGGTGAGGTTGCGTCGCACTAGCGTTGCAGCGGCCGGTGGGGCTCCCGCGGTCACAGCTTCGTCTATAGATTTGTACCCCGCCAGCTTGACCGGGTCATTTGTTTCCTGCAATAGTATTACGTCCGGTCGTTGCCAGCTCCGTAAGAATTGTTGGAGAGGCACCCGTTTCCTCCTGTACCCCCTGCAGTTCCACTGCCAGATAGTAAACATGTTTCGTGTGTTATGCTGTTGTGGGCGTTGTGTTTGTGTGGTTTCGTGTCGAGCCATGGTGACTGTACATGTTTTGATTTGCCGTCCGGCTGATCCTGCGCCTCTTCGTCGGGCAATGGCCTAAAGCACGGTTTCCCAGTCCTTCGTACTGGGCGACCCATTGCGCCCGGAAGTCGCATTTCGATATTGTCTATGCGCGTTTGCAGCGTCGCGACCATTTTTGTGAGCTGAGATATTGCAATGCTCAACTGTTTGGTTTGTGCGGTTTGCTGAGCAATTGCGTTGTTAAGTTGCGCGGTTTGCTGCGCGTATTGAGTCATCATCGCGTCTACCTTGTCGTGGAGTCTATCGACTCGTTCGCGGAGTTTCTCCTCGCGTTTCTGCGATTTGACGTCGAATTGTTCCGGGTGAAGTGCCTTACATTTAGTGCGTGCGGGGTGCGCGTCTTGAGCCTCCATGACTCCCTCCACACTCTCGGCTGTACTAGCAGCCGCGTCGGCTGCGACGGGTTTAATTGGAGGAGGAGGAGGAGGAGGAGGAAAGGGAACTGTCGGAGCCTCCCCCTTCAACGTGGCAATTTCGTTTCTTAACTTTGCATTATCCTGCTGTAGTTTTTGGATTATTGATTCGAATTGATCCAATCGTTTTTGCATTAGACTTTTTGGGTCGCTGTTGCGTTTGTAAGCAGAGCTGCCGCGTCTGTCTACATCTGCGTTTCTATCAATGGCAGTCTCGGTTCGCGTTAGCGGTGCGCTGGGCGCGCGTCCGGAGGCGACGTCCACCCACCTCAATTTATGGGGGTCAACCTCTCCTCCGCCTTTGGCTGCAGCTGTGTGGTTGGCTCGGGCCGTCGACGTGCTGCGAGGCTTCGCTGAACGGGGTCGGGAGACGCTGCGAGAGCGGGCTCGAGAACGAGTACGGGAGCGAGTGCGGCTCCGCGCGCGGGTCTCCCTCGAGGCCGATAGACTGTTGCCGCTACGTCGTCTCGGTGCGTGGCGTCGTCCGCAGCCCTCCTGCCCGTCGTTGACGGTGCTGCTACTGCTGTAGGCGGCCTCAGTCTCCTCGCGCATTCTGCGTTCCCACTGTCGGCGCTTGACAAGGGGGGGGGGGTTATGTACTTGGCGTTGCACTCGCGGTCTCCGGTGAGGCGATACTTGCCACACAGCAGGCACGTGGGCTCGCACCGACGATCATTGGGCGGGTTGCCGCATTCGCATCTACGGCACTTCTTGTCGTTCGGCTTGGGGCACACGTCGGCCCTGTGTCCAAGACGACCACACTGGTAGCACATGTCAAAATGTTTTTCGTACAGAGTGCACCTTAGCAGCATTCCTCCATAGTTCACGTACCGGGGCCCGTAGTATCCGTCGAACAGGATTATAACGTTCGTCATGCTTCTATTGCGCTTGACATGCAGGACGTTCGGGTTACGGTAGTTCACTAGACTTCGCACCACGTCCACTGGCTTTTCGTCAAGTGGTACGCCCTCGAAAACGCCCTTAGATTTGTTCTCCGGCGCCGGTCTGTAGGCATTTACTTCCAACCCGCGATCACCAATACGCAGCTTGCAAATGCCACCGTAACATTTCGCACGATCTTCTCACGGCGTGTTTACCACAATCAAGTTTTGAAGCTTGTTCACACAAACGCTGTCCTCCTCGACGTCGCGCCCACCCCTGCCGCATTGCGTATGCAGCAGTGGACGTGGGCCTTCTGGTACTGCGATACGTTGAAGCAACCCGGGGTCGTATGATGATCTTGTCATCCGTCGGCAGCTTGGGCGTTCGGTTGGTCTTGCTGAGTTTCCTCACATGCTGCATCGCTCTCAGCATGAACGTGGCCTTCTTAGAACTTGCTCGCGTGGCTAATGGTCCGTCGCTGGGTCGGCGTCTCCAGCCACTTTTTTAGTTCTAGCAACGCCTTGGTTTTACGCTTCATTTCCCATCATCATTGCTCTTTCACGAACTCCGTAGCTGATAGCTCCTCTCCATCGACTTGCACGACGTATATTTTAGAAGCCATCACAGCGGATGGGTAGCACGAGTTTGCGACGCCGCCACGTCATGCCTACCGTGCCCGTGTACTGGCTTGTCGGGAATGCGTAGTGGCACAAAAAATCTTGCCACAGTAGCCGAATTACGGGCTCACCAGCCCAAAGCTGGTATTGGGAGAGTCCGCAAAACTTTCCCAGTCACTTGGAAATATTTCAACAGAATAGCAGGCAAGCCTTGCGTTGTAGAAAAATAAAAATTGCAGCGTGCAGGTTAACTGAAGTCGGCTGTATGTTTCAATGTTTAATCGAAGTCTTCTGTCTCCCAAATGTCCCTTTACCTACGATTGACATATTATATTTTAACAGGAAAACACCTGTCCATTACTTCATGCTTGGCGCCTCCCCAGACTTCTCTTCTGCGCAATGACGCGATGACCGCCAGCGTAAATGTCACCGTCAAAATAAGCGTTAGCGCCCGCTGCTTCACAACTATATATGGTTTTCTTTAGCGGAAGTTGGTGTTATAGTGCGACGTGAAACGATCAAGAATGGGTTGAATATAGATCAACAAGTTGTTCACGTACCACAATTAGTCGATAAAAACCCATTTTCAAACTGTGTAATACGACATTGCTTGACAAGCTTTTAGTAACTGGGTACCCTTACGTGTTTCTCTATTACCAGAGGTGCCGCCTCGCATGGTGTACGAGACGAAGCGCATGGTGACTCGAATACGCCACACCTTCGTGAAAGCCATTGAATCATCGACTTGGATCAGCCCCTACGCTCGACATTATGCCATCGAATTATTGTACGAAATAACGGCACACGCGGGAAGTCCTGGACGCCGACTAGATCCAGAGTTCATCGCAGATAATTAGTGTGAATACACTTTATAAGCGACCCCAAACCATCCACCGCCGTCGGCGGCGTCCGCAGTCTTCTCTCTATCTTTAAAAGAAAGAGGACTTGGCGGGCCGCAGCGCGACACTCTACCGAATAAGCCACGAACGCGACGCTAATATCGGTGTCAGTAACGCGCCTTATATCTTTAACGCCGCTGCGCGCGTCCCCCTCCCCCTTCGCTTGCTCCTCCGCTCACCTCGCTCGCCGCAGCGGCGCGCGCACCCCTCTCTCTCGCGCGCCCGCCTTCTCTCTCAGTTTCCCGTCGAGAGCGGGTCGTGCGATGAATGTTCGGAGGCAACGCTACCATCAACAACGAATGCAGTACAACCGAATGCCAGCACTGCACCCGTCGTTGGAGGTGACGGTACCGCGGTGGTTTCGCCGACGTTGGAAGACAAGGCGGCGCTGCGAAGGGCTCGTGAGACCGCACGTAAGCGGGCGAAGCGTGCAGCGAATGCCGAACTGCGTGCTCGCGAGGCCGAGTGCAAGTGGGCGAAGCGTGCAGTGGATGCCGAACTGCCCGATCTGAACCCGGTGGAAGAGCGCCTCATCTCGCCTCGACTCCCCTTCATGAGCATCAGGCGGCTCACGCGGGGCAATGGTCAGTACGGCATTAAGGGACAGATCGTGAACGTGCCCATCGACGTTCCGAGTGTGGTGGAGTGTCTTCCGCGGCTGGTTCCCGAGGACGTTGCGATAGACGTGCATGTGAAGCGGAGGCTGGTGAGTCCGGCTACGTACAGGCGCGGACTGGTGAAGCGCGGTAACATCTTGGCGTGGTTGAAGCACCTGGAGCATGCGCCGTTGTATGTCAGTTGGAACTGTACAGTCCGCTCCGTCTTGCCGGATCCGCTCACCGTACATTTCTCGGATCACAAAGCGCTGGTACTAACCGTGAGCTACAACGATAACACGAATAGGTGCTAATCTGTAGTGTAGTTTGTGTGTGTGTGTGGACGCGCTCGCGATGTGTGCATTCAATGCGTCGTACGAAAATTGTGAAGTGTAAATAATTATACTTCGTATATAATGTATCTGTGTACAAATGCTTCATGATAAACAACACTTAAATTCATTATTACACTTTAATCATCATCATCAGTAATAAAACTCCCAAGCATTTCCCCGAGGGTGAACATGGTCAAGTGCGAATGCACGGGGTGATGCTATGAGGGGGAGTAAAGTTAAAATCCGTTGGCATTTGCCAGTGAGTTAACGTAAACTTCCCCGTGTGATCAAATTGCGATTCCTAGAAACCATTACACCATAAAGGCACCATGGTGAAATTAATAAATATAATAGTGCGAATTAATAAATACCCCTCATAGCATCACCCCGTGCATTCGCACTTAACCATGTTCTTCCTCGGAGAAATGCTTGGGAGTTTTTTACAGTCAGTGCTCACGGCTCTCTTTATATGCTGTATCAAAAGTAGGCAGAGAAAGTGTGTAATTTTTTTTTACACAAGACGCCCAGCGCTGTGAATCAAGAACCAATGATAACTATAAGTAATCTTTTCCGAGCGTACACGTGCTGCCCACTAAGCTAAACTCCAACTCTAGAAGCAGGTTTAATGTACTAGTCCTGTTCAAAAATAAGTGTAATCTGTTAATATTCAAGTATCTATGTGTCAAAACAAAGATTTACTTGCGCAGTGCCATCTCTAGATCCTTCTGTAAGTGCTAAAGTTATTGTTGTGGATCAGTAGTAGTCTGCTTGACAGGCAACGGAGGTGGAACTGTGTGCGAGAATTGGGTTGGGAAGGGCAAGCTGTAAACCGATTTCCGAAGGGAAAAAAGTCCTCCACTTCTCCAAATTATGAGGAGAGCATGCTTATTTTATGAACTTACAGTAAAAATGAAGGAAAGGTCATGAATTGGTGCCAATCAATGCTTTACAAACGGCCTGACAATTTGCATGACCAAGGGTGGACGGCTGGGCTAACCATCAAGACCAAGTAAGCTGTTCCACAAACAGACTAAAATTTGCAATTATGTTGACGACTAACACTAAGTAGTTTGTCGAATAGATTCCCTTTTGTTGTTGACCGCTCTACAAGTTATACAATTGTAACTCAAGAAGTTCGTAAATTGCAAAGTGTGTGCAATCTGGATATCGAGAATTCTTTACCGACCAACTTGAACGGAAGAAAATTGCCAGGTGACGAACTATTTGCAGAGAAACTAATGAAACATATGCAGGGAAACGAGAATTGCTAAGAGTGTCGCTGTGCTTATTGAGGAAACTATTTGAGACTGTGCGAAACTAAACACTTTACTATAAACTTTTATTAAGGAATACTTGATTGTCGGATACTAAGTGGCTCTCACTTTGCGTGTTTGTGTCGTTTGTCTCGTTTGGTTTCGCTACCAAGTTGCCGTAATGAATCCATGCCAACTAGCCAGTCTATCAACTCTTAGGCTCTTACATATATACACACTATAAAGCCGAGTCAGTCCTCGTGCATCAGTGGCTACAGTACTCGTCTGGTGACCCGAAGGTCGTGAGTGCGATCCCTGCCACAGCATTCGCACTTCAATGCGACTTCCGATGCGAGAACGTTGTACAGTGCGACGTTAGTGCACGTTACAGATCACCAGATGGGAAAATTTCCCGAGCCATGTATTGCAGAATTTGTAATTTAATAGCTTATTGTGCGACGTAAAACCTGACCCAGTTATTTTATTCGCCCTAAAGGTACATACTACGGACACCAAGTCCAAGCAGCATGGGTGCGAAGCTAAGTACAAGACACGGAGCCAGAAGTACGAAGAATTATTAAATCCGTGTACGGCGCATTATTCCCATGACTGCTGAAGTGCCCTGCTTGGCACCTCCCACAGACCCTAACACCAGAGTTCCCTCTAGTGTATATTTAGGAACCTCTATAGGTTGTAGTATAGATGTGGAGAGAGTAGCGCGTTCCTTTTAGAGAGCGGAAAAGAAGAGTCGCGCAAGCATATATTGTGAGTGCGGACGGTGGTTGATGTGTGAGATACACGAGAGAAAGATATTTTCCGCATCTAAAACTGTTGGAAGCTGGAGGGTGAGCCCCCAGTAGAGAGCCAAACACGCCTCGGGTGCCCGCCATGCCTGGTCAAGGAGTGCCACATGGGCATTGTTTCACTCAATGACGAGTATGGTTTCCCACTGCTCCGTCCTGATTGCTACATTAGAGTACAATGGCCCCTTCATGATTTACTCGCGGTCGTTTTGATAACTCCAGATATTTCAAATTTGGTGTTACGTGACGTCAGTGGATGACGAAAATTATGACTGGTGCAAATATGATAATCCTGACACGCGTGTAATGTAAGAACATGACAACCTATCCCGCTCATAGCATGCTCGCGACCGTTTTTCTGGCTTCACATATACCAAATTTAGTATCCCGTGAAGTAAATAGATGACGAAGGTAAACGACACATCCAAACATGATAATGATGACACAGAACTCATGTACGGCATCATTCACCTTTACCTCGTAACGTTGTACTGATTTTAAAGTGACATATCAACATTTCTCATTCGTGCTTCGCATGTCATCAATTCCCGCTGTACGTGTGATCTGCCCATTTCATTTTTCACGCTGACGCGATGATTCGACCTAAAAAGACTATCACGAGAACGGCTTCCAGAACTACCAGTTTGTAGTCTGCTCATTCTCTCTATTGGGGTTCTCCTGACGTCAGCTTGGCTGTCTGACAGTTTATAGACATTCGGGTTTCATCTGCTGCACGCTCTCGCGATCTTAAGTGATCACAACTACTTTAGTTATGAGAAAGATGCCACCTCGCTGCATTTATGGTGTTTGCTGCACAGCTGAACGCATTTTCGGAATGACGAAGATGATTTCGTGAAAGATTGGCAGTGCATGTACTTACCAAACTCGAAGAAGTTGCTGAGAATAGCAAAATTCATGACATTCTTGACGTGCACGAGGCAAGCTTCATCGACCTTCCTTGCACCGAGGAACATGTATGGGTCGGTGAATTCGGCCAGCTGCCTATAGATGCTCCAGGCGACCAGGTATTGCAGACCGGTTTTGCCAACATATTTGTCATCGAAGAGCTTCTTGATGATACTAGTACTGCGTAGGAAGTTATAAATGGGCTGGGGACCCGTATATATACCGTCGGTGTACTTGGTAAAGAGACTGGTCCATTCCTCTGTTAAGACATGAATCAATATGGTAAACGATGATATAGTCACATCAATACTTTATCGGTGGAACTATAATGCTGTATATCTGTTATAACTTCACATACTAAACAATCATTTTGCTTAATATGATGAAGTTTTCACCAACAACATTATTGACTGCCTATTACTACAATGTAGTGAATTTCATCGCACAAAGAAAAAACATCGTGCACGAAAAATGCCCGGTGAATGTGAACTGTATTACGAAAACCTAATTTTAGCTATCAAGAGTGATGGTGCCACGATGAAGAAAATGCGGCTCTTGCGCTGCAGAAAATTATTGTACTTTTTGTGAACTACTGTGGTAAAACATTGACCTGGAGACTCTGTCTCACCCGTATCTGTATTGGTTATTTGTGTGCAGGATCGATTCTCTGCTTGTTATCGGTGTGCGGTGGCGATTTAACGTATGCTGGAATCACCGGGATGGCGATAATGAACAGAAGAAGAGCGACTACGTGCGCGTTCGTGCGGTGGTCTCAAGGCAAGTTTTCGGGCGACGGGGTCGCAAGGCTTACGGCAGAGAAGCGTTGGTGTTCGGGGTTCGGGCCTCGCCTTGGTTGCTCGTCAACGACCCTGTGGTTTTTTCATGGCCTGGGTGTTGCCCCATCTGCTTCTGGGTTTGGTTTGGAGCGACGTCCCGCGCAGCGGGCCGGTGTTGCTGATGCGAAGCGAGGCTCTTTCCAAGGGGCTGTCCACTATCTGCTCGCGCCGGCCGTTAAACAGCTATTCCCATCGTGGCACCAGGCGTGAGACTAGGCGGTGACTACCGAGCGGCGATGTCTCTGGCAGTTACTTGCTAGGCCGGGCAATGGACGCGGGAACCACGACGCGCACCACCTCCTGATGTCGAAAGAACCCCGGTCGACCGCGAATTTCCCGCTCTAAGGGCTAAAATTCGGGTTAACGAACGTTAACACTAACCTAATCCCTCCCACATATGACCGAGAACGCGTATACTTATGAGTGAGTTTAGGTGGTGTGTATTCCCGTGTTCGTCTTCGTGTACATAAAAGTCTTGATTTGATCTATGCACTTTCATTTGAAAAGCTGCGCGAATCCTGTCTGTGTTTAAGATTTGGGCGCACGTTAAAGAACCTCAGGTGGTCAAAATTTCCGGAGCCCTCCACTACGGCGTCTCTCATAATCATATGGTGGTTTTGGGACGTTAAACCCCACAAATCAATCAATCAATCCTGTCTGTGTTTTCATAAACCACCATAACAGATGCAATTTTCGGTGAGCATGCCACCGCATTAGAAATCTGGCATTTGTATTTGCCGCATAACGTGCTCAGTGCTTCACCCTTATTTTTTACCATCACTATTGAGATACTCAGCGATATTGTCACAATTACAAATAACATTTCTTCTGCCCCACCACTATTATATAAGTGTTATGGGGAAATAAGTTATGACAGTGTATTATTACCACAAAAAATGTTTTTAGCGCCCTTTACTTGAGTAATTATTATTCGGTGCAGCCATTGCACTAGAGTGAAAGGCACGCTAGTAAAATGCGTCTGCGATAACACACCCCCTCGCCTGTCTAAGTGTTCCGCACTGGCTTATGCTCCGTGCTGTGCGTGAACTTGTGAGGTGCTTTTTTTTTCTTTTTGCTGGTCAACGTCTTCACTGCAGTATCTGATGGGCAGTGGAACGTGGACGATTACATTTAACGCCGAACGCTTGCGTCGGTACCTGCAAAAACTGTGTGCTGTACGAGGATTCAGCCACGACAAATGTATGCCTAGCGACCAATGTCTTCTAGATAAGCAACAAGGGCATTGGTGCGCAATAGAGTGCTCACTGGGTTTGCATGACTCAGTATTCGTGCTGCTCAGTTTCTTTACTTGACTCCCAGTGTCTGCTCTTATCGCGTTATTTGTGAGCTGATCGCCAAGATATCTATCACGCTACAAGTCGCATGCCTGCATTCGCTTACATGTAACGTTTAATTTATAGGAGCATAATGCAAAACAAAGCACATATATGGCCTTCAGACTTTTGTGCTTCTTACTATTGCGTGCAGTGTGATAAATTTGAGGACATATTGCGACCATTGAATAAGTCGAAGTGTCATAGAACTGAAGTACACAAGTGCTGTACTCGCTAAAAAAGTACGTATGTGAGACAGACATGCAGACAGAAAAAGTTTATTAGCAAATGTGTTTGACATCTCCGGGGTCCCTGGACCACCGCATGGTGGCAGATCACGTCAACACGCAATGGGCAAGGCGGATGGTACAAGTACACCGTTGATTGCTTTTATAAATCTGCGAAAATGCCATGAACGCTCAATGAAAATTCCAAGAAGTGGTGTCACTGTGAAACTGAAGCAAAATTAACAGTAGTACACTTAACCATTACTATCTAGTTATGAGTAGATATTGGATTAGCTGAAGTTGACTTAAAGCGCACTCGTGTAGAACTCGCCGGCTGTCGCCTCAGCTCGAACTCTTAACTAACCGGTGCCTACGACAAGTACTTTGAGATCGATTTTTGCGCTTGTGACAACCAACTGACGTCCCTTGCTTATCAACATTGCGTCACACCCGCTTTGGTTTTTTGTTCTACCGGAAATGTTCTCTCCTCAAAGAGATGGTACTAAGCCCAATGAGCTTGATCAGCTGCCATTTTCTGCTACGTATGGGCTTTTACTGAACCTTCGCTACCAGTTACATTTACCTTGGGCGCTTCGCACCAGTTTAATACAAAATACGCATTAGGCTTTGAATTCCTTACAAAGGAGACTATAAGAAATCGAGACGAGGAATTTATTACTTATCCTAATGATCTCTTTCATTCATGTTGCTTTACAGTACGTTTATCTTCACAACAAAAAGCCGCCGAGAGGATTCTTATCCCCCAAACAGGGAAACATCAACCACTTGAGATTCATCTCTAACTTCATGCGTGCTCAAACTTATAAAACAGGCCTGTTTAACCCGACTAACGGAATACGTTAATGACAATCACGTTCTCCCATGCACCACGTTAGGTTTTCGAAGGCACCTTCATGTTAGCACATCATGCATGCTCCAATAGAAGCGCCAAGTCAGAGATGCCACACACGATAGATAGATAGATAGATAGATAGATAGATAGATAGATAGATAGATAGATAGATAGATAGATAGATAGATAGATAGATAGATAGATAGATAGATATGTGGGGTTTAACGTCCCGAAACCACCATATGATTATGAGAGACGCCGTAGTGGAGGGCTCCGGAAGTTCCAAACTCCTGGGGTTCTTTAACGTGCACCCAAATCTGAGCACACGGGCCTACAACATTTCCGCCTCCATCGGAAATGCAGCTGCCGCAGCCGGGATTCCAGCAGAGAGATGCCACACACCCAGCCGAACCTATAGTAGGTTCAGATCTACAGGAAGCGTTGGATAACGTTGCACGTAGTACAATACTCTAACGAGTTTGGGACGTAAATCTGGGATTGATATTTGGGAATTAACATCCAAAAAACAGCGTATGATTATGAGAGACGCCGTAGTGGAGGGCTCCGGAAATTTCGACCACCTGGGGGTTTTTAACGTGCACCCAAATCTGAGTACACGGGCCTACAACACTTCGACCTCCATCAGAAAATCAGCCGCCGCAGCCGTGATTCAATTGCGCGCGTAAATCTGGGAACGGAAACGCATAGGTGCATTTGCAACTTTCCCACGAAACGACAAGATTTATTCGAAGTGGCCTATCTAACATAACCTACGATACCCCCATGAATCGCGGGAACACCACAGAGCTCCGTGATAACTCCTATGCTATAACTTCGATCTTCTTGGTTTTTCCTCCAAGGTGTTCGTGAAATCACAGAGGTTTTTGTTAAGAATTGTGTATAAATATCTGTCTCATTTGAATTCCCTGAGTTAAAATTGAACGGTTGTTGTTTAAAAAGACTAGGTATCTCTACACATTTCTTGTTTTGTGTCTGAAAAAAAAATACTACACATGCAGTTCTACTGTAAATTATGTCTTACAAAGAGGTCTCCAAGCATCAATATTTCTAATGATGTTTTATGAACTGTTATGAAAAGTGTGAAGCTGTCGCTTCTTCTTTCTTCTTCAGTGTTTTAACACATGTACAGGCAGGTGCACTGTTAAAAGAAGCACTTGCGTGCATGGTATGTTTGGACTTCACTCTAAGCGAAAATACAGCTGCTTAGATTTGCGTAAAGCTAGCGCTGATTGAGAGTTCTGACTTGCTTTGACAGACTACTGTCATGCATGAACACTGTTTGCTCTTGCACTTGCTGTTAGAGGGCCGGTAATATCAATGGTGCTCATTGCAGTGTTCCCCTTAAAAGTGGACCGTACTGTACATCGAATAGCTCACGTACGTCGAATAACGTCGTACGTGAATAACTCACGGCCCTCAGTCCCCAGCAGCTGCGAAGCAACTGACCACGGCGGCGGTCAGATCTGCAACGCAGCAGAGGGTGCTAAGAATCTCTGGATCCGGACAGGCCGCCATCGGAACCTGAACTTGGCAACGTTTAATGCTACAACCTTATCTAGTGAGGGAAGTCTAGCTGTACTATTCGAGGAGCTATAGGGTGTTAAATGGGATATAATATGGCTCAGTGAGGTTAGGAGGACAGATGAGGCCTATACGGTGCTACAGAATGGGCACGTCCTTTGCTACAGGGGCTTGGCAGACAGAAGAGAACTGGGAGTGGGGTTCCTAATTCACAGAAACATAGCTGGCAACATAGAGGAATACTATAGCAATAATGAAAGGGTGGTAGGTATCGTAATTAGGCTGAATAAAAGATGAAGGTAATAAAAGGAATAAAGATGAAGGAATAAAAGATGAAGGTTCAAAAGATGAAGGTAGTACAGGCTTACGCGCCTACATCCAGCCATGATGACGCTTCAGTTGAAAGCTTCTATGAAGACGTGGAATCGGCAATGAATAAGGAAAAAAACACAGTATACTATAGTGATGGGCGACTTTAATGCAAAGGTAGGGAAGAAGCAGGCTGGAGACCAGGCAGTAGGAGATTATGGCATCGGTACTAGAAACGCCAGAGGAGAGCTACTAGTAGAATTCGCAGAACGCAATAATTTACGGATTTTGAATACCTTCTACCGAAAACGATAAAACCGCAAGTGGACATGGAGGAGCCCTAATGGCGAAAATAAGAACGAAATAGACTTTATAATGAGTGCACACCCTGGAATCGTGCAGGATGTGGAAGTGATTGGCAAGGTACGATGCAGTGACCATAGAATGGTACGGTCTCGAATTCGCCTAGACCTGAAGAAGGAACGACAGAAACTGATACGCAAAAAGCCAATCAATCAGCTAGCACTGAGAGGGAAAGTACAGGAATTCAGAGTGTCGCTGCAGAACAGGTACTCGGCTCTTAGTGAGGAAACCAACCTTAGCGTAGATACAATGAATGATAATCTTACGAGTATCATTACGGCGTGTGCAGTGGAAGTTGGAGGCAGGGTAGTTAGACAGGACACTGGCAAGCTTTCTCAGGAAACGAAGAACCTAATTAAGAAGCGTCGAATAATGAAAGTGTCAAGTACAACAGACAAAATAGAACTGGCAGAGCTTTCGAAGTTGATTAATAGACGTAAGGTATGCGATGTAAGAAGGTATAACATGGAGAGAATTGAACACGCTCTGAAAAACGGAGGAAGTGTCAAAGCATTGAAGAGGAAACTTGGGATAGGCAAAAGTCGGATGTATGCACTAAGGGACAAAGAAGGCAAAATAACTACCAATATGGATAGGATAGTTCAAATAGCGGAGGAGTTTTACAGAGATCTGTACAGTAGCCGAGACAACCACGACCTTAATACTATAAGAACTAGCAGTAACCCAGATTACACCCCACCAGTAATGATAGAAGAAGTCAGAAAAGCTTTGGAGAGCATGCAAAGGGGCAAAGCTGCTGGTGAGGATCAGGTAACATCAGATCTGCTGAAAGATGGAGGACAGATTGTGTTAGAAAATTTAGCCACCCTGTTTACGAGGTGTCTCCTGACGGGAAGAGTACCAGAGTCTTGGAAGAACGCTAATATCATCTTAATACATAAGAAAGGAGATGACAAGGACTTGAAGATTTACAGGCCGATCAGCTTGCTCTCTGGAGTATACAAGCTATTTACAAAGGTAATTACTAACAGAGTAAAGAAAACATTAGAATTCAATCAACCAAAGGAACAAGCAGGATTTCGAACAGGCTACTCAACAATTGACCACATTCATACTATCAATCAGGTAATAGAGAAATGCTCAGAGTATAACCAACCCCTATACATAGCCTTCATAGATTACGAGAAGGCGTTTGATTCAGTAGAAATATGAGCCGTCATGCAAACACTGCGGAATCATGGCGTAGATGAAGTATAAATAAACATTCTGGAAGAAATCTACAGGGGATCAACTGCTACCATAGTGCTTCATAAAGAAAGCAACAGAATACCAATCAAGAAGTGTGTAAGGCAGGGGGACACAATTTTCCCAATGCTATTTACCGCGTGCTTACAGGAGGTTTTCAGAAGCCTAGAATGGGAACAGTTAGGGATAAGAGTCAATGGAGAATACCTTGGTAACCTGCGCTCCGCCGATGACATTGCATTGCTGAGTAACTCGGGGGACGAATTGCAACTGATGATTACGGAGTTAGACAAGGAGAGCAGAAAGGTGGGTCTTATAATTAATCTGCAGAAAACGAAAGTAATGTACAACAACCTCGGCAAGGAGCAGCGCTTCGAGATAGGTAATAGTGCACTTGAAGTTGTAAAAGACTATGTCTATTTAGGGCAGGTAATAACCGCAGAGCCGAACCACGAGATTGAAGTAACTAGAAGAATAAGAATGGGGTGGAGCACATTCGGCAAGCACTCTCAAATTATGACAGGTAGATTGCCACTATCGCTTAAGAGGAAGGTATATAACAGCTGCATCTTGCCGGTACTTGGCTACGGAGCAGAAACCTGGAGACTCACAAAGAGGGTTCTGCTTAAATTGAGGACGACGCAGCGAGCAATGGAAAGAAAAATGGTAGGTGTAACCTTAAGAGACAAGAAGAGAGCAGAGTGGATTAGGGAACAAACGGGTGTTAAGGATACCATAGCTGAAATCAAGAAGAAGAAATGGACATGGGCAGGGCATGCAGCGCGTAGACAGGATAACCGCTGGTCATTAAGGGTAACTGACTGGATTCCCAGAGAAAGGAAGTGGGTTAGGGGGAGACAGAAGGTTAGGTGGGCAGATGAGATTAAGAAGTTTGCGGGTATAAATTGGCAGCAGCAAGCACAGGACCGGGTTAACTGGCGGAACATGGGAGAGGCCTTTGTCCTGCAGTGGACGTAGTCAGGCTGATGATGATGATGATGATGTACTGTACATCGCTTCGCTTTGTGTGCCTCATTGACTGGAACGGGTAGCCGCACCTTGCCATGCATTATTTGCCTATTCGCCTACACTGTGCCTTGCATGTCGGTGTGTACGGTTTGATTTATGATTGCATTAAAAAGTTTTTTTTTGGTAGAGAGAGAGAGAGTGACAAAGAAAAAAATATCAGAAAGGTAGGGAGGTTAGACTAAGGCCAGTTTGCTACTCTACACGGGGGAGAGGAGAATGAGGAAAAAAGAGATTGAGAGAGGTGATACACATTGCACATAACATACACACACACCACACACAGTTGCTTCGGTAGAAGCTTACAAAGTTTCCATGACAGCCGGGCTTCATCGCAGCATCTATGCCAATATTGCCCTCGAGACAGGTTACGGCAGCGACGACTCTAAGGAAGAACAACTAAAGGAAGCGGTTGACGTGTGGGAACAATGATTACGTGGAAGAGTACTTTCTTGTTCGACAGAAAAGGCCAAACTCTTTCTTTACAACTTTACACTCAAAGGCAGACACCAAAAAAAATGATGTTCAACATGCTTCTATCGAGACATTACCCTGACGACGGCTGACGGGTGTATTATACCAACCGTAGATAAAATACGGGGTTTAGAACTTCTTATTGAAAGCAAAAGTACAAGTAGTGGCACAAAGCGCAAATTGGAAGCCAAGATTGCGTAGACGATGTGACTCAATAATATATTTACTAACATCAGGCAACGAAGGAATTGAGTATTCTTTAGCTTATCCACTCCTTTCTGCCAAGTCATTTTACCTATGTCGTTACCCACCACCGATGGTCCGCGGCAGAAGAAAAACTACTGAACAAACCAATTAAAAGAGTTTATAAACCAGCGCTAGTCTTTCGGCCCAATAAAAGCATAGAACTCATTGAACTAAGCCTTCAGGACATGCTTGATGAAATAATTGAAGCGCCACAGCAATACTAAAGTTGCGAAATTCTCGGAATTCTCGGCATTTGTTATCACTCTCAACTTGGTATAATTATGACAAACCACGTGAAATCCACGGTAAGCTCTTCATACTACTAGGGCCAAGCAACATGTATCGTGAGAGCAGTGAAGGCAGAAGAATTAGTAGAGCCAGAGCTATGCTCCAATTTTTAGGATGGTATGAGGAGGCGGTCTTCGATCAGCGCTTCGATCAACATATATCTCGTACAAACGGTGGATGAGGTCGTATTCGCGCTGGCCATTGCTCACACCAATGCACGAGATATTATCAGTGACTCAACAGCAGTTCTAAATTAAGGAAATAATAGACATTGAAAAACCTTGCTAAATACAAAACCCAGTGGAGCGACCGAAATGCATACATCTTCAGGTTTCCCACCCACACAGTCATCGACAACACGCAGACAAGTTTTAACGAGTTGGCTCATGACCAGTCTCAAGGTCTAACGTTCCGATCTGCGTCTGCTGTACACACCATGGCAGTAGGTACTTTCCTGTGGAGGAGTAGAAGGGGGATAGACTGATCAAGCTCCGCAATGTCGTATATTACTCTGAATTTCAGCAAAGTGAATACTTCCCATCTCACCTTAAACTAAGCAAGACCTAGCATGTTCAGTGGCAACTGTTACAAATAGGCATTTACATAATACCGCAATTATGAAATACATTTACCCCGATTGTACATGACTGACTCGTGCAAGTATGGCAGTAGCAGGGCCACACTAGAGCAAATACTCTGGGAGTGTTCAGCAATAAGGGAAAGTTAAGCTTCCGGCACTCAATGAGTAGTTTGGGGTGCGTTGTCAGAATACGCTGCTCAGCTCAGAACTTGATAACTCTGGGCAATCAAGCAGACCAAAAAATTTGCTGAGAGACAGAGCCTCTCGGCCAACAACTAGGTCGAAACACAACCGGGTAACCTGCAGGAACACAATTAAGTTAATCACTCACTGACTCTTTCACGCACCATCTGTTGCTAGCTGCGGAAAGAAAAAAAGCGATAAATTATGAAGCCTTGAGGAGAGTACCTGTAGCAATCTTTTCTGAGGATGAACGCTATATTTGTACTTGTAATAAAACGTTATTTCGAATGGAGCATGTGATTCGACCGACCGTTGTCACTGTGAGGGCTAACAGATGCTACTGTGAGGGCTAACAGTGGTCCGATGAGGCGTAAATATGAGGAATAAATGTTAGTATTTTGAGGCAATACGTGGTAACTAATTGTGAGATCCAGTGCCGTTAGTCTTCAAAGGGTGTAAAGGTTTTGGTAGACCCATTAGTCTTCAATGAGTGAACCAAACACTGTTTAACGCATGTGGCTAAAGTGGCCAAGTCAGTGTCATGCTATTGAGAAGAGCAGTTGTTGTTTGGCTCAGAGGATGCAGTGCTTCAGAGTTTGTGGAGTGGCTGTCGATCTGGCTTACAACCTGGCAAGGCTTCTGAGCCTCATGACAGCTTCGTTTGAGTGGATTCTAGGGAGCCTAAATTGCTACGCTTTTGACGATTAAACGCGAGTGACTCGCGCGAAAATTCACAGGAGCCTCATTGTGCTTCGGGCCAGGATGTCACTTGGAAGAAGTCGGAGAGTGTTACGGTAAACAACCTCAAAGTTTGAATGGCTGATGTTGCGGTGAAGAGGGCAGCTGCGGGAAGAGGATCGCCAAGGAGCTTCATAAGTCTTCAACGAAGAATGGATCACGTCGAGGCAACCAACCCCGCAACAAGACTTCTTGGAATGTCCTTAAGACAACCTACCACGGAGAAAAGACGCATTGGAGGGGCCTGGCTTGCTAAACCGGATATACGCATTACATTTTTAGAGTACTTGAAAGTGGTGCCCTTGTAGATAGCTTCCAGAACAATTACGTGCTTCACTTATTACATCGTGTTGTACATGTAATTCATTATTGATGTATTAGGAGAAGCAGGAGTACAGCTAGTTAGTTGGCGCTATTACATGCGTCTGCCTGTGTACTTTTCATTTCATGTTTGTTTAATTCAAAAGAAGCAATGTTTTATTCGCTACAGTAATGTTTTGTTTCAAAAGAGCCGCCTCACACCTCTCTGTGCCCGCGCAAGTAGTCTCGAGACTCGCGATGGCCCACATATGCCAGCAGTTGCTCTGCTGGCGTTGTGTAGTGCAGTTAACTAACTAGTGGTGGGTTAGTGCGCGTCCAATGTGTGACGCGGATTATATATCCTAGGGTGCTAAGGGACATACATCAATGCTACGGCAAACCACCGCTACAAGACACCCAAATGCAAGAGTCACGCCTTTAAGCCTTTTTTCAAGACAATGTTTGCATGATACGTATAATCGTTCCATCGTAAAACTGGCAAAGTTGCTCGAGTATTCGCTGTAGACTGCTTGGAAGTGAAGATTATGCAGTCTGGTTTCTTTATAGGGCTCGTTATATTGCGTGACCACTTCTGTATATATTTCATTATGTAAAGCAAATGCACGAATCAGGAGGCCGACGGACGCCTGGCGCAGTGAAGTGATTTTTTCTGAACCTGACGAAATTGTTCTAGCATAGACATGAAAGTGTTTCGCCTCAATTTTTTAGTAGACATAAAAGCTTAATTTTATGTGGCACTGGATGCTGTCTTAAAGAGAAGAATAATCTTGATCTATCTTACTTATTCATCTATCTAAGTGTTTCCTGTTAAATTTTAGAGGCGAAGCTCCTTGTGACGACACCTGGCAAGTGTTCGAGTGGGGCTGGTCATCGACCATCATTTGTACCCGTCAGGGCTGTACGCGTTGCATTCCATTTCTCGTCTCGTTTCTAAGAGGACGCTGTGAGTTATTTTAAATGGAAAAAAGAGAAACGTGAGCCCCGTAACCTTCTATCAGGGGGAGGACACCTCAACAGTAGCTCACGAGGGGTGGGGGTAAAGGAAGTATTAAAAGGACAAAATTACAAGGTAACGAGTTAGAGAGGAAGGAGAGAGCTAGGTGCAGGGACAGCGAACGACAGAAAACGACCGAAGTAAAGAGGAGATAAGAAAGATGGACACGGTCGCAGAAGTCCGAGGACGGGGCACCACTGGTCGAGAGCACTTGTCGGCGTCGGGAGATGGCGTAGGGCGAGCCCAGTTGACCAGAGCTGCGTTGTCCTCGGAGATCACGGGGGCGCAGCCGGTCAGCACGAAGTCTAAAAAGCGAGTCCTGCCCGCTGCGCTATAGACATGCGTACAATATGACTGTGCGGCGAAGATACGCTAGATTGCGTTGGCGGGGCAGCTGCTCTGCAATTAGCTGCCGCGAGGGGCTCCGGTGGAGCACCCGTTATCTCTTATTCTTCTGGATCGTCACCGTACGAGTAAGCCTGCAGCATCGTGCAGCTTGGCGAACCATGGACTAGAATGAGAGCCGGGTGTGGAAGCCAACTGTCACTCGTTCTCGTCGGTCGGATTCAGAGGTGCGAATGGACGGTTCCATGGACGGGCGCACGGATGGACGCACGTACGAACAAAGCAAGGGACGCTTCGCTCATCCATAATCAGTCACTCGTTGGATACTTTGTAATTTTTTCTGGTTTTATGCTAAGGTATTGTTCGAGTACTAGAATGACACCTAAAAAATCGTGACACATGACAATAGTCTGTATGCTAAATTGATGAGACTCCCGTGTTGTGATATATGCATGTAATATAAACACCACATAAAATAATCTATGTGCAAGAAAGAAAACCACAGTGACAACTTTTTCATGCCTACTCTCAGAATGGTTGAGCCGAAGAAAAGAAACTGCTGCATAAGTACAGTGAAAGTACTCAAATATTTCACCTACTTGCTGTCACGTATGGATCCGTGCGTCGGCCCAGACCATAAATGCGAACGAACTCGTTCTGGGTCACGTTGGCTGTTTCTTTCTCTATCTGTCGTACTACAGAAAGATGAAAAAGATAATTAGTGATCATCCCCGTAAGAACATCAGGGTATTTTACATGCCGAATAATGACAAGATTGAGAAGCACACCTTAGTGAAGGGCTCAGAAAATTTAGGCCGCTTGAAAAATATTGCCTTCATACAAATGCGACTATCACCACCACCTTTCAACGCACGGCTTTCTGGTAACCAGCCGTACATCAAACCAATACACAAGAACCCAGTAAAAGAAAATTCACTTCATTGCTTCGAGCTCTACACAAGTTTCACGTCGCATTCTGCAGTGTTTGGATTGACGTCACATTTCGATCAACGCGTCCAACATGTACACACGTTATGCATAACATAAAAAACACTTGTTTAAGCTATCCAGCGAATATGCTTGCCGTGAAGCCAGACTTTTTTCGCTAAGTTTTGGAGAGTGAGGGTATGATGAAATGTGTACGCTTCCATCAACACAAATAATAAGACAATCAGTGATGCACAACTATTGAAAGTGCTATCAACACTACCAGTAGATAAGTTACTACCGAACTGTCAGCGCTAACAATCAAAGTATAAATAGTGCTATTCATAGTTGATTCGGCAGCACTCCAGAATATATGAATCTTACCACGCGAATTTATTCAAGCGTAATCTCTGGTGCTGGAGTGTTTGGTAAATGGTGGAGAAGGAACAGAGGACTGAAGGGCAAGAAATTCGACAACCTCGTGTTTCTGCGTGAGGCCTGATACATAATCAAGGTGACATATTGAGCTGTATTGGGATGGAAGCTGTTTAAAAATCGGAACTGCGCGGCTTCAAATTGGTGTTATATTTTATGATTTCGAAATTGAAATATAAACGTTTATGCTTGTTATTAGCAAAGGAGGAGTGGTTGCTTTTGAATATTTGTTGCATGAATACCAAATCCATCATTTTCACTCCAGGCAAATTTATCTCAGGAGAAAAATTGCACAAGAACTAAGCGAATAGGCTACTGAAGATATCAGGCTATTTCATATGTGCTTTTTAATATTAACGTTCAGCAATGGCATAATTTTGAATTACGCGATAAGATAATTGCCGTTACTAATATTAGGGACTGACTTTCTGACTGCCCTACGCATATTTATGGATACAAGTATACTTTAGCGGCACAGGTAAGATCAGCAGTTTCCTACTCAATCGATAGCTCTAATAGAGCCACTGATGCCAACAGTAGTGAATTTGCCACTGTTTACAACATTCATGAAGCTTCGTTTCGTGTTCGTGTTATCTCACGCGAATTACGTAAGGCGTGTGATGTGGAGCATGGTGTGAAATACACAAACTGAATTATTGTACTATGGTCAGTATCCAGTTGCAATGTCGCAACGCACATGACCATTCCTTTTTTACGGTGATGTGAATCAATTCTGGCAAACAGAAGATGCAGTGCACAGTGGGCAAAATCAATATCTTTGTGGATGTGGCTGAGTCGGAGAATTCTCTCAGGCTACAAATCCCTGTGACCAAGGCACCCTGATGGTATCTTTAGGAGAGTGCAGAAAATATAGCGGGTGGTGCTTCGTGATTTAAGAAACTGGGCAATCTATATTAGTAAGGTGTGAATATTGTAACCGAAAAAACGATAGCAATGAAATCGCGCTCTGCCATGGAAATACTACGTTCGTGGGCAGATAAACTACGGGTGGCGCATGCAGTAACGAAATCATGGCAACGTTGTCGTAAAGCTAGCACTTCGCCGATGTCATGACCATTTGCATCTATGCAGATCTTAGTAGGGACAGCAGGGTCACAATGAGCCAAAATCAGTTGAGTTGTGAGGAGTGTGATGGGAATCAAGAACACGAGTCGTCTCCTGAACCTCATGAAAAAAAAAAGATGTCTTCCTTGAGGAGCTCCGTAAGAGGCCTCGCTATTTTCGCAAAATTTTACATGAATTGTTGGAAGTAAGAAGATATTCGGGGAACGGAGCCAACGTTCCTTGAAATATTGTATAATAGTATAAGAGGTTGTTAAGGTCGGTTTCAGTACATTCTTACCTTCCGTTTTCCCATCCACTGTGTACGCACTGCAACGTTTCCAAGATTTTCCTTTGCAGAATATGGCATAAGAAAGTTCTTGACTGCATTGATCTTTTTCTGGATGTGGTTGTAGATCGAAAGTTTCTACCTAATGGCCTAGAATAGTTATTTGATGGCGTCCGCCATGACATTCCGATCAGTCAACTGCTAGCCAACGCGGCGGAAGGTGTATATCATGGCAACAGAAGTTCTATGTGAGTTTGAGAAAAAGGAAATTGATGGAATCGTTCGTGTACAATAGACAACAAACCACTTAGAGCCACTGCGCGGGATCTATCATGTGTTCAAAAGTGGCTGCAGTATTACAAATCCTGATTGGCGTTACATTGAATTGATATAGCCAAACTAAAGCTACAAATCCCGTATATTTACGGTCTATATGACAAATTTCGATGTGCCAGTAGCCGGAACGTAAGTCTTTCAAATAGAAATAGCTGACACCTTAATGGCAACCAACGACGTTAGTTTATTTATGTCAGAGGGTAAACATCTTTTTTGTGATTCTTTTAAGGTGTGCATAGCCAACGCAGAAACGCCGTGAGCCATTTTTTTAGGAGCTAACACATCTGATACCGAAGAACTACACGACGGCAGAATTACGTGCTTGGGGACTATATTGTTGACCACACTTTAGATGTATTGACGCTGTGTCGCTGACGCGCGATACGGGTGCTTATTAATGTGAGGCCCATCAGCGGTGTTGATGCCGTGGGCCACGTTAATGGTTTTCCTCCGCATGCAACCCGTGATACAAAAATTGTCCATGTATACATACGACCACAGAACCCGGTGGAGTTCGCCAATCTGCTGCGGTGTTAAACTGGGAGTGATAATTGAACTAATAGTGCTGTCAGGGCAAGTATTCGCCTGGCGCTGAGCATTAGGAATAAAATAAGCAGCCACCGTAAAAGCATCCTCTGCATTGTCTTTTGAGTTGCAAAGCAATACCACAGAGATGCCTTGAGATGGCGCTGGTGGTCTCGAGCTAAAACTCTAGATCGGGAGAGAAGTTTAGTTCCCTGGGAAAAACGGAAGGATATGTGGCAACGTAACACCATGGCTAATGAGAACATCCGTGGAAGGTTTCAGTAAACAGCCATCCTCGGGAACTGGTTGATTTGTGGGGTTTAACTTCCCAAAACGACCATATGATTATGACAGACGCCGTAGTGGAGGACTCCGGAAATTTTGACCACCTGGGGTTCTTTAACGTGCACCCAAATCTGAGCACACGGGCCTACGACATTTCCGCTTCCATCGGAAACGCAGCCACCGCAGTCGGGATTTGAATCCGCGACCTGCGGGTCAGCAGCCGAGTACCTTAGCCACTAGACTACCGCGGCGGGGCCTCGGGAACTGGTGGTTTCGATGCAAACTCAACGTAGGTCAGTGTTTTGGTCGGAAGGCGCTCATATCCGGCAGTGCAGAGGAGACTAGGCCGTGGTGCGAAAAGGTTGGTGTTGGACAAAAGAACACGGTGCTTGCTCGCAGAGTAGTCAATACGTGCAGAATTCACGGACAGGAAGTCAGTGCCTAGGATTAAGTAATGTGGACACATCTAGAGGACAGCGAAGAGACCAGCTGTGTGGTTTTTAGCGGTGTTTACATGAGTGGAGCTGATTTCAACAGATTCTGTTGTTGAAATGAGTAGGTATGAGAGAGTTTTAGTTGGTAAAGGTTATCCAGCGCCCCCTCAAGCGGCTTCAACACTTACTTGGAAATATATGAGCGCATAAAGTAGAAGGAAGGAAGCACTTGACGCGAAGGACGCTGACGGAAAAAACAAGTCTCTATGTCACTGACACGCAGTATGAATGCCCATAAATGTTAGCCCATCAGCAGTGTTGATGCCGTGGACCACATTGATTGCTTTTCCCAATCGACGATCGCTGGTATAAAAAAACGTCGATGCATACGAATGCAGAGCCCGGTGTAGTTCGCCAATCTGCTGCGGTGTTAAACTCGGAGCAATATTCGGCCTAATAGCATAACTAGGGAAAGTATTCGGCGGATGCTGAACACAGGATTAAAAGAAGGAGCCACCAATAAAGCATCCACTGCATTTTCTTCTGAGTTACGAAGCAATGCCACAGAGATGCCTTGCGACGGCCATGGCAGTGTCGAGCTATCCAGTCAAGTGCCTCCTTTCTTCTACCTTCTGCGCTCATATACGTCCACATTATGTTGTACCAACTGGCCCGGCATTACACTTTGTTGAATTGCAACACTTAGTTCTCTGAAGGTGGACGTCGTGAGAAGGCGGGAGGAAAGTGGCTGTTGGGCCTGGGGTGGTGACGTTGGTATTGTGGAGAAATGCAATATCGGGGATCACTCAAGGTTTCTGGTGGGCGTACTGGTCTGGGCCGGTCTCATTGCGGCAAACAGGGTGAGCAGTGAAGGAACGCAAGAAATTTAGTATGGTTGGACGCCAGTGACTCCTGCAATGACAAGAAATGTGCCAGGAGAAGCATACTGGTCTGTCATTATGTGTTTTCCAAGGGGACGAGAAGACTCGCCCCTTCAAAAAACACTCCGTTTGCTGGCAGCTCTACTCGAAATAACAAACATGGCTACGTGAAACAAGGTCAACGCCAAAAGCGTATGTTAGGGGGCTAGTTGGTGAGAGATTATTACAAAACTCGTATGCCAGCTTCCTGAAGCTAACCATGACGCCGTTGACACGACAGAAATAGGCGTTATCGCGGGTGCTGGAAGAACGGTTTTAATCGACACTCGGTGTTACCTTTACTTGAGTGAACCACAAAGACACAGGGGTAGGGGTGGGTTTCGTCTAAATTTCATTGTAGACAAACGAGCCAAAAAAGTGTTTCGACTTGATGTGCGCTCGAGCATAGCGAGTAGTGGAGAGGGTGACGTGATAGAAAAGTGTGTTGCGAGCGGGCGGAGGAGCAAGAACACCCCGGTGTGTTGGGAGTAGCCGTCAGCTCCTGTGGGTGAGGGAGAGAGTGTCGTCAACTCGCAGCTGCGACTCCACCGACTTGGCATCGTTACGACGGCGGGGGGGGGGGGGGGGAGGGGTGGTACGCGGTGTGGTGCGTTGGCATGGGGAAACGGAAGGAGAGCATTATACAGGCTGGTCAAAGAGGTACTTTGCATCTAAAAAGAAAGCCACAACTTTGCCGTAAAGGCGAAACAATGAACGCGATAGCAACAAATTGGAAAGGCACGTGCAAAATCGCAAGCAAATCTAAACGTACCCGGCGTTTCTTACGTCTAAATGACGCACAAAACGCACTCACAGGTACAGATGAACGTGAATCAGCGTCTCAGTTCCGACTTCTCCGTGTCTGAAAAGCGCGCCCTTTTTGCAAACGGAGGCTGTGCGACGATGACAGGAACATTTAGGCCCCCAGTAAATACAACAGAATCGTTCGGCGAAGCCCCCAAGGCTAGCCAAGACGTACGATCCTCCCCACTACAAAATAAGGGCGCGCGATCAAGCGTACATCCCCTTATTCTCTACGCGGGCAAAAGTACGCGTGAGAAATGAGGGCCGCCGCGCGCTCACTGCGCCATCTTGCTGATAATGCTAGAAGCACGATAGTCCCCCCCCCCCCCTCCCCGAGATGCTTGCAACAGCAGTAAGTCATAGATACAAATACCTTACCGTTTGGAAGTTCAAGGAGCTACCCATGTGGTTGCTCAGTGGTTGACGCCTCGCATTCACCACGCAGAGGTCTAACGTTCGATACCGCGCGTCGGAGTCTTTTTTTTCTTAATTTTATCTTTCTTGCGTTTTTATATATACAGATACGTATACGTATACGGTACATGACATCGACGTCGATGCTGACGCCAGCGCGAAATGCAGCTGCGAGTGTTCATATGAATGCTATTGCAATAAAATATGACTGCGCTAAAAACAAGACACAAGAATTGAAGTAAACAGGGTGATTGTAGACCTGTACACGTCGATCTGCGCTCGCCCTGTGATCGTTCTGTCCCCTTCGTTTCTAGTGTCTCGTATGTAGTGCAGTTATATATTTTTGAAATAATGTGAATGCGGCCCTGTGCATTGGCGCTGTGCTCAAGATTTTTTATTTTTGATTTCGGAAGGCGAAAGGGTGCTGGCTGCTAACTGGCTTGTTTTCATCAGCATGATTAATCGCACTGGCATAACAGCGAAAGTAATTGCGCGGTGCTTGCAAACATTGAGCTTCTTCAGCGAAGCGCGTCAGACTTTGTTTTAGGTTGAGAACCGGTTCAGCGAAGCCAAAGTTGAAGAAGGCAACTGCTCATGTGTAGCGGGCCTCTCCGAAAGGTTGAAGCACTTTTGCGCTGCATTGCTGCACTTCTACATGCAAGGCTTAAACAGTTTTTAGAGTAGCTCTGCGCTGCGACTCATGTTTCCGATTGCTTGTACCCTATTGAGTTGCATCGTCCCACCAAAAGCTAACTGTGGATGGCGTTCGTCACCTTAAAAAACAGAGTTATATTTGGGTCTCTGTACATTGATATAGGGCAATATTGTAGTTTTTATTGTAACAGGAACACCGCTATTTTTTCTTTCACTGATGGTTATGATAAAGTTTCCAATAAATAAGCCCTTGTGCTTCCGAACACTACCTTCTTTGTGTTCCCAGTACTTGATAGTGAAAGGAGATACATGCACGCAGGCTACGCACGCACGGAGATGCACAAGTGTGTTAGACCCCGCAAAGCCCACAAAAATGTCAGCCATAAAACCCCGGTGAAAGTATTATTGTTTATAACAGTAAGCGTAATAATAAATAACACAAATTCATAACCAATCAAAGTAAAATATTTTATGTGTCTCGTAACGTTTATGGAAACTAGCAATTGGTGATGCAACGGAATGGTGATAATACATCACTCATAAACAAGCCTGTCTTTTCATAAATTGTGCTGGACGGTGTCGGAAACAGAACAAGTGATACGCCCATGAGTAATTGCTGCACAAGCTGGAATGATAGTTTTTCGCAGTTTATCTTTCTCTTAGTGTGAGCTGACAAGGCTAAACTTTCAGCGCACCCCTTTTCAAGAGAACATAGCAGAGTCTGTAGGTATTTTAAGCTAAACACAGGCCTGAGCACCGAACGTTTGGTCATGATCAATATTTTCAGGTTTCACTGCTACAGTTCACGTGGAAGAAGCACGCGTCTGTGACAGGGGCACAGTAATTTTTTTTTTCTGTGAGGTAAATTCATTCTTTATGCATACTCCCGCATGCGCTTGTGCTTGTGTGTACAGACAAGCTAAAATAAAAACTTAAAGGGAAATATGACATCGACCTAACTCTAAAATAGGCAGCACTACGACTGGACTTTAGAAGAATCATACGTGAAAAATAGGCTCACACATACAAGGCAATGAATTCCGTAAAGCGCTTAGCTAAATAAACGAAACTGTATTTTCTCCTCTTTGGGAAACCCACCTATCGACAGGATTGTACACGCTATAAATAATAAGTACTCCCCGGGCAGAATTATTCGTCACGATCCAATCGATTAAAATAAGCTACCATATATTGTCTGTTACCTTCTTTACAAAGCGTAAGTTAATTATCTACGCCATTCTCCATAGCACGTCTTCTGCATCCTTCGGGAAGTCATAGAACGACACGTTGCCGTCTTTCCCCCGAAATGCCGTTCATTGCGGCACACAGCAATAGTCTGTGAGCATCGCTTTCTTCTTTTTCGGATTCGCAAGTGCGGCAAGGCATAAATAAAACAACTATGTGGTCATTTATGAACGAACAACACAGTAGAATCTACTCTCAAGATTGGCCTTGATAGCACCGTTCTCAGGCGCTGCTACGAAGAGGCGAACGCTCAGTTGAAATGCTGGATTGCGGATAGCTGATGGAGAGCATGACAGAGGTCGACTAGTAGGGGTGAATTGTGGTTGGAAGTTGGCGCGGGGAAGCGTCGAAATAAAGCAAATACCTACGCTGGTGATTTTTTGTCGTACTACCTCTTGAATAACCTGCAAGCGGAATCTACGAGAAGGGCAGAGTATGTGTCCTATTGTAGCTGGGGCGGCCGCTTCAAGATCACGCCTGAGGAGTGGTGCTAAATAATTGCAAGTGTGTGGTTGACGATACGTGTCAAGTCACAATAAGATGGCTGCCTGTCACAGAACGAGCGCTCAAAAAAGGGCGCGCCGCCAAATTCTCGCGACGAAACGCCGGAGTGACGCTGCGAGGTCAACGATAAAAGAAAAAGAAAAAAAGAAAACAAGCTCCCCGGGTACGCTCCCTCTCCCCGCGGAAGCGTGGCTTGGCCGACGAACCTCCTCACCCCACATCGGCGGCCGAGCAAGCACTCGAAATTTCTCGATGGAAAGAGGCGTGGCGATACCGGGTTGAGTCATCCATCAGGGACGGCCCTCGTATCCTCTCGACCTTTCCCCCAGCCTTCGCTGCGCATCGCGCCGACGAAATGACGAGAACTTTCTGGAATCTCACGCGGAGGGTATTTCATCGAGCAGCCGAGGTGAGAGATCAGGAGAAGACGGAAGTTAGCGCCAGAGTGCGTAGGAATTCCGCCGTGTAGTCGGCGAAGGTTTTGTCCGAAGAGACAAAGCAGGAGAAGGAGATGATTTCCACCTGAGGGGTGACGACTCGAGCTACACGCAAGAGTGTGTGTTTACCGGTATCGAGCGAAGACGCGTGGCAACAGCTGCGCGTGTGAAGCCGACGTGCTTCCGGCGAAGAAGTTTGAAGCTTGGAGAGTGGCCAATTGAAGACGCGAGGTTTCCTGGAAGAGAAACTTCGGCGAGGTTTCCTGGAAGAGAAACTTCAGGGGCAGCGGAACGACAACAACGCTGGACTTTGAGTGAGTGATTCTCGGAAGAGTATCATCCAGTCTTTTGTTCCAAGAACTTTGGACTGAATAGGTTTTCTATCTCTTTAGTCTTTAAGTGTCTTGGTTGTTCAATGCATGCGACTGCATAGTAGTGCGTATTGTTGTCTGTGTCCGTTGTTTCGAGTGTGGCTGATTGTACTGTGTAGTACGTTGCTTGGTGTGTGACATATTGTATGCAACTATTGTGGAGTGTGCATATTTGTGTATTGTTGTTTTGATCTGCCATTATTGAGAATATAATTTCGTTTGTTTATCAACTCTCGGCTCTGACTTGTTCTATGGGCCACAGCCGGCGTCCGCTGGCGCGCCAAAAAGGACCGCTTCTAAATTGCCCACGCTTTCGTGGTGCGGTTCCGGGAGCCGATACTTCGGCCCTTGGAATTACCCCGGCGATCGCCTCCCTAATTAACGGGACCTGTGTGACAATTAATCTGTCGTCTGCGACAGGACCTTTTGGTGTACAGTGTGTCCAAAGTAGTGAGAAAGAGCCTCGAGTGTTGATAGTGCTATCGGAACGATTTTGTGTGTTGTTCAGTGTTCTCGTTAACGAGTGCAGTAGAGTGTTCCGATAGACTGATTTAGGCAGATATTCTTTGCACGCGGCAAGACTTCATTTGCGAGACACAATGGATCTCGAAAAGCTAGTAGCTCTTGGCGAGAAGATGGGTCTTTCTGGCACCGAACTACGGAAATGGGTAAGCCAGAAGGAGAAAGAGGCGCTGGAGAGAGAAAGGTTGGCAGCTGAGAGAGCCAAGGAAGAAAAGGCAGCTGAGTTGGAACGAGAGAGGTTGGCAGTTGAGAGAGCCAAGGAAGAAAAAGCAGCTGAGTTGGAACGAGAGAGGTTGGCAGCTGAGAGGGCCAAAGAAGAAAAAGCAGCTGAGTTGGAGAGAGAAAGGCTGGCCGCTGAAAGGGCGAAGGAAGAAAGAGAGCAACAATTGAAGTTGGAGTTGGAGAGAGAGAAGTTGGCAGCCGAAAGGGCGAGAGAAGAAAGAGAAGCGAGGGAGCGACAGCAGGAAGAAGAAAGAGAAGCGGAGATGGCTGAAAGGGAACGGCAGCGGCAGCACGAGATGGAACTCGAGCGTCTCCGTTAGCAACAGCGCAGTGAAACTCCCGTCCAAGCTAGAGTTGAAAGCAGCGAACGGGAAGATCATGGCTTCCGCTTGAACCCAAGCAAGCTGTTCGTAGCGTTTTATGAAAAGAAGGACGACCTTGACGCGTACCTTCACCTATTTGAGACGATTGCAAGGAGCCAGAATTGGCCGGAACATCAATGGGAAACTGCTTTGAGTACTTGCTTGAGTGGTGAAGCGCTCAGTGTGTACGGTAGGCTGACGCCGACCGATGCAGCCAACTATGCAAAGGTAAAAGCTGCTTTGCTGAAGCGATTCAGATTTACTGTAGAAGGATTCCGGGACGGATTTCGGACAGGAAAGCCGGCTGATGGTGAGACGGCTACACAGTACGCCACCCAACTTAGCCATTATTTCGACAGATGGATTGAACTTTCCGGGACAGCGCAGGAGTACGATGAGCTTAGAGAGCTCCTAATTAGAGAACAATTTCTTACTAGTTGCCACCCAAGCCTGTCGCTGTACTTGAAAGAGAGAAAGGCTGAGTGACTTGAAGGCATGCTCGAATTGGCTGATCAATTCTTGGAAGCGCAAGGTGAACTAATTTGGCCAGGGTCAAGAAGGAGTGCCCTGAAGATTCGAAGAAATCGGCTCCCAAAGAAAAGAAGCGTGCACCGGAGAGCATTCCGCGATGTTTTTTGTGTAACCGAGTGGGTCACTGTGCTAAAAACTGCCGAACTAACTTCACGAGCCCCACGGTTGTAAAATGTTTCAAGTGTGGTCAGACTGGGCACAAAGCAGACGCATGTCGAAACGGAGCGAGTCAAACTCACCAGGTGTCCTGTGTGCTAGCAGCACCGAAATCCGATGATAATGCCGTCACCGACGGATTTGTAGAGTTGAAAAATGGGGAGAAAATCCCTATTGTGGGTGCTGTAAAGACAAAACAGCCAACCGGTGTTACGAAGGGAATGCCAACGCTGACTGGAAAAGTTGCGGGCAAAAAGGTTACGGTGTTAAGAGATACCAGTAGCTCCACTGTTATCGTGCGAAGAAATTTGGTGCGGGAGAGTGAGTTAACAGGCAAAACGAAACCGGTTTGCCTAATTGACCGTACGGTTCGGATGCTTCCCGAAGCAGAAATTGAAGTTGAAACCCCGTACTTCAGCGGGAAGGTTACTGCTCTATGCATGACGACTCCCCTGTACGACCTCGTCATCGGAAACATCGACGGGGCGCGAGGACCGAATGATCCGGAATGTTTGGGAGAAGACCCTAAGATAGAGCCCTCGCCAACCCAGCGACCGCGAGATACAGTAAAGGAGCATCCCGTGACGGATCTCACTAGAGCCCAAGGTGAAGCCGCGGCGCAAGAGACAGCGAATGAGAAGATGATCGTGCTGAATGAGTTCACGTGCTGGGCAGCTGGGCTTACTTCGGCTCGACCTCAACTGACCGACAATGTAAAGATGACGGAGTCGGCCAGCCAGACCAAATGTCGGGACGTGAACAAGCGGGTAAATAACCGGGCAGGATCGGAAGTGACAATGTTGGAAGTGACAACAATGTCGGAAGTGACAACGATGGCTGAGACGCCACCTTGGATACCGTCGTTGGAAGGGACTCGCCGAAACAAAACGAGCAAAAACAATAAGAAAAGATCGAGAGATCACCGCAAGAAAGGGCGCAAGCGCCACTCGAAATGCACAGGATAGGTGCTGAGGTCAAATCGGAATGCGTTTGGCAGGGCTGAGTGCCATATGTGTGGTAATGTTCTTGTTGTCCTGTGTCACAACTGTATGTCGAGCGAGTCAAAATGTTTGTTACGGTGATGTGATGTATAGTATTGTATAATTGTAATGAGAGAACTTTGTACATTTGCCTTGTTTGGAATATGTGATGGAGTGTTGTAGTCATGAAACGGTGGTTATATTTCATGTGTTGTGAGATTGAATTGTAAGGTCCCAATGTATTGAGTGATCTATTGTGAATGTGACGTGTCATGAGCGACAGTCTATGTTACAGTCTCTGAGAGTGTGGGGACCATTCGCGCTCGTTTGTGTGGTTTTGAATATTATGAGATAATATTCTTAAAGTGGGGGGCAGTGTCACAGAACGAACGCTCAAAAAAGGGCGCGCCGCCAAATTCTCGTGACGAAACGCCGGAGTGACGCCGCGAGGTCAACGATAAAAGAAAAAGAAAAAAAGAAAACAAGCTCCCCGGGTACGCTCCCTCTCCCCGCGGAAGCGTGGCTTGGCCGACGAACCTCCTCACCCCACATCGGCGGCCGAGCAAGCACTCGAAATTTCTCGATGGAAAGAGGCGTGGCGATACCGGGTTGAGTCATCCATCAGGGACGGCCCTCGTATCCTCTCGACCTTTCCCCCAGCCTTCGCTGCGCATCGCGCCGACGAAATGACGAGAACTTTCTGGAATCTCACGTGGAGGGTATTTAATCGAGCAGCCGAGGTGAGAGATCAGGAGAAGACGGAAGTTAGCGCCAGAGCGCGTAGGCATTCCGCCGTGTAGTCGGCGAGGGTTTTGTCCGTAGAGACAAAGCAGGAGAAGGAGATGATTTCCACCTGAGGGGTGACGACTCGAGCTTCACGCAAGAGTGTGTGTTTACCGGTATCGAGCGAAGACGCGTGGCAACAGCTGCGTGTGTGAAGCCGACGTGTTTCCGGCAAAGAAGTTTGAAGCTTGGAGAGTGGCCAATTGAAGACTCGAGGTTTCCTGGAAGAGAAACTTCGACGAGGTTTCCTGGAAGAGAAACTTCAGGGGCAGCAGAACGACAACAACGCTGGACTTTGAGTGAGTGATTCTGGGAAGAGTATCATCCAGTCTTTTGTTCCAAGAACTTTGGACTGAATAGGTTTTCTATCTCTTTAGTCTTTAAGTGCCTTGGTTGTTCAGTGCATGCGACTGCATAGTAGTGCGTATTGTTGTCTGTGTCTGTTGTTTCGAGTGTGGCTGATTGTACTGTGTAGTACGTTGCCTGGTGTGTGACATATTGTATGCAACTATTGTGGAGTGTGTATATTTGTGTATTGTTTTTTTGATCTGCCATTATTGAGAATATAATTTCGTTTGTTTATCAACTCTCGGCTCTGACTTGTTCTATGGGCCACAGCCGGCGTCCGCTGGCGCGCCAAAAGGGACCACTTCTAAATTGTCCACGCTTTCGTTGTGCGGTTTGGGGGGCCGATATTTCGGCCCTTGGAATTAGCCCGGCGATCGCCTCCCTAATTATCGGGACCTGTGTGACACTGCCGTATGCGGAAGGTGCTACAAATGCTGTGAGATGCGCTTGGTTTTAGCATGTTAAAGGCGGCGGCATTCTTGAATTATGGCATCAACAGACGTGGATGATGATGATGGAAAACGTTAATTTTCAAGGTATGTACAGTGAGTGTGTGGGGTGGCCCTTAATGGGTCGGCCCGCGCAAACACTAGGTGGGCAATCCTTTACAGGAGCCCACTTGCCTCGCTGAACCAAGGACCGTCTGGTCAGAGCAGCCAAGCAGGGCTGCCTCCTAGTTCTTCCGAAAAGATTTGATGGAGGGGCGAGGTTGAGAGTTCTTTGACACACCCACATCATGTGAGAAGTCTCACAGGAATTTCGTCGCAGTTTGGGCACTTCTCCCTGCAAGCGAAGTTGAAGTGTTGAGGATTGCCGGGAACAATAAAGTTTTGGGTAGAGGCGATTGAAGGCTCTCTCATCCACATTTGTGAGCCTTGACGGGTTTTGAGTCAAATCGCATAGCGGAAGTGATAAAATGGACGAAGCTTGTTTAACGCGTCATCGGGAATACGCTTGAGGATGTGCCTAGCCTTTTCTGGCTGGGACATGTTCTCGACGGCTTTGTGGCAGTGGGCTTGGACATTCTGACCATTACTGGTGTAGGACTCAGTGGAAGCTTGAGCACGACTACGCAATTCATTTTTTGCGGCTTGTCGACGGCAAAGCCGCGAAGAAAAAGGTTTGCGAAAAGCTCACAAAGCTTTTCCTGGAAGTTTTCCCAGCTTGTAATGTCATGCTCGCTGGTGTCATGCGAAGTACGAGCAATTACGTCGAAGTAAATTGTGATGTTAGCCACCGAGAGAGTGGATACCCACCTACAATAGTGCTGACGCGTTCGTAAAGGAGCAGCCACCGGTGAACGTCGCAACCCTCGAGGCGTGAGAGAACACTGTGATCCTTCAAGGAGGAAAACGAGAGGAAAGTTTTTGCAGCTGGAGCATGGGCAGGCAGGGTAGGCGGGTAGATCGACTAGTTCACTGGCGTACTAACGCACAGACATGTAGAGGGACAAACGGGCAGGCCACAGCGTATAAGCAGGATGACGTTTTGGGAGTTTCTACCGAATCCCCGGCGGAATGCGTCCGCTTAGGAGGAACAATGATTATGGTGCTCGGTACCCAAGTCCGCGGGTTGAATCCCGGTGGCAGCGGTCGCATTTCTATTGAGGTAAAATAGTGAAGTCTCGTGTATTATGAGATTTCAGTGCTCGTCAAAGAATTGGAAAACGTCAAATTTACAAGATATTATTTTTTTTCAGGAAGGCACATTTCTTGTACAAAAGCCAACGTTACTATATGACATCAAAAGTCTGTGGAAAACTCACAGCATCAACTTGAGAACAATTATTCAGGAATACGAATTTTCGGGGAAAATGCAGCTAACGTTAAAGCCATATAGCAAACAATATTACAGTGCAGTCTCCCTCGCAGCCACGTGATCATCTGTTTTGAATCTGTGCACTTAAAATGATAATTAACAAAACTAGCTATACTTACATTGTTCCTCGTAGGCGAGTATTTTTTCAGCGTATGGGTAGACTTCTTCAAAGGGTATTCCATACATAAGGAACAGCCTAACGTAGTAGTCTGTGTTCATCCATGCCGGTTGCTGGCTCCTCCGCTTTAGCCAGCTTTCTTGTTCGTTGCTGTACTTCATCTACGATCAATAGAAAAAGAATATTTGTCGTGCATTTGTCGTTCCCTGTGGCGATAAAGATGGCACTGCCCTTGTCGAATTTCGCAGTGGAAACTAACAACAAAATCTACCTCCTGAGAAAGCAAATTGGTAAAGTGCGAACAAAATAATAAGCATCTTTTTCACTATTTGGTGGTGATATAACAGACCCAGGTTTACATGGGACACACAGTTCAAAATAGTGTCTTTTTCTGCACAATTCCTCGGGCGTGGCATTCAAATGATCATGAATAGCGTTTGAGACTCTGTAGAAAAAAAAAGTGCAAGCACGTTGGAAGGAGCAAATACAGAGTGACTGCTATATTTCTACTTCATTCACTCCTCAAAAACCTTCTTTTTTTGTAGATGTGTTCTGATGGTGTGCCGCCGTTGGAGGTGTCGCACCCCCCTCCCTTTATGTGACGTGCTTCGTCGCGTTAAGGCCTGTGCAATTGCCGCATCGGCATTGTACACCAGCATTTATTCGCGGTATTTAGGTTACATTTATTTTGGTTTCCTACACTAAACAAGCTGCCAAATATATCTTTAAAAAATACGCCTATGTGGGAGCGGCTCGTGGTTTCACCCTGCGGCCTGAACTTCTTCAGATCTTTACATAAACTGCGTCGTACTCTATGCCGACGTTGTATGTCACACCTGCACCAATGAGATGTTGTTGATTATTGCATGAGTTGCAATTATTATTGCGCTCTGCTCATTTTCTTAATTACTGAAGACCAATTATTTACGTTTCAAGCAGGAGAGTGTGCCCGATTTTTTTTACCAATAGATTGTTTATTTGAAAGCAAAACTTCATTTAGGCGGTTTTTGCTTTCATACTTTTGGTGTCTGGTTTCTGACTTCGCTTGTTGATAGGGCTGTCTTTTTTTTTCATCGCCAGTGTCATTTCTACTATACAGCTTGAAAAATTCAAAGTGCAGGAAGTTTCCAGCTGACCCGTATCTCTTGCGAAGGCATCGCAATTATAAATGCCTCAATAAGGGTGGCCCAACTATACAGCAAAAAGAAAAAAAAGTTAATGTGAGAATGTAAGCGCCAAGCATTGGCTTTACCTCTTGTACAACTTGGACCGACAATCCAAAATGAGCGCAAAGCTACATAAAAGCGTAAACCCATTTTCTTTCTCGCCTTATGCAAGCTTCACAAACAGCGCGGCAGCCTTTTGAATCCTACGAAGAAGCGCCGTGGTGTGGAGAAACGAGGGGGAGACGCCCACCTCGGCGAACTAGTTCTCTCCGTGAGATTGGGATGGCTGGACAGAAACTCACCACGCACCCGCTATCTCAGAGGCTATTGTCCCCATGAAGTTAGTGGGCCAGAGACGAAGAATATTTCTTAAGCACCGACCACAACTCGCGTAGTTCGTCGTCGACAGACAATTCATGGGCCTCTGCTGGGATTGCTTCGGAAGTTCTGAAGGAAAGCTCCTCATCCGTTTACTTCCTCGTTAGAGCCCCGACGCGGTGGTCTAGTGGCTAAGGTACTCGGATGCTGACCAGCAGGTCGCGTGATCGAATCCCGGCTGCGGCGGCTGCATTTCCGATGGAGGCCCAAATGTTGTAGGCCCGTTTGCTCAGATTTGGGTGCAAGTTAAGGAACCCCAGGTGGTCGAAATTTCCGGAGCCCTCCACTACGGCGTCTCTCATAATCATATGGTAGTTTTGGGACGTTAAACCCCACATACCAATCAATACTTCCTCGTTAGAGGCTCAGTTGACTCTGATCCAAAGCACCTTGACGCCGAGTTCGCGGCACACCCCCGGCGTAGCCCCCTGAATACAGTGACGCCCATCAAGGGCACTGCTGGGATCAGGTTTCCATGGCGACCGCTAGAAGTGCTTTCGGCGCGTGATTGCTGACCCTCTACCACTTTGACGATGCAATCTGTGTAACTTACCACTAACAAACACGACGATTGAAATCAAGCATTGAAGGCTCGCAAAGCCGAAGTGGTGCGAAGGCATCTGCAACCAAAGCTGCAGTTGAGAGATCGCAAATTCGCAGCATAACGACAACAAAGCAAGCAGAACCGGACGCAGTGAGAGCGCTGAAATCTGTAGCGCATCGGCAATGAATGCAAGTGGAACGAGAGGCGGTGAGAACGTTCTAAGCAGGGGGAAAGTGACAGCGAAGGCCAGTGGACCCGGAGGTGAGAGCTCGATCATCATAGGCCAAACGTATGAGCGCATGGTACGCGACGTGAATGACGCTGACGCCCACTTAAAGCATAATTTTTTCGGCCACAGCTTCAGACACTGTCGCAAAGTGTACGATCATTTGTGATTTGATAACAACTTCACTAATGTCGCAAATATTCTCGCTGAGTATATGAAGTAGAGCGGGTAGTGTAAAGGATACACTGTTACCCGATGATCCTCAGTGCTTCACCCACTTGTCATCATGCCCTTCCTGGATATGCAGCGATTTTATTTTCTGTTGGTGCGGGCTTGCTGCGGGTTTCATAGCAAGAGATGCCATCGGCGCGCAGAGCCAATTTTGGTGTGCGCTGTAGCCTGAATCAATAGCTATGTTTGATATGGGTTCACTGGGGTATCGTACTAGGCGGTTCCTTTTACCATAGAAAGCATAAAAAAGAGGATGATATGATCGTTGCTCATCGTTCTCTAAATATATTTTTATAATTGGTAGTGTTATATGTTGACTGTATCTTCACATATGAGGGAGTGGTGTCATGCAGATCCATATAGTACCTTTATTTCCTATGTACGGATGTGTAGTATCTGTACATACAAAAATTTGCACTGTGGTAGCATTGTGGCTTTGAAACTATTTTGAAATTAAAGAATTTAACATAAGGCTGGAAATCATGTAATTTAGTTGATTGCGCTCCTTAATTTACCAGGTTTGGCTGTGACTACAGTTACATTATCTAAGGATGGTTACAAAGATTTTATAAGCACTCTCAGGCGTTTTTATAGCTAAAATTCTATAATCTGTCACCCAATAAAACCAGCCCAAAATTTACGGCACATTTGTACACACAATGTTTTTCATTATTACGTAATTAGGCAGGGTGTATAAAACACATTTCACTTTTAGTCTGTGCTCGGATCTTGGGCAGTTTGAGGTATTACTTGCCGAATAATGACAGCGATTCTACCAGTGTTTTGCCCTTACTTCTTCAATGTATGCCATCTTAATTGCCAAACCTTTTTTTTTATACTTAGCATTTTAAATTGCTATTAATTGCGGTTTTACATCACAAAACCATGATGTCATTATGAGAGACGCCACAGTTGAGAGCGCTGAAAATTTTGACCATCTGATGTTCATTAATGCGCACCGCTATCCCACAGTACACGGGTCTCTACCGTTTACACTTCATTGAAAGGCAACCGCCATAGCTGGATTCAAACCAGCGACCTTTGGGCCACCAGCGGAGCACCGTAACGCCTGTTCCACGGAGGTGAACAAAGTGACCAAATCAATACGTCAACACAGTTTGCACTTATCTCGTATAGAACTAGGACGTACAAACATTATTGTATTTCTCTTTCGTCCATGCTTCACAGCTCAAAGCGACAGTGCATGTAGAGTATAAGACAAGCATTAGTTTGTTACAACGTTGCTACTACTGTGGGTCATAAAATATATCCTTGTATGTTTTAATTACACAAATCCCACACCATAATCTCTTTTTAAAAGAAAGTGTTCCAAGTGGATGTAGTGAAAAGCAAAAATATTTTAAATTGCCACTTCACTAATATGTCTGCAAACACTGTTCAATAAGAAAGCCATAGCTCTATGAACTATAGCGAAAATACTGGTCCCTAAGCCCATAATCTCGTACTCTCAGGCATATGCTATGGAGAAGCTTTGCGCCATCAATAAGCATTATCTTAGTCTTGAATGTGATCCAGTTCGAAACTATTCCAAGCGTAAGAAATAACAAAGAAAAAACCTGAACTTCAAATCGTTAACCATATTTTATCTAGGAGAGCGGCTAAGCTGTGTTAATTTGACAGGGTTCGTGTGCTGAAGCCTACGTGTGTTTGATTTTCACTGACAGATTCGCAGTGTTTCTTCTCTTGTGTGTTATCAATACTTCTTCAAACAGACAAAAGTATGGCCCACTATGCCCGAAGCTATCAGTTAATCTTGAATTCTTCAATTTTTTAGCAATTTCTTCCCAAAAGTTCCACACAGAAATAAAAATAAAGGTGCGTCCATCGTGCGTGTACATAGTGCAACCAGCAAAAAAATCAATTTTTATAGTGAAATATCATTTAGACACAAAATACACGTAAACCATCAATATTACGGCGGAATTAGTGAACGCACTGCGCATAGATTGACCTCGAACTAAATTTAAGCACTTCATAGGCCCCAGCCACGCTGTTCACCCCCTGTACTGACAGCGCTGAAGCACACATGGACTGCTTTATGACTCGATTCCACACACTCTGTTCAAGCACTTTTACTAAACCTTTATCCTAACTAACCAACGCCACGAAGCCCAAGTTGCTTCATTTGAATCCTAAATACCATCATGCACATTCACCATATTAGTACCTATACTACTTATATGTATGTTATGTGACGCACACTCTCATCTGACCTTCTTATCTGAACTAATAGGCAGCGTGAATTCATTGACGCACCTCAACCACTCTCCTCCCGTAGTCGAATCGTTTGCCGGATACTATAATAGAGATGGTGACATACACTCCCAAGTCAAGAGAGCCACGAACCATCATCTCAACCGGGTCGACACTTTGAAGTCTTGTCTTGTTCAGAAAATCCAGGTTCATCACGTTCATCCACTTCACCAGCTCTGCGGTCTGTGGTAGAAATGCGTCTTGTAACATTGTTAAGTGATTGAATTCTGTAAATTTAAGTATATAACAATGCATTACAATACTCAAAACAATCGAAAGAGATTATAAAAAAAGTGGGGAATCCGTAAGCTTCGCCTTGAAGAGTTGAATGCGGTAGCGATATTTAGCCCCTAGTAGGCCCTTCAACCGCTAAGTACATGCTTATTATTATGCTTTGTTGCCTCTCTCGATATCTCTCTCTCTCTCTCTCTCTCTCTCTCTCTCTCTCACACACACACACACACAAACACACGCGCGCGCGCGCGTGACGTATTTATAGTAATGCAGAGCAGTGTGGCAACTTCGCTGTGCTAAAACGGCGCTCAGCTGTAGTCAAGACACGTTTTTCACAATGTGTGACAGATTGCAAACAAACTCACACAGACATGCGTGTGCATAAAGGTTTTTGCATAAAGGCGAATGGTGCATAGAGGTTTTTGATTTAAAGCAAGAGTCGCATTGCCTCCAAGATTCACGCCGAGCGCTTGCCATCTGAGAGGCCACGGCCACCTGGATCGGGCGTGCGCGGCGGTGTGCGCACTAGATTCAGGCGGCCGGGGAAAGGCCGTAAAGAGCATCACAGTGCCTCTCAGGTTGCAGCACATTTTCTAGCACTTGCTGTTTGCTTGATCAACGACTCTGGAGAGGCATGATATGCTTTCCGAAAATGGACATAGTTGTCCATTTTAAAAGCTGTTTGAAAGTTCCTGTGTGTTTTTAGCGGCGATAGCTGCACTACCCCGTCCTTTCCTGACGTAATTTATTGGCCTCCCGAATGCGCCTAAAATCTCCGAATGGACTTGTTTTCTCGTGACGCCTGTCGAAAAAAATGCGTTAAGGAGACTCCTTTCTCTACATGCCATTTCTGTAGTGTTTTTTTTTTCTTAAGCAGCTGCAAGCAACATGGTAACTTTGTGGTAAGATATCGGCTTGCCACGCGAATGGGTCTGGTTCAATGCTTAATAGGAGCAAAAAAAGAACTGTTTATTTTATTCGCTTTTTTTTCTTGATTTTCGCTCACAGACAATTTTTCGCTCACACCAAACGGCAGAATTTCCGCAACATGAGCTCTGTATTACTATCACGTTAAAAGAAATTAAGACAGATTCGCATGAGTGAGGCCCAGTCTGAAAGAACAGTGGAGCTGGAAAGTCTTCTTTGCTTCTGTTTGGATTCACTTTTCTGCCCTCTTGAGTTAATTGTTCTCTCCTGATTTATAGTTTCTTTATGAACCCGAGTTCAAATTGCGTTGTATTCCAGAATAATTTAGTTCCTTGTTTTTGTTTTCTTTTTTTCGCAAGATAGTGGTTACGCAAACAAGCAGCAGTGATGGAAGCTGTGGCACACAACTACGGTGCGAAAAACTACCCTTGTTTGTGATCTCCACAACAATTCTCGCTGTAGAGAATAATGAAAGGCAGTGGTGGCGTTAACACGATGAATGTAAAGAATAATCAGGGCTCATGCAGCAATCGATCTCAATCACTATGCGTGGCAATAAAGAATTCACCCACAGTGCCATGTCTTGACTCGGAACTGCTTTGCGAAAACACCACATGTGGGCGTAGTGTTGGTTAAAGGTAAAGTGTGGTTACACTGGTGATCATAAAATTTTATAGACATAACAATCTACTCCTATGACAATTACGTCACGTTGGATTACCGCAAAGTGTAAGTAGGGGTTACTCACTAATGTTCATTTATGTAGCACTGACGACTACCATACTAGCAAGTGCTAGATAAACAGTTCACCGCTTTTGGTGTTGCTAAGAGCTACGTTGTTGATCAACCCATGACCCTTAACCGGTTATTTAAAACTCATTCAACTGTTTCACATATGTCAGTGCTCACTATATTTGTAAACTCATCCACAAAAGCTTACGAACTGCACCAGCGCGTGCCAAACTGCGTGTCCGCATCACCTATAGCCATCTACCATTGACAGCAGTGCCAGGGCGGAAACACGTATTCTTGTTATACAGTAGTCCATCAAGTTTCTGTCACCCCGAAGAACATCACTGTTTCCCGAGAAGTGTTATTCTGCAATATGAGCATCGTACTTCTAGTATGGTAGAAGAATCAATGTGACGATGGCATGCTGCGAATGGTGCGTTGTTCGCTATAAGTCACCTTTGGAGGATGACGACTGATAACTTATGCTGATTGACTGCTTTTGTGACAGAAACCTGTCGCGTCGGTTGTCGAAAAGATTGCCGCGCTATAATGTGAAAGGTTGAAATCAGTCATGCCAACTGGGAAATTATTGAAGCCTTTGAATAAGGCATTCATGCATCTTGGGCGCGGCGCTGCTGTAGATGGCTGCTTACATACCAGAAATGGCCCAAATAGGCTCCTGGCCTCGCCAACACGTGATGTGTAAAGTTTTGTGGGTGACTTTTCATATCTTGAGCGCCATTTTGTAACGCTCTGCTCAACAAGATTGCGTCACAGACAAGATTCCGTCGACATGCTTCACATAACATTAATTCCCATGTTACATGAAATGTGCCACTTTCTTTTTGCTGCAGCCGCAGGTTGTGGCATGGAATCCCGGCCACGGCGGCTGCATTTTCGATGGAGGCGAAAATGCAGTAGGCTTGTGTGCTCCGATTTGGGTGCACGTTAAAGAACCACAGGCACTCAAAATTTTTGAAGCCCTCCACTCCTGCATTTCTCAAAATCATACGGTGGCTTTGGGACGTTAAACCCAGAATATAAATGAACACACAGCAGTTTTTTAGCTGTGCGGGTCGTTCTTCAAGTAACAATTTGATTTGTTTGTTGTTTCTGCATTTCTTACTGGTCTTTGTGGTGAAACTCACTTTCTTTCATTTGTTCTGACCTCAGGCAAAACAAATCTCTCAAAGCTCTGCAATCTTGACCGGTAGTAGTGTAACAGATCATAAATTTTAGCTAAGGTTTTGGTCACGCGGTTTGACCAAGGGCAAAAAAAAAAGACTGCAACGAGCGATCGCCACCCGCACTGCTAGTTTATCCTTATATTGTAAAAGCGGTGTCCAGTTGCCGCGACTCCTGCCCTTAGAACACACTCGTTTTAGTTAGTGGAGGTGGTGGTAAGCCTTGTCTTCATCGTGGAACTGCTGGAACTGCACAGCCGGACACTGCCACGACCTGTCACGATGGCCGATTCAGTACTGTCTCATGACGCTCTTGATGCTGCACCAATGCCTGTATGACACCAATACCTGATGCACTCCGACAGCGTGATCTTCCCATGTTAAGTTGTCAAGATGAGCTCAGCGTAGAAGACTTGCTGACCAAGTATGAGCTGGTGGCTGTGGGCAATAAATCGGCCGCCAGGAACAAGCTGACATACTTGAACTTATACTTAACCAACGTTTCAAAAACTTTGGTACAAGAATCACCGGAACGATTACACCACTTGATAGAATTTCACGACAACGTTCACGGAGGTATGTTTACTCTGCTGTACACTGGCTTCGAGCTGAATAGCGCTTGCGTAGAAGAATCTATAGACAGGGCGAAACGTTAACGAGTTTAATTGTGAATGACTCTTTCTGGCAACTCGTCGACTCATTCCTGGAACAAACGGGAAAGATCTAGAACATACTGAGAGGCATTCGTCATGATGCGATTCAGGTGAATCTAGCAAAAAGCCCTCAAATGGTCTCCGATGTCATCCCCCACTGTCAGAGTAACGATGAGTTGCGCAGGCGGCATGCTTTCAAACATGGCGCTGCTCAAGATACTGCAGATCTTTCATCTTTGAGCTTGCGCCGTGACAGCACTGATCCAGAAATAACGTTTTGCTTCCACAGATAAAGCAGTTAATTCGTGAGAAAGCCGTATGGCAACTCTCTATCATCACGATCAGATCGGAGTCGATGTCGTCCTTGATGTCTTGTCTTTGTCAATTTATCAATATCAATTTGCCGAAGGATTGCTCTCTAGTTACAATGCATTGTTTGTTCTTTGCTCACTGACCTACGCTGCCGTTGCTGCTTCAGCGTGGTTTCCGCTGCCCCCTGCTGCCTACCAAGCCACTGGCATGGCTTACACGTCTTAGCCAATACCGGCACTACTGCCTTCAGTTCCTCATTTAGCCAACAGTGCCCTGTTTTCAGCCAATGGTGTACACAGGACAGTCAGCCGATATTTTTTTTCTGTGTCATTCAAGGCCACGCCACTCGCCACTGCCACCGTCGCGGCTTCTCACTTGGTCACAGTGCAGAGGCCTCAAACTACGTTCAGCCTCAACCGCCGTATGCCATGGCCTCCAACTGAGTTTGCGTTTAACATCTCTATATCGTTCCTGCTGATCCTCCTTAGAGGGTGACTGCCAAGTCACCGAATATGCGACGAACACCGGTCAACTTCTCCTCGTCACCCATCCAATTCCCCAATCTTAGGTCACCGCAGCCCACGGCGAGAGAAAAACTGACAGCCGCAGTTTCGAATTTAAGAGCTGCATTACTGGAGAACATTTCAAGACCTGATCATTGGCCTCCAAACAAAAGTGAACTACCTGTAGATGGCGTCAATTTGTGCCTCCTTGTCGACACTGGTGCTGCTACATATGTCGTTAGCGAAAAGCTCTGCCGCAACTTGAACAACGTGACTACTATACCCTTACCAATATCTCTTTGCGAATGGCTATGTCACACACCATTCAAACGTCAGCATTGTGCCTCGCGCGAGCCGCCATTCAGGGTGTCATATATGTTGTCAGATTCGTCATCCTGTTCCGTTCCTCGCTCGACATTATTAGATATAATCATCACAATCTGCTCTAGAGGATTGTGCTTATTCTGAACTAACATTATCTATGGCGTGCTTTGACTCATAAGACCGCCAATCTAGTAAAGTGTTTTCAGCATCGGGCGTCACCACTGCTCCGTTCTCCGCCATGGTCATCCCGGTCGCATGTTTCCCTGTTGCGACCACACCTGTTCTGTTTACGCAATCAGCTATTCCACGCGCCGTCCAATTCTTTTTCCAATTGTTCGTTTGCTATTGTCGGTTTCCCATTGTCGGTTTTCCCATTGTCGGTTTATTTCCCATTGCCGGTTTCTAGAACCGTTACTGTGAGGTGGACGCGTGTAATCTTGTGGCTAGCGCCTCATTATAACCCCGTGGAGAATGTTGCTGAGGCTTCAAAGCTTTCGACTGCATTAGCCTCGATGCTATGCCCAACCCTGCGGTGTCTGTCTCGATTTGAGTATCAAACCACTTATTGCTACCGGTGACCACTTAGACGTTTTTACTACCGCTATTGATCCTGAGCTGAAAATCGTTAGCCGGCGTCTTCGCGATTGATTTATTTTCGAACCGCCATTTTTAGACGGAACAAGAACAGTCCTTCAAACTGCACTGGCCAGCAAGCCCCTCAACTACAGCGTCCATACCATGTGTCATCTGCTGAACGCCGTGTTAGCAACCAATCAGTGCACGACATGTTGAAACGTACATTGTAAAGCCATTCATTCACCCCTGAGCTTCCCCTGCAGTCCCCGTTAAAGAAAAGACGGGTCCTTCACGCTCTGCGTCGACTACCGCACAATTAACAACATTCTGCATAAACACCTGTCCCATCTACCTTGTATTAATGAGGCAATGAACTAGCTGCAGGGATCACAGTACTTTCCTTCATTGGATATGCCTTCCGGCTATTCGCAGGTGCCAATGGCAGAGTCCGATCACCCGAAGACTGCCTTTGTTACACCTAGTGGGCTCTATGAATTCACCGTTATGCCCTTCGGCTTCTACATTGTCTCAGCCACAAAATAAAGAATGGTGGACGCTACTTTTCGCGATCTAAAACTGGAACACATATCTTTGCTACTTCGACGGCAGTGTAGGATTTTGAATCGACTTTGCATCCCATATTATTCACCTCGAGCAAGACTATACGTGCCGTTCAATGAAGGGTCTTCAGCCTAATTAAAGAATAACACAATATTGGTCGGTCCGCAAGCTTGCCATTCTTGGCCGTGTAGTTTCGAAAGATTGTTTCATTCCGGACCCTGCAAAAATTTTGCCGTTACCAGGTTTTCGAAACCGACCAACGTTATAGAGCTTCGAAGCTTCATCGATTTGTGCTCCTTTTTATGACACATTATCAATGATCTTGCTTCTGTCAAGGCCCCTTTGACCAATTTTCCAGCTGGCAATTGTGATACCTCAGCTTGGTCGCTGGCGTTTTAGGTTGCTTTTCAACGACTTCGGTGTCTCCTAACTTAGCCGCCAGAAGTGCAAAACTTCGATCCGTCAGCGCTACAGAGCTTCACACTGACACTAGTGGTGGCCGGCTGGGAGCCGTACTTGCCCAACACAAAGGTGGCTTTGAACAGTACGTCGTTGCTTACGCCCGCCACACGCTTACGTAAACTGAGAAAAACTACTCAGTCACAGAAAAAAAGTCTCCTATTATAGAAGTGATTGGGAATTTCATTTATGCCTTATTATAGGAGTGATTGGGAATTTTATTTATGCCTGTACGTACATCCATTTGATGTTGTGATTGATAATCACGCTCTCCGATAGCTATCTTCACTAAAAGATCTGAATTATTGGCTCACTCGCTGGCCGTTGCGCCCACATGAAGTCGACATCCATAATGTTTACCGTACTGCTAAGAAGCACTCTAATGCGGGTGCCTCATCCCACTCACCTTTGCTTACTAAGCTTATCTGCTCGTTGTGGTGCCTTCGCCATCAATATTTTCGACATGCCTTCAGAGCAACGTAAACATCGTTGGCTCTCATTACTTTGGATTCCTCTCGAGAAAAACACCTTCCACTGTCTATCGGGTACTTGGATGCCAAGCACAACACTACGCCGTTCGAGTTATCTGCTCTATCAACGCAGCTACGATTGGAGCGGCCGAAAGTGTCTTCTTCTTATTCAGCAACTACTACGCTCCGACATTTGTGCCACGGTTCACGATTATCCGCAATGCGGTCACGCTATTGTCTTAAATACGCACACACACCTGTACCTATGGTACTAGTGGAGCGGTATGTACTATTTCGTTCACCAGTCAATCCGGTCAAGCCCTACGTTCCAACGACGCAAGATGCCGCCTCAATATATGTCCTGTACGTTACGATGTCTACCATGTTCAGACCGACCTTGTAAGCGCGTGGAAATGGACTTATACGGTCCGCTTACTTACAGTCCAAGTGTTAAGTGCTTCGTTAAAAGGCGGGCATCGATTACGTGATGAGGTATGGGGAACATCAGTGCTAATTCCTGCTACTGCAAAAGACGTTGCTAACTTTACATCCCTAAATCTTCTCTTAAGTCATGGAGTACCCAAAAATGCTGAGCAACCACCACCATTTTTTTTTGGGTGGCGACATTACAGCATTGCTGAAGGAGTGACACATCATCCACCACACTACCACGGCATGTCTTACCCAAACTAATGGGACAATGGAGCGTTTCAATTGCAGCTTTGGTGATATATTGTTCATGTACGCTCATCATGACTATACCTTCTGGGACCGCATACTTCATTCCGTCACGGGTGCATACAACAGGGCAACAAAGAGCATCACTGGATTCGCACCTTTCTTTCTTCTTTATGAATGTGAACTCTCTTCCATATTGAATACAGTTCTTCCATACTTGCCTAATCCTTCAGAGTTCACAACCATTTCAAGAGCAGCTTGAATGTCGTCCGAAGCCGAAGAATGTCGTCTGCTTGCTCGTACATTCACTTCTCACAACCAAAGTCATCATAAATATCGCCACAATGAATCGACTACTGCCACATAATTTGACCCCGACACACACCGGAATTCTTGTGAGTTTTAAATACTCTTGCAGGGCTTTCCCACAAGCTATCTCAGAAGTATTGCGGCCTTCATCAGTAATCGCAACAAACGTCTGCGGTCAATTACCTCGTGGAGCTAGGCGAGGCGTCTTTGCAGAACGTCCCCGTGAACGAGAAGCTGTCCCCGTTTTCAGACTCATGAAGTATTTTGATTCACCTGTGTTCCAGCCCTTGGGATACCACGATTGTTCCCTTATTGCCCGGGAGTAATTGTAAAGAATGTATTCGGCATGCAGCTTGACAAAAGGAGAAGAGAAAAACTATGACGAGCTTTCGCTACCCGCGCTGCTACTTAACGCTTGTGGTAGAAAAAGCGGTGTCCAGTTATCGCGACTCCTGCCTTTAAGATACCATCGCTCGACAATAAATCTACTACACGCCACAGCATACCTATAATGCTAACAACTAGACCATCAATGATGCCATGCGCTGGTGAAAGTTTGCACAACTTTTAGCTACATGCCCGCTTATGTAAACAGCCAAGTCCGCCATGCTGGACCAGGAGCTAGGGTGCTTGGCTGGTATTCCGAAGATCGCGGGTTAGATCTCGGTCACAGTTGTAGCATCTTAATGAAGACTAACTGGCAAATGCGCGTGTGCTTTATCATGTCAACACACGTTAAAAAGATCACCGCCCAAGCATTCTGTATAAATGTTTAAGCAGCAAAAGCTGGAACGTGTGGCACCGGTGTATAGAAGTGGTTTCAACGCGACGTGGCACTCAAGCCTCGCACATTTACTCGTTACATACTTGAGCTTTTGAAGAAGGTTAGACAAACGTGTTTATTTCTCAGTGTTTATTTCGCATGCCGCACGCTCTTGTGTACGTCATCAGGATCATTAAGGAGCGTATACTGAGCGGTCAAATGCATTTCGCAATGCGTAATTCACACTGGTTGTTCTCGAACCTCAGGCTGTCACAGATGTCACAGCTGAAGGCAAAGTGCCTCTTGGCAAACTTCCTTTGAAAGCGGGTGTTCGGCGACTCACTAATTAAATCATCACGTTGATGCCGCAACGCCACTTGTTCGGCATAGGCACTGTGCTGTGTCACTTATAGGCAGAAAAAAATTTGGTGCCACTTTCCCTCTTCTTCTAGGACCAGGCATTTCATTAACTGTTCGGCACGGCGTTGTTCGAAGCGTTGGACAATGCGAGCTCAGTGGCGTGGTTTGCAGGATCCGCAGAGCGTGGTTAACTGGCGTGGTCTGGCAAAGATTGCAGGGCGTGGTTAACTTAGGTATTTTGCAGAATTATCTCACCAACAGCACATGCATCGCCGTTCGTGGTCATTCGCCAGCCTTTCAAGCCGTTAGTGCGGCTTGAAAAGCTGGCGCATGATTGGTACGCAATCGCGGCTGGGACTCGCCCCCCGGGTCTTTTTTTTTCTCGACCAGGACAGAGCACCAGTGAACCGATGAATACCAGCTCTCACGTCTCCACTGTCAGCGCTCCTCTGGAGTTGTTCGTGGCATACTCATGTGGAAGCTTTCAAGAGAAACTCATGTGCGTGTGCTTCACGCCACGGCTGCGACGAGATGGCCGTCACTACAAGCGAAGCCAATGACGCACCTGCTTGTTGGTTACGACGCTTAGAATGATGCAAGCGATAGGAAAGCCAATGTAGGCCACTCCTGAAACCACTGCCGCACAGTTTTACGTTTATCCTAGTCATGTAAAGCTTTCATTGTAAAAAACCAGATAGACAAAGTTTCTTGAGCCCTCCACTACGGCGTCCGTCATGATCTTTGGATGTAATAATTTTATTATATAACGTAAAACCTCAGGTATTATTACATTATCGGTCAACACGCATTTGCCGAAGTGGGCAACACCTCTTATATTTTGGTAGTATTTACAAAATGCTGCAATGCCGTCTTGTCGAAGGGAGTGATTCTATGACACATTAGCTGGTATTTTCAGTTACCTCTGATTGGTGTGATGAGACAAAAAACACACAGGCTTGGTACATTGCAGCTGCCTTCTGAAACGCACTTTGGTTGGAAGGTGGTGTTTCCGCATATTTGAGGCCCAGATTTATCCCCATACGTATGGATTCTTCAACCTGTAATGAAAACAAAAAATGAGTTTGTGTGCACAGAGCTAACTGAGTAAAACTCTTCATAAATATTTTACGCAATAACGATTCGTTAACGCAATCATTCAAGGTAACCATACCATGTCGCATCCACTGTGTAGTCTAAAGATAAAGTTCGCTACGATCTACGCGTTCCAATTCAAAGTTCGCTTATATGATCTGAAGTTTAGACAGGGGAAGAGAAAACGACTGTGTTACTTAGCTTTGAATTGCCCTATGTCAATCTCCGTGAACTGTAGATAATGCGCCTTTTCTTATGAGCCACACGCTGCGAATGAGCATCGGTTAGTTATGTGCGAAAATTTTATTCATTAGGTACGCCGAAATATTTTGCCCTCCTTCACAGCAATTTACCTATAAAGAATATGCATGATTCTCACCTCAGGAATAATGGGAAGAGGAATAAATAAAAATTACCAGCCGAACTTGGACGTATCAGCTTAGGTAGTTTAGGGAATATTGAAACAATAGCTGCTACTGAGCTATAGTTCACCCAACCGAGATTGACAAATACTGTCATAGACGAGGCGCCGAAATAACAACCCGTGTAACCGGTTGCGTGAGGTCACAAGTCTGCCCAAATACTATATTGCAGCCACATTATACGCTCGCAGATAACTGTAGACCTATCACACACAGGATTTTTGTATATACCCCCTCAAGCATAGTAAAAAGACACACAGCAGAAAGCCAACATGTTTCTCATCAGCTCAGCCAACCTATCAAGTCCTTTGTGCTAGAGTTCACAAGTGGCCCACAAATTTCACACTTACACAACGGCCCTTTCCTAATAGAGAGAGCCGTCGACTTTCATCATAGTGCTGTCCTATTACATATTGCTCGGTTGACTAACATCTTGCGTAAAGCATGAGTGCTGTTTCTGTCGCATGCTCTGCGTGGGGCGAGTATTTTCAACGTGCCGGGTGTCGCGATGTAGAAGTTTGTGCTCAAGTTTCGAGGTGGCAACACCACCCTGCACCGAAACTGCTGAGGGAGAGTGGGGACACGTTTATTACGTGCACGTGACGTAGATTCTTTTCCCGGAGTCATTCTTTACTGTGTATATAGCTTCTAGTTAACTCGATAGAACGAAGAAAGCACACCAACAATTGCGCACTGACTACTCCTCGGATGATCACCCTGCTGGCGCATCCTCTCAACAGACGGAGAACTAGCGTACTGAAGCACACACCACTGTAGGAATACAGCATTCATAGTAATCCGAGTGCACAGTCACATAATTCTCGACCACTGGTTTTGCGCTGGCTGCGAGCAGACCTGTTTGAGAGTGTACAATAATAATGAGGTCAACGCCGAACGACACCCACCTTCCCAAAATTTCATATGACCCGTAATCTGTTTATGTGCAAATGATGCAGCAAGTAAGAAAGGGTTGATGAGTAGGGGGCTCCGTATACGAAGAGCTGCCTTGGGCTGGCCTTTCTTCTTTCGCTTGTTATACTCCGTATACGAAAAGAGGGTCCAGTCATGAGCCGATCTATATCAGCATTTTTTTTTGCAGGAGAACTGCTATGTTTGAAGTTTGCCGTGTGTTGTAGTTAGAAAGCGTATGATCATGAACTGGTATCAGCATAAATATGTCACACAATCTGAAAGCTACTCGGCTAACCAGCACGCTAGCACAGCATAGCATAAATATGAATGGTATAGTAAGTGCAGGTTTAAGATATTCCGTCGACACTACAAGCATTTTGCCTAGCTCGGCTCTGAACACGCCTGCTGATGGCTTTCATACACCATGCACTTACTGTGCACAGCGAGGAAACTCATGGTGGCTTTCCACACCCGGAATCACACCTTGACACCAGCGCCAAGTGAACTCCCCAGATACGTTTCACATATCATATGAAGACACTTTCTTTGTAGAGAGCGTAGGGTGCACACGTGTGTTTCGTTCCCGAACACCAGCTCCTTCGTTCGGTATTCCCCCGGACGGAGTTCGACGATGGTGTCTGGTGCCAACAACAAGCGCTTACCTTGCGTTTACACTCCCGAGCGCATGGCCGAAGAGTGGTGCAGTATATTCGTGTTAGTCATACTACGCCTTGACGCACTTAGCGAAGAACAACGCGAACGAACCTGCCCTCTCTTATTAGATGGGGTACAGTGGTCACTGAACGGGTTACTACGCAACACGATCGCGAAATGCCATTTAACGCATGAGTGTTTTACGTGGGGACCCACCACGATTCCACTGAATTATTTCCACCGCGGATATGACGTCGTTAATTATTTAGGAAACGAGAAAAGTTTCATCAGTATCTACGACCCCTCGATAGCAGCGTTCAGCGCTAAACGTCTCAACCACAGAGAGCATGTTGTTCACAACGCTAACGGTGAAATATCATTTCCAGTTAGTGGTACTCAGAGATCCGCAGTTTCAGCGCGTCTTCATAACTATCAAGATGGCTGGACGGGCTCCAACAGCATGCTTGTACGCTGATAACCTGATAAGTGTGGTTTGTACGTCCGGTGCTGTCAGCACAAGTTTGCGTTGGAGTTCCATAGCACACTCACGGCAGTGGCTGCTTTTGCGGAACAAGCCCGGCGCTTACTAACAATACGCGACGTAGCATTTCTTCTGAGTCCCACTTGTTAAAGGCGGCCACTAGGCCATACGTCTTCATCCAGGTCTCCGGTTCTTCAAATGATGATCCATGAAAGATCGGTGGCTTCTTTCGCTGCTGCATTACGGCCATGGCTGGCGTTGGTAAAAGGTATGTCATAGTAGTCGCAGTAGTGGTGGTGGACTTTGGCTTGCGAGTGTTATCGGCTAGAGCCCCGTAATCCTGAGGTAGCCCGTGATGCCTGCGACTTGCTCGCAAGCCGAGGTTGGCGGGGATGTTGGCTTCACGGTTGGGGCTGGGCTCTCGACTGAAGGGAGGCATTCGGTACGTGGATAAGAAGTCCCCCCCCCCCCCACATATATGTCACGGGGTCGTGACGTGGACGAAGAGAGCAGACTGCAGGTCGAATACATAACTGTTTATTTCGGCCGCACTTGTGGATCATATTACAGCAAGACACTGGCATTGATAGTGGTTAGCAACGGAGTTGACAAAGAGACAAATGTACAGACATACAGACAAAAAATTTTACGTCGAAGGTCCCCAAGAAAAACTATTGTCCTTAAAAAATGAGGGCAGCGTCATGCCACCTCCTCCCACATCCTCGCGCTCACTTTAGAAGAGGCTCCTCGGCGAAGCTTCGCTCCCCCACGGCGCACTCGCCAACTCTTCCCTCTCCTCGCACTGACGTGAGAATAGAAGGCAGTGTTGGCACCTGCGATGTATTTCATTACCTGTTTTCTGTACCACTGTTTGCTGCATCAATTATTTTTTCTATGTTAACTACTGTAGGAGGTCCTGATGCAGTCTCTGACTATGGGACCTCCTTTTGTATACACAAAATTTTGTAAATGATTCGATGACAAATAAAATAAAACCATTTTTCAAATCTTATTTCTGAAATTCCGAGTCTTTAGTTTTACACTCTTGAATAAACTTCGTGATCATTTGGCGGAAATATTCACGAATGGGCAGTGTATTGATGTCGGCAAGGTGGACTGCCCTGTACGTTTTCCAAGTACTGTGAAAGCTGAGCAACATAACAGTATCAGAGGACTCCATCTTCTTCATCAATGACTGGTAAAAACCTGATTCCGTAGGCATCATTCGGTAAATCTGATTTGATAGTTCTCGGCAGAATGTCCCAGTAGACTCCTTTCCAGCAATTTCGACAGACATGTTCGATGGTTTTAGGTTTACGACATAGAAAAGAGTGCGTTTCCCATGGTACAAACAGTCTCCGTTCTTGCATCCAACGTTTTAACTTGTAGAGTACCTGTAAGAAGCTTAATAAAAAATGATTTTGAACTAGATGGGAGAGCCATTTTTCTTACTCGGGCCAGTACATTACCTCGTTCAACGTATAAACGGCAAGCTATTTTAATGTACCATTTACCCCTGTTGGCAGGCATCTCGGGTGGGGGGATATCGTGTTTTCAGCATTATAGGCAAGATGGCACAGTGAGCGCGCGGCGGGTCTCATGTCTCCCGCATACTTTGTCCAACGTAAAGAATAAGGGGGTGTACGCTCGATCATGCGCCCTTGTCTTGCGGTGGAGAGAATCGTACCTTCTGGCTAGCCTTTGTATTTCATCGGGACGATTTGTTCTAGTTAGACGACGCACAAATGTCACCACAATCATTGCCCAGTCTCTCTTTGCGAAAAGAGCGTGCTATTCAGACAAAGCGAAGTAACAACTGAGACTCTAATTCGCATTCATCTGTGCCTGTGAGTACGTTTCGTGCGTCATTTGTGCGTGAAAAACGCGGAGCACATTTCAATATGCTTGCCATTCTGCGCGTGACCTTCCAAACTGATGCTGTCGCGTTCATTGCTTCGCCTTTGCGGCAAAGCTGTGATTTTTTTCCATCTTGCCTACCAAAGTTGATTTCTGCACTTTGAGGTCATACACGTTCATCCCTTCCTCTGCGGTGTGAACAAGCCTACAGAAAGCTCAACGAGAGGCCAGGGCTTCAAATGTAAAACGCAGTGTGTTACAGATAACATCTCCCACCACACGATATTGGACGACCTAACAACTCCTTAGTGCTTGTTAGCCCAGTACGCAAAAACATTCCAGGTTCAAAATCTAGCAGTGACGAGAAATCAATCATAGGTAAGACAAAAGAGCTGTCGATCAATTTTATATAGCCATATAAAAACAGTAGGAGACCATGCGAACAACAGCTCAAAAGGTTAAAATTCTAGATTTTCAGTCAGGTGCATTACTTGTGATGTCGAAAGGGAATAGTTAAAACGAACTATGGCAAATAAACAGTCCCTAAAGATTGGGTTCGGTCTCCACCCCATCTGTGGCAAATCGTCTTATGCGCACTTCCTTCGTTCTCTCCGCATCTTTCTTAACGCGACAGTGTTTTATGCAGGTGACGACCAAGACGAAATTGGCGTATTTTCGTCACAAACAAGTAGTCAAGCAAATACGCAAGTTCACAAGATAAACAAGTTCCGCCAATGAGAGTCGAACCCATGATATCTGCGCCCATGATAACATACGCCGGGTACCTTATCTGCTGCGCCATCGCTACATGCTTAGTAAACATTAAAAGTACGCTTTTTACATCAACCACTAATATTTCACAATATTCTTCGTAAATTGCAGTAATACATTATGACTGTGACATTCGCAATTAGTCCCTTCAACTTTTTGTCTCTAAGTATCCCTTTCATTGGGCACGTTTCCAATAGGATATTTCCAATCTGGCCAACGCCTTAACACATCCCCAGGTAGCGACCATGGATGCTCCAAGAACCGGCGAAGTATCTGTAACGCACGACATCTTCACATGGATTCTACTTCGTGTGTCACTCACCCAGCAAATGATTGCGGCTGGCGGAAGAGAAGACACGTCACACTTTCTTCTTGTCGCGCAGTGGTGTTTACTGACTCAAATATGCAGCTAGTACGTGATCTTAACCCGAATTCTACGTCCAGTCAGTCAGTAACAATCTTCTGGATGTGATTTATTTTTCTGTGCATGTTACGCTCTCGCCCTTAATTATTACAGCTACCAAAAGCGCTTATGACCACAAGGGTCTTTGTTTAATTGTTAATGATGGAGTTTAGTCATCAGGATTGAGGTGTAAGACCAAGCACAAAAGTGAATACTACATCTCATAGCTGTCAAATCGTAAGAGACATTGCAAAAACTCTCTATAACGATGCAAGCAAGCATTTACCACTTCTGTAGAGATATGTTTCACTTTCTTGCTTGGAGATTCATTCGACAGAAAGATCAACCTCGTCCTTTTTTAAACTTTGAAAGCACTAAACAATAATGTGAAATATGCAAGCAGTGCAAGGCCAGAATTTAGTAAATGGCTGTTCTCACTGACCTGTAGTGTGACGCTCGTCCCCCTGTATTTCCTGCACACGTACTTGTAGAAGTCATTGCACGGGTCAACACCGAAGTCCAGTTGGGAGCGCAGTGTAATGGCCGCGTATCGACAAAGCAGGTTGACACATTCACCTTTCTCAATGTGAGATGACGGAACAAGTTGTCTTTGTTCGGGCGGCATAGTCACTGAGGTGTTTATAGGTAGCGTTGAAGACTCTTCCGTTGTCCGTGTTGCTCTTGGTACCTGAGCTACTGGTACATGTAGGACCGGTAATGTGTCCACCTGTGTGAGGTGAAACACAAAGCAGATTATGTAGAAACAATCGCTCTAACTTACGAATATGCAGTTCACCTCCAACACTCAAAATAACATCTGAACTAAGTACTGCCGTACCGCAAAAAACGCGCTTGTCCTCTTACCATATCAGAAGATTCCAAACAATGCGTCTACCTTATAGGGTTGAAGTTTCACGTGAGCATGCGCTGATGTGGTGTTTGTAGTTACCAATAATCACAAGAACGTTTTCACCAAGAGTTGTTTTTTTTTACCTTTGAAACGGTTATGCTCATATTTTTAGATGTGGTGTAAGTACGAGTTTTCCCATATGGCCTTACTTACCTTAACTTCATTACCATGTTTTCGTAGCCATGTTTCGTTGCCATGTATTTGTATAAGATATCAAGAATATTATATTTATGCCATGATTCACAACAACAATATTTTGAGAACTGACGGAGCATGCAATATCCTTTTTAGTGACTTGAGAATAACAGATTTAAAACAAGCACAAAATTTAATACATGCAGCTATACAACATAAGCGATAAATACGTTCACTATAAATGTGTGGGTAAATTGTCATGATACGCCTACAAAAATAAGGAAGTCACGTGCGCAGTTTCTGTAGAACCCGATAACTTGAAACCTAAGTAAGAAACTGATGCAGCTTTTGCGCACTCTGTAGTTATTCAATGCTAATTTTTCAATACGTCGTTTTTCACAACCGTCAGTAACTTTCAGTATTCTAAATGCCCTAGGTGTTGAGTATTGCAATATTGGGCGGCTAATAAGTGTGTACATTTAAACTTCACTGAAATTGGTTAATATGAGGAAGCAAAAATTGTTAGAACACTAACTGAATAAAAACGGGTAAATAAACACCAGAATACACATAACTGAACAGGCATCACTGAGGCATAGTATTGTATTACGACTTAAGGGCACAAAAACGCATGGCAGAGCAAAAGATAATGAACTCTCGCCAACGAGACATGAAGTTGAAAAATTTCTAAGCGAGGCTAGGAAATTAAAGTGGTAATTAACACGAACATCGCATAGACAAGTGAGTAATAAATGAAGAGGTTGGATGTGGCCATAAAGAAGCAAGACCAGTTTTTGTGAGCTATCTCTACCTGCTGCTGCGAATAGCGAAAAGTTACCGCTTAGCCGCAAACACGAACAATTAGTAGGATAGCAACGAAGCGAAATCTTACATGACGGCACACTAGGATATGACTAGTATATGAACTGGCGTAACTATACATTGCGCCAGAGTAAAGTAAGTAAAGGAAGCACTCTTCTTTCACTCTAGCGTGCGCACTATTTCTCGCATCAAGGTAAAGTAAGCGGTGAGAGCAAACTAAGTATCAGGTTACTAGAATTGCCACATTCACCTATAATAAGCAGATTGAGGCTTTTCTTTGTGCGGAGTCGGTTATAGAATTTTCGACTGGCTTGTTGCGTTTGTGGGTTGATCTGCATTTCTGCAGCAATACTGCAGAAACCTTAGCGATCATTGTGCAATGCACGTCTCTTGTTTACTAATAGTGTGTTTGTAACCCACCGAGTAGTTGATTGCATAGGTGTTCTCAGAATTCCTGATTAAGATGGGCAATGGTTCTTATCGCAAGATTCCTTCTCCATCCTACTAAAGGAAAATATAGCACAAATTTGTCAAGCTACCCCTCTTCGGGTGAGCAGAAGAGCATAGCCCCCTCCCTCCAAGCCGCTCCACGAGAACGCATCTAAGGTTGACCGTGAAAATATACCTTCAGAGAAATTCAATTAAACATTCAATTTTACACACTTTGAGGAAAATTACAAGTAACGTTAATTACGTTTTCGTAAAGATGATTTTAGTCGAATGGAAAACCCACCTTAGAGGCATGTGCTCTCCTTCTTAGTTGAACTTTTTTCGTTGTACAAAGCAAGGAAGAATTTTTACATCCACCTTCGTATTTTAGTGGCAACATTTTAGTCAAAATAAAAATATTACAAAGAATGGTAAAATTCGTTATGTTTCTTTCTTTGCCTTTGGCTTCTCTGTGATCATTATTCACTCAAATTCTCGGTAGCATCTGGCACCACTTCAAAGTACGATTCGCCTTCTAATCTTCAACTGATCCCTTTCAAGGGAGCTGTTATGGTCGCTGTTTGTCTAGTTCGTGATGCGGACAAAACATTACACCACCTGCCGCTAAATGGAAGCATATGTGGATGCGAAGGAGCGGGGATATGGTGAGCCGCACCGACAGAATCTCCTCTACGTCATTTTAAGCAGGTGCACGACCAACCAGAACATTTACCTGGCCAACGTGGCCGGTGGCCTTAAATTTAGCACTGTTATAGAACCATTCCTTCAAAGCACGCGCTAGATACATAGAACGTGATTCCACGCAAACAAATGCTGACGAGCTTTCTCTCATTAATATGTAGAACGCCGAGTCTGACGGCGAACGGCTATAAGCAAATAAGAAGCGCTCTCGCTCTCACCGAAACGTGGAATGTGTTTTCGCGACGAGCGTAGGAGGGTGGAGTGTAGGAGAGGAGGGAGAGGAAGAGGTGACGCACATGCACTATACGGTGGTCGCGCCGCACACCGGTTGAACTCCACCATAAGCTGCTTCGTATCTAGGAACAATCAGCATTGTGGTGGCACGTTTGTGTTCCGATTTACTCCCCAAACACGTGCGCCCGGCACACGCTCTCCCGTTGCCCGTATCCTGCGTGGGTTACAATAAGTGAGGCAGGCGGGAGAAGGAGTAGAGAAAGAATTATAAAAAATGCGGTTGAGATAAAGAAACACTGAGAGATATAGAGAAAAAAAGATACAATATTAGAAGGACGTTTGAAAGGATAAGAAAGCAACATTTACAAAAAAAGATCGAAAGTACCACAGAAAAATGTAGACAGCCAGAATGGAATTGACAGGCTGAAAACTTGGAGAAGTAGGCTTCTTGAATCCAGGTTCATCTGTGAAGATAATGTAATCAATACGAACCCTGAAATATGCAAACCTGATTGCTTCATTTGACCAGATTAGTTCTTTTAAACAAACTACTGGTGTGGGTATTGATAAGTGATGCCGCTTTGATATCTAGCCTCGTAATTTACAATCTGATCATGTGACCAGGTTACGAACCATAGTTTAATTCACGTGTGTCTATTGAAATAGACTATTAAAACGACTCTCAAAATTCACACAAGGCGTCATGTTCATACATGCTCGCAAAAATTGTTAAAGAGGGCATGCCCTTGAAGCCACAGTGAATACACGTCAGCTTCTCTTGACCAAGGCACTTGTCATAGTGGGGACTCATGGGGCGTTGACATTTAATAATTTTCCATCACTAAAATTGCAGCAGAATTCAAAACAGATCTGTTCGGCAGTTTTCAGAACAACATTGTTTCATTAGGCACGTGATGTGTACGTCCCAACTCAAGAGCTACAGATTCCACACCAACCACAATATAAAGGACCTTCTTTCTTTCTACGTCTCCACCCCAACAACGATTTGAAGGTCTACGTCACTGGAGTTGTTCTAACACTAAACCTGTCACATCAGAAAGTCACTAGCAACGTGTTACTTTGGTTGTTCCACCAGCGCACACCTCTGGAAAAGCTCCTCTTAATATTTCATTTCAGTGAAGACCCCAAGGAAGGCATGGCTCTGAAATCAAATCGTCATCCTTCTTCAGCAGGTGCAGTAAAAAACTCCTGAACAAAATTCTGCTAACTATTTACAACTGGCTAATATAGTGTCGCTTTGGTGAGCACTGCTTTTACCTCGCCACAGTGAAAACCTGTTCTCCCGGTTTTCAAGCCTTTTCCATGAACTGCAACGCACTGGCGTAGTAAGGGGCTAACTCGGCCCCTCCCCCACCCGATTCCTCCCAAATTTTTTTCACCACGGATACAAAGCGCAGAATGATCATTTGCCTGCCCCACCCCACTACACAACGAAGAGGTTACCTCGCACCACGCCTTGAAAAAAATATTCGCAATGCCTCTGATGGAAGGCTTACGGCATTGCGCTTTTCCATCATTCCTTATTTTGGTAACATACGTCGCCAACACACTCTTTGTGCTGACGCGTACTATCAATGTTAAATTTCTCGTTTGTCGCGGAACATGCACCGAGCTTCTGACTTAATGATTGCCGATGATTCAGTTAGAACACAACCTTACAAAGTGGGGAACTGCGCCCAGAACTAGAACGCATTGTCGGTTCTTTGGTATTGCCCGTTCAAATATAGAAAAATGAATTGTTTTTCAGCAGTGTGTATGTGTGCTTGTTTTCGTATTTGGGTCTGTCTCCGTGCACTGTTCCAAGGTTTTGACTTTCTTGCGTCATAATAGCAAGAAACGTCGCGTAGTAACAAAAGACACGAGGGACTTGGAGGTGTAATGATGGCTGCATATCATACTCTGAAGCAAATACAATAAGAAACACACTCTCATTTACATTGTAGCCTGCACCTTATGTGTTAGGATCCTCACCGTCGTGTCATCTTTCATTGGTGGCGGCTCGGTGACCAGGTATACAAGTACAAGTGTGCAGCGCAGCAGTACTAAGAGCAGCAGAACCAGGATGGTTAGGAACATGACGATCCAACGGCGCATGCCATGGTCTTTAATCTGAACCTGCGCAAATCAGCAACAGCTGAGGATACTGTCCTGTGTTTTCTCAGCATCCATGTAACCATTGGAAACTGTGGATTTATAAGCCATGGGGTATAATTTATTGGTATTTACACTCTCGAATTATCTCTAATTGAAAAAAGTTCGCCTCGCATCTGCATGTTACACTGCAAATGGCGTTAAAGACGATAGTCTTGTATCTGGAGAGAGTGAACAAAGCGTTTATTTGATGTTCTGCACAAGAAAATTGGGGAATGGTATTCTGCATGCAGGCGCTAAGTTAGAGTGCTTCGAGCCTGCAGCGGAGGCGAACGAGCACATTGAGTCACGTCAGACGTGAGAAATGAGCGCTATCAGGCAGTTGTCTTGCAAAACGAAGCGCACAAGCCCTGCGCGCCTGTCTCGGAAAGGCTAATGTGTAGAACGCAAGAAGACAGCTAGGTGCCACCACCGTGTTGTCTTAGCGAAACGTTGCAAACATTTGCCTTTTCGTGCAAGCGTTGCATGGTCAGCGCAACTTGATAAACGCTACGATCCTTAGAATTACTTTCGTATGCTTTTTTCAGTAACAGACACACACAGAGAATATTGACGTGTTCTTATGGTGCCTCAGATATATGCAATAATTGCTTTTTAATTTACAATCGCACAAGTGTGAGCGCTGAACATTGAGCAATATTGGTGAGCGCCGTAAAGAGGGTTGGCCGTTTGTGGTATCATTTTGGTGCTGTTTAGGGTACCGTTAAGGGTGGGCAAACAGACAAATGTACAGACAGACAGACAGACAGACAGACAGACAGACAGACAGACAGACAGACAGACAGACAGACAGACAGACAGACAGACAGACCGATCAAAGTTTTTGCGTCGGAAGTCTCCAAGAAAGACTATCGTCTTAAAAACTTGCGCTGATGAACAATTGAAAATCTAATGAATCTTCTCATCACGACCAGTGCTCAAAAAGAAAAAAAATATAAGAAAGTGCACGGCACAAGTGGAATCGTCATCTATCTTGCGTTCTTTCCTTGCGCTATCGCCGCGCGCCTGGTACATTCCGGCCACAAATGACAAGTGCGTTATCAGCATTAGATATCATTCCTCTCAGGTAACTTGCCGGCGCCAAGTTTTCAATAAAGGGAGTGCACGCAAGCCTGATTACAGTTATTGTTGTGGGACAAAAACACCCTTTTACTTGATCTTTTTAGAGTGTCTATATACGAGTTATTTTGAGCAAATAGTTTCCTAATGTACATGAGATGGAACTCTGGTGCTAGTGTCTAAGGGAGCTGAAACGCACGGCGCTTCAACGAGCATGGAAATGATGGGTAGTACACACATTTGCCTAATCTTCGTACTTCATGCCTGCTTTTTGCTCCATGTGTGTTCATGCGGCTTGGAGCTGTTTTCTCACAAAACAAAACTCAGCGAATGTTCAGCGGTTGCGTTTCAACACCCCATTCTTTTAGACTTATCTTTCCAAATTGGGTCACGACATTCAAAATGGTTTGTTCTTTCCTTTGAAACGAAACCGAAACATAGCAATAAATGAAGTCGCAAGTACGATTTGCCGCCCGCAAGTCCAAAGACTAGGCAAATGTGTGTACTACCCATCATTCGCATGGTCGCTGAACGATCACAGTGGCAGAGTCCCCTCTGGTTAAATTTTGGAAATTCCATAATATTCAGCACGGATTTGAAAAATAACTATATATCTTGAAATATTTTAGAATATGTTCGGCAATAGCGACAAAGGAATTGTAGCGGTTATTGATCTATTGGAAAAGAACAGGCATTTTGGCCCCTTGGCTGTTCCAGTGTTACACGCAACTGATGAAACTCCGTTACAGACATGGCAGTGTGGGACACCCCTTACCTTATTAAATTTCGTGCTACATGGCTGCCTCGTGGTATTATGAACAACGTAGCTTGACGTTAGTTTTCATAAATAATCAAAGTTGCTCTTTCACATGTTGGATTTAGGAGAACAATGTGACAATAACACAAGGAGGACGTTCGTACGTACCTAACACAAGGAGGACGTTCGTATCACGTGTGTTTTTTGTGGACGTTTGACTAGACGAGTGAAAAAGAAAACACCAACTTACCATGCTCCAGCAGAATACGCGGTGACCATACAGAAACAGAGCTGTTGGCGTTGGCTGACCTTGACCCTGAGGGAGAGGTGACTATTTAGTTTGAAAACATTAGCGCTTCGTGCTGAATCGGTGTGAAAGACACTGTTAAGTGGTGATGGTGATGCCTCAATCATGTATGATACCCACTTAGGGGAGTAGCCAAGAATTAGTTACATGAAGTTTTAGGCCTTTGAAGTATTAAATCGCTGCATAGGTGTGAACAACACTTTTCAGAGCGGATGATGATATTTAAACGTGCCTCATACCCATTCACTGGAAGGGGCCGAGAATCGGTTACACAAATTTCAAGGCCTTTCAATAAGAAATAACCGCAATGAACAGAAGAAACAAGAAACCTAGAAACAAAAAATTTTGTTGTTTTTGTCATTCACGTCACAAAGTATAGTCTGCGCCTTGAATATAAACTACGGTAATATGAAAGCATACTGACCGTTTTCTTCTCCACATCCATTATGGGGCATTAGACCCAGTATATACGTGACAAACGTAGTCACGATCAGGTACGAACGCTATAGGGGGACGCTGTTTGTGCGACACCACTGGGTCTATTTCCTTGCCAAATCAGTATTCCAGCTGATCGTCGCATACTCCATCTAACCACTGCATCGTAGCACTTGCGAAGGCACGAAGAGTGCGCGAGCATTATTTTCCTCGCCATGTAATATCATTTGTGTTTTAACATGAACTAATAACGATAAACAGAGGCTCGAACCATGCATTTGCAGTAAAACTGACATTTGCATGTGAATTCCAGTTCCCCACAAGTTTGCAATGAATACCTAGATTTTATCACCTTCTTCACCTCCGCACATGGTACACAGCCATTGGAGGGCATTGTCCAAGTACACGAAAATGCTTCTTATCTCTACAGCAATATGCGATTCCCTAACTTCATTTTTCATGATGTGTGTAGCCCTGAAATACATTTTGTCACTCTGTCTTCTTTGCTGTAGCCTTAGGGCCTAGCGTAGCCTAATGGCTCGGGCCACATTTTGTAAACTAAGAGATCTTTCAAGAAGAAATTTTCAGAGTGATATACACATATGCAGATATAATAAGATGAAACAAACCTTCATCTTAAGGAACAACGCCTTTTAACTTACTAGGTTACCGACTTTAACTCCAGTATTCTAGACAGAAAGCGCGAGTGCTACCTGAGCACGTCCGGGAAAGCATAGCTATCGCCCACATCGTAAGTTCATAACGATGAAATAGCAGTATTGCTCTGTTGTTGCAACCTTACAGAGAGCGAATTTCCTGGAAATATGATGACCATATACTTACCTTCAAAAGGGATGTGTTAACGTAATACACCCTCAAGAATAGTGGTGAAGCTTTTTCTTGTATGAGACAGATGAACCGTTGGAACTACGGTGCTTCGAAAAACGCAACCTCGAATAACCTAAACGCACGTAGTGTACTGAATAAATTCAGCGTCATTAGAATTAGGATTAGCATGTTTAGGCAGCCGGTGGATCTAGCCTTGCATAATTTGAGGCAATTGTCCCGCCTGATTTTCTCTTTGCTAATTGCAACCAATAATATTTTGTTTAGTTTTTTAAGCACGGGCAGGCTCCTAAAGAGTTGCACGTAGCGCAAAGTAAGCCTGCATAGGCCGGCCGTCTTTGTGTAATTCCACAGGCAGTATTGTGCCGCTACCGCTATCTCACTGCACCCTACCCGAAACATAATTGTCACTCATTACCAGTCGCATACGCTGTCTGTAGCATTCAAAAATTTTAAGAGAAGTCGTGACACCTCCTTCGTGATGATTCAACGTCCATGAATTTTTATCACAAATACTGGAAACCAATCTGGTAGCACTCACTAAAACCTAGTTGTCAAATAGCAATAATGATCATAAAACGGGTATCCCACATTTCGCGATAACTCCAAATATTGTGTTTGAATATTCAGTACCTGAACAGCTAAAGCAATCACATTCGCCACATGCTTTCGCGACATAATTAACAGATAAGTTAAGATGTCAATTTCTTTAAGTTTCAGCTTTGCAACCATATTTCCCCTGGAACCCAAATGCTTTGGTTTCCCCGAAGCTGCCCGCCGAGTCATTTGAGTAACTCAGGCGGATCGCTGGTTGGCATCGTTTATGGTCAGAACTAGGGCAGTATCTGATCGCCTTCGAACCTCTGACTGCTGCCATATTTTTCTATATGCAGGCTTCAATTCAGTTTCTCAGTAGAAGTGACCTCTAAATAGCTAACATATTCAACCTGTGGTATACCTTCTTGCCGATAAATAGGGAAACTTGAACTTGAGCGCTTAGAGAAAAAAAAATAATATTGCACTTTCATAGATACTCAACAATAAATTTGTTTTCTAACCACGTTTCTTGAGCATGAGCGAGACTCCGAGTACAAATTAGAAAAAGAATACATGAACTATAAAGAAGGTATAAAGTGCAGACTGAAACATATACAAAGAGAAATTATGATGGAAACGGGGGGTGCAGTTTGCGCTAGTGTTTGCCCTACCGAGCAAGGAGCTTCTCTTCTGAGCCCATGCTCGCTGCCAGGTCACACACCTTCCCGACGTATTATTCGCTTCATTTTTCGTCACGTGGCTAAATTTAGATGAGGTTACGTCATACTTTGGCGAGCTATTTTGGCGAGGATATGTCATAGAATTTGTGTTACGTGATATTGTGGCAAACATGTCACGTTCTATACATCTTTTTTTCAAATGGGCATATATTTTCTACACGGTTCTTCATTGTTAGAAAGCCTTGACGATCACTACACAGATATTTCTACACAAGTCTTCAGGAGTTGCACAAAATACAAAGTGGTCGCGCTCTTCATGTCACTTCACTGAAGGTTAATGTAGTGCTTTTTTCACATCTGCCACAAACAAAAAGTTGTGAAATTTCATGAGCGTATGTATAATGTAGTCTTGGTGTAACCGGTACTCACACGAGCTTTTGCAAAAAAAATTCAATACGGTTTAACAGAGCTTTGGCATTGGAAAGTTGGTAGGATATCTGAAAACTTAAAAATCAGCAAGCACGAGGGCTGAGGAAAGTTGAACACACCGAACCAGTGCTGACTTACAACGTGATGAGTCCTGAGCTGAGGTATATTAGAATTTCGCAGGTGTGACATGTGAGGATGGTGCAAAACATAGGGCAATTTCCACAATGCCAGGTTAATTGGTAACGTTTCTATGCGAGGTGTAATCCACACACTGAAGATGACCTAGGTGGCCACCTGCTTGAGTCAAACCTTAAAGGTAGAGAAGCGTTCCTACAACACCGTTTCACCCTTGACATTACGCCACCCATATTTTGCTGCAATTGTTGGTATTCCCTAAATCTAACTCGCGGCAAACAGATCACCGCGATTGGGTCATATAGAATGCCAATCATGGTGCCCAGTCAAATTTCGCAATCACTAACGGGATCATAGGCTGCGTTTGTCAGTGATAAGCTCAGTAAAACAAAATGTTTCAGTGCATGTTCTTCATTTCCCAAAAGCGTTATACTGTGAACGAGGAATTATTGATTGATATTGCTACCTGTAGGCTGCCACAAACCATAGTGCGAATGCGCGTGTGCGCCCGACGAAGAAGATGAGGCTCGCTGGCTGCTCGAGCTCGGAGCCAGACTGGCCAGTGCTGCAACCGCTCTTGCAAATATATTTTTCGAATATATTCGCAATACTTTGTCTCGTTACTCACGTAACATATTTGGTGGAGGTGGAACGATCCCCGTCCTCACCACGCAGCTCCGCAGTGGCCGCATCCTCCAGCTTCCCGCCATGGCTTCCAGTGACAACGCGTCCGCTTCATCATCTGCGGCTTCTCCGACAACCTTTGTCGCCGTCCAAACACCACGTGATCCCGGGACATTTTCTGCGCAACCTGGCCTCGACGTCGACAAATGGCTTCGCCTTTATGAACGGGTCAGTCAAACTCACCGTTGGGACCCTACCATGATGCTCGCTAATGTTCTCTTCTACTTGGACGGAACCCCGCGTGTCTGGTACGAGACAAATGAGTCCGAACTCACCAGCTGGGACACGTTCAAGGAGAAGCTACGTGACATCTTTGGGGACCCGACCGGTCGCCACGCAGCTGCACGACAGGAGCTGGCTACCCGTGTCCAGTCGCCAACTGAATCGTATGTGTCATACATCCAAGAAGTTCTCGCTCTTTGCCGAAAAGTGGACGAGGCGATGTCTGAGGCTGAAAAGGTTGGACACGTTTTGAAGGGGATCGCGGACGACGCCTTCAATTTGCTGGTGTACACTAACGTCTCGACCATCGACCGTGTAATTCAAGAATGCCGCCGTTTCGAAACAGCAAAAAGCCGTCGGGTGCGCCCTCCTTTTTCTCGGTTGCCAAACACGGCGGCTACGTCCACCTGCTCCGATTCTACCGTCACACCGCCCTTTGAGCAGAGTGTAACGCGTATCGTTCGACGGGAACTTGAAGCAGCAAGCCCAGCGCCGCTTCAGCCCACTTCTTTCGAACATACGATACCGACAACCCCCGCGATCTCCGTTATTCAGGCGGTCGTACGACAAGAATTCGCCAACCGCGGGTTCCCTGATGCTTGCCCCATCTCTTGCCCCTCCTCCAGACCAATTCCCATTAATGCACCTCGACGTGACCCATTTGTTGCTCCACGATCTCGCAACCCGGCGGAATGGCGAACTCCTGACGACAAACCGATCTGCTTCCGGTGCCACCGCGTTGGACATGTCTCCCGCTACTGCCGTGCCTCCTGGACGCCGCCACATAGGAGCCAGTTTTTCGCACCTTATAGCCCATATGAAGATCTTCGCCGGTATTCGTCCAGCCGTACCGCCCCTGCTTTCGACACGTCTAACAGCCGCCTTCCTGCTCGTTCTCCGTCCCCTCAACGCCGTCGTTCCCCGTCGCCCCAGCCACGCCGCCATCACTCGCCGCCTAACTTTTCATCGTACCAGACGGAAAACTAGACAGTGCAGCCCCTGGAGGTAGTGCTGCATCATCCCTGTCTGAACCAAACCCTCCATTGACGCTTCATACGAACAAAAATCTTGGCGATGTACACGTGGACGGTATTTCTCTGTCGGCACTAGTCGATACTGGCGCTCATGTGTCCATAATCAGCGTTCATCTTTGTCGCCGCTTAAGAAAAGTACTCACGCCCCCTGCTACCGAAGCTGTACGTGTGGCCGATGGCGGCACTGTTCCTGTCATTGGCATGTGTACGGCTCGCATACGCATCGCCGACCGTTACATCCCTGTTCTATTCACGGTGCTCCAGAACTGTCCTCATGACCTCATCTTAGGGATGGACTTCCTGTCGACCCATTCTGCTCTGATCGACTGTTCCGCTGGTACTCTTTGCTTAGACCTTCCTCTTCAGCCGGATATTCACCCTGAACCTCAACACGGCCTTTCTGCCACAGACTTCCTCCGCTTACCGCCTAAAGCCCTCACATTCACCGAATTCGCCACGACCTCACCCGTATTGGATGGGAATTACATCGTCACGCCGATTCCTGATGTCCTACTGGCACGTGACGTCACCGTCCCTCACTGCATCGTAACTGTAGCCTCCAACCGGACCCGTCTACCCGTCATAAATTTCGGCTTCACAAAGCAAGTCCTCCCTGAAGGCATCCTAATTGCCACGTTGCGGTCCTTAGCCGATGATCACGTCACCACTTTCGCAGCCGACGCATGCCCCAATTTTCCTTGTCGCCCACTCGATGCCACATGCCTCGACATGTCAATACGTCCCATGATCGACCCTGACCTTCCCCCAGCGCAATCAGCCGCTCTCGCACGCCTTCTAGCTTCCTACCGTGACATCTTCGACCTTGACGACCGCCCACTCGGCCAAACTTCTCTTGTAAAGCACCGCATCAACACCGGTGATGCTGCTCCCATTCACCGTCGACCGTATCGCGTGTCCGCGTCGGAGCGCCAGATTATTCAAGCTGAAGTGAATAAGATGTTAACTAAAGGCATTATTGAGCCCTCATCAAGCCCATGGGCGTCACCCGTCGTCCTGGTTAAAAAGAAGGACAACACATGGCGTTTTTGCATCGATTACCGGCATCTAAATCGAATCACCAAAAAGGACGTGTATCCTTTACCACGTATTGATGACGCCCTCGATTGTCTCCACGGCGCACGCTACTTTTCATCCATCGACCTTCGTTCTGGTTATTGGCAGATTGCCGTAGACGAGAAAGACCAAGAAAAGACCGCCTTCATCACTCCAGATGGCCTATACCAATTCAAGGTTATGCCCTTCGGCCTATGCAATGCCCCCGCCACGTTCGAACGTATGATGGACTCTCTGCTACACGGGTTCAAATGGTCAACATGCCTGTGTTACCTAGACGACGTCCTCGTATTTGCACCTACGTTTGAGACCCACCTTGAGCGTCTGTCGGCCATTCTCGACGTCTTCCGCAAAGCTGGCCTCCAGTTGAACTCCTCGAAGTGTCACTTCGGCCGCCGACAGATTACCGTGCTGGGCCACCTTGTCGATGCTTCTGGTGTGAGACCGGACCCTGAGAAAATTCGTGCCGTCACGAATTTCCCAGTACCCCAATCCGCCAAAGATGTCCGGAGCTTTGTGGGACTTTGCTCCTACTTTAGGCGGTTCGTGAAAGATTTTGCGGCAATCGCCCAACCACTTACCGATCTTTTGAAGAAAGGCGTTCCATTTTCGTGGGGGTCCACTCAAGCTGCCGCCTTCTCTCACCTCATAACACTTTTGACGACGCCCCCTATCCTCGCCCACTTTGACCCATCTGCCCGAACTGAGGTCCGAACTGATGCCAGTGGTCACGGTATCGGAGCCGTTCTCGCCCAATGCCAACAGGGACACGACCGCGTTATCGCGTATGCTAGCCGCCTCCTTACACCTGCAGAGCGTAACTATTCGATCACAGAGCGAGAATGCCTTGCTCTTGTCTGGGCGGTCTCAAAATTCCGTCCATATTTATATGGCACTCACTTTTCCGTCGTCACCGACCACCACGCGCTCTGCTGGCTTTCATCCTTAAGAGATCCTACAGGTCGACTTGGTCGCTGGGCTCTGCGACTGCAAGAATACACCTTTTCTGTGATATACAAGTCTGGACGCCTGCACCAGGACGCCGATTGCCTTTCTCGCTATCCAGTTGACCCATCGGCCACCATACCTGACAACGACGCCTGCGTGTGCTCCGTTTCTCAACTGAACCACATAGCCGACGAGCAACGCCGTGATGCAGCCCTACGAGCTATCATTGAGCGCCTCGACTCCTCCCCATCGAACCGATCCTATCGCTCGTTCGTACTCCAGAATGGCACATTATACCGGCATAACTTCCATCCAGACGGCCCATCTCTGCTGCTTGCCATACCCAAACACCTCCGCTTGGCTGTACTCCACGAACTTCATGACGTTCCTACTGCCGGTCACCTGGGTGTGTCCCGCACATACGACCGGATTCGCCGTCGCTTCTATTGGCCAGGTCTGGCACGGTCCGTCAGAAGATACGTCGCGGCGTGTGAGGAATGTCAGCGCCGCAAAACACCATCGACGCTTCCGGCTGGGCGCCTTCAACCACTCGATATTTCTACTGAACCTTTCTTTCGCGTCGGCTTGGACTTACTCGGCCCTTTTCCTCTGTCTTCTGCTGGCAACAGGTGGATAGCTGTGGCCACAGACTACGCCACACGCTACGCAATCACACGCGCCCTTCCAACAAGTTGCGCCACTGACGTCGCCGATTTTCTTCTACACGACGTGATCTTGCAACATGGTGCTCCACGCCAGCTGCTCACGGACCGAGGCCGCACATTTCTATCGAAAGTCATAGCGGACATTCTACGCTCTTGTGCAACACGCCACAAGCTCACTACGTCGTACCATCCGCAAACAAATGGCCTCACAGAACGCCTGAACCGAACCCTAACTGACATGCTTGCAAAGTACGTTTCCTCAGATCACTCTGACTGGGACATCGCTTTACCATACGTGACATTTGCCTACAATTCTTCGCGCCACGACACGGCTGGTTACTCCCCTTTTTTCTTGCTGTTCGGCCGCGAACCCACATTACCCCTCGATACGACGATTCCGTTACCAGCAGCTCCAACTTCACAATATGCTCTGGACGCCATCAGCCGGGCCGCCCACGCACGCGAAACCGCTCGTGCTCGCCTTCTGACCTCCCAAGCAAACCAACGGCGTCGGTACGACCAACGACACCGCGATGTGCACTTTTCGCCCGGTTCGTTGGTTCTGCTGTGGTCTCCGACCAGGCACGTTGGCCTGTCTGACAAGCTGCTCTCTCGGTACACAGGGCCCTACAGAGTGCTTCGTGAGGTGACTCCCGTCACTTATGAAATCACTCCTGCTGCCTCGCCGTCTTCATCCACCCCTAGGGCCAGCGACATCGTACACGTCGCACGCCTGAAGCAGTACCACTCGCCCAATGATCTTGACATCTAGATGCGCCGAGACGGCGCCTTTGCCGACGGGGGTTATATGCTACCTGTAGGCTGCCACAAACCATAGTGCGAATGCGCGTGTGCGCCCGACGAAGAAGATGAGGCTCGCTGGCTGCTCGAGCTCGGAGCCAGACTGGCCAGTGCTGCAACCGCTCTTGCAAATATATTTTTCGAATATATTCGCAATACTTTGTCTCGTTACTCACGTAACAATATGTAGGGTTTAACGTCCCAAAACCATCATTAGATTATGAGAGACGCTGTAGTGGAGGGCTCAGGGAACTTCGACCACCTGGGGTTCATTAACGTGCACCCAAATCTGAGCACACGGGCCTACAACATTTCCGCCTCCATCGGAAATGCAGCCGCTGCAGCCAGAACTCGATCCCGCGACTTGCGGGTCAGCAGCCGAGTACCTTAGCCACTAGACCACCACGGCGGGGCTGGTGAAGGAGGGCATACAAGATATGCGTGCAAGATGATACTCTCTCTATATATATATAAACTCATCGTGTATCGTAGTGCACCGTCGGTCAAGCTTGGCCCGGTTGGCGGATTTTGTGCTCTCCTGCTGGTCTGGCGTTGTTCACTTACCTACTCCGAGACAATGAAACGGGTAAGTAAAAAAAGCATAACAAAATGCACAACTAAAGCTAGGTAATTTTAAGAACCAGAATATGGGAATTCAACTACGCGGAGGTATTGATTCGGCTCCGAACATGTCTACGGCAACAGTGTGTTCTTGTACACTTAGCTTTTTTTTTCCGATTTACCTATTGGTCACAGCATTGCAGTCAAAGAGGACTAAAGGGCTAATAACGTGTATGAAGCTTCCCTTTGTCTAGTCGTGTGCTAAATTTATTTTATTGTGTATTATAAAAAACAGTCCTAAAAAATATGACTTTTATTGTTACCTGGGAAGAAGTAACTGAGATTACAATGAGAAAAGTTTCCAATAGTATTGTTATAATACTTGTTTTTTCAGCCCAAAAATTTAACATAAGAGTATGACTGAGATATGATTAACCATCGAACATTTGTTACTGTTTGTTATTTTTATTTGTTACCAAAATGTGCACTTTTTACGAGGGTTCATGGGCGTTCCTGCCCCGCATCCGAACGCCCTCGAGAACTCGGGTAAGTTCATCAGGGGAACGAGGCAACGTGAGCTAAATGGTGCGTAGCGTCTGGTTGATTTGCTGAGGTGAGCGCACCACTTTGCACAGTGGCTGACGAAGAACAGTTGCTCTGAGGTCATGTTGAAGCCAGCCAGCTTCACACCCTTATATTTCTCTGGCAACGAAGCAAAGGCCGCGTATGCAATCTTTGTTCCCACGAGGTCTGCCAAATTCTCGGAGTCCACTGTGTCGTTCAAAGCCGGAAGGACATTTGCAAACAGCTGCAATTAAGTTCAAGCAAATAAATACTTCATCAGAGTGAACGCTGAATCTAATTGAGCAACTAAAAGGAAACAGTAGGTCAGTTTAGATCCTTTTGTATAGCACCCATTCAGTTATTCGCGTTTCGTTCGGTCACCTTGAAAGTAGCACTGCAGCACGGAGACAAAAAACTTGAACCAGCTCCTTCCCGGACACCGGTCAAACGACGAAACTGGTGTCGTTTCATTAATTTCATTAACTTGGCTAACACATTTATATGCTTTGAAACTAGTCTTTCATATATGCAATGGCATTAATAATCTAATTACCAACCTATCAAAATGTGTGGGCATACTTGCACGAATGCGTTATTTTCTTCCAGTTTCTGTTAAACTAACACTTTATAACAGCTTGTTTTTGTCGCATGTAAATTATTGTCTTTTGGTATGGGCAAGTACGACAGCAACCAACATAAATAAAATATACAGACTACAAAAGAAAGCGATCAGGTTTATAGCAAATGTTGACTACTATGCACACACAGATGAACTGTTTCAGCGCTATAATATTGTCCCAATTTACAAACTTTACGAGTATTCCCTAGCAATAAGATATAAGCAATCTCTTTTTCATAATAATCGTGCCTTCCTAGATATTTTTGAACTGGAAACGCATGCTAATCCGTACCCTACTCGTCACCAACAACATTGGAACCTTCCATTCTGTAGAACAAACTTTGGGCGACAAATGTTATGTTTTAGTGTTCCTTTGTTATTAAATAAATTACTGGAGGCGAAAATAATCCTTGAGAAATGCAGTGCACGTGACATTAGGGAAGTGCTTTTATCGTGAAAATTGAGAAAATGGTGGTCCAGGCATTCATGGAACTCTCTATATATGTATATGTGTGTGTATATATATGTGTATATATATGTGCGTATATATATATATATGTATATATGTATATCTCTGTATATGCATCTCCATATGTGTGTGTATATTTATGTGTATGTGTGTACACGCAATTTCTATGCATAGCATTGTTGTCATATATATAGTATTCTGTATTCCGTCATATTTTGCATTGTACTTCGGAATTTGTGCCGAACTACTTACGCATATTAGTCTCTGTATATAGCATTACTGTACGTGCATCTTCCGACTTGTACTGCGCTAAACATTTCATGGCTTATGTTCGTTGCCTATATGTTCATGGCTTATGTTTCTTTACTCATGTCCACGTTGCTTGCCATGTATTAGGGAGGCTCGGGTTCTCCTCAAGTGACAAAACGTCACTTTTCTCCCGAGCCTGCCCTCATCCTTGGGATGAAATAAAATTGAATTGAATTGAATTGGTCTCAATTGAAGACTCCTTGCCAAGCTTTCAGGTGTTAATATAGTTTTTTTACCTTCACTGTACCACTAGAACACAAGTTTAAAAAAAGTCTTCACTTGTGCTCTTTCGATATTATCTATCAAAGCTCTTTTTTAAGCGATTTGTGTTAAAGTTTCAGGCAATATTCTAGCCACCACCTTTCAGAGCCACAAAATATTTCGTGACTTGGGATTGTGGAAAAGGTCATGCTACTCATTGGGCTAACTGTTGTTTACCTACGTTTCAGTGGAAGCTATATGGTGCCATCTGTGATGTGTTTTCGTCACATACACGTTTATGGTTATGAGACTTTTATGATTAGCCGCATGGCTTTTCGTTGCCCGTAGCAAATAAGTGGGTCATTTTTTGCCTTTCTCTCTAGTGACCAGGGGCGAATTGTGGACTTTGACTAGGGCTGCGCGTTTTTAGTGAATCGTTTTTTTTTTTTGAAAATTGGAGGGTGTTTACCGGAGTTCATGATTGTGGCAGCGTTTAGAGGTTCATCGTAGTTTTTTTAGTAAATCTCGAATTCTGAGAAATTCTGAGTTTTAATTATTCCGGAAACGCAAAAATGCCAGATCAGTTTGTATCTAAATATTCAAATATTAAACCACTTAAAAAAGATTTATTTTCCCGGAAAAAGTCTAGGGTCTAGGTACATACGCACCAGCGAAATGCCTGAACACAAAATCCTTTCAGCCTTGCGTGTAACAGCCTTTTTATTTAAAACCGCAAGCATACTTTGCGAGGTGGCTGCCTGTGATCGAAGCGTGGTGCTCTCTATTAAAGTTTCTCAGTTTTGTAAACGCTTTTTCAACATTAGCGCCAGAAACGGAAAACGCCAAGAGATGCAGCACGCAGCGAGAAAACACTGGCCACTTGGCATTCCAATGTCTCCAAAACGACAGGTATTGAACAGTGTGACATACTTGATACCACTGATAATTGGCAATGCCACTCAGGATTCTGCTCAATTTGGCAATTTCAAAAAGCACTAATTGAAAGCAGACGCATGAGATTTCAACGCGCAGGGAAGCTCATGCCTCGCGTTTAGATTCAGAATTTGAACACACTACCAAAACGATTATTTCATGTACTGGTGCTCATCTCGAAGCTTTGTTTAAGATATCTACCTTCCCTTTGGGTGACCGAGGACAAGTTTCCGTCAAAGTGTGTGAAAGTTATTAAGCTTTGATTTTCGGCAAGGAGTTCCAACATGCTTGCGACATCTAATGAGAAGACCGGTTGGATCTCGCGATTGACTGATGAGTGTGCGCAACCAAACACTCATTGTGAGATAAATTTCGCTGATCAGGGTACTATCTGCCTCTAGTTTATTGATGATTGAAATCTCTGCATACGCATTTGTCTTCACAAAACTCAACTTAAGAAGCACGTCGTGCACAGTTTCATGCGATGGAACAAGAGTCATGAGCGTCTCACACTTCGTCCCTTATTTCTTCGCTTCTTGCCAAAGACAAAATTGCACACCAGTAGTCGAACATATATTTTACAGCTGCCTGGAAAAAGGACCACCTCCACCTAGGCACTGTTTTTTGTGACTTTGTCGTCATACCCATGGCCAAGCACAAAAGAACAAATTTACCGCAGAGCACCCGAAATAATTTTAACAGGAAAAGGAAGTGCACAATAAAATCGCAAACTATGTTGAACAAGTTTATCTCGATTCTACTTCCAAAGCGTTTTTAAGTAGTTGCTGTTATTCTCTGAAGTGGAGCGCCTTTATTTCGGGGTTAGAAAGTTTGAAGTACCTTTGAAGCTTCTTCATGTGGGAAACTGATGACATCGCCATACAGCTACGTCACCTGAGAGCCTTCCAACCTTCTGAATGGTGCTTCGTGTCAGCATACCAATAATACTGTGTGACATTGCTGCACCATATGCGAGTCGACTCAACGTCCAGGAAGCTCGTCAACGTGGAATTATGCAAGCACCTCAACGGCCACGCGTCCACAAAATTCCGGTGACTTGTCAATGGTGACTAAAATGAACTCGTCTTTGGTCAAAGAGCTTATGGTCGCTATGTCTTTGTCACTGACCTCGTGTAGATAATGAAGATGATATAGTTGATCACTACCTGGCATCGTGTGTGCCACTTGCTTCGAAAGAGCCTGCCAAGACGTACATCAGCCTGGTGCAGTGGAATCCTTGCATGACAGAATGCATGAAAACTGCTACGGGATGTCATGAACATCTACTCTCTTTGAGCTGGTTCAGCTTGCATTCTTCTAGCGATCCTTGCAGTGGCGAGTTGCTCTTGAGTTAGGAATACAAGAGTCCAGTGTAGCGGATTTGCCAGTCCGGCATTGGAATGATTCCGGATTATTCCACAATTTATCAATTGTGGAAAGAGATTAGGACAACACAAGAGGAATGTAATGAGAATCGAACTATTCTTTCGTGCCCGGAAATTGAATGGGAACGGAATTTGAAATTTTTCCAAAAAACAGAGCACATTTTCGTGCACGGGATGCTTTCCGAATTTCAAACAATAATTTCACCATCAGTAACTCGAACGCATACACGAAAAAAAACGCATGTTGAAGTTTTGGTTTGCTATGACGCTGGCGCAATGTTTTTGTTCACTGTATGCTTTCATACACCAGCTTGCGCTGCATCTCACCTCATACTCCCTTTTCACTTTTTGCAATATGGTCCCCCTGTCTAGACACATAGCGCCTTCGCCCGAAACTCTGTCAGTGAAGGTCTGTAGGTCAGCGCAGCACTCAGTCATACACAATGAACTCTGTTAGCTCTGCCTCCACACAGACAGAGAGCAAAAGAGAGAATGATATTTTGAAAGCATTGGTTCCGGAAGCCGCCTGAAGCAGGAAAGCTGACATAACCATGGTCAAGGCGGCGCCTTTGCGAGCCCAAACGCAACGATGCTCCCCTAAGCAAACCCATGTTCGCCACCGCGCCTGCTGGCGGCTAGAAAAGCACTACAATAATGCACTACCACAGAAGTTCCTGCGTCCAACGGTTCACATGCGATCAGCTCATGTTTGTGAAGCGCAACACATAGGTTCGTCGACGGCAATAGTTTTACCTAACGTTTTTAAAAACAAACATCTCAAAGAGCCATCATTCACACGAAATTCAGATTTTAAAACTGAACGGCGAAGCGCCCATTCCACTCCTAACATTTCGCTGCAAACGTTCAATGAATAAAACAAACAACAAAATTATTTTTGCACTTTGTACTGCTTGTGACCCTTTTTAGCAGAACTTGAAAATCACGATAACGCTTAAGCAGTTTTTGAGCCGCCAATTTCGTGAGAAAAAACTTGTGTCGAATCACCAAACATGTTCGGAACATAGGTATTGAAGAGATTAACCCTACGAAGTCAGGGGTTCCTGAACCTTCGACAGAGAGCTGGTCATCTGGCAGTTTTAGTACTCCACGGAGGAAGATTTCTTTATCATTGTTATTTTTTGCTTCTTCGCTTCGTTCCTAGAACTTGGCACTTACTTGTGTTCGCATCACTTAGTAAAAAGACATGGAGAAGAAACGTATCCTGCTACACTATTATTAGCTAATACTGTACCAGCATGCGCAAACTAATCATGTTCGACTACATGTTCTGTGGAAGTCGAAGGCCACAAAGCATTTTTCAAGTCCTCTTTTAGTTAGCCAAAGCCAAGAGTAGGCGTGCTCTAAATGTGTCAAAAATCAAGGTATGTGCCACGTGTTTCTTGTGATTTTAGTTTCCGGGCTTCTGTGAAGCTGCAGGTTGCAGCTTTTAGCCCCGAAATTCATTACAAATTTATTTGGAAAATAAATTTAAACTTAAACTCGAACCTGCCAAATTAGAAAAAACTGCTACCTAAGTTACCATATAAAGAAATGCATTATCACAGTAGACACTGAAGGGAGAAACCAATTATCCCTGCACGTTGGTTTTCATTGATACTCTCTCACGAAAGCGCCGAATTCTTTATGCTATGCACAGCCTTATCTTTATTTCGCGAGTAGTTTAGCATCTTACACACGTAAATAACCTTTGCAAAAAGAAAGACATTGCATTCTTGTGCACAGGTGAACATAAAGTTCTCCTCACCCTATCCATGCTTGTGAGGCACACTTGACAAGCCTGACTGCTGACAAGCAGCGAGGCCCAGTGTTCTTTAATGAATGCATATGCACAAAGTACCCGACTGGCGCTGCACTATTTCACTGCACAGCAGCAGGTGTACAGTGTTTTGTTTTTCATTAACTAAACTTAGTTTACTCCATATTCTTTCTTCATACGTATGGCAAAACTACTTAGTCTTCTTGAAAACTGCTTTTGTCAACATAAAAACACACTGTGTCGTCAGCTTAGCATTACGAAGTATAAGCTAAGCTGACGTCTTAACAGCTTAAACAATTGACACCTCTACATTTGTTCAAGCATGCTGACCACGTAAATACTACTTGTATCGGGAAAACTGCTCCTATGGAAATCAGTCAAGTGGTTTTACTGCGACAGATATTTCAGCAAGCTACTATTCCCTGACCGTGGTAACGTTTTTGCGTAATTGTTCAGTTACTTAGCATCTCATGACATCATCTTTAAGGGGACGCTCATTTTTAATCCATTAAAGCTATCAAGATACACTTCGAATATTAAGAAATTGCAAGAATGGAATTCAACTGCACTGCAATTCCCGTAGTCCAAATGCCCTGTGTTTTTTTTTTCAATCCGAGGAATTAAAAGGAATAGAATTTCGACAAGTGCTAATTCCCTTGAATAGAATTAGAATAAAATAGAGGCACTATTTGCGCAGCAGTGAACAAGACGATGTGAACAATTCGGACTCCAATCATGCAAGTCTGTCTAGACGGTCACATAGAAGTGAGCGTGCCCGACGAAACCTCGTGAATCTTGTACGAAGCATGCGGCTTTTACTTTCACGTAGCCGTTATTTCAACTCTCCAACACTTCAGCAATACCTCATCTGTGACGGCATGGCACTTCTTCATATAAATGTGGCGCTGCGATCTTCAGTGCTTCGCAATACTTACTGCACCTTTGTCGTTCCCAAAGCTACCTGTAACATGCCAAAGCTCACAAACAATGACTCTTTCCGAGGACGTCGACCTTTCGAAACCACCACACTACTTTACGTAGTCGCCACGAAGCCTACGTTTTGTTCCCATTCATGCTCGCGTGAGTTATCTCTTGAGGCGCCACAGAAATAAAATGCCTCATGTGAGCATCCTAAGGCTTTTGTCAGCAGCCTTTCAACACTTCACTCTCAATATTGTGGCTGTCCGAAATTGTTCTCTCCGATAAGCATGTGCTACAGAGAGCAGATCATTTACACATACTAAAAACTCTGCTTGGCTGCAATCCACTCTAATGCCATCTCTTGAGCAGTGCAGTGAAACCTAGGGCTAGTATATTAGATGTTTTCTAGGAGCCCCAACGCCGCTGTTGCCTGGCGCCCTTGATAATTGCCAGGGGAGCGCATATGAAGATGCCGTCGTGCGCATCTGGTGCGCCGACGTTAGTTGATATATTGATGTCTCTCACATTGTGTGCGATAATGCCTTTATAAACTGTGAGATAGGAAAAAATATTTTGTCAAAGGAGAAGTTGCATAAATGAGGGATTACTACTTGTTCTTGATAAAGAATGAAGCAAGACCATATCGTGCCCCGATGTTGAAATTAATGCGTAAATGCAAATTTTCGATCTAAATTATCTCATGCCATAACTATTTATCATCGACAGTAGCCACCTGTTCGGTAAGTATTTTAGAATCTCCCTTTGTTGTAATATTCACAAATATCTATTTATTTTGACGTTGTGAATCATCATATGAATAGTGAAACTTCACTTTAGCCTGACTGGCTGTTGCCCCACTAGCAAGGATTCATGTAGTGATGATCAACATATAAGGAGAAAGTGTAGCGTATGCATAAATCTCAAAATATATCTTATATACTGAAGGTTAAACTACTTACAACAAATTGATGGGACCTCCGCAGACAGAGTGCCCGTTCAGTATATCCTTTTATAATTTCGGGCCACCATTTATGACGTTTTATGTTTCTTACATCAAAGGCGTGCATGAGCTCGTGGCCTATAATCTGCAATGGGAACGAAAAGCGCCAGTGCAAAAAAACCTGTAATACACTTTCAGTCGGGTGCCGTATAACGAATGGCGTATAGGCAGCGTGCTCTTGCGTACTGACTAGACTCCTGTCTAGAGAAAGACCAACAATAACAAAAATACCCGTGACAGCCACGCGGCGCGGAGGTAACGCCTACAGCAGGTAAGAGCAGGCGGAAGAAGGAAAAAAAGAAAGAGCCGCTGTCCCTGTCATGCCAGCGTGGCGCCAGAAGCCAGCATCAACTTACGGAGAACCATTCAGCGACAACAAGTGTGAGCGCATGAAAAAAGAGAAAGAAACTCCCCCTCCCCTGCCGCCACTTCACAAGCTCGGCGAACGGCGCCGGCATCACGTTCACCGTCGTCTTCATGCCGTGGCGTTTGTGCATCGCCGTTTCGTCTCGCTGTCTTGCGATGGTAAATATTCTACAAGGTGGTCTGGGACGGAAACATTTCGCAGTGCCTCACGGCGCACTTTATTCAAGATATCATACATCTCCCTGCATTTGGGCAAACACTGGGATGTGTAGTCCCAGTGTAACTCTATTGATTTCAATAAAAGATTACAAACAACATTCCGTTTATCAGTTGTCAAGTTATGACATTGTGTCATGCACTAAATAAAAGAGTGGTAGGGCATGCACGACAGCTTACTTGTTGATGCTCGTGTTCTATATTGATGCTCGACAGCTTACTATGTTGATGCTCGTGTTCTATATAACAAGTTGAACTGATGATTTTAGGAAAGCATGGCAATAAAGAAACAAACCGAAGGCAGTGAGCCAGCTAAAGATTTAAATTGAAAATCAATTGGTTGATGTTTGATAAGTGGTTGCGTAGTTTGTTTATGACCATCAAGTACAAAAGTCAAGCGCAGAAGTCGGCAGAAGAGCGTATGTCATCGACATTTGCTCACTCTTTTGAATATTTGGCACAGTTCTCATACTCCAGCATGGATTTGTAACAGTGAGCCACGATCAAGACAACCAGTGTACTACTGCTGTGGAGATAATATACCAGCTATAAAAATCCTCATTTTCTAAATAGCAACTGCGTGCAGTAACAACAAAGATTTTGAGGTTAATTCTGTACCATTTGTTGACCCCAACTGCACGCGGACGTTTGCGAAAGAAATGTGCAGAAGCAGTATTTATTTGAAGGGAGAGCGACCTGTCCGCCCGTAATATGTGTACGTCATACCGGACCTTGGCGCACGTTTCGGCATTTACTTGAATAGCGGTGTGATGCTAAATGAAGGCAACAGTAGCCACTTCCTATAGGTACCTTCTAAAGCAAAATTACCCAAAAAAAGAGTAACGGAGCCCAATGGGCGCACGATTAATGGATAGACTGTTGAGGAGCAACCACAGAGGAAAGCGTGGCGCGTAAAACAAAGGGATGAACCGCCCGGGCAGTGCAGGCAGCGCGAAAAGTGTTGCCAAGGTGACCAGGCCTTCCTCTCCTCCTCTGATGGCTCAGTCTTTCCCCGTATTTTGCCGGCGATGGTTTGCGTTGCGCGCGCTCGCAGTGCTCGACCACGGCCGCCTAGATTCGACGATCTAAGACTTACTACGTGGTGCTTGTGTGTACACTTGGATGAGCGTTGGCTGCTGCTTTTGCGTTTCGCTGCACCCATGAAGTCTGGAGCAAGTCTCGACAAGTCACCAGGCCGTGCTGTATATCTCTGGCTTTAAGATAGTGAGGACCAACACATGACAGCAACAGTTGGGAAGGCCAATATGCCAGCCGAGAAAACAACAGGCCTATCGTATATATACTTCAGTCCGACTCAGAGCAGAAAACAGCACTGGATTCAAAGGCAAGTAGGTTATCATTCTTTATTCTACTCTACATGTCGCGTGTGCGATACGGATCGCACTTGCCGGCAACGGGCTCAGTCGTGTTGTATATCGCACGCACGAAATGCATCGAGAAGGTCAGTTTCGGCGTCGAAAGGTCGCCTGTGTTTTGCGACCGCTTAGAAATTGGCCGCCATTGCTGCCGGCTTCCTTTACGCTCGCTCATCGAGTGCTCGCCTGTCTCCGCCGCCGCGATGAGCTGCGGGTTGATGATATTGAGCTGAGACCTCGTCGCTGTGTTGGGAGTCGTCGAAAACACGTGGCGGGTTCTCGTAAAGAGCTTAGTTGTAGTATGTCGCGCGCTGTAAGTGCACCTGCAGGGGCTGGCGGGGCTTTCGCTATCGTTGGAAGTCACTATGAGTTGGTCGCCATTACAGTTGGCTTTCCAGTCATTCGGTCGCAAGAAGCTTCGCGCCATCCGTTGGCCGCGGTAGCGGACTCGCATTTGCGCGCTGCACTCGCTCTAGTTTGTGGAAAAGGGCCACATTACCGTCGATTTCTTCGGCGCTAGCTCTTAACCAGCTCGACGCTGTTCGTGGCGGCGGCCAAGCGTACGCTCGCTCTCCCGTTCGAAGTTCGCTGGCGGCAGACCCTCCGCGTGCAGCGCCGTGTTGTGTCTCGCATTCGCTTGCTCGAGCTGAACAATGTCGCTCACTTAGAAATCGCCGACTTGTTTGCGGGATGGTGGTTCGCGGAGTTGTGGCTGCAGCCTACGCTCCTAAGCTGCCGCACTACGGGAATCGAAATGAGTCTTTGACGATGTGTGACATCACGGTGACATTATTAGCATGTCATATCTCACGTACGTTTTCCTTTCACCTTGCACGTATTTCTCATATGCATTTGTATTCATCCTCTGTCACGTGTGACTCACTATTTTACATATTCATTGTGCAGCCGTGGGCACACACCGTGCTGAAAACTGTGTCGCTGGCCTCTGCGATGCCTGTCATGCACATCTTTCGTCAGAGCAGCTTCAGAAGGACTGTGCGAGAAGGGAAGGTAAAGTTATTTGTGTGTCATTTTTAACGCTTGTTTTTACAATAACGTGCACGCACTTGCCATATGCGTGCATCTTCATCTTCTGTCCCATGTGTCTAACTATTTTTTGCTATATTATTGTACGTGCAGCCATCGGAACACAACAGGCAGAAGGCTACATGCGCTGGCGTCTGCAATGCCTGTCTATTACTTCCGTCGGAGGAGCTCCACAAGGAGTGAACAAGATTTGGCAACGAGACTGGACTTGTACACTTCACCATGAATTCACTTAAAAGAATGGAAAAACTTCATGTGTATGTAGAAAAATAAAATATTTCCATGTCTCACTTTTGTCTTTTGTTGTTGCTATGACTGCGAAAGCAGTTACACACAGGTGGCTAACTACTTTTTCGCGTGTTTTTTTCTGCGCAATTCGTTGCTCACTGCGTAGAAAAACCGGCGAAAAAAGTATTAAGCCTTGCGAAAAATAAACAAAGAACAATGTGTGAACTGGGGACAAAAAGTCCACCCGATTAGAATATTTGAGTAGGTCAAGTGTTCGTCCGGCAAGGTGCAACTGTGAGGATTAACAGTTGCCCGGTAAGGTGTAAATCTGGGGATAAACAGTTGTTCACTAAGGTGCAAATGTGAGGACTAAATGTTATTCCTTTGAGGTGAATTGTGGGACTAACGGTTACTCACTAAGGTGTATATGTGAGGACTAATTGTTAGTCTCTTGAGTTCGTCTGTGTGGACTAACTGTTAGACCTAGTGCCGTTAGTGCTTAACGGGATTAATGGTTGTGGCCGCCCCATTAGTCCCTAAAAGGACGAACCACACACCCTTTTAACACCCTTTTGCTTTAGAGTGTAAGATCAGTTAAAGACTGGAAATGAGTAAAAACCACTCCAAATCACGAAATAATGCATGTAAATTCTAATTGCAGAAATAAGTAATCGTCGAAAGGCTAAAAAGACGCTGCGGCCCCAGTGGGTTGCTCGCGGTAGTTCGCGCGTACGAAAAGCAAATGTTACAGTAGGCACGCTAAATTACCTATGCAAAGTTTACGTGCGAAAACCCATTGTCTTCAAACAGCTGAGAATAGGCTGCTGTCACTGACACGCGTGTAACTTCCGACACAAATCTGCAAAATTGCTCACAGCACACGCACGCACGAGAAACATACGCAGATTTCGACAGCCGAATACAGCCTCGTCCGTGAATTTCGGTGAGCGGAACACCCATGGTTCGCGGGGAAGCACTAAAACGACGCACAAACAAACGTTAATTGTTGTTGCGGAACAGCTCTCAACGAACCGAAGCCGGAGCCGAAAGCGCTTACCGTGTTTGTCTCGAGTTTATGAAGCCCTACAAACTATTCTCTGATGAAATGCATGTGCATCGCACAAAAACAGTTCAACGTTCCACCGACGGTTTGCCAAAAGCCACTTGGTAGATTAATACCCCCGCAAATAGACTCGCGTATACATGCGGTGGCGCTGTGGTGCGACAGATAAGACATGATCTTCCCGTGCATGCGGTCCCGAGTTCAATTCACTGGCTGTGTGCACTTATCATGTTAATCTTGCAGAAGTGGATAATTTTATACTAATGATTTTCTAATTACCTGAAGTCATAATAGTCACCGCATTATTGGGGAGAAACTGCCCTGAAAAGTGCAAGATGTTGATTTTTTTTCCACCACCACTCCGGGCCTGGCCGACTACAGAAATGTCACTCCTACCCGCAGGCCGTATCTAGCTAGGTTAAATTTGCCGTAAAATCCCGGCTAATTCTCTTCCCGGCTGTTCTAAAGGCCACTTCGAATCTAGCCGGTTTCTTGGGACACTGCAACGGAGCCGCGTAGAAGTGGCGATAATTTGACTTGATTTCCTGCCTACAGGCGTGTACTGTAGCCAGGATTTGACTAAGGCTGTATCGCACGCACTCTAACAACAAATTGTACGAAGGTTCATCTGCAAACATTTATCTATGGCAAACTATATGATATAAAGCGAAGACTTTCGAAGCGAAAGAAGGCACGGGTAATGTGCGTGGCTTCAGTTTATTTCCACGAGTAATGCGCGAAACGCGGGCTTCAGGTTGAACGTTGACCACACTCGGACATCTGAATAAGTAGTATGCTTCAGAATGTTTGCGCTAGGTTTGCTGTAGAGAGAGCAAAGCTCCAGCGAACTTCCTTTCCGTCAGGCTTACATAAAGTAAAAACATTTCGTGTATTCCTTGCCAATAGATGACACGCAAAGTTTCTTGCATTTTTATAAAAATAAGCAGCTACCAGTACGTGACTGTAGCCTATGTAGCACTGGTTATAACAAGGCCAACAACATTATCTGGCAGTTAGCCATTAGTCAGAGTGTAAAACTGATCGACTGCGAGCGTTATTTCATTCAAAGTGACCTTTCAGGAAGGCTATAGCAAATAATGGACAGCTATCAGCCACAGAACATACAGTCAACAACAAAAGTGTGCGGGCCACGTGACCACGTGCCACCCAGCGGTACGCCATTTGTCTTCACCACTGTGCAGTGCTAGAAAGGGGTCTTATTATATTCACTGGCTGTAAAACTTTATACGGTTAAGCTGGATATTGTCAGATCACAGTTTTTACGTATTGCGTTAATCTGTAGTATGACCGTCTCAAGTTCACTTTGATAGTAGCGTCAAAGATGTCACGGTGTGCCTCTAATGGCGTGTCATTGAGTTGTAAAAAAGATTGTTACTGATAAGGGTTATGCTGACTGGCTGCACTCAAATCAGAAGCTGTGGCTGCCAAAGAGCGCGTCAAGTAAAAAGGAGATAGATGCAAATTATTTGTGTCAAGTCAGAGAACGGGCAGGGTGTCGAATAAAGGAAGGATGCCTCTTTGGCGCTCTGCTCCTGTCGATCGCAACTGACTTTGCGGAAATTTTATGGAGAGCCTCATGGCGTTGTACACACGTGGGCCGGAAAGCCTGTGGTTGGGTGTACTTTATTCTTAACACGCTAAATTTTCCACGCACAAGCAAACATTAGTTGTGAGACAAGAGTAAGAAGCACCGCAAGCATAGGTTAGCTGACACTATTTACTCAACTTTAGTAAACAGCTAGTATTTATTCGACATAATTGGCAAGCATGTCTTTGGATGCTGCCTATGTTACCAGTGATACTCAACGTTTGACCAATACTAAAATAACAGTGTGCAACACTTGCGGCTCACCAATGGGTACTTGTTATAAGCGAGTAAATACGCTGACGGGTTAAGCATACAAAGATAATAGTGCTACCTCGTCATGGACTATAGGTTCATGATGACTCATGACATTTTTTCCATGATCTGTCCTTCAGTTTCGCAAGTTTTTTATGCATGAACTATCGACGCCCGAAACAAGCAGCCCCAACAGTCGACTAGGGTGCACGGTTAGTGCAAGCAGGACCCTCTACCACCCCGCTTCTTCAAAATGGTCCGCTTCTGAGCATATTCTTTGTTCACTTGTTGTACAAAAATCAGAAGGTATGCGTAGTGAACCGCGCACTTGTTGACGTCTTTTGCTAGTGCATTTGGCCCACTCATAGAATCGCACGTGTGACGCCATTTTGGTGCAATTTCTTCAGGTTGTGCAAGCTTATTGAATCCTAGCGACAATTTCAATGTGAGCTTATTGGGGACAAGAATAGCTAGGAAAGTTCTAATAACACACGAGCAGCATTTAAACTTGAATTTATGAGCACGGGTGTGTGAGTGTGAAGTCATATCCGTCACCTACCCACAAAGGTAAAGGATTTGCGCACTTGAGGTTAAGTGTGCGTTGCATATGAATTCCAAGCAACGAGAATGTGGATTGGGGTTACCAGTGCGACAAACTTGACGAACGTAAAAAGATATTTCTTGCCTCACATAGGAAAAAAAGCAGTGCTTACCATCCCGAGGCCGCCATAGTTCAGTCCAATTGGCCCGTAAAGATATAGGAATGGACGATGCATAATAGCACTCGTTACTACAATAGTTTTGTCGATAACATCGTAATAAGCATTGACTACCTCCTCGTCGTACAGAACAGTCGTCTTGTCAATCAACAAGTAGCGAGCCGAAAGAGAGAGCGCCTTTATCCAGGTGGGAAAGAATTCATCCACTGGTGCATCTGGGTATGGTTCTGCGGCAGGCGAGAAACAATTATTGAAATAGAAACACACGGAAATAGATTATTGGTGTCACGCAAAGCAGATCAGGCAAAAAAATTGAGATGACAATTTCACAGCAATAAATTGGATATAGGCGACAGTTACCTAGTTAACGTGTAAGAAGGACACATCAGCGTAGGTGAAAAATGGGCATTTTAATTCGAAGCATTTCTTAGCATACCTCCACGACTTTGAGCATATCTATCTATCTATCTATCTATCTATCTATCTATCTATCTATCTATCTATCTATCTATCTATCTATCTATCTATCTATCTATCAATCTGTCTGTCTGTCTGTCTGTCTGTCTGTCTGTCTGTCTGTCTGTCTGTCTGTCTAGCCGCCTACGACAATTAGCTCTCCTGGCCTTCTCAATTATGGTATTGATACCCAAATTGTTATGGCATAACAAGACTGTATGACGAGCATATTTGGCTAGTTATAACATGAAAACCATGACATTCTTTTTATGAATGTCATGATTTATATTTCATAATTTAGTTGCTCTTGCGAAGGTTTTGTTCCCATCACATTTAGAAAACTGGTATGGTATGACATGACAGCATAGCAAACGTAAGTGACAGACCCTAAGGTGGAAATCATGACATGCATGTCATGATTTTCATGTTATGGCTAGTCATGACTACACGCACGCTCATGATGCGCCCGCGATCATTTCGGTACCTTCAAGCATACCAAATTTAGTGTTACGTGCCGTGAGTGGATGACGAAGGTATATGACTAATGCAAACATGATAATCATGAGATGTGTGACATGTAAGAACATGACTACATGCCACGCCCATGAGACATTCATGGCCATTTCAATAGCTTCACATTAAACAAATTTTGTGTTACGTGACGTCTACGGAAGACGAACGTATATGACTGGTGTAAACATAATCTTGACATGAGTGCCATGCAACATACCAAGCTCATGATGCGCTTGGGGTGTTTTCGCTGGCTTCAAATATACCAAATTTGGTGTTACGTGGCTTTAAAGGATGACGAAGGTATTTGACATGTGCAAACATGAAAATCATGACATGCATGTCATGAAAACCATGAATACAAGCTACTACGCTATTAGCGCGCTCGCAGCTGTATTGCTAGGGGCACATATATGAAATTTTATATCACGTGATGTGAATAGACAAAGGTAAACTACATGTCTAAATATAACCATCATTATGTGCTTATATGCGTATAATGTGGAACATGATTGCAGGATTCGCTCATACTTTGCTCGCGGTCGTTTTGCTAGCTTCACATATACGAAATTTGGTATCAGGTGACGTGAACAGACAATAAAGTTAAATGACAATTACAAACATGATAATTATGATATGCGTGTCATGTAAAACATGGCTACATGCTACGCTCATGCTGTTCTCGTTGCCGTTTCGCTAGCTTCACATAAGTGAAGTTGGGTGTTACGTGACGTGAATAGACAACGAAGGAAAATAACACGTTCAAACATGACAATCTTGATATGCGTGTCGTGTGAAACAAGATTAAAAGCTACGCTCAAAGAGTGCTCGAGGCCGTGACGCTTGCTCCACATATACCAAATTTGGTATCAGGTGACGCGAATAGACGAAGAATATAAGTGGCATGACCGAACATGATAATCTTGATATGCGTGTCATGTGAAACATCATCAATTGCTTCGTTCATAGTGGGCTCGCGCCCGTTTAGCTAGCTCCAGATATACAAACTTTGTATCACGTGACGTTAATAGACGACAAAGGTAAATGACAGATATAAACATGATAATCCTGTTACGCGTGTCATGTGAAACATGATTGCATGCTACGCTTATAGCGTGCTCGTGGCCGTTTCGCTAGCTTCGCATATACGAAATTTTGTATTACATGACGTGAAGAGACGACGAAGGTAGAAGACACATCCAAACGTATTATTCATGGCATGGGAATGATGTACGGCATACTTTACGTCCATTACGTAACGTTGTGCTCATTATAGAGTGACATGTCAGCCTTCCTCATTCGTGTTTCGCATATCATCGATCTCCACACTACGTGAGACCTGGCTATTTTTCTACCACGTAGGAACAAAAAATTTACATTGGCTTAATCAGAAGCAAATACAGGTTCACTGCGCGGTGGCGGAGTGATCCCGGTATTGGAGGTTTTTCGTGCCTACGGAGACCTGGCCTCTGTAATTGAAGTAGAACTACGTCAATATCATGTGACTAATTGTACACAAGCGGGGCATTTGCCCTGTAGTACGATGAAGTGCTGGTTGCCCAGGAGGATGTCTAAAGTATGATGTCATTTTGGTGAGAGAAGCCAAAACAGGTAGCACACGTCCACCACAATGTTTACCAAATCCTCGATTGAAAAACACAGTTTTTTATCCACATAGAATAATTTCGTTTCCAGATACCCTTAAAACATTTTTATACCGTTGAGATTGAATAGAACGAATTAAACGTCAATGTTTGAAAATTACCCCACTTCAAGTGAATCTGTATAACTCGGTTGGTATACAAATAAAATAATCAGGCTAACATCCGCAAAATGAGATGTGTTTCGAAAAGCGGGTGTTTTTTTTTTCGTATGTTGTGGAGACATGTAACTCCTGGAAAGCTCTATTACACCAAATGTTTTAGCTTTAGAGGTTTTAATAAATGTTTCCTTCGTTTTGCAAAACGATTTCCCTTTAAAAACACTTGCTTTGATGGCAATATCGCATTGCCCCCAATTTGCCGTTTGCATTAGTTACAGTAAGTCAGATAATTATCGTGTACCTTGCAAACTATTGATGACACAAACTTGAATGAGTTATATTGTTAAGGTCTTGTTGGGTGCCGAGCGTTACTGTTTAATTGAATGAAACCTTTAGTTTCGCAACAGCCAGACGCGTTCCCTCATAGGAGGCGATCTGATTTTCACCTACATGATCGCTTCAGCGTGAGAGACGTTTATAAGACTAGGAGGCACGTGCTTTTTCAGAGCGAGAAAACTGCACAAGGTGTCTGAATACTGATTTACCTTACAGGTAATTCAGTATTCAGTATGAGAGGTAGATGAGTATATAAGGCAAGGGTCTTGCCGCTCATGAACACATATCAAACTTGTATTCTTTGTAGATATTCAATACTTGGAATTTGGTGGCGGGATCAACAATAGCTTAAGATACTTTAATTTGTATTACAATATAACAATACTGCCATTGGCACTAGCATTGTTTAAAGCAGTTTCCCGGAAAACTGATTTTGCTCTCTGGTTTTATACTCAGAAGTGTTCGACATAAAAAAATTATTTCTGTTGACATGTTGCATTCTACCCACGCTGCTTGGACTTGGTGTCCGTAGTATGTACCTTTAGGGCGAATAAAATAACTGGGTCAAGTTTTACGTCACACAATAAGCTATTATATTACAAATTCTGCAATATATGGCTCGGGAAATTTTCCCATCTGTGATCTGTAGCGTGCACTAACGTCGCACTGTACAACGTCCTCGCATCGGAAGTCGCATTGAAGTGCGAGTGCTGTGGCAGGGATCGCACTCACGACCTTCGGGTCACCAGACGAGTACTGTAGCCACTGATGCACGAGGACTGGCTCGGCTTTATAGTGTGTATATATGTAAGGGCCTAAGAGTTGATAGACTGGCTAGTTGGCATGGATTCATTACGGCAACTTCGTAGCGAAACCAAACGAGACAAACGACACAAACACGCAAAGTGAGAGCCACTTAGTACCCGACAATTAGGTATTCCGTAATAAAAGTTTAGAGTAGAGTGTTTAGTTTCGCACAGTCCCAATTCGTTTTCTCAATAAGTACAGCGAGACTCTTAGCAATTCTCGTTTCCCTGCGTATGTTTCATTAGTTTCTCTGCAAAAAGTTCCTCACCTGGTAATTTTCTTTCGTTCAAGTTGGCCGGTAAAGAATTCTCGATATCCAGATTGCAAACACTTCGTAATTTACGAACTTCTTGAGTTACAATTGTATAACTTGTAGAGCGGTCAACAACGAAAGGAAATCTATTCGGCAAACTACTTAGTGTTAGTCGTCAACCTAATTGCAAATTTTGGTCTGTTTGTGGAACAGCTTACTTGGTCTTGATGGTTAGCCCAGCCGTCCACCCTTGGTCACGCAAATTGTCAGGCCGTTTGTAAAGCATGGATCGGCACCAATTCGTGACCTTTCCTTCATTTTTACTGTAAGTTCATAAAATAAGCACGCTCTCCTCCTAATTTGGAGAAGTGGAGGACTCTTTTTCCTTCGGAAATCGGTTTACAGCTTCCTCTTCCCAACCCAATTCTCGCACACAGTTCCACCTCTGTTGCCTGTCAAGCAGACTACTACTGATTCACAACAATAACTTTAGCACTTACTGAAGGATGAAGAGATGGCACCGCACAAGTAAATCTTCATTTTGACACATAGATACTTGAATATTAACAGATTACACCTATATTTGAAAAGGACTAGTACATTAAACCTGCTTCCAGAGTTGGAGTTTAGGTTAGCGGGCAGCACGTGTACGCTCGGAAAAGATTACTTATAGTTATCATTGGTTCTTGATTCACCGCGCTGGGCGTCTTGTGTAAAAACAATTACACATTTTCTGTGCCTACTTTTGATACGGCATATAGAGAGAGTCGTGAGCACTGACTGTAAATATCTGCGATGAACTCTGGATCTAGTCGGCGTCCAGGACTTCCCGCGTGTGCCGTTATTTCGTACAATAATTCGATGGCATAATGTCGAGCGTTGGGGCTGATCCAACTCGACGATTCCATGGCTTTCACGAATGTGTGGCGGATTCGAGTCACCATGCGCTTCGTCTGGTACACCATGCGAGGCGGCACCTCTGGTAATAGAGAAACACGTCAGGGTACCCAGTTACCAAAAGCTTGTCAAGCAATGTCGTATTACACAGTTCGAAAATGGGTTTATATCGACTAATTGTGCTACGTGAACAACTTGTTGATCATTATTCAACCCATTCTTCATCGTTTCGCGTCGCACTATTACACCAACTCCCGCTAAAGGAAACCATGTATAGTTGTGAAGCAGCGGGCGTTAACGCTTATTTTGACGGTGGCACTTACGCTGGCGGTCATCGCGTCGTTGCGCAAAAGAGAAGCCTGGGGAGGTGCCAAGCATGAAGTAATGGACCGGTGTTTTCCTGATGAAATATGTCAATCGTAGGTAAAGTGATATTAGGGAGACAGAAGACTTCGATTAAACATTGAAACCTACAGCCCATTTCAGTTAACCTGCACCACAACGCAAGGCTTGCCTGCTATTCTGTTGAAATATTCCCAAGTGACTGGGAAAGTTTTGCGGACTCTCCCAGTACCAGCTTTGGGCAGGTGAGCCCATAATTCGGCTACTCCGGCAAGATTTTTTGTGCCACCACGCATTCCTGACAAGCCGGTAGACGGGCACGGTAGGCATGACGTGGCGGCGTCACAAACTCGTGCTACCCATCCGCTGTGATGGCTTCTGAAATATACGTCGTGCAAGTCGATAGACAGGAGCTATCAGCGACGGAGTTCGTGAAAGAGCAATGATGGTGGGAAATGAAGCGTAAAACCAAGGCGTTGCTAGAACTAAAAAAAAAGTGTCTGGAGACACCGACCCAGCGACGAACCGATAAGCAACGCGAGCAAGTTCTAAGGAGGCAGCGTTCATGCTGAGAGCGACGCAGCATGTGAGGAAAATCAGCAAGGCCAACCGAATGCCCAACCTGCTGACGGATGACAAGATCATCATACGACCCCGGAATGGCTTCAATGTATCGCAGTACCAGAAGGCCCGCGTCCACTGCTGCATACACAATGCGGCAGGGGTGGGACGCGAAGTCGAGGAGAACAGCGTTTGTGTGAACAAGCTTCAAAACTTGATTGTGGTAAACAATACGTGAGAAGATCGTGCGAAATGATACGGTGGCATTTGCAAGCTGCGTATTGGTGACCGCGGGTTGGAAGCAAATGCCTACAGACCGGCGCCGGAGAACATATCCAAGGGCGTTGTCGAGGGCATACGACTTGACGAAAAGCCAGCGAACGTGGTGCGATGTCTAGTGAACTACCGTAACCCGAACGTCCTGCATGCCAAGCGCAATGAAAACATGACGAACGTTATCATCCTGTTCGACGGACACTACGGGCCCCGTTACGTGAACTACGGAGGAATGCTGCTAAGGTGCACTCTGTACAAAAAAAAACATTTAGACATGTGCTACCAGTGTGGTCGTCTTGGACATAGGGCCGAAGGTGTGCCCCAAGCCGAACGACAAGAAGTGCTGTAGATGCGAATGCGGCAACCCACCTAATGATCGTCGGTGCGAGCACATGTGCCTGCTGGGCGGAAAGGATCGCCTCACCGGAGACCGCAAGTGCAACGCCAAGTATATAACCCCCCCCCCCTCCCCTTGTCAAGCAACCACAATGGTAACGCAGAATGCGCGAGGAGGATGAGGCAACCTATAGCAGCAGCAGCAGCACCATCAACGACGGAAGGGAGGGCTCCCGTCAACGCCACGCATCAAGACGACGCAGCGGCGACAGGCGATCGGCATCGAGAGAAAGCCGTGCGCGGAGTCGCACTCGCTCCGGTGCTCGTTCTCGGGCACACTTCCGGAGCTTCTCCCAGCCCCGTTCAGCCAGAAATTTCAGCAAGTTGACGACCCAAGCCACCTGCGCCGCTGCAGCCAAAAGCGGAAAAGTATTCGACCCCCACAACGTCGGGTGGGTGGACGTCGCCTGTGGTCGCACGCCTCGCGCGCTACAAATGCGAATTGAGGCTACCATTATTAGAATCCCCGATGTAGACTGACGCGAAAGTTCTGCTAACAGTATCAACTGCGACCCTGAAAGCTCAATACAGAAACGACTGGATGAATATGCGTCCTTAATAAAAAAAATACGTCAGAAAAATGATGAGTTAGCGAAAAGAAGTGGCCACGTTCAAGGGGGAGGCCCTTTACCTTCCACTCTTCCGAAATCCGTCACCACCAACGCGGCTGCTAATACCGTCCAGAGCGCGCAAGAAGCTATGGACGTGTAAGATGTGCACTCCGCACCCTCTAAACGTAAGGTGCCAGACGCGGAGCTGGCTGAGCTCGTCCAATCACAGAAACGCGAGGAGAAACACTGCGAGGGAGTTGACAGACTCGACTACAAGGTAGACACGATAATGGCCCAACAATTGCAGAACCGCGCAACTTAACAGCGCAATGGCTCAACAAATCGCGCAAACTGAACAGTTTGTTTAGCGTTGAGATATCTCGACTCACACAAATGCTCGCGACGCTGCAAGCGTGCATGGACGATATCGAAATGCGTCTTCCAGGGGGAGTGGGTCGCCCCGTGCGGAATACCAGGAAACCTTACTGTATGTCGTTACCTGATGACGAGGCGCAGGATCACTTGGGCGGCAAGTAAAAACACGTACAGTCACCATGCATCTACACGAAACCACAAAAACACAACGCTCAGGATAGCGTAACTCACGGAACACGCTCACGATCTGGCAGTGGAACTGCACGGGGTTTCGGAGGAAACGAGCGCATTTTCAACAATGTCTACGAATCCAGGAACAACCAGATGTAATCCTTTTGCAGACAACAAACGACCCGGTCAAGCTGGCGGGGTACAAAGCTATAGATGAGGCTGTGAACGTGGGAGAACCGCCGGTCGCTGGCAACGCTATTGGACGCAACGTCACCGTGGCGCAGCGTGAACTTAGAAACGTCAGCGTACCGCACGTACTTATGGAGCTCATTCCAACGAAAAGGCGTGGCGTTGGCATGTTAAATGCGAAGCATTTCTTAGCAAATTTCGGCGACATTGAGCGTATCTATCTATCTATCTATCTATCTATCTATCTATCTATCTATCTATCAATCTAACTATCTATCTATCTCTCTATCTAGCTATCTATCTATCTATCTATCTATCTATCTATCTATCTATCTATCTATCTATCTATCTATCTATCTATCTATCTATCTAGACGCCTACGGCTTTTAGCTCTCCTGGCCGTTTCGGAAATAGTCTAGTTGGTATGACAAAACATGACTGTATGAAGAACATATTTGACTAGTCTTAACATGAAAATCATGATACGTATGTCATGAATGTCATGATTTCTATTTCACGGACCTACAGCTCTAGCAGTAGTTTCGTTCGCATGTCGTGTTGAAAAATTGGTCTGGTATAACATCATTGCATGCGAAACACAATAGACCAACCCTAACATGAAAATTATGACATGCGTGTCATGTAACAACATGACTACATGCCACGCTCAAGATGCGCTCACGGTGGTTTCGCTAGCTTCACTAATGCTAAATTTGGTATTACGCGACGTTAATGGATGACGAAGTTATTATACTGGTGCAAACATGATAAACATGAGATGCGGGTCATGTACCAACATGACTACATGCTACGCTCATGATGCGCTCGTGGCCGTTTCGCTAGTTTCACATGTACCAAACTCGGTATAACACGATGCGAACGAACCACATAGGTAAATGACACATCCAAACACAATATTACGACATGCGTGTCAAGTAACAACATGACTACATGCCACACTCATGATGCGCTCACAGCCGTTTTGTTAGCTTCACATATGCCAAATTTTGCATTACGTGACGTCAATGGATGACGAAGGTATGTGACTCGTTTAAACATGATAATCATGAGACACATGACTTCATACCACAGTCAAGGCGCCAATACATTTCGACGCGGTGCATGTGCTCGCCGGCGTTCATTTCGTCGCGTCATGCCGGCGTCGCCATGCCAGGCGCAGGTCTGGCCACATATTCACAGGCGCGCGCCACGCTGTGATGCTTTGACGTATGCGCGTTTCAGTGCGTCCAACGTCCCCTCGTCACGAAAAGAGGGAGACAGAGTGTTGTCTGGGTAACGCATCGGCACGAAATGCAGCATGTCGCATTTCGCACCTGTTGCCGTTGGGCCACGCCAACGGACGCTGAGCACGCCAGTCGCGCCTGGCGTCAGACTATAGAGTGCTCGCGTTTTGCTAAGTTAGCGTTGCTGTGCCCAGCGTGCGTGCGCGTCCACGCTATATTGGAGTATATGGGGCTCTTCATGATGTGCTCGCGGCCGTTTTGCTAATTCCACATATACCAAATTTGGTGTTACGTGACGTCAATAAATGACGAAAGTATACGACTGGTGCAAACATGATAATGCTGACAAGCGTGCCATTTAGGAAAATGACACCATACTGCTACACGACATCGGCAACGAAAGAGCATCATAGACGACGAAGACAATGAGAGCGACCGGGCTCGTGTTGTTGTTGCTGCTGTTCTTCAATCTTGGCTGCAGCTGCCGCTGACTCTCCCTGTATATTTTGCAAATATATATATTTCATTTATTCTCTCACCCCCGTAACATTTGGTGGTGGTGCTGGGTACAACACGATATAACAGAGCTCCGCAGTGGCTGATGCTTGGATTTTTCAACCATGGCAAACCAGGGACTGGCTCCCACCGAGGCGACTACAACAAGAACTGTTGTGCTTCTGCAGCTAAAAGATCCTGGCACGTTCTGTGGAACGAATGATGTCAACATCAAAGAATGCTTGCCGTTGTACGAACGTACAAGTAAGAATTACCGCTGGGATGAAACTCTTATGTTAGCCAATATCCTGTTCTACTTGAAAGGAACAGAAAAAGTGTGGTTCGAGAACCACGAAGATGAAATTGGAAGCTAGGATGCGTGCAAAGAAAATATGCGCGCCCTTTTCAGCAAGTCTGTGGGTAGAAAGGCAGCGGCCAAGAATGAGTTGGCATCTCGTACGCAAACGTCATCAGAGTACGACGTGACTTACATACAGGACGTGCTTGCCTTTTGCCGAAAAGCAGACAACGGTATGGAAGAAACCAAAAAAGTACCTCACATATTGAAAAGAATTGCAGATGATGCATTCAACCTTCTCGTATGCAAGGACTGCGACACGGTCGATGCCATCATCAAGAAGTGCCAGCGTTTTGAGGCCGCAAAAAGTCGACGTATCGCCCATAATTTCACTCGACTACCAAACACAGCAGCAACCAGGTCGTGCAAAGACAGGCCTGTGCTACAAACGCCGTTAACTGCTGAGCACGTGACCAAGGTCATCAGACGTGAGCTAAGCTCTGTCTCCTGCGTTCACGTGCTCCCATGTCTGTGACTCTAGCCCTAAGATGGGGCCACTGGTACATGCCATTGTGCGACAAGAGCTTTCCAATGCTGGACTGGCCTCCGAGTGCACTGCAGCTCCCTCTCAGCCGATCAACCGTCATCGACCCCATGTTTCGTATGCCCAAAGCCAAAACCTTCCGGCGCGCCCTCGCTATCCAGCCGAGTGGAGGACTGCTGACGATCGCCCGATTTGTTTGAACTTCCACCGTATCGGACACGTGGCCCGTCATTGTAACACTCGGTGGTATCGGCATCAGGCATCCTATGGGTACCCCCGTAAGCCAGAGAGGGATCATGGACGCTTTCAAACTTACCAGGAGTCACCTCAGGCCACCAGTGAAGACGTTTCTTCTATGCCACCATATCGTTGTCGCTCTCCATCTCCGCACGCTCACCAGTGCCGTTCACCGCTCTCCCGTCGCCCATCGTCTCGCTCGCCATAATTTCTCTGACCAACGTCACCGACTAACCACCTGCCGCGGGAAAACTAGATGATGCAGCTCCCGGAGGTGATTCTGCATCGACCACTTGCCCGCCAAATCCTCAGACCATGCTGCCAACTCGACGCAACTTTATTGACGTTGAAGCAGATGACACACCCGTTGTTGCACTGGTGGACACAAGGGCTCACATATCAGTGACAAATTCAGAACTTCGTTACCGCCTTAGGAAAGTTTTAACGCCACCAAAGTGCCACTCATTCAGGTCACCGACGGCGGCACGTTTCTCGTACTTGGAATGTGCTCCACGCGTATAAGTGTGGCTGATGGCTCCACAACAGTGCTACTTGCTGTGCTCGAGAAATGTTCCCATAAACTTATCCTCAGCATGGACTTTTTATCCACCCACTCTGCCCTTATTTATTGTGGAACCGGCATGCTTCAACTTGATTTACCGTGTTACCATGACGACCCAACACCAGCTCAACCCCATCTGTGTTCTGCAGATCACGTTCGCCTAGCCCCTCAAGCCGTTACTTACGTGAACCTGAGATCTGTCCCTCCTGTTCCCGATGGTGACCACATGTTGACACCTATTGCTAACGTTCTGCTGGCCGAAAATGTTGCCATGCCTCACACACTTTTGACAGTCACTGAAAATACAGCATCTCTTCCAATCCTAAACTTCAGCTGGTGCGCTCAAGTTATCCCAGATGGTATGACTTTGGCAAAAGTTCTTTTCTGTAGATGCGGCCATTTTGGCGTTTGTTGCCAAATCTTCTTCGCCCTCTGCTCCATTTTCATCCTCGAAGAGCGCAGCGGATGCCACCATCAACAAGATGATCGCTCCGCACTTTCTTTCAGCACAGACAGCTGACATCCGGCACCTGCTGAAATTCTACCACGACATCTTTGATTTTGATGACCACCCTTTGCGTCAGACATCCTTTGTAACTCATAGGATTAACACTGGAGACGCCAGCCCCATTCGACGACGTCCTTATCGCGTGTCTATTGCTGAGCGACAAGTTATCCAGCACGAAGTTGAAGAAATGCTCACAAAAGACGTCATCGAACCTTCCTGCAGTCCATGGGCGTCACCGGTCGTGCTAGTCAAGAAGACGGAGGGCAGCTGCCGCTTCTGCGTAGACTACCGTCACTTAAAGAAAGTAACGCGTAAGGACGTGTATTCACCGCCGCGGATTGACGATGCTCTCGACTGACTGCATGGGTCTGCCTAATTTCATCTATCGACTTACGATCAGGATACTGGCAGATTTCTGTCGATCATCGAGACCGTGAGAAAACCGCATTCAACAAACCGGATGGACTTTTCCAGTTCAAGGTTATTCCATACGGATTGTGTAATGTGCCAGCTACATTTGAAAGAATGATGGACTCTCTCCTGCGTAGATACAAATGGACCACGTGCCTGTGCTATCTCGATGACGTCATCGTATTTTCACCTACATTCGGAAGTCACCTTAGCCGCCTAATGGCTGTTCTTGAGGTTTTTCGGTAAACAGGACTTTAGCTCAACTCTTCCACATGTCGCTTTGGCCATCGAAAAATCAATGTGCTGGGCCACCTTGTGAGTGCTCGAGGCGTGCAACCTGATCCTGACGAAATTCGAGCTACCAAAGATTTTCCCATACCACGTTCCGCAAGAGATGTACCGAGCTTTATCGGCCTTTGTTCTTACTTTCGACGTTTCGTGAAGAATTTTGCTGACATTGCCCGACCACTTACGGAGCTACTGAAGAAGGACACGCCTTTTTATTGGGGTACTCACCAAGCAACTGCTTTCAGCAACCTTACTACATTACTCACTTCCCCACCCATCTTGGCCCATTTCGAGCCGTCAGCCCATACTGAAGTTCGTACCGATGCCAGTGGACATGGAATTGGTGCCGTTCTCGCCCAGCGGCAACGAGGAGAAGATCGCATCAATGCTTATGCCAGTCGCCTCCTTTCTCCTTTGGAGAGCAAGTTTTCCATTACAGAGCGTGAGTGCCTCGCACTAGTCTGGGCAGTCAGAAAATTTCGACCATACTTGTTTGACCGCACCTTTTCGGTAATTACAGATCACCATGCCTTGTGCTGGCTGTCATCCCTTAAAGATCCAACAGGATGACTTGGCCGTTGTGCCTTGAAACTACAAAAATACAGCTTTGACGTGGCACACAAAACTGGCCTAATGCACCGGGATGCCGACTGTGTATCCCGTCACTCTGTGGATCCACCTGACATTTCAGCACATGACTATGATCCTTGTGTCTTCGCCATGTCAGCTTTCCCCGACAAACGCAAGGAACAGCTCAGCGATGCCCACTTGTGGTCTATCATGCAGAGTCTACGTTTGCCCCACGTAGACCCGTCGCTACACTTGTTCGTTCTACGAGATGGCATTCTTTACCGACGCAACACCAACGCCGAAGAACCAGAGCTACTACTCATAGTTCCTGCGACACTCCGTTCCGCTGTACTTGAACAGCTTCACGACGCCCCAACTGCAGGACATCTCGGGGTCACGCGCACGTACGATCGCGTGCGGCGTAGATTCTTCAGGCCAGGCCTTTAACGTTCTGTGCACCAATACGTTGCTGCATGTGTGTCCTACTAGCGCTACAAACATTCCACCTTGCCACCATCTGGTGCGTTCAAACCAATAGACATACCCACCGTTCTGTTCTACCGCGTCGGTCTTGATCTCATTGGACCATTTTCTACTTCTCTCATTAAAAACAAGTGAATAGCCGCAGCCACTGATTACGCCACAAGATACGCTATCACACAAGCGCTACCGACAAGCTGTGCCACTGACGTCGCGGACTTCTTGCTTCATGACGTAATTCTTCACCATGGCGCTCCTCGACAGCTGCTGACCGATCGTGGTCGCTCATTTCTTTCAAAAGTAGTAAGTGACATCCTTCGCTCGTGTTCGACGCGTCACAAGCTCACTACGGCCTATCACCCACAAAAAATGGTCTTACCGAGCGCCTAAATCGGAAATTGACAACAATGCTCCTCATGTACGTTTCCAAAGATCACTTTGATTGGGATAGGACTTTGCCTTATGTGACATTCGCATACAATTCGACACGCCACGACACCACTGGCTTCTCCCCCTTCTATGAGTTGTTCGGCCGCCATCCAGAGCTACCCTTTGAGACTCTTCTCCCATCAACTACGCGAACGGTTACAGAGTACGCCCTGGATGCCACTGCTCGGGCTCAAGTGGCCATCCAAATAGCACGGGAACGTCTTCTTGGCTCGCAGCTCTCTCAGAAGGCTCGCTACGATAGCCATCACAGAGTAGTTTTCTACTCTCCAGGTACATTGGTTCTCCTCTGGACACCATGCCGCCACGTTGGCCTCTCTTGGAAGCTCCTGTCTCGCTACTCGGGGCCTTACAAGGTTTTACGCCGGCTTACCGAGGTCACATACGAGATTGCTCCGTTGGAAAGTCAGTCGTCGTCCGCACCCGCTACTGACGTCATCCACGTGACCCGCCTTAAACCATATATATCCGCATATGATCCTACTCTCCTTTAGGCGCCGATACGGCGCTGCCAGCGGCGGGGGGTTATACGTTACACGACATCGGCAACGAAAGTGCATCATAGACGACGAAGACGATGAAAGCGACCGTGCTCGTGTTGTTGTTGCTGCTGTTCTTTCATCTTGGCTGCAGCTGCCGCTGACTCTCCCTTTATAATTTGTGAATATATTTATTTATTTCATTCTTTCACCCCCGTAACAATACCATGCTGATAGCATGTACGCGGCCATTTTGCTAGCTCCACATATACTAAATTTATTATGACGCGACGCGAAAAGATGACGAAGGTGAATGACACATCCAAACTTGATAATCATGACACGTTAGTCATGTACTGCATAATTCACCTCCACTTCATAAAATTGTGCTAACTTAGAGTGACATATCAACCTTCCTTATTCGTGCTTCGCATATCATCGATTCCCACTGTACGTGGGATCTGCCATTCTTTATATTGAACTCATATAGCCAACCTAAAGCCAAACACCGTGTTTTTAGCACGTTACTGTGCACGAAGCAGCTCGTGACGGGCCCTTGCTTAACGCGGGTGAGTTCAACGAGCCCCACGTGGCATGGTGGTACGTGGCATGGTGGTACAAGCGCCTTTGGTACAATGTGCAGAATGAGGGGCTCGAGCATATAACAGGCCAATCTTTCCTTCGCGCAATAGCAACAGCGTATGTGCGGATACATCACCCTACCTTACGTTTAGTAGGAACCTCGCTAGCACGCAATGCCAAATACGCCGGAGGTCCTGGATAGTGATCACTCAGTGATCGAGATCTAGGTCGACATTTGCCCTCAGTACCACCTTCATTGGTACGCCGCCGAGGGCATGCATTACCACCTAGTGGATTGGCACACGTTCCGCAAAGCCCGGAAAGAGCAGCAACGAGGCAACGCGGCTATAGTTGGTATCGGGAGATGGATCGCGACGCTCAGGGGCGATGTAAAAACGGCAATGCAGGAACTTTCAGCGAAACCAGTGCTAAAAGTAGTAGACAGCAAACTCCTACAGATGTGGTAAGCCAAGCACAGTCTGCAAGACAGGTGGAAGCGTCAACGTCACAATAGAATGCTACGAAGACGCATTGCACGGCTAAGCGGGGTTATAGAAAAGTTGCCTTAAAAGTATGCAGAGCACAATGGGAGGAGACGTGTAAAGGGACAGAGAACAAGCTGAACTTGGCCAAGACTTGGCATCTTCTCTGGCATCTCTTGGATCCGGAAGAGAGCAAAACAGCGCACAAAAATAAGCTAAATAAGCTACTGCACGAGTACGAAGGCACGTCCGTGGAGTTTTAAATGTAAAGCATTTCTTAGCCAACTTTGGCAATTTTGAACGTATCTATCTATCTATCTATCTATCTATCTATCTATCTATCTATATATCTATTTATCTATCTATCTATCTATCTATCTATCTATCTATCTATCTATCTATCTATCTATCTATGTATCTATCTATCTATCTATCCATCTATCAATGTATCTATCTATCTATCTATCTATCTATCTGTTTATCTATCTATTTACCTATCTATCTATTTATTATATCTATCTATGTATCTAGCAGCCTACAACATTTAGCTCTCCTGGCCACTTCGACAATGGTATCAATACCAAATTTGGTATGGCATAACATGACTGTATGAAGAACGTAATTGACTAGCCATAACACAAAAATCATGACATGTCTGTCATGAATGTGATGATTTACAATTCATGGCCCTGCAGCACTTGCGGTGACTTCATTCGCATGGCATGTTGCAAATCTGATATAGTATGACAGAATCACATGGCGAACACAAGCTACAGACCCTAACATGAAAATTACGACATGCGTGTCAAGTAACAACATGACTATATGCCACGCTCATGATGCGCTCGCGGCCGTTTCGCTAGAGTCACATATACCAAATTTGGTATTATAGTAGGTGAATAGATTTCGAATGTATGTGACTGGTGCAAACCTGATAATCATGAGATGCGTGTCATGTAACAACATACTACATGGCACGCTCATGACGTGCTGGCGGTCGTTTCGCTAGCTGCACCTATACTAAACTTGGTAATACAGGACGTGAATGAATGACTAAGATATGGAAGTGGTACCAACATGATAATCACGACATGGATGTCATGTAACAACATGATTACATGCCACACTCATGATGCGATCGCTGCCATTTCATTAGCTTCACATATGCGAAATTTGGTATTACGTGACGCCAATGGATGACGAAGTTATGTGATTGTTGCAAACATAATTCTCATGAAATACGTGTCATGTGAGAACAGGACCACATGCCACAATCAAGGCGCCAATACATTTCTACTTGATGTGGTGCGCGTGCTCGCTGGCGTTCGTTTCGTCGCGTCACGCTGGTGTTGCCACGCCAGGCGCTGGTCCTGCCATTTACTCGCAGGTGCGCGCCGCGCTGCGTTGCTTTGATGCATGTGTAGTGGAGCATACGCACCAACGCGTATGCGCCTTCGGAAGACAACAAAAAGCTCGTGCTCTGCTTGCGCGAGAGTTTGTGCCGCCATTGCCAGACTGGCCGTACGCCACTTTCCGTTGCGACCTCGTTGCGACTTCTCGGCTCGAATAAACGGCATCACATTTGGTGGAGGCTGCTGAGATCCCCTAGAAGACCTGGAGCTCCGCTCTCGCAAGTTGCCTGAAAGACTACCGCCAAACATGACTGACGCAGTCGCCAACCAGCCCGTTCCAGCCCAGCCAGCACCATCGGCTGCCCCGTCTACCTGCCCCGGCGCTACTCGCCAGCGGGACCCACCAATCTTCAGCGGAAGTGGTGAGCAAGACGTCGAAGACTGGCTGTCCTTGTACGAACGCGTAAGCGTCAGCAACAAGTGGGACGACGACTCTAAACTCGCTTACGTTATCTTTTACTTGGCAGACGTAGCTAAGCTTTGGTTTACCAACCGCGAAACCGCCATCGCCAACTGGTCCTCCTTTAAGACCCTCGTAACAGAAGCGTTCGGCCAACCGGAGGTCCGCAAGCTCCGCGCTGACCAGCGTCTGCGCCACAGAGCCCAGCAGCCTGGCGAAACGTTTACGAGTTACATTGAGGATGTGCTCGACCTCTGCAAGCGTGTTAACCCATCTATGCCCGAAGAAGAGAAAATTCGGCAGATTCTCAAGGGTATTGAGGATGGCGCATTCCAGATGTTGCTAGCGAAAAGCCCGACCTCGGTGGCGATCCTCGTAAGCCTGTGCCAGAGCTTCGATGAATTACGCCGTCAGCGTTCCATCGCCCGACAGGGTCTCTCACCACCAGATTCAATCTCGGCTGTCGCACTCGCAAATGTCAACGTTCGCCAAGAAAGTCTGTCCAACCAGATCAAAGACTTCATCAGGGAGGAAGTCGCCCGACAGCTTTCCCTGCTGCCGCATAGCGACGCGCCCACCGCAAGTCTGCCTTCGACACTGCAGCAGGCCATACGCACTGAAATTTGCGATGTCCTACCTACAGTGCAGGCCCCTTACGCATGCACTTCAGCAGCATCTAATCTCTCACCTGTCAGCTACGCACCACCTGCACCATCTTCACCTATCAGCTACGCCGCTGTGGTTGCGCGACCCCCACCGCATCCAGTATCCTTATCGGCTCCACCTCCTCCGGCAGCGCCTCCGGTTTACAGGCCCTCACCTCGCTTTTTCCGTCCATCTAATGAGTGGCGCACCCATGACAACCGTCCTATCTGCTTCGCGTGTGGCATCGCTGGACACATTGCACGCTACTGCCGCCGCCGTCCCACACCTGCGTACGCCTCCTTTGGAACTCCTACCTATGCGTCGCAGCAGGCCACTACGTCTGCATACGAACAGAGGCACTCTGACTCGGATCGTCGCCCATCGACCTCTCGTTTCCCATCTCCTCGTCGCCGATCGCCATCTCCTATGCGTCGTAGACCACCTCCTGAGGAGGGAAACTAATCAGTGCAGTTCCAGAGGCAAGAACTGCAGCTTCTGCGCAATTATCAAGGCCTCCATTTTCGCCGCGAAATGTTGTTGATGTCAATGTTGAGGGAGTCGCCACACAAGCGTTAATTGATACTGGGGCCGCCGTTTCTGTGATGAACGCAAAATTTTGTCGCAAACTGAAGAAAGTGACCACATTTCTCTGTGGCATCGTGCTGTCCACGGCTAGCGCGCAACGCATACAGCCCTCGTCTGTGTGTACGGCGCGCGTCGTCATCCAAGACGTTTTGTACATCGTCCAATTTTTTGTACTACCATCTTGCTCTTATGACCTCATCCTGGGTTGGGATTTCTTATCAGGTCATGAAGCTATCATCGATTGTTGCCGTGCGGAAGTGTCCCTAGTGCCAAGTTGTGAATTTCCACCACCCGACCATTCACCACTGCTCTCCAAACTCATCGCTGACGACGACATCACCTTGCCTCCGGAAGCTTCAGTCCCTATTAGCCTTTCATGTGTGGCGCAACCTGACGCCACGGTGGTGTTTACGCCATCCCCTGTTTTTACTGAACGCAAGGGCATCGTGCTCCCATTTGCCGTTCTTACGATTGCGTCTGGTTTAACCGTAATGCTGGTTACCAACCACTGCAACTACCCCGTTGGCTTGCTTCGTGGTGAAACGTTAGGATATGTGCAACCTGTCGACCATATCAATGATATTATTCTTCCCGACGAAACGCCATGTCAGATTACCGCAATCACTCAGGCGTCTGAGCCATCAAGCTCACCAGCCTTCGACAATGCTATTGACGCAGACCTTCCCCCCTCGCATCGCAGCCAACTTGTTGCTCTCCTTAACAAGTTTCGCTCTTCTTTCGACTTTCAGAAACCTGCTTTGGGTCGCACCACGACTGTCACTCATACTATTAACACCGGCTCACATTCGCCTCTGCGACAGCGTCCTTACCGCGTTTCTGCCGAAGAGCGCCGCGTCATTACGGAGCAAGTAGATGACATGCTTAAACGTGGAGTCATACAGCCTTCTCAAAGCGCTTGGTCGTCACCCGTGGTTCTGGTAAAGAAAAAAGATGGCACCGTTCGATTTTGCGTGGACTATCGCCGCTTAAACAAGATTACAAAGAAAGACGTCTACCCGCTACCACGAATAGACGATGCTCTTGACTGTTTACAAGGCGCCGAGTACTTCACATCCTTGGATCTGCGTTCTGGGTATTGGCAGGTGCCAATGGCTGAATGTGATCGCCCTAAAACCGCCTTTGTAACGCCGGATGGCCTGTATGAGTTCAAAGTCATGCCATTTTGGCTCTGCAACGCGCCTGCGACGTTTGAACGCATGATAGATACCATATTGCGGGCCCACAAGTGGAAAACTTGCTTGTGTTACCTAGATGACATCGTAGTCTTTTCAGCTGATTTCCCGACACATCTTCGTCGTCTCCACGAGATTCTGACGTGTCTAGCTTCTGCAGGCCTGCAACTTAACACCAAGAAGTGCCACTTCGCAGCCCGAAAACTAACCATCTTGGGACACGTCATCACAAAAGACGGTGTTCTTCCGGACCCCGATAAGCTTCGAGCTGTCGCTGACTTTCCAATGCTCACATCACTGAAAGCCCTAAGAAGTTTCGTTGGTCTTTGCTCTTACTTTCGTCGCTTCGTGCGCAACTTCGCGACCATCATTGCACCTCTGACTAGTCTGCTTTCCAACAGCAAAGGTATATCTGCATGGTCACCTGCATGTGACGATGCATTTCACCAGCTGCGCCGCCTGCTGACCTCGCCACCTATTCTTCGCCACTACGACCCCACTGCTGCCACAGAAGTTCACACTGATGCAAGCGGCGTTGGTCTTGGCGCAGTTTTGGCACAACGGAAAGGCACTCAAACCGAATACGTAGTCGCTTATGCAAGTCGCGCTCTTAAGAAGGCTGAATTGAATTACTCCGTGACAGAGAAGGAGTGTTTGGCCATAATCTGGGCGCTTACGAAGTTTCGCCCGTACCTTTACGGCCGTCCTTTCGACGTGGTCACAGACCACCACGCTCTATGTTGGCTGTCCTCCTTGAAAGACCCGTCCGGACGTCTGGGCCGTTGGGCACTTCGATTGCAGGAATACGACATCCGTGTCGTATATCGTTCCGGCCGCAAGCATGCGGACGCCGATGCACTTTCCCGATCGCCATTAACACCAGATGTGGCTTCTCTGTCACCCCCTTTTACCACCTTGTCACCACTCGAAAGCACTGACATGCTTTCGGAGCAGCGTAAAGACCCATACCTTGCCTTGTTAGTCGACTACCTTGCCGATCCGTCTTCTGTCCCTTCCACGAGAGCGCTGCGCCGGCAAGCAGCCCACTTTGCCTTACGTGACAACATTCTGTACCGCCGCAACTACACGTCTGGTGGTCGGAAGTGGCTCCTTGCTGTCCCAACTCATATGCGCTCTGACATCTGCATGAATTTCCATGCAGATCCCCAAAGTGCTCACGCAGGTGTCCTGAAAACCTACGAAAGGCTGCGCCAACGCTATTACTGGCGAGGAATGTATCGTTTTGTGCACAAATACGTTCAGTCTTGCACCACTTGCCAACAGAACAAAACACCTCCGCGGCACCTTACTGGCATGTTACAGCCGCTCCCGTGCCCGGCTCGCCCATTCGACCGCGTGGGTATAGACCTCTATGGCCCCCTCCCATATAGCAGCTCTGGAAACCGGTGGATTATTGTCGGAGTCGACCATCTGACACGCTACGCTGAGACTGCAGCTCTACCGGCAGCGACCGCCCACGAAGTTGCACTCTTCATTCTCCGCAGCTTCATTCTACGCCATGGTGCTCCGCGGGAATTACTCAGTGATAGGGGTCGAGTGTTCCTGTCGGAGGTCATCCAAGCTATCCTCGCTGAATGCAACATTATCCACCGTAAATCTACTGCATACCATCCACAGACAAATGGTCTTACTGAGCGGTTCAACCGCACACTTGGCGACATGCTGAGGATGTACACCGCCTCCGACCACACTAACTGGGACGCTGTATTGCCCTTTGTTACCTTCGCTTATAACACCGCGACGCAAGCGACTACCGCTTTTTCCCCGTTCTTTCTATTGTACGGCCGCGAACCTTCCCACCCACTCGACACTATACTACCGTACCGCCCTGATGCATCTGAGTGCTCCCCGCTTTCGGAAGTCGCCAGATACGCTGAAGACTGCCATCAGTTGGCTCGGTCTCTGACAAGTGAGGCTCAAGGACTACAAAAAACTCGACACGACGACGCTCACCGCATAGCTCCTACATTTCGTGCTGGCTCCCTTGTGTGGCTTTGGGTGCCCCCGCACGTTCCTGGCCTGTCTTCTAAACTTCTGGCCCGGTACCATGGTCCGTACCGTGTCATTGACGCGACCTCCCCCGTGAATTACATCATCGAGCCGTTGACACAAATACCAGATTTGCGCCGTCGAGGACGCGAGACCGTACACGTCGACCGTCTCAAGCCCTACTACGACCCCCTCATTGTGCCTACTCCCTGAGTCGCCAGGATGGCTACCCTTCACCCCGGGGGTATTGTAGTGGAGCATACGCACCAACGCGTATGCGCCTTCGGAAGACAACAAAAAGCCCGTGCTCTGCTTGCGCGAGAGTTTGTGCCGCCATTGCCAGACTGGCCGTACGCCACTTTCCGTTGCGACCTCGTTGCGACTTCTCGGCTCGAATAAACGGCATCACACATGCAGGTTTCAGCACGTGCGGCGTCCCTCCATCACGAAAAGGACAGACGCAGTCCTGACTGGGTTACGCATCAGAATAGAGTATTGTTAGTCTATAGCATCGACACGAAATGCAGCATTACGCAATTCGCGGTTGTTGCCGTCGGGCCGCGCCTATGAATGCGGGTTGCGCCTGGCGTCAGACTATAAAGTGCTCGCGTTTCGCTAACGTAGCGTCGCTATGCCCAGCGTGTGCGCGCGTCAACGCTACATTGGAGTATATTGAGCCCTTCATGATGCGCTGACGGCCGTTTTGCTAGCTCTGCATATACCAAATTTAGTGTTACGTGACTTCAATAGATAACGAAGTATATACCTGGTCCAAACTAGATAATCCTGACACACGTGTTATGTAAGAACATGACAACATACCACGCTCATAGCATGCTCGCGGCCATTTCGCAAGCTCCACATATTCTAAATTTGGTATCACGTGACGTCAACAGATGACGAAAGTAAACGACACATCCAAACATGATAATCGAGACACGGAAGTCATGTACGGCATCATTTACCTCCACCTCGTAATGCTGTGCTGATTTTAAAGTGACATAACAACATTTCAATTCGTGCTTCGCATATCATCGATTCCCACTGTACGGGGGGTATGCCAGTTTGATTTGGACGACATGCGTTGCCGTTGCTTCATGTCCCCAAGCCCCATCACGGACCCGGCATATGGACAGGATAGAGAGTGTAACGTGGAGCTAGATGATGACTTCAGTGTGGCAGAGGTGAGGGCAGTACTGCGCAAGCTCCACACAAAATCGTCACCAGGCCCGGACGGGATAACAAACAAAACACTGCGTAACTTGGACGATGACTCAATAGATAAATTGAGATTTTACATGAACGAGTGCTGGAAAACAGGCGCTATGCTGAGCTGGTGGTAAACTGCGCGCGTAATTATGATCCCCAAACCAGGCAAGCGGGTAGAGATTGACAATGGTCGACCGATATATCTGACTTCCTGCGTCGGCCAGGTCATGGAACACGTGGTTCTCACTCGTCTTACCAACTACGTCGAGGTCTGAGACATGTTGCCCCACCCAATGCTGGGGCTCCGTTTTAATTGTTCCACGCAGGACGTTATGCTTCAACCTGAACATGATTACATAGACAATGCCACGCGATCTACAAAAGCAATACTCGGGCTTGACCTCAAGAAAACGTTCGACAACGTTAAACATGCCGCAATCTTCAAAGCATACGAGTGTTGGAACTGGGCGAAAGAATTTACCGTACGTACAAGATTTTCTTACAGGTCGCCGTGGCCGCGTAGCGATCGGCGAAGTAGAATCGCAAGATATAGACATGGGTTGCACGGGCACGCTGCAGGGTTCCGTAATTTCCCCCATTCTTTTTAACCTCGTCCGTGTCGGGTTACCGTCGAATTTGGCCGATATGGAAGGCCTCCACCAGAGCTTAGACGACGGTGATATCACCCTCTTGGTTGCCTGGAGGAATGACGGACATATCGAGCAAACGTTGAAAGGGGTGGTCGAAGTGGTACAGGACTACCTTCGCGACACGGGCCTCGAATGTTCGGCGGCTTAATCGGAGCTCCTTCTCTACATACCCACATGCAGGGGCCGTAAACCCAAGAACGCTGATTCTTCCAGCGAGCATGCAGACGGAGTTATTAAAGTAGCAACATCGGATGGCACCGTCATCCCACAAGTTACCAACATTCGAGTATTGGGCTTGCACCTGTGGGCCAATGGCTACAACAGCAAAACCATACGAAGAATAAACGATGCTGTCAATGAAACGCTCAGGCTACTGCTACGAATAACAAATCACCATAGTGGAATGAAAGAAAGCAATACCATCCGTTTGGTACAAGCTTTAGTAATGAGTCACATAACGTACGTCGCGTCCTACCTTAAGTGGCAGGCGACTGAACGAACCAAACTAGACCAACTCATCCGCAAGGCGTACAAACGCGCAATAGGCTTACCAATATTAACTAGCAAGGAAAAATTTCTTGACTAGGGGTTGCACAATACTCTAGATGATCTAATCGAAGCGCACAAATCACCCAGTGCGAACGTCTGGCGAAATCCAGAACCAGTCAACACATCCTTGAGAGATTGGGCATACACTGCCATACGCAGCGTGGCAAAAAAGTTGGAATAGCAAGACATATTCGCAAGTGCATCGTCGTTCTGCCGTTACCCAGGAATATGCATCCCGCTCATCACATCGGTCGGCGCAACACACGCGCGCAAGATCTGGAAAAGAAATCCAGCAACAGTAAAGACACTGTTTACGAAGACACGACCCGTTATGAGCGGCAACGCGGTTTCATCGTAGCGATCACAAATTACGCAAGAACTTGCATCGCGAGCACTATAATACGCACGGAAGAAACAAAGGTGGCCAAAGAAGCGGCGATAGCCCTCGCGATAGCTACCACGCACGCCGAAGTGATAATAGGCAATTCTCAGGCGGCCCTACGCACCTTCGCAACTATATTTCCAAACATTACGAAGGCAATATTTGCCACAACGACGACAGTTTCCTTGTATGGACCCCCGCCCACACAGATCCTCCAGTGCGTGCAACGCGACTGCCCAAGCCGTGGCTCAAGGCCTTGCACGCCGAGCTGTGGCGCCTCCCGTAGGCCCCGATGTCTCGCAGACATCGAGAACAGCGCTGGAGTGGAAGTGGGGGGATCGAATGACAACTTTCAAAAACATCACCCAACACTACAGACTGAACAGATGAAAATATCCACCACCACACGAAAAACTAAAGATAAAAGTGGGCAGATCTCACGTACAGTGGTAATCGATAGTGTGCGAAGCATGAATGAGAAATGTTGAATTGTCACTTTAAAATCAGCCCAACGTTAAGAGGTGGAGAAAAAATTCCACCGCACAATAATTCCATGTCATGATTACCATGTTTAGATGTGTCCTTTACCTCAGTCATCAATTCAAGTCACGTGATAGCAAATTTAGTATATATGGAGCTAGCGAAACAGCCGCGAATACGCTATGAGCGTGGTATGTTGCCATGTTCTTATATGACACGCGTGTTAGGATTGTCATGTTTGCACCAATCATATATTTCGCCGTCCATTGACGTCACGTAACAACAGATTTGCCATGTGTGGAGCTAGAAAAACGGCCGCGACGCATCGAGAAGGGCCTAAAATACTACAATATAGCGTTGATGTGCGCACACGCTGGGGAGAGCGATGCTACGTTAGCAAAACGCGAGCACTCTATAGTCTGATGCCAGGCGCGACCAGCATCCGTCAGAGCCGCCTGACGGCAACCGGCACTGAAAGCAACATGCTGGTTTTAGCACCGATGCGTTACCCAGACAACACTGCGTCTCCCTCTTTTCTTGACGGAGGGACGCCGTACGAGCTGGAACGCGCATGCGTCAAAGCAACGCTGCGCACCGCAGACCTGCGAATATATGCAGGACCGGTGCCTGGCGTGGCAACGCCGGCTTGACGTGACGAAATGAACGCCAGCGGGCACGCGCACCGCGTCACGTCGAAATGTATTGGCGCCTTGACTATATTGCCGTGTTTTCACATCACACGCATCTCACGATTATCATGTTTGCACCAGTCACCTTCGTCATCCACTGGCATCACGTAATGCGAAATTTGGCATATGTAAAGCTAGCGAAGCGGTTGTAAGTGCATCATCAGTGTGGCATGTAGTCATGTTGTTACATGACACGCATTTCGTCATTGTCATGTTTGAAGGTGTCATTTACGTATGTCGTCCGTTCTCGTCGTGTAATACCGAGTTTGGCACATGCGAAGCTAGCCAAACGGCCGCCAACGCGTCATTAGCGTGGCATGTAGTCATGTTGTTACATGCCACGCATCTCATGATTATCATGTTTTCACCAGTCACATACTTTCGTCATTCATTCATGCACTGTAATACCAAATTTGGTATGTGTGACGATAGCGAAACAGCCGCGAGTGCATCATGAGCGTGGCATGTAGTCATGTTGTTACATGACACGCATCTGAGGTTTATCATGTTTGCACCAGTGTAATACCTTCGTCATCCATTTTACGTCCCGTAATACCAAACTTGGTATAAGTGAAGCTAGCCAAACGATTCCCATTGCATCATTAGGGTGGCATGTAGTCATGTTGTTACATGTCACGTATCTCATGATTATCAAGTTTGCACAAGTCACATACCCTCGTCATCCATTCACGTACTGTAATAACAAATTTGGTATATGTGAGGCTAGCGATACAGCAGCGAGCGTATCATGAGCATGGCATGTAGTCATGTTACACGACACGCATGTCATGATTTTCATGTTAAGGTCTGGCGCTTGTGTTCGCCATGCAATCATGCTATACCTAACCAGTTCTTCAACATGCCACGTGAACGAAACCACCGCAAGAGCTCCAGGACAATGAAATGTAATTAATGACATTCATGACATACATATCGTGATTTTGATGCTACGACTACAAGTTTTCACGCTCAATATAATCCAAGTGCCAGCCAAATTGATCTAGGCGCCAGTCAATTTAATTCAGCCGCCACTCAAATAAATCTAGGTGCCATTCGTTTTAATCCACGTGCCACAGAAATTAGTCCAACCGCCAGCCGATTTAATCCGGACGACAGCGAATTTGATCCTGATGACATTGTGACTTCAAAACGACCCAGAATTTTTGGGAATGCGTGGAGTGAATAGCTTTGGAGTGATGTTAACAGGGGAAAACCATGAAGGAGTCACTAGTGACACAATGTGACTCGCGTGACTTTATCACGCCTATCACCCGCGTAAGCACTATTCACACCTTCGACATGCATGGCAAAGGAAACGCCGTCCACACAGTAATAGCTTGATACTTATTAACCAGGCCAAAGATCTCATCACGAGTGACTTAGGTGACGTCCTCACGCATATCACCCACGCACACACTGTCTCAACCTTTCGTCATGCATATCAAATGAAACGTCTTTGAGAGGGCAGGAGCTTGATACCTAAAAATCGGCCAATCCACAGGTTCACCAGTGAGTCAGGGGACGTCATCACCCATATCACCCGCGCACGTAATTTACTCGCCTGCCGACATGCATACCAAACGAAACGTGTATGAGAGAGCAATAACGTGTTACCTATCACTCGGCCAACTGAATTGATCACTTGTGACTCGTATGACGTCATCGCGCCTGACACCCACGCACGCAGTGTCTAAGCTGAGTTTATATAAATCAAACAAAACGTCTTTGAGAGAATAATCATTTGAAAGCTGTCACTAGGCCCAGTGATATCATCACTAGCGACTAGCGTGACGTCATCGCGCCTAAGTCTCACGCAAGCACTCTCTAATGTGCCTTCATGCATATCAAACAAAACGTCTTTTAAAGGGTAATAAATTGAACACTGTCACTAGGCCTAGTGACGTCATCACTAGTGACTCACGTGACGTCATCACGCCTACCACACACGCACGCGGTTTTCAAACCTGTATTCATGCACGCCCAGGAAGCCGCCGGATAATGTCAATAAATTTTTACTCTGTCTCTCTACAACGCATCGAGAAAATCTCCACTGACACCACCTTGGAGGTCAAGATGCAGTGCCTATTTATACAGGTGTGGCCAGTGAACGTCTGTGCAGGGCGAGTAGACACTGCCTGCGTCAGCGTTGCGACGTGAAAGGGTAGAGGACGCGCATGCGCAAGGGGGCTGTTAACCCCGCATTGATGGTTGCCTAGAGGGCAGAGTGAGCTCTGACTTGCAGGCGTTGCCTGCGTACGTCAGTGTTGCGAGGTGAGAGAAGGGAGGGGAGCGTTGGAGAAGAGAGAGGGTGAGAGGCGCGTGTGTGCGGTAAGGATGGTCTTGCCGGACACCGTATCCAGCTCGAACATAAAAAGCTTCGCATGTATAATTCAGGCAGGTGGGAGAGACAGGCTGTGTGTTCTAGTTGGGCTCACCGAACGCGCAATAAATCGGCTTAAGCAGTCTTTTCCCAACTCCCTTACCGCGACAAAAAACCCTGATAAGGAATCGAAAGAGAGCGGTAGTTCCCTGCAACTCTTGCGAGTAGTGTTTACTGAGGGCTTGGGGTGATGCCTAGCGCAATATAAGCAATGGCCGGCACCTAGTACAACATTATATCCATGACTGTAACTAAAAATAGTTGCTCATTACGGTGGCTCATACTAAAGAAAGATCGCCATTTTTTCACTATTCCAACTCAAGCTTTCACGGACCACTAGCCCTCCATGCCCTTGTGTCCCAACAATCTGCGTCTCTAATTAGTTAGCGCAAATTAAGGCATTGGGTATCAATATTACAAACAAGAACTTCGAGTACGTGAAAAAAGTTCAAAACAAGAGTAAAGTTCAGACTTTTGCACTGCTCATCAGTCCTCTTGTCATTTAGCGATATGATGAATGTTTCTAATCATTCATCACTTATAAACTGTAAGCATCGTCAAGGTTTTAGGGGCGAAGCTTCTTAATGCATTGGTTGGGCATCACCTGTATGTACGCATGCATGTAATAACTACCTCACAACATATCCACGGAGTGAATGATGAGTGAGGCGAAGCTTCGGAGGGTATTATTGGCAAACCGTAAATTATCCACTGACCAAATCTGTCCGTTGTCTGTCTGTCTGACGTCTGACGCCCCGGCATACGAACGGACGCATGGACGAGCAGACGCGCGGACGGACGCTCGAATGGACGCACGCGCAGATGGGTGAACGCGCGGACAGACTCACGAACGGATGCACAGATGGACGGATGGACGCATGGACGGACAGAAGCGCGGAAAGACTGACGGACGCTTCACCCCACATATCATTATTCACTCCGTGAGTTTGCTGTGATATTTTTAAAGTAGTTGAGTAAGCATTCTGCGTCGTTAAAGATTGTAATGCTTTTATATTTAGTTTTAGAATGTCCTTTCAGGATTGTAGAATAAGCCAGGACCTAAAGTGCGACGAAAATGTGTATATGTTCACGAGAGTTTAGCGATTCTTTTGGGAAACATTATGCAGAGAAATTTGGGACAGCAGTTGCCTGTATTACAACTCCTTCCAACAGTGCCTCTGCCAGCCTAGTTATATAAAGTACTCGCTGAATGCCACCGCGAGCATCTGAAATATGCGCCAAAATAGAGAAAAACGTACCGGATTGGAAATAGTGACTGATAATTGCTAGATTCATCACTCTTTTCACGTGCTCGTAGCAAACTTCGTTCGGTGTCTTTCGACGAAGAAGCTCAACCGGTTCAGTGAGCTGCACTAGCTGTCTGTAGAAGGTCCAGGCGATCAGGTATCTAAGGCCTTCCTTGCCCACAGATTCAAAAAGTTTCCCAAGGATGGCAGTAGCGTGAGGTTGGCGCAAAATAGAATCGGAACTCGTGTAGGTGCCGCTTGTGTACTTGGAAAAAAGGGTTATCCAATCATCTGGTCAAAAAGAAAAGAAAACATAGATTACGATGTATTAGTACCATGGCTTTGGTGATACACAAATGTATTTCAGCTGCTGCTTGCTGTAAACTTGATGCACAATAAAGAAGAACTTCGCTACCGGATTCATAGTCGATTTGTGAGAATTTTGCAGTAAAGGCTCGCGTTGTGTATGTGGATGTTTGTGTTTGCTCCGCTTACGCTCCTGTAGTGTCGTGTCTTGTATTTTTGTTTGTGAACGCTGTGTGTCAGTTCCTTACTATAGCTGGCTGTTTTTCAGTGGTATGTAGCAAGTTGTTGTTGTTAGAGGATGGCAACTGCAAAACAAAAGTTGATATGAAAACATAAATGCTGTTAACATTGATGTTGGTGAGGCCAACGTTTCTAGGACTACTTTTGTTTGAGTTCACCTACACTGCGTTGTTCCACCATACAAGGGAGTGGCGAATGTCCCTTTCTTCGCATCAATAGTCAGTGAAGTGTGCTGGTGCGGCGATTGGCAGGCCAGGTAAGATGTGTAGTTGTGTCGTGTTTCCGAGCAAGTAGTCTGGACTTTGCAGTACGCAGCAAATCAGGTTAGACGCGTTGTACATCTGCGCTGCTGACGTGTCCAGCGCCGGGCAGCCATGCGGCACTAGGGCAAGCAAATGGACTGGGGCCTTCCCTCTAGGGCTACTCGTGGTGAGCCGGGATAAAAGGCTGCCAGACAAAGTGGCATGCAATGAGCTTTCGTAATCTATATTTGCGCCTGCTGGGTAGGTTACTCCGTACTGACTTTGATGAAACCAGGGGAAGTGCACAAAAACATATAGTCAAGGTAAATTCATTGCTTCTTTTTTTTTCGTCACATGTGCTGGTAGTTTTCTGCGTTTCGTGTAAGCAAGGACTTCAATTATATGTCAGCTGCTAGCGAAACATGTCTTTCTGTCTCGCAGCGTTCATGAAGGTACTTTTTGATGGTTTACTGAAGTGTTAATAGAGCACGTGTAACGAAAGCCAGAAATGGCATATCTTACTGAGAACAATAAAAGATTAGTGTGGAACTCTTGTAAATACTAAAGTAACTGTGCAAGCTTATGATATAAATTGTGTTTTAAGCACGTTGTTACTTGAACTATTGCGCCATATAAATGCATGACTGATTACTTCGTTTTTGTCATACTATTCAGCTAATTTAAAAGGCTTGAGTTCGGGAGGACAAATAGATTACAAGCAGGCGCATGGCCAGAATATTACATAGTGTCAAGGGGAGTGGAGGCTTTGATGGCACTTGGAGACTCATTCAGCTTTTGCATATGCCACTCTATTTTATTAGCTATTTCGCAAACGCCTTTGGATACCTGAATCAGAAAACAACTTGCAACGTGGCCCTTCACATTACTGAAAAGCATTAACGTTAATACGTAAGGGCTTGCTATTTTAAAATGGTCACATGTACGTTATTGAGTTAAACTACCGGTAATGCCGGTACTTCTAATGCATTATCGGGAACACTGGTTTGAGGGCTCTATAAGAACTGCAGGAAAACCGTATAGTTTTCTGTCCAGGCACGCGTACATAATACAGTTCTATCAAACAAGATGACGAAAAAGCAAGCATGAAAGCCATATATTGGATGATAAAGAGCTCATTACCAATGGAAACAACCGCACACGCTTTCCATGTACAGAATAGGTTGCAGCTGCTTCGCACTTCGCACGATAGCTTAGTGTGACGTGAACGTTCCTTCTTTCTACACGCGTGCGTTTCTCGCTTTCATATATGAAAATGAGAACCATCTAGCAAGTCACTCAATTTATTTTAGGACTGCCAAAGGTGGACAGCAAAATTTCGTGACACAAGAAGAGCAGAATGATTACCATGATCATCGAAAGCGATACGTAAACTGCGCTGAAAATAGTCGCACAGCCAATAACTGTCTAGCACAGTGACTGCGGAACGAGTGTTTCTATTGTCATTTCAAAGCAACAAAAATAATAGCTCCATCAGGTTGCGTCGTGTTTTATAGAGCTTCGCTGGACAGTCACGTTTTTTGACAGACAAAATTCTGTTGGGCTTACAGACTCTGCTAATAAAAAAATTACCTACTTGAAGTAACGTATGGCCTCGTGAAATCGCCAAGATGAATAAGGCGACTGTAGACCGCATCTTCGTGGAATGCGATTGTAGAGGTCTCAATGTCTTGAACTAGAACAAAATACAACATGCATTAATGAAGAGGCTGCTCGTTTCTTAATTTTTCTGTAGCTTCAGTGCAGCTTATACAATGGTTTTAGTGTGAACATTTATGGCCCACATTTAGGAAGCGCGCCCAGTTCCGACAATCCCACTCAGAAGGCAGACATCTTATCAAATATTTTGGAAGTTCGTTTTGAGTAAAAGTCTCAAAAAGCAATTCACTCCTTCTCTCCAGCAGGTGAAAGGTGACAGCTTTGCTCATCGTGAAGAAGCATGTATGGGTACATAACCACATTAGCAAAACTGAGCATCATCCAATGCCCCTAGCAGATATCTATGCCGTCCACTTTGGAGCTGAGAGCCAACCCGAATGCCTCGTGAGAGTGGCCCTTTGTTACTACAAAAAAGAGAATTTTCGTTGGCATAAGAAATCTGACTAATCACCTTGGTGTCGGAGGCGTACGCTCCGCTATGTTTAGAGTCACTTTTTAAATGAAACGAAGAAAATGCTGCATGAGCTACTTACAAAACATTTCTTTTATTTACCTGAAAGGATGGCGTAAGACGTTATGCATGGCATGCAATCTCAATGAATTGTTGGCCGCGGCTACAAAGGGTGGTGGAAATCTGAGCTGTTTCATTTTTAAGGACTCTGCCGCATACATGTACTAAACTTGTTCGATGGCCTGTGTTATGTCATGGTAAAGGAGTATTCGTAGCTGTCATATGCTCTAGATGACATTTATTGATGATATCTTCCCTGCACAACCACACATTTGATTCTATATTGATGTCGTGCCATCTTGTGAATATTGTGTAGCTTGTATAGCAATCTTTCTCGTTTACATAGCCATTTGTATAAAACACGAAAATATAGATCACCAACCATCTTTCTTTTCGACAAAGCTCAGGTACTTTTTCAAAAGTTCCAATACCCGTTGCTGGGCGCAGTAATCAATAGTCTTCATCTTTCAGCTCTCCAGTCACGCTAATGTTCTGGTACAGGCGCATGTCTAGATGCAAAACTTGCCACTTTGTAGTCTGTGAAAGCCATTGCTTTGATATACGGTGAGAAACTAACGCTCTCTGGTTCTCATACGTTCTTTACTACACTTAACCGATGCACGAGGGTAATATGGCACCCCTTCTACGTGTGGTTGTTTGAGAATCGCTAACATACCGTACCTTTCAAGCGTGGCTGCCAAACGTTGCACTGAGCAATTTCGAAGACTCACTACGTGTGTTGTAAAATGAGGACTAGGGGCATAGAGTTCAAGCTAATTAATATTCGTTTTGATACAAAGTTTTATCACTTCGACGCGGAGCTCCTTCATTGTACTTACCGTCGTGCTTTGGCATGAGTGACTAAAAATAGGGGGCGAATTTCATTGACGCCAGTAGAAAACATAGCCGTTACAGTTTGCTAACGTCAACCTGACCCAATTGAGAAACCTTTCTAATGCCTCATTGCACCTTTTTGCGAAGTTTTAGCTACACATTATCGCACATCACTATTTCCTTCCTGCCCACCTCCGCTGTCAATACAGCTCTGACGACATGTAACGCTCATCATTCATGGCACCTCTGATGATCTTATATACTCCAGTATGCTCAAGTTTTATTCTTATAGCAATGCGTATGAAATAATTAGCTTGCGACGTACAATGTATACTGCTGAAACACGACGCAGTAAAAGCGTGCGTTGCGCTAAGCCACTAAATGTCAGATGCAAACAGCTTCATCATGGGGTGCTGCGTCTTTTAGTAGAGTCCTCGAAGCTTTGCGCACACAATACATGCTAGTGTGCAATAAATAAATAAGTTAATAAAAACTACATCTCACGTAGGTTTTCGTATCTTTGTAACTTCAAAGCGAGTTTCTTGTCAAGCGGTGGAATCGCTCCATACTTCTTGAGAAATTCTTCGTAATCCCGCATGCTTCGGTATTGAGCTCGCCATATACCTTGTTGTTTGCTGTAGTCCATCTGGGAATAAATAGAAAAGAAGAACGCTCCTGAAAATCTTCACAGTTTACCAGGGAAGTGTCGTGCAGCTAAGGAAGGTTGAGGAGCTACGAAACCACAACATCACATGCACGCTAAATGTACTTGATAAAGACAAAAACATTATTATATCTCCTGTTTTACGTTCCAAAACTCTGATATGATTATGGCAGACGCCGTAATAGAGGGCTTCAGAAATTTCAGCCATCTGGCGTTTTTCAACGTGCACTAACATCCTACATTAAAAATACCTCTACTATTTCACCTTCGTCGATATGTCACCGTCGCGGCTAGAATTGAAACCGCGACCTTTGGGGCAGCAGTCAAGCAGCATAGCCACAGTTCAACCGAGGTGAAAAAAGAACTATTGTTTTCTTTTCTTTACTATTTATTTTGTGCGTTCTGAAAAAGCACTTATTAGAGGTGGCATTAATTCTACAAAATCCACATGCGTTTGCTTTACTATATCCTAGCTGGAAAGGGTGGCTCAGGATTAGGGTAGTATTTTTTTCTTTTTTTAGGAGCTTGCTCTTTCCTGCTCGTGGCTTGTCCTATGTCATCGTCGTGTACACCAGTTTTACCCGTACACTTCCGCAATGGAGCGCAACGTAGCCTCTTCGGTGATTCCAACTTGGCTCACTGAATGACGCGCCATCTCTCATTGCGTTAGTTTTTGATGACCCGTGCACTCGCCTCCTCGAAGTGAATTTCAATGAAAGGAAAGTTACAAGTGCGTCGTGGTAACTATATCTCTGAGGAGGTCACAACAACGCCACACAGGAGATGGGTAGGGGGGGGGGAGAATGAAGAAACGTGAAAGAAAGAGGAAAAGAGCAAAGCAACAGTGGTGTTTGATCTGGTCACGCGCTAACACGTGCCTCCTTCCAAGGCGTCGGTTTTCCGGTGGTTATAAGAATGCTCACAAGATAGTGCGCCGTCTCGCAAGGCGGCGTACACTACTCTCAGCAAGTCAGCTTCTTTTCTCTTCACCAGGAGCTCAAGCAGTGAGCGAACATAATCACCGCTTGGCCACATAAGCAACCCGCATGCCAAGGCAGCAGCGCGGTGGGTTCACCGCGAAGACCTAGCGGCAAAAGTGCAGGAGGCCGAAATGAAGAGGGCTCGCTTGCAAGCAAACACGGAGATGAAGGTTGTGTATATAAGGTGTATGCAGTTCATCAAAATATATGTAGTGCATCAAATTGTGAATTATTAAAGATTGTGCATGTAACGTAGATATATTAACCTTGTCAATCCAGATGTACGGAAGACTAGTTGATTGCCCGATCATATTTGAGCAAGCTTCTCTAACATGAATCACTTCGTGGATATGGCAGTGATTTTTTTCTTTCGGAGTAAGAACTGACTCATGATGTATGTCGAGGCATTATTGAGCTCTTTTGGATTTCCCACTTTGCGTAGGTGACGACAGCTGCCACCTCCTCTCTCGACCGTTTCTCGCACGCAGCCAGTGTCTGCTGCCTTGTTTTTCCTCGCGTGGAAGGTTTCGCAAAACTTTGCACGTCTAAGTACATTGGTCACGCACTCTTCTGCAGACGATACGCAAACACGACGCATCTTTGCCTTCCCGCCATTCCACAGTCTTTAGTCACCATGTGCTAAAAAATTTCGGGAAGAACATGGCTACCGAAAACGGGCGTCATGCTATGAGATTCATCGACAGCATTTCAAGGGTTCTTCAACAAACAAAGGAAAAGACGAAAAATGAAGGGAGCTCAAGGAGGAATAATAAGTTTGCCCTAAAAGGCTCACACAACTTATCGTGAATTCTATCTTGCATGCTCTTGAAGAACGGTTTTATGAAAATGCGGCCTGTTGTAGAAAATGAAAAAGCCATGTCTTCAATGAGGAGTCATGCACAATCATGTTGGTAGTACATTTTATGGTCCAGTGCAAGCAGAGCTTGTCGTAGACACACATGTGCACTACGTGGTGATTGTATTGGAAGAAAAAAATCAGGAGCAAAAAGATTGAAGGATTGGAAGAACTACGTTATTTAAAAGCCATCTTCGAGCAGCGCTATTTAAAAAACAGGAACGGCGTTATGCGAAGTGAATGCAGTGAATATTGTTCTCAGTGTATTGCAGCAGCCAATACAAATTTTTCGTTATTAACAATTGAATATTTGTCATAATTCAATATGTAACTCCTGAACTTCTTGCCTGGTTCTCAATGGGCCAATGGGGCGAATTTGGGCATGAATAAATGACAGCTAACAACGCAGATGTCGTCATCCTAATAATTGCATGTTTTGTTTCTCATTGTTGGTAAGGAACACCCAAAAAACCCGAAAGGAGGCAGGTTACTAGACTGCTTTGCACATCAGAAAGTGGCGCCCTCAAAAATGCTCACTTTGAGATAGCTGGTATAAGTTTAAGAAATGCAGAAAGAAAAAAGTTCGGCCTCTTATCGTCTGCAGAGACGACAATTATAAAAAAAAGTAGTTCATTGTGGGTGCGGTGCTTCTTCCAACGCTCCAATGGCCATAGCAGCTCGGTGGGCCTGACCCAGGGTGGACAATCGGAAACACACAGCTTTCATTTTACACAATCAGGCTGTAATTAGAACCGTGCAAAAGCCACGTTATAATGACAAAAGTTGGTCGTAAGCTACGGAATATATGATGGATACGTACAATCAAACAGAAAGAATTTCTGCAAAATTGCGATCTATGATGTTGGCGCCCGCCCTGTGCCCTTGCCAATCTGCGGAATCCTGTGTCCGGCAACGGAAAGCGACAAGGGTCTCCTTTCAGTGAGCTTATTTTAGGGCGCTGCTTTCTTTTGCTTGTGGAAGCACAGTCACGTGTTGCTTATTTTGCGTATTTCGCTCTTTTTTATGAACAGGAAAAATGAGCACGCAGCTGGTACGTTGGTGAAAGTAGCACTGAGAGATGAAGTTTGAACATGTGCTCAGGGAATAAGTAGGTGACTACTTGCAGAAATACAGATAAAGTTATGTATATATATTTGATTGTCGCTCACGACACAAGTAGTAGTGACTGCTACAGTATTGTCACGGGTTGGTGACGTCGTGACGCGTGTGAAGGGAGCACACTGGCTCTTCAGGTTAAACAGCTTACTGGACCGAACATTTGGTTGCGCAGAAAGAAGTTCATGATTGATTGATATCTGGGGTTTAACGTCCCAAAACCACTATATGATTATGAGAGACGCCGTAGTGGAGGGCTCCGGAAATTTAGACCACCTGGGGTTCATTAACGTGCACCCAAATCTGAGCACACGGGCCTACAACATTTCCGCCTCCATCGGAAATGCAGCCGCCGCAGCCGGGATTCGAACCCACGCCCTGCGGGTCAGCAGCCGAGTACCTTAGCCACTAGACCACCGCGGCGGGGCACGCCGAAAGAAGTTCAGATTACACAATACACTGGAACTGATAGCGGGAAACACAGGGTCAGCCGTCAATCAACTGGGTACGCGTAGCAGTATACTGGAAACAGTATACTCAACCTTTGTGGAGGGCTAAACGATTACTCACCAACATCTGCAGCAGGAGCGACATATGAAGCACTTTAGGGGAACGCAGAAGTAAAAGCAGAGTTGAGGCACCACGGGAATTCGTTACAACGTGTGGAAGCTATAAATTGGTCAAACCAGTGAATTTGCTGTGTCTTTATTTCTCTTGATTAGTGAAAACGGGAGCTTTGCAGCAAAAACAGTATGTAAAAATGCATAAACAATGTAAACTTGTAAGGAATAGTCATGGGAAAAGTACTTGTAATGTTTTATTCCGTGGCAATCACATACACCATACAGCATACAGAATCAAGCATACAGAATCAAGAATTGTTCGTAAAGGAGGCCGCTCCCGCAAAGTTTACCTCGGCTGACAAAATTAGTTCGCACTAAGAATTGTAGACATTTATCAAATTTAGTTGTAAAGTCTTGTCCGTTACAGCAAACAGTAAGTTTGTCCATTTTTAAGCCTTAAGTTGAAGATAAGGTTACTTTTCTCACCTTTATGACTCTCTTGCCGGCCTCGAAAATTGTTTTCTCGTAGACGAATGAAATAATGGCCTCGACTCCGAGATCAAGAGACCCCCGCACCATCATTTCAACCGGATCAACAGCCTCTAATCTTGTCTCGTTCAAAAGATCTAGGTTTAGTGAAACCATCCACTCCACGAGATATTTTGTCTGCAAAAGAGGCACGTCAGAAACATGAAATTAAACACACTGTTCTTTTTCGAGCCCTTGCTGTGTTGAAGCCTTTTTTCTTTCTCGCCATTCTACCTCTCAGCCTTATCCATTGGCGTGCGACAACAAATTACTACTTTCATAGAGATGATTTGCTTTACATCACGAAAATGCAGTGTATTCCCAGTTGGATGAAGTTGTAGAACCTTCTATTCAAATTAGCCCGAACTGTCTGACACCACAAGTCTTTACTGCGCAAATAATTTTTGAGCACAATATAGTGCGCAATTGGCCGACTAAGATATGTCATATTTTGTTCATCGTTTAGGTTTAAACAACAAGCACATGCGGTAATTCAAGAAATGAAGACATATTTGTAAAACTGAGCGTCATGATCTAGAACAGAGATTTCAAACTCACTTCAACTGGCAGGCCACAGTCTCCAACTTTAGTCTTGGTAGGGCTAGGTCTTTATCGAAGCTGTAGCTGGGGGAAGGTGAATAAGGGGGAGGGTGGGTGTTGGGAAGGGCTTGAATTAAATGACAGCCAATGTTGCCATTCATAAGAAGGCTTTTCCCATGTTTCCTGTTGGAAAAATTGAGACAACGAACAAGACGACTAACTGTTCTTTTTCGACTCACTGTGAGCTGCAGCAGCAACCAAATGAGTCGAGTGGCAGGTTATTTTAAATAAACCTTTTTTCTACGCAACGGGAGGCTTGATTTTTCTGAAGTGTTGCCGGCACCCGAGAGCAGGTCAGTTCAAAGTCTAGTGCGAGCAGAGGTAAGAAGACACTGAAATATTAGCGAAAGGAGATTTCGGAAGGCAATGTGATGAGAGGACCTTCCCGCACGTGTTTGTAACCCTAAGTTCAGTGCATGGCTGCAAGTCACTGCAGATACAAGCTCTCGTGACGACGAATATCACGCACAAATCGATTCCATGACCGACTACAGAATATGTCTACAAGACATTAAGGGCATTACTATTTTGACATAGACTAGGCCGAGAGCCCGAAAACTGTTGACATATTAATCGGCAGTGACTATTACTGGTCATTTGTCACAGGAAATATCAAGAATCTAAAAAAAACGCACGAAGAGCCGTCGATAATTCCTGTGGCTAGACGCTATACGGACCAGCCCTCTCTAGCGCAACAGCCGCGCATCGCAACGAGGTCATCGTACTCAAAGCGCCAGTGAATAACCATAAAATAACAGTAGAGACTGACACTAACTTAGAAGTAACGGGATCGAAATTCGAGGGATATAGAAAGACCCAGAGTAAAAACTCAACAGCAGCTTTCATCAAAGCTTGGAGGGAGCAGAGGTCGAAAGCCAATGAGATATTAATTGCCTCACTGAAGTAACGAAAGTGGACTTCAGCGATTTCAAACGTGGATTTCAAACGATCCACGCGTTCTTGGCACGAATAGCACCCAGCCTCGGGCAATAAAATTTTATACCTTAAGCAAATAAAACAATCGTCCAAAAGACGGGTTTAGTATGGCGTACTAACATAGGCATAGTTTTGTTTATTCCAGGAAACATTGAAAGATTTATTCTGCGCAAAAACGCAAATAAACGGCACCAAACTTCTACGCAGCAATTTTGCCAAGACAACACTCTTGGCGTGTTGGAGGAAGTCTTTCGCAGAAAAAAATGAATCCCGGAAAACAGAACAATGCAGACTTTCTGGAAAGAGGAGCATCAATGCGTGGATCGAAGTCGAACTTCTTATGGTGGACTGAACTCAAACGGTTTGCATCTGAAGAGAGTGGTGGTGAGAGAAACAAGTTTTACAGAACATCTACCAGAGAGTTGCGGCATATTGCATGATTGAGTGGCAAGGCCCTATTCCAGGATGCCAATGGAGTTGGCCGCAGCTCGAGCGCGCCTCAGTAAGGAGCGTTGAGCATCCAAGGCTGAGCAGCCGTGCAGGTACTCCTACCAAGCCTCTCTAGTTGGCATGGGGAAGGGGGTGAAAAAGAAAGGGGGTTAGTAGGGCACGAAGCGACGACGTGGTAGGTGTCGGCCAGGACCTGGCAGGTTGAGCAGGTGCCACTGATTTCTGGCAAAAAGTGCCTGGCGGCTGCCAGACTGAGAAAGGTGTTCGTCTCGAGACGGCATAGCATTCGCTCGTCCGCTTTCTCCAGACCACTTGCGGGGTCCATGTACAAACGGCGCGAAGCCCGTTAATAGGCGAGAATTTCGCGAATGCGCGTCAGATTCGTATTGCCAGATTGCGACTCGGGACATTAAAGGGGCAAGAGCCCGGACAAGAGAAGCACGGGCAGCGGCGTCTGTCAGGATGATGCAAGAAGTGGGATGCGAGGCGGCCAAAGCAATGGCAATCTCCTCAGATTGCCTGAGCGGCCAATACCCCGTATCTCCTTCAACTTACTTTACGAACTGTGCTTCGGCTTGGCTACGATGACAAGCTTAGAAGGCGAAGCGGATAAGTACTCCCCGTGAGCCTTCAATGTAAAAAAATGCCCCCCCCCCTTGAAATGCAAATGCATTTCTTGAACCGAGAGTAGGTACTGTTGCCGTCAAACATTCGCCTTCACCGACTTCTGCCATCGCTATGAGAGGTGCCCAGGCTGGGAACGGTCGAGAGTGAGAAGAGAGCGGATGGGAGAGTGGGGCGCTAGCGTTCCCAGCTCGGCTTTGGCGTTTCACAGTAACTTCTGGAGCACATATTTATGAATGTTCTTGAGAGGCGCCCAGCCAGCGAACGCTCGATAGTGAGGCGCCACGGAACAAGAGACGGTGGCGAAGTGAGGAGAGAGAGAGCGAACAGCGATATAATGAGCGGCGAAGTGCTTCGCCTATTCTCTTATACACTCTCCAGCAGGAGATTCTCCTGTTGCTAAGGGGAGGATAAGTGCGCGCGCTCACAGTTGATACTACTGTTGAGGGAGTGAGAGTGGAGGGATAACACTTTCCGGCGCACGGGCACCGTCATGCATACCACCGGATGCCTGACAAAGCCCGACTGAGAAATGAATTCGCATCTATAAGAGCTGACAAGGCAAAATTTTGGCCAGGTGAAACTATCGTCACAAAAGCCGTTGAAACTATACATGTACCCACTGCAACCATAGTTTCTGAAGAATTACCGTGCGTGGAGATATTGTTGGAAAAAAAGGAACAACGTCAAAGATGACGAACCGTTCTGCTTCTATTCACGTGCTGCAGTAGCAATACACGGAGTCAGGCACCAGTTCATTGTAAATAGACATTTTTTTGCAAGCAACTGGAGGCTCGATTTTCTTCATTTGATATACGAGTCATTTCAGAAGGGTATATAATACCCGGATTCGAAAAACGTCTCATCGATGCCAAATTCTGCAATGAGCAAAACCTTATGCCGATTTGAAATCTGACTGTCACTGTCAGTATATATATTGATCAATATGTCTTTAGGACCATCTCGTTTTTTGAGCTGAAAATTCGAAGATGATTCAGTCCGTGGGACTTGCATGAAGGTTCTTTCTGGAGGAGACACTTGCTGACTGCTGCGATGCTCTTGAACATGCTAGAGAAATAGAATAAAGTCCACCATGCAAGAACCGTGGTCCACATGTGACCCATGGGTCACGTGTTTGACACCTCTGTTCTACAACTTGATGTCCAAGGGTTTGTTATGAAGCCTATTTAGAAATACCAAGTGCATTTTACTTCGGTACTTATCATCATAACAAAACGTTCACCAATTTAAAGTTTCAAACGTCTTTTTTTTTGACGTTGCAGCAAACTGAAAACGCTTCTGTCATCTATGGCTAGATGTAAGTTGTTAGGTTCAAGAATGAGCGGCCAATAAAGATGCCGTACTTGTCAAGTTTGTTCATTTTCCCTGAATAGCATAGAGTAAAGCAGCGCTTGACTTATTTGTGGTATAATCATAATATTACTGTGCAGCGACACATATGGAGATATGGCGATATGAATATGAGGCAAGCTGCAGTGCATAACTTCGGAGATTTCTACCAACTGGTGTTCTTCAACGTGCATTAGATGACCCTGCGCCGTGCACAAGTCATTTCTCCCCTATTGAAATGGGACCACTGCTAGCAGGATCTGTGACTTTCAGGCTTAGATGTAAAGCATAAAGTCTTACATTTCTTACTAATGTGTTGTTGTTTTGTTGTCCTTGCAGACTAAACTGACCCCAGTCAATTCAATTATCAGTTCCAATGGTAGTTATGGCGTCCATGCTAGTTGCACTTTAGAAGGACTTTTTCATTATTAAGGAAGGAGTTTTTGTCACCGTTACTTGGCAATGGCTACCTGTGACAAATTTGCCTTTGTTTATTTTCTATCTCAATAAAAAAGGGCTTTTTTTAGCTGTACAGTTTTTGAGTGCTGACCAAACTAAGAATTGTGCTTACCTCTGACCGAGACGATTTGGCTAGAGACATGCAGGCACGATACATCGCGGCTGCTTTCTGCCAAGGGTGTTGATTGGAAATCGGTATTTCCGAAGTGAGTAGATATGCCTGCGTAGAGATCTCTATGTCTTTTTCAACCTGGAAAGGTATAGAGAAAAGTGTTAAGTGTTTTAACACGAAAATTTCTACATTTAAAAAATAATAGCATCGTTTACAGGTAAAGTGTTTGAACTTTCAAGCGACAGTCAAAAGATTGTAGTTATTTCAAACTTTATTGCCAGGATATGCTGTGTACTGAAAAAGATGCCGCATGAAATTGGATCTTCGCTAGTGTGGAATGGATACATGTGTTTATATGTTAGGTAGGGGTGAGCGAATAGTGTATTCTCAAACTGAATAAGAATTGAACAGCATACAAAATGTTTTTGAACAATAAAGCAGCCATTTTCTTATTTCCCTAAATTCCTAGCGTAATTATTTTTAAAGAACTCCATAATTCCACAACAGTTTATTAGTCACGAATATACATTAACCCTAACAAGGTAATGTTTCAAAATATCTAGGCTATGGTAAGAAATGGGACAGTTGCGTACAATTACAAACTCATTTAAACTAAGGCAAGCTTCTATATAGCACTAACGAAAGCCCCATAAGTAAGTGGAAGTCGCCATACCGAAGTGTCAACGGCGTTCAAGATAACGCAGTTTTATTAGCTTTTGAATGATATTCATCTATGAATACGAACCACGTGTTTTTGATGTAAGGACGCAGCCCAAAAGCCTTTGCAGCGCCCTTACACTGCGCTATCAAATGCATTGAAAAGTACTACGCGTCAGTTTTGAATGATCGTCAAGATACGCTGTCAAACAACCACCACCATCAATGTTCGCCATTTGTTCCATCTCTGTTTCCACCACTTCGTCGCTATTACCACGTTGTACATCTCCCACCGCTGTCACCAAGCGGCATTTATTTCTATCATTTGCATTCCCTCCTTTCAGCGGGCTCTTTGCCTAGCGGGGGGGGGGGGGGAGGGGGGTATGCAGCAGTAACGCCGTGGCAACATAGACAAAGCTCGATGTCGACGCCAACACCAACAAGTGTTCCCAGTGTGAAAACCGAATGCCGCCGATGAAATCGAGCTAAAAGCAGAACATATGTGGCCTCGGACGAAATTATGTGTTTACACGCTAATGTACGTGCGTTGGAGTCTCAGCAGCTGTACCCACGGTACGCGAGTCGCCTCATCCCTTCTGTCTCTTTGAACCCACAACGCTTTTGTTTCAAGGGCCATGCAACATTTTTTCAGCTTGGTCATAAAACGCAGCCGATCAGTTGTCGAGGCTCCGAGAACACGCCAGCCAAGTATTATAGCACAGCATATGGCCTACAAATCACAACAAATTCTCGAATTCAGCTGAAATTGCTTTCTCTTCTCTAGACAAATGACGATAAACGCTGAAAAATAAGTCGTCACAGCGATTGTATCAGCCAATCGCTGATTTGAGCATGGCGTGTTCGGTCGTTACTGCGGCTGCCGTGGGAAGGCGCAACTTTTCCACTCGTATGCGCGCTATCGCACTGAAAAGCAGTTTTCTAAAAAAAAAAGAGAATTCGAGCTACAGCCTAGGAAGAGCACGTGGCGTATTTTCTTTCCCCGTGCCGTTGCTCCCTGAATCGCTTTAAGTGCTTTAGTCGGGACGGGAGAATGCAATAGCAGCGTGAGACAAATCTGTGTGACTGCACTTGCATAGGACAGATTCTAAAACCTTCGCGGTGGTAAATTCATAAGCCAATAAGCTTCTAATGAATACCTTGTATGGCTACGTGGAAGCGTGTTGCGGGGTGCCTTCAAATTATACAAGCTTGAATTGTAGATGTGTCTTTACGTTAATATACTAAAATCGAACCAAACATACATGTGTTGAATAGCGTATTGCATTGATATACATTCGGCTGCAATTGGGACATATTCTATCATTTTCGTCACTTCAACTATATTTTCTGATTTGACACCAAACTCGAAGCCACAATTGCTAAAAAAAGCATACTAAAAACACCTATATTTTTCTATTATCGCTTAGATCGTTCGCGTATTAGATGACACGTTCTATCGGTGTGCCAAGAGTAATGACGATTAGGCTGCTTCTTAGGACAGTCATTCCCGCCCACTCTATCGAGCTCGAAAAACATGTTCAGCCAAATCAATTTACTCCCTTTATACTCGCTATCACAGTCCTAAACGCGTATCATCTGTTCAGTTTTCAAGCGAACGTCCAACGTCAGACAGGTCGGCTCGTGACACATGCAGCTCTCTACGATACGCTACCCTTGCAATCGTAAACATTGTAACAGCGGCCATACGTCAGTGCAAGCAGAAGGAGAAGGCATGAGGGTAAATCATTACAAAGCCTTGTAGAGTATAGTTTGACAATAGGGCGGAAAAGAGAAGTTAGGCTGCAGAGTGCTGATCATATGCTGCGCAGACAAACCAAAAAACAGGAGGCAAGAGGCTTAACCACAGCATTACCATTTACATCATAGTCATAATCATCATCATTTAACTCATCATCATTTACCTACCAGCGATATTACCAGGTTTTCTTAAAGTAATAATCTTCTTTTACCAGCCGTAAGAATGAACTACGGCAAGTTCACAACCTTGTTTTCAAGCATAGCAATTTGGAATTCATAGCCCTTCGAATTAAAATCACCGCACAACATTCATATTTTCACCTTGTACAGCTAAAAACATTTTCTTCAGGATATAATGGAATCAACTGATTTGCGTATTTAACTGTTGGTAGCTTTAAACAGTTCAGTGTTAGTTCTATAATAGCATTTGCCTTTCTACAACTTACGCAACTGACGAAAACGTTGTTGCATTTGTCATGTACAGCTCTTTAACTTTGCTTTGGTCTAGTTAAATTTTCTGCTATTGATAATTTTTATGTCTAGTTTCATTAGTAGTGTTACCATCATGTTATGTAATAATTATATTGTTACTGTTAATTAAGCTCATTAGACTTTCCTCACGATTTCGCACCTTTTGCAGTACTTTTTTGTAATTACCCCATTCATGTCGCCATAGAAGGTCCCCCCGTCAGTTTCTATGAAACTTTGGGACCTTCTCCTTTACTATTCCGACCATGTAACCAATTGTGAAATACATAATATACTTGACTTGACTTTATAGTAAAACAGTGGGGGAGAAAAAGAGGTATGTGCGAAGCAGCCCTTTACATTGTCATGCGTAGTATTATGTAACTAAAGGGTGGGATGAATGAGGTAAGCACTTTAGAATCAAGCCTTGGAAGGCCACCAGCTTCGATCTTTGCTTTTCTAAAAATAAGAATGAATCAGTTTCGTCAATGCCTCCATGTCTGGTAATGTAGAACGTATACAATTGTCGTACAGCTCCAAATAAATTCCTGTTGAAGTTTAGCGCCGGTTTTCGTCTTATCTTGTCCCCGCATTCATGGGTTTCTGCGATGCACACTGATAACAAAGCTAACAAGCAAGACCGGAAGCCCGCTATCGTAACGATCGATCCTTCATTAACACTTATCATATACAGGTAGTAATCATTTGTAAAAAAATATAGCGTTAAGCTCTAAGCGATGATACGTGTGGTTGTATTGCAGCTAAATCAGTACTGAATATTGACTTTTGTTATTTGTCTGCAGGAGTTGGCCCCAAAACGACATGTGTGCGTTCGTTCACATGGCAGCTAAAAGAAAAAAAAAGAAAAAGTGATGATGTTACTTTGTGCGGTAAACATTACCAGACTAGAGAGACTAAAGAAGCAGCCGCACGCAAATTACACTATAAGTCTGCTGACGTACATCGATGAAGGCGCTGTATCCTCTGTATTTCCCGCAGATGTACTTGTAGAAATCGTCACAAGGCGAAATAGTGTAGTCAATACTTTCGTGCAAGCGACTAGCCAGTAAGCGGCAAATGGACCCTGTGCAGTCATTCTTATTGGAGCGAGGGGCCGGAAGAAGGTGCGATTGTCCGTGTGGAGTGCTGTCAAAGGTACTCCCGGCGTGCCCCCAATTGTGCTCCGATGACTGCTCTACCCAGGCAGTCGACTTTTTCGGAACGCGGAGAGGTGCCACCGTCTCTACCTGAGGGTGAGAAAAAAAATGAAGCCATTGTTGGCAGCTGCTTCATTTTCTTATTGTTTAAAACAATTCTCACGAGGTGAAGAATTTGGGGCCTGAGAACGATATTGAAGTAGAGCACACCTCGTAATTATGTCTAGGAAAATTGCTCTTGTCGAGGACTTGCGGGGCAAGGTGGTATAATACATTTGGTAACAATTGCAACGTATTCATGTCCATCAAACTATGTTTGTACACCGAGAACTTATTTCGGTGTCTCGTATTGTCGTCTTGATCACTAAAGCTTTTTTCATAAGAAATTACAGGCATTGAAGTGCACGATGTTATAACACTAATATTAGAGGTGATATTTGTGTAATGATTTTAAAGATTTTTCTCACAGATTTAGGAAGTAACGAGGTATATTGGAGCCCGAAAAGCATGCGCCTATTATGTACCAGCTAGGATGCGTGGTCAGATGCGTTGCAAATTGAATCTTGTGCAGCGTCCAAAATATGCACACCAAGCAATAGGTAAATGGTAGAAGTATTCATCACAAAGTGAAGTAATTTTACGCCTTAAATTATATATTAGGCAATGCCGATTGCTGCCAACTGTGCCTGCGCTTTTCTCATCTCTTCCTGAGTTACATGCAACCCCTTTTCAGAAAGCCTATATCTCCAAAACCAGGAAATAATTGCCGTCAGATGCCACACTAAGCAGAGAATTCCGTTGTCACGTGGTCTCGGGAGCTCAGTATTTGCATTGAGACATCCGAGAGACCTTAGTGGCACGGCAAATTTTAACAAGCAGTCACGTAAAAGACATGATAAAATACATGATAAATACACACAAAAATATATGAATATAAAATTCATCGAGAAGCTGCATAATGATTCCCCATATATATTCCATGACCATGTTCTGTTCGTATGTGTCTTACCACTGGTCACACTGGCATTGCAGTCACGTGCGAATGTGCAATGTCCTTACTAGTGTGGTCGGTACAACACCCAAGTCGACTCTCCGCCGTTCGTTTTGCGTCGCGCTCGCCGCAGACTCTCGCTTAGCTCCCGAAGTCACTGTCCATCGGCATCCGCTGAGTGAGTATCTTGGTTCCGTCGCTCTGAACATGATTGCTCTCGGGAGGTTATGCCAAACAGTGCCTTGCCCTGCCACCTCTACGCGTCACCAGGTCCCACCAATGACGTGGCACCTCGAGGACTGCTGTGTGAGGCACAAGAACTCCGAGGAGACTCGGCCGGTGTTCACTAACATCGATGGCTCCTTCACGTCTCTCTCATGCCACTGCCTTGAAATCCTATCACCTGCTGCTCTCGTCGCGACTGCGGCGCTGGCTTCTTCAACATTCCTCCTTCGGCACTCCACAGCAAAATGTAGTTACTTCTCATATAGTTATTGGGCGGTGAAGGGCTCGTGTGCAGCGAGCCTTTGACCGACCATCGCATCTGTGGACCTGGCAACAGTGCACACCATCGACTAATTTTTCATTGTTTGCACACTATAACCACTCTATGACATCCCGCTTGTGCATCGCATTCTTTATTAGTGAAATTCTTCCTAACAACTTTAATGTGTGTGTAACATTAGTGTTGCCACGTTAGCTTTTAATATGCTCTACTGGAAGCTTCTGTGTTCTTCATTCCTTTTATTGCTTCTGTTTTACACTGGCTGTATGGTGATTCAGTTTCTGACACGGTATTGCATACGAAGTAGGATTACTTCAAGTTTCGTCCAAAAGAACAAGAGGAAGTCCAACTTCTGTAAAAGATGCTGTGTCACAACCTAACTTATCTAGAAGTGGTCCCCTGCATTACTATTTGATTGGAAGCAATGATGAAGTATCGGAACATGTACATTGAAAAGAAGGCTGTTTCAGTTGACCCTTTTCAAGTGAGAACAGTCTCTTCATTGCAGAGTGTAGATATTAAAACTACTGGTGTATGGCCTGTGAAATACTGCGCTGCACACCAGTAGACAATCTCGAAGGTTTTGTATTTTTCGCTATAGTTTGCGAACAAAATATGATAGCAGGTGCCACTCGGTTCACACCAATCACCGCTTCGTGCTCTCAAAAACACATGGTGCGTTTCACGCCACTGCCATTGCGTACATCCAGAATTCTTCAAAAAGGTGTACTTTGTGTTCGCCCTCTATAGTTAGTGATCTGGATTCACGGAATCTTTTTTGTTTGGCTTTCACACGATGTTGAATTTTCGATTAGCGCGCTCAATGGCGTAGCACACACAATGCAGGAGAGGGAGAAAGGCTGTGTATTGCACCGAATCTATGAAGAATGCGTTCAACCGCGTGCTACGAAGAGGGCGCGGCCAATGTTGGCTGCGCCCAACAGCAGAGTAGTTGTCATGGCACGACACGCAGTCTGTGGGCACTTCGGTGTTGTGCTTAATTTGAAGAAATCTGACCAGCTTAACTTCATTCCTTGAATAAGTGGTATGAATAGTGACCACTGGTAAGCGAGATCACAACGAACGAGACACAAGATCGCGCTCGGACCTAAATCACCACAATAGAAAATCAATTTCGCGTGGGACACTGTTTACATAATCTTCTTGAACTATGGCAGTTGCTACGCATATCAAACCGGCAGATGTCCACTGATTGTCTGAAAAAGCGTGTTAACTGTTGGAAACGATAGAACTGTTTCTATTCGCACATTGCAGTGCATTTTGATGTGCCAGTAATTTTTTTTTACAAACAGAGCTTAAACGGCACATCAACAATGTACATGCATAAGATAGCTGGCATTCCTGGGAGAAGCAGGCGCCAACGGGAGTGGTCTGTGTTATTTTCGCATTTAGCGATGTTCCTTGGGTTATTTCCTTTTGTGTCTGTTAACATGAAATATCCGCAGGACACAACAAACAGTCACATGACAGAGAGTGCCCATCTTCATCTTCTCCGTGTTCCTCTTGAAGTTTGCCTTTGCATCGCCTTAACAATAATGGAAGCTCAACTAACCCGAACACACCAGACCTCTAGTAGTCAATAGAAACTGTTGTCTGAAGCCTGAACCTGTGTGTTCAATTGAACAATATGAAACGGTCAGTTGTGCCCCGATAGACGACACAAAACAATACTCAAAGACAAGCCGGTTAATGGTAAGGCGCAATGCAGTTTTGGAGGTTGCGCATGGTGTGGTAAGGCAACCTGAAGCTGAACGTACACGGGGCGCCGCAGGTTGCGGACGAACAGCTGTTTCTACCCTTAACTAAATTTGTGTAACAAAAACTGTGCTACAATTATCAACAATGAACCCTGGCACGCAAAGGTCGGACTGACTACGAAGTTAAATCTGGAAACATTTCTGCGTGGGCCTCAGCAAATAGGCTGAAGATTTTAAGTGCGCACGTGCATTGAGGCTGCTCAGTTTACTGCTGATATTAGCATTCTGGACGTGGTAGCTATCACCCACCAGTACGCGTTGCGTGAGGAGGCGTAAGCGCATTGTATATTTAACTCGGCCACACTAGCGGTAAGATGACAGCCAAGCACGGGATCTCAGGGTGCTTACCGTGGTAGTATTGTTGTCTGGTGGCCGAATGAAGATGAAGTAGGTGAGTGCAATAACAGAACACAGCATTACTAGCCAAGTGAGCAGCAAGGTGGCAAGTAATAACATCATCCCACAGTGCTTGTGGCACGCTGCAGTGCCATCGTTGGCAAAGACGTTCTTGTAGAGTTGTCTTTCTGCGTTCCGGAGTCGCCAGTCTAAGTGGCAGAAAGCAGTCGGTTAGAAAGCAGTCACTTGAAATACCGTAGTACTCCTAAAGCTGTACCGCGAATCAATATTAGTGCAACTAAAGTTCGAAAAGTTTACGTGACAACTTTGGCAAACCGCAAACACTACCAAAAAAGTCATTGGTTTTTCTCTCATAACACTCGGTATAACAGAAAAGTTATACGTATCTCTGTGGTAGTTTAATTGACCAATTATTGTACATTCCTGTTTCAAAGCTTCGCTAATTGCTATTTCTGTTTATCAGCTATCGTACCATTTGACGAGGATGCACCCACGCAGACACGTAGTGCCACTTCTCCTTGCTGCAGACAGAAGCCCATGATCATGATTTACCCATTCTGGTAGGTGAAGTTGTTTCATACACTGAAAACTTCACTTAATGATAATATGAACAAGCACATAATAAACGTTACGAATTGAAGTTGTTTTTGAAATCGTTACAATTAGAAGCCAGACCAGCAAGTTGCGCGCTGCCTAGTAATATCAGTAACTATACTTTTGCATGCAAGATCATAAATTCTTCACGAGTGCTGGAGGAACGTGTTCGTAGTTCAATTAGGCCGTAGATGCACAAAGGTGTTGGGGTACCCATTTGAGTGTATCGAGTGTTCGTTGGACCCAGCAAAAGACCATTTCTTGCTGTGAAGTCCCCGCAAACACGGACTGAACCCCGCTCCTTTCAAAATGTTTTCGTTCGTTTCTCAAACCCACGCATAAAAAAAAGAAAAAAAAACCGTTGGTGTAACGAATGGGCATTCAGGAGTGAAGTACCAGAAGCATTATTTCTGCTATTCTCACGGGCTCCCCCGCGCAAACACGAGTACCGGGCGGCGCCTTGTCGTCTACAGACCGTGTGACAGGGTACGGTGGAGATAATCGGCGCGCACCCTTCAGATTTGTGGCAAGGGGGAGCAGCAATGCGCCTTTTGTTGGTTCTGGGAATGCGACGCTGCCCCGGCGCTTGTGCCGGGTCCAGTAAGACTTTCCGTCAGCCTCCGTGGCTCCAGGGCTCATTACTGCGTTCTGCGCAGATGGCCGCCCGCGGCGGTGAATGACGAAGAAGCGGCGGCTACGGAGAATTTCGCGGGAGACACCGAGCTACATGGAAACGTTGAGACTTGGTCTGGACATCGGCTCACCAAGTACCGGAAGCACCGGCACCATTGTTCACCCGTAATTAAAGTGTCTTGGGATGGCTCACCCATCACTCTCCCTGAGGCTTGAGTTTATACATTTTTTACTTTCTCGGCTTTGTTTGGGAGAGGGTTTTCTACTGGTGCGGGCCGCGGAAGCGGCTGTCGAAGATGACACACACCGACTGACAGAGAAATATGCCGCGTGGATAGTGGCGATTGGTTTGGTGCCCCGGTAGGGCGGAGTCGGGTCCTACAAAAAGGGCGTCAGAGATACGATGCGAAGAGAGTAGGAGATACGATGCGATGAGCTCGAGATGGTAGAGAGACGGAATGGAAAAGGAAGGTAACGATGGCAGAGATGATATGACGAGGAATGAAAGTTAGACATGGGAAACGAGGAAACGAGGGATCGCGGGACGTTATGAAAGAAGATTAAGATGGAAATCGCCGAGAGAGACAACGAAGACGACGAAGACGGTGAAGACTGACCGCATGGACCATTCTTGAGACGAAGTTCACCTCCTTTACTTAAACGAGCTTTGCGGGAAGGGATGCGGCATATTGAGACATGGCGCGGTTTCATTAATTAATGACTGTATCATTTGTGTCGCCTGTGTTTACTTTGTATCGTCGTACCATTGTATTGTCAAAGTTATTTCCTTTATGTATCCTGCGTCGCACGTCGCGAGTGTGTAAATCATGTGTTATAATTTTGTGTAGTGGTTGATGTACGCGGGTATACGATGTTTACAGTTAGTATTAAATTTTATGAATCAGTAAACAGAAACAGGTCATAGCGTCTCTTACTTCCCGGCCCCAGCACGAATCCCTGTATGTGAGAAGTGATTGAGGCACATAGCCAAGAGGGAACCGCATAGACAATGGGTTGAGTGGTCTTCCCTCTCTTTTGTAATCGGTGGCGTAGCGGAGGACGTACCAAGTGGTGGCAGCGGTGGGATTACTGCTGAGGCAACGGTGCGAGATTTCACCCTCGTACTAGGGAAGGAGAGGCGGCAAAATGAACGAGCAGGCTACCAAGGTGACCGACCGAGACGACCCAGTAGAGATGAGCGCGTTAATGTTAGCGGACATGGTTCCATCGTTTACGGGAGGTGATACAGATCCGGATATTGGGGTCTTCTTGAAAATTTTGGAGCAGGTTAGTCGCTTGGGTGGATGGCGGGAAAATGAGCTGGTCTGCATAGCACGATGCAAGATGGTAGGCGCGGCGCACGATTTAGTGTGGTGGGTTGATAGCGTCGCTGCGGCTTCGACTTTTTCTGAGTTCAAATATTTGGCCCTTAAGAGGTTCGATACGGAGCCACTTATCTTTAAAACGGAGCGGTTTTTAAACGCGAGGCAGGGGGCAGATGACGAAGTACGGTCATTTGCGAGTCGCTTTCGCATCCTCGGGACCGCCACCCTGGCGAGCTCTGATAGTCAGGATCCGGTGAAAGCTTCACTGCGTCGCGAAATTCTAGCCGAACAATTGCTCTCGCAATTTTTATTAGGCCTGAGGGATCTGGTCCGCAGATTTGTTCTCTCTCGAGACCCAAAAACGTTTGACGAGGCCATTGCCATAGCGGTCAAGGAGGAACAGAATGAGAAAGTGTCGAGCAGCCATTCGTTACCCATTCGATACGTCGAAGATTGATTGATTGATATGTGGGGTTTAACGTCCCAAAGCCACTATATGATTATGAGAGACGCCGTAGTGGAGGGCTCCGGAAATTTAGACCACCTGGGGTTCTTTAACGTGCACCCAAATCTGAGCACACGGGCCTCGATACGTAGAAGAGGACACAGATGTTCATGAGATGCATAGCCGCCTTGACCGCCTCGAAAAACTTGTGGAGAGCTTGGCAGTACGCAATAATAAGGTGGAACAAAATTGGCAGGAATTCCCGAAGCAACTCCCTTATCCCGACGGGTGCTATAATTGTGGCAGGTTTGGTCACATTCGGCGAGAATGCCACCGGTACCGGCGACGAAAGTGGAATTCGACGGGTGGCAGCCGCATTCATAAAGACAAGGAGATAGAAACAAAATTCGAATCTGGAATTCTAGACGGAACTCCTCCCCTCGACGGTGACGCGCAGAGGTCAATTGCGATCGTAAGTATCCGCGAGGAAACAAGCTCCATAAAAGCGAGTCGCGGCGCACCGTGTGGGGATGTGCATAATGAAATTTTCGTGATTGAGGAGGATGGTCCGCCATAGAGCGAGAGTGTGTTGGGGGGGAACGCTCGCACGCCGGTGCCACTGGGTGAAAGAAAGGTTGTCGAGGTCGCTGGAGCGGATACAGACGGTTTAGCTGCGGTTTCTTCCTCGAAGGTCCCACGAGACGATGAGGCATTACCAGTAGAAGTAGCAGATATGGAGTTGAATGAGAAAGAGTTTTCTGAGGATGCAGTTGTCGGAGTCTTGGTCGACACGGTGATAGACCGAACGTTAGAGAGAGTAAATGAGATTGAGGAATGCATAGATCGCAACGGGGTAGTTTTTTGTGGGGCCAGAGGGGAACTGCAGCACACTCGATGTACACCGCACCAAACCCGGGCATGCGCAGTGGTGTTCTTATCAGATAGCTTCGCATATGACCCACTCCGCGATTGAGTCAAGTAGGTGGAAGTTCGGACTATCTAACGAGGGTCCGGGAGTCGGATTCAGGGAGGAGGTCTACATACGAGTAGACGCTGAGCACTCGGGGATCAGCTAGGGTCATAAGAGTCCACAATGTTGTATGCCATTTTATGTTTTATGATTTTTGCTCGGTCATTGTGCTTGTTATTTTAGTGGAGACCTTGTGTCGAAGTTTAAGTTTTTTAACTTTGGCTTTGGCTTGTACACTTGTTTTATTTTGTTGATGGTGTTTTAAAATGAGGCAGGTAGTTTGTTCGGTTATTGTGGTTTTGTGTTGTTTGCGGCGTCTGATGTTGACCACTGAGTGAGTGGTACCACCTGGGATCGATGAACACCTAATGATTGGGAAAGAAAATAGGATCAGCGAATGTCAGGTTGCCGATATCTCGCCACTTGTTGGAAAGGAAGGTGAAAAAGGGAGTGTTTTTAAAAACGAGAAAGTTTAGAAAGTTCAAATTGAAATGGGTTCATGGTGTCTCCCCGCACGGAATTGACGCGCCTCGTTAGGAGGCAGGGAGCGTCATGATCGGTATTGATGTACAACGCCCAATGTCACAGTTGTTTAGCACAACATATGCGCTACTTTCTCAGCCCATCCGAACACACAATTCACGTTGAAGGTCCCTTTTTCTCACCGACAGGAGCAGCAGACGCCGGGCAGGAGATGGTATGCGAGGGTAATTCAGTTGCTGCCTGCATGACCTATGTTCTCCCGCCATCCCGCTTTTCGTCTGGTTCGAAATGTTCGAGGTCTTAAAATTTTGTGCATGTGTGAAATGAAAGTGTATTGAAATGTGTGTATCCTCTGTTCGGTTGTGCCGAGAGCGGACAGTGCAGGCGAAGTGTGGGATGTGCTCACATGGTAGTGAGTCTTCCGCATTCATGACTGAACGCTGCGTGCCAAACCATCCGACGAGCAGCTGTGACCAGTGTGTGTTTTGTCCACGCGTCATCCACGAGTTTCTGCAGTGATTCTGAAGGTTTCAAGTGTGTTGTGCGCGGTAGAAATACGGAATCAAACTGCTTCGTGGTGGGTGATGATTCAGCAACAACCACAGATTGGTTCCTCTCAGCGACGCGCTACCACCAGGGCTGAATCACAAGTGTGCTGTGTTCGCATATCGTATTCCTAAGACTGCCGCAATGTCTCCAAATCGCTGCGCAACCCGAAGGCGTTATGCGCCCGCAATTCTCGTGTTTGAGGTTCCCCGCTGGGAAAATTCTTCTGCAAGGTGAAGGGATTGTGACGTCCCCGCAAACACGGACTGAACCCCGCTCCTTTCAAAATGTTTTCGTTCGTTTCTCAAACCCACGCATAAAAAAAAGAAAAAAAAACCTTCGGTGCAACGAATGGGCATTCCGGAGTGAAGTACCAGAAGGATTATTTCTACTATTCTCACGGGCTCCCCCGCGCAAACACGAGGACCGGGCGGCGCCTAGTCGTCTACAGACCGTGTGACAGGGTACAGTGGAGATAATCGGCGCACACCCTGCAGATTTGTGGCATGGGGGAGCAGCAATGCGCCTTTTGTTGGTTCGGGGATTGCGACGCTGCCGCGGCGCTTGTGCCGGGTCCAGTAAGACTTTCCGTCAGCCTCCGTGGCTCCATGGCTCATTACTGCGTTCTGCGCTGATGGCCGCCCGCGGCGGTGAATGACGAAGAAGCGGCGGCAACGGAGAATTTCGCGGGAGACACCGAGCTACATGGAAACGTTGAGACTTGGTCTGGACATCGGCTCACCAAGTACCGGAAGCATCGGGACCATTGTTCGCCCGTAATTAAAGTGTCTTCGGACGGCTCACGCATCACTCTCCCTGAGGCTTGAGTTTATACATTTTTTACTTGCTCGGTTTTGTTTGGGAGAGGGTTTTCTACTGGTGCGGACCGCGGGAGCGGCCGTCGAAGATGACACACACCGACTGACAGAGAAATATGCCTCGTGGATAGTGGCGATTGGTTTGGTGCCCCGGTAGGGCGGAGTCGGGTCCTACAAAAAGGGCGTCAGAGATACGATGCGAAGCGAGTAGGAGATACGATGCGATGAGCTCGAGATGGTAGAGAGACGGAATGGAAAAGGAAGGTAACGATGGCAGAGATGATATGACGAGGAATGAAAGTTAGAGATGGGAAACGAGGAAACGAGTGATCGCGGGACGGTATGAAAGAAGATTAAGATGGAAATCGCCGAGAGAGACAACGAAGACGTCGAAGACGGTGAAGAGTAACCGCATGGACCATTCGTGAGACGAAGTTCACCTCCTTTACTTAAACGAGCTTTGCGGGAAGGGATGCGGCATATTGAGACATTGCGCGGTTTCATTAATTAATGAGTGTATCATTTGTGTCGCCTGTGTTTAATTTGTATCGTCGTACCATTGTATTGTCAAAGTTATTTCCCTTATGTATCCTGCGTCGCACGTCGCGAGTGTGTAAATCATGTGTTATAATTTTGTGTAGTGGTTGATGTACGCGGGTACACGATGTTTACAGCTACTAATAAATTTAATAAATAAGTAAACAGGAACAGGTCGTAGCGTCTCTTACTTCCCGGCCCCAGCACGAATCCGTGTATGGGGGAAGTGATTGAGACACATAGCCAAGAGAGAACTGGATAGACGAGGGGTTGAGTGGTCTTCCCTCTCTTTGGTAATCGGTGGCGTAGCGGGGTACGTCTCAGTGCTATAAGGTAGACCAGTACACCGAAACACAATTTACTTATTACTAAGTTTATGATAAAGTTCTGAGACTAACTAGGATACCTACTCTCCGGAAAGCCCTCATTGATTCAGAGTTAATTTTACCTGCCTAATTGACAAACTAAAATGCCAAAACACCTTGGAATGTGGACGACCATGGGTGTTTTATAATATATACACTATTTGCAACTTTCACGACCTAGTAGTGGCGCGACTATGCATCCAACATGGAGGACATTGAGATGATCACCCTGAAATATACGATACCAGAAAGTACACTTTTGGTGAAGACGACAATTCTTCGTGCTTCTGTGGCTCTCGGATTATGTTTTTTTAAGTAGAGGTTTGGTAGCATACTATATTAAGTAAATGAATTCAAGGTCACACATTGTGAAGATAAATGTGCGCAGAACTGTAGCATATCAAGAAAACGAACTAGGCGCGAGAACTGCTAACCTGGAAGTCGCTGTACTCGTGCACAAAATGGCTGTTGCATACAGACACGGACGAGGTCTTTCCTGCTAAATTTAACCCTCTTAGCTTCTGATGACTTTTTGGGGCGCTAATTCGTACGGGATGCTTAATTTTCCTCCCGGTGTATACAGGCTGTGAACATCAAAGCTCAGAGTGAAATCAGTCAGCTTTTTCTTTCTCTTTCTACTTTCCCTTTAACTTGAGAAATTCAGAGGGTTCGCTAATATCGAGACCGTTCACAACGTCTAAAAATGACCACCAACGCGTGAAAACAAGCTGCAGCGTCTGCTGTTTAAAGCAGGTTCAGAGCCTCAATCATCTCAATAGAGATTCCGGCCGCCACCACTCAGTGGCGCCACAGTACCTTGAGGTTGGGAACAGTGCCGTCATCTTGAAAAATACAGGTGCGCTCCGCCGCGGTGGTCTAGTGACTGAGGTACTCGGCTACTAACCCGCAGGTCGCGGGATTTAATCCCAGCTGCGGCGGCTGTATTTCCGATGGAGGCGAAAATGTATGCCCGTGTGCTCAGATTTGGGTGCTTGTTGAAGAACCCCAGGTGGTAGAAATTTCCGAAGCCCTCCACTACGGCGTCTCTCATAATCATATGTTGGTTTTGGGACGTTGAACTCCACATATCAATCGATCAATAAAGGTGCAGTAAGCATTGCCCCATCTTCAATCTGAGCAGGCTACCTGTAACGACCATGTGCAGAACACCGCACTGGTTGGCCCGTAGAGCACTTGCTGATTTGATTCAGCAATAGGTAGCGGTGGGGTTTTGTGTCGTGCTGGCGTGCACACTGCATTTCACCTCCGCATAACAGCACGAGGGTAACGTTATACTGCCTCACGTGACTGTCTACCTGCATAACCACTCCGTCTTCACTGGATATTCTGACGTGAAGCCGATGGTCTCTGAGCCAACTTATCCGTGGTAGCTACTTGGTGGTGATGCATAAAATTTTAAATATAGAAAAACTCATGCGTTCTTTACTCGGTTTTTCCACATTCTTGATGAAATAACTACTTCTAGCATGGTTCTATCTTACCTAAAGGAAGTTTTTCTTTTGTGTGTATGCGTGCAGTAAGGTACATGCAATAACGTAAAATGTATCTAAAAACACAAACTAAACGGTAACACCTAAACGCTAAAGAAAGAGGCAATAATGCTTTGCTACCTGATTGATAAAGCAAAAAAGTCACAGCTTCGACGCAAAGGCGAAGCAATGAACAAGATAGCAACAAATTCGAAGGTCTCACGCAGAATGGCAAGCAAATCAAAAAGTGCCCCGCGTTTCTCACGCACAAAGGACGCTTCAAACGTGCCCACACGTACTGATTAACGCGAATATGTGTCTCAGGTGTTACTTTGCTGTGCCTGAAAAACGCGTCCTTTCCGCAAACGGAGACTGTGCAGCGATTCCAGTGACCTTTGTGCGTTCTGTAAATACAAGAGAATCATTCCGACGAAACTGAAAGGCTAGCCATGACGTACAATTTTCCCCACTGCAAGATAAGGGCACGCGGTCGAGCGTACACCCCCTTATTATCCACGCGGACCAAAGTACGCGAGGATAAGAATTTTGGTCTGTCTGTCTCCTTGTTTGTTTGTTTGATTTTCCGTCCTTAACGATACCCTAGACGGCACCAAAGAGGCCAAACGGCAAGCCCCAATTGCAGCGCCCAACAATATTGCTCAAGATTCAGCGTTCATAGTTGTGCGATTGTCAATTTACAAGCAATTATTGCGCATTACTGAGGCACCAACACAACACGGCAATATTCTGTACGTGTGTCTCTTACTAGAAAAGGCATACATAGATAATTATGAGGACCATAGCATTTCTCATGCTGCGTTGACCATGAAACACTCGTACAAAAAGGCAAGTGTTTCGAACTCTTTGCTAAGATGACACGGTTGCGGCACCTACCCGTCGCCTTGCGTTTCACACCTTACCATCTCCGAGACCGGCGTGCAGGGCGCGCGCGTCTTTTGTTTTTCAAGATAACTGCCAGATGGCGCTCATGTATCACGTTTGATTTGACTTGATGCGCTTGTTGGCCTCTGCTGCGCGCTCGAGGCACTCTAACGCAGCGCCTCCGGAATACCATGCACCAATTTTCTTTCGAATAACATCAAAGAAATGTTTTGCTCACTCTCTCCCTAAGCAAGACTATTGTTTTTCGACGACATTTGCAAAGTAACATGCAAATACGGGGCCTATTTTTTTCTCAGATTTTTTCTTGCGTTTTTGCATATGTAAATGAATATAGGAAAGACGATGTGGATGAGCATGTGGCATCGGTGAATAAAGAGAATAGTGTTAAGGCATCGGAAGCGTCGTTTTTGCATGTTCTAGATACAACATATTGATGACGAGATTTTATACCATCCAAAAGCAATGTTCGTGCTGATTTCTGCTGCATCACCTTAAAGAGAGTTCCGGAATTACAACCACCACCGCCTTTCCAGCCTTTGCCTGGTCATCCAGCCGTCTCCTGGGACCATTGGAAGCAGACATTTCATACGTGCATGGTGGCTTCTGGAGCGTCAGATATTCCAGACGTTTTCCGGAAAGTGATCCTGCTCATCTGTCTTGGCATGAAGGGGCAGCGGATCTTCTTCACATTGAAGCCAGCGGACTTGCAATCTGGCTCTGCTTTCACTGCTCTTCCCAGCTCTTCGGGTGCAGGCGACACCGGCTCGACAAACGACGTATATGAATCTGCAATTTTCTTGCTTTCGGACCCTTTGAAGTGTTCAGTCAGCCTAATCGTGGCTCAACAACGGTTGAGTCACCGTGCTCAGCATGCAGGTGAGACAGTGGAAGAATATTTCACTGCATTGGGAATTCTCATCGCTGATTGCAATTTTGGAAGACCCGCTGACGAGATGTTATGAGACCAGCTCGTCTCGAAGACTACGAATCATCAGTTACGTGAGCGTTTACTTTTTGAAGGCTCTCACAAGCTATTACACTCACTACCAGTTCAAACAAGCTGCGAGCCAAGCTAAAGAACTTTACGACGACGCTTCAGTTCGCGACGTAAAAAAGGCGCAAAGCTTTTCTCTGCATCCAGAACGATAAAATCAATGTACATGTTGTGCTAAGTGCAAAGCCAAACAAATGGGGTATCCAGTACAAGGCACCGCCAACTTTCGAGATTGTCATCATCGTGAGGCGGCTGATCCCCTTGCAAATATTCCTGCATGTAAGGCTCGCCGGCGAAGATGTCGTCTTTGCGAGAAGGTTGGGCACTTAGACGTTATGTACAGGTCATCTGGATACTCTGTGAAAGTTCGACAATTTGATGACGATGACGACACTAGCTCTCAGTGTAGCGGCAAAACAGTTTGTGTTGTCAAGGGACACAATGATGGTATTTACGCATTCATCGCAGTGGAAGGTCCTACTATTTTGTTTCTAGTTGATACGGGATCTTCTGGCACTATTTTGCCTGAAGAACTCTATCGTCAGTTTTTTGCGAGCACTTGCCTTTTGAAGTCGACCTTAGTGCAGCTTTTCGACTGCTCCAAGTCACAGATAACAGTTCGAGGATGTTTTGTTGCTTCAGCTGTGTTGCAAGACTGAACTGCTTGTATTCTTATGTGTTGTATACCTGAAGTCACCACTGTATTGGGCTTATATTCTATTGTGGCACTACAGATGAACATTGAAGGTAAATACTTTCAGTGCCTTTCATTGTCATCCAGCACTCCCGCATTGCCAACTGAGTTACGTTCAGAGTATGAACATCTCTTTGACCAACAGCTCAGCCTTGCCAAAGGATTCAAACACTAAGTTAGGATCCCTTAGGACATTCCACCCATCGACAACAAATTACGACGGCTGCCGTTTACCCTACCTGAGCAGGTGTCAACTGAGCTGCAGAAACTTGAAGCTCAAGACATAATCAAGCACGTTGATGCCTCTCAGTGGGTTTCTTCTATAGCCGTTGTTCGAAAAAAAGATGGCTCAAACGAATGTGTGTTGATCTGCGAGAGCGTAATAAAGCTATAATTGTTGATAGCTTTCCACTACCACAGGCAGATGAACTTGTAGTGCCATCATCACCATTATCATTTCTCAAACACCGCGCCTCGCTTCTCGCGCAGCTGATGCTAGCTCGAGCTGCGCGAGGATTAGAACAAGCTAGCGCACTTGGTGTGTCGGACGTGGAAAGCCACGCGGCTCCACTTCAGGCGTGGAATAAAGTGGCGAGAGAACGACACCACCACGTTGGCCGCCGTCCCGTCTTCCTCTCTCGCTACAAGCTGTTGCACAGCTTAGCTGGCGCCAAATGATTCTGGAAGCTGGATTTGGCGTCGGCTTGCCATCAACTTGAATTAGATCCTTAATGTCGTGGCCTGACTACCTTCGTCGCGCACGAAGGGCTTTTTCACTGCAAAGGGTGTGTTTGTGCTTCTCTTCAGCGCCGTGGGCGTTTTAGAAAATGATGCATCTCATACTCAAAGGGTGCAAAGGTGTACTTTTTTCTATAGACGAGATTATCGTATACGGCCATTCTCGAGAAGACCATCTCGCAAACATTCGCAACCTTTTGCAGTGACTTTCTAAAGAAGGCCTGAAACTAAATCAGAAGTACGTCACGGAACTCACGTTCCTGGATCATGTTGTGAATGCCAAGGGACTCTTTTTGCTAGCGTCATCTATCCAAGCGATGAAGGAAGCTCCAGCGCCTTCAAACACGAATGAACTTCGTTTCCTTCTTGGCCTGGCGGGAATTTACGCCAAGTTTGTTCCCATTTCTCAGATGTTGTGGAACCTCTACGGGCAATGCTTCGAGGCTACGAACCATTTGCTTAGACGTCCGCTACCGAAGATAGTTCCGTTCGTTTCAAATCGCTGCTGACAACTGGCAAGGTTCTAGATTTTTTTAAACCGAACCTTCCCGTCATCGTCACGACCGATGCCTCTAGATATTGGCTAAGCGCTGTGCTACAACAAGAGAGAAAGGTAATTATACAGACGGTTGCCTTTGCCTTCCGGTCCTTGAGCCGACAAAAATGGAAATATTCATCAGGTGAACGCGAAGCCTTAGCAACTGTTTGGGTTGTGAACACTGGCACGTGTACTTTCCGAGTCGCCCCTTTGTTCTGCGAACTGACCATAGCGCCCTTGTTACCTTGTTGTCTACTAAGGGTGTTGGACATCGGGCATTGCGCATTTCACGTTGGTTTAGGCGACTGCTGTGCTACAACTACACAGTAAAGAACCGCAAAAAGAAGTGATAATGTGGTGCACTCTCTCGACTGCCTTCACCCGGAGAAACCAGTCAGGTCACTGACAATCAATTTGGTTGCCTGCTTTCTCAAATGTTAACCCTGGCAGAATAACAAGCAGCGAGTGCATCTGGCAAGGTAATCACAAAAGTTATGGACTTAGTTTAGTCACCTTGGCCTCAAAAAATATCCGGAAATGGTGCTGATGCCATAGCTCCATGTGCGTGCTGAATTATCCACTGTGCACAACTTGCATTACCGTCATGAAAGAATCGTAGTTTCAAGTAGCCTTACTCGTTGTTTGATAGAAGTCGCACATGAATCGCTTCTGTGGATCAGTCGTACGAAAAGTAGACTGCGAGCAATGCACTGGTGGCCTCGAACGAATGACCATGTAGAACAACTGGCTAAAACCTGTCTTGTTTGCCAGTCGTGAGAGAAATCTGCATGGCCCCTATGCAGTCAGTGACTTTCCCTGACAAGCCTTGGGAGAAAATTGCCATGGATATTATCGGCCCCTTTGAGCAAGCTCCTATCAATTCCCCTTATGCGGTGACGCTTATTGACTATCATAGCAAATGGCCAGAAGTTGTTTTTTTAGAAAAGTGTTTACGGCGACGGTCAAGAACTTCTTGTTACAAGTGTTTGCTCTCTATGGCTACCCGATTGAAATGGTTTCGGATAACCAACCACTATTCAGCTCAGTTGAATTTGAGGAACTCATTCGGGAACGCGGCATACAACATTGCTTTTCTTCGGTCTTCCCCCCGCAAGCAAACAGTCTTGTATAAAGGTTCAACAGAGTCCTCAAGTCTGTTGTCCAGATGGCAGTATACGAGCAGCATAATATCCGTGTTGCCATGACGGTCTATTTGGACATCTACCACTGCACACCTCATGCCACAGTGAGAGTGGCACCCGCCGTTCTCCTGCATGGACGACTGCCACGAACTCGCTTAAGCATTTTTGGATTGCCGGATTCTTCATGCCACGAAAATACAGCAGAGTCTATGAAGTGGCTGAGTCAACTTGTCCAACGAAAACAAGCTTCTTCTAAACTATACACTAACTGCCGTCGTGGAGCTCACGCCAAAAACTTTGCCGTCGGTGACTACGTCCGTGTGAGAAAGCCATCAGTTCACGGGAAATATCCCCACACTTTTTGGAACCGAATTAAATCATTAAGCAACGAGGGCGAGCCCCATTTCCTTTGGAAGACAGTCGCGTATGGAACTGTTACAAAGTTCAAGCAGTACACCCAGATGCCGCGGGGAAGCTGATAAGCACGGCCTGGAATTCTAAATTGGAATCTGCCCTCATCGAACAAAGGTTTTCAAGGTAGCGCCCCTGCGCGTGAACAACGCCATGACTGTCCACCTACGCCAGGGCAAGGGACAGCGGCCCAAACCAAAAAACCATCTTCACTGCAGTCAGAGCCATCTTTACTGCAGTCAGAATCATCTTCACCGCAGAACAAAATGCCCAGCCAGCCATCAAGGAAGAGCCAACGAGTGAAAAAAACTCCATCGAAGCTCAGGCACTATGTGCTACGCAAGCAATGGTTTTCTTTTAGCAGCAAGGGAAATGATGAATATAGAAAAGAAGATGAGAATGTGCGCGTGGGATTGGAGAATAAAGAGAATGATGTTAAGGCATCGGATACATCGTTTCTGTAAGTTCTTATACAACCACTCCCTTATTCTCTACGCTGGCCAAAGTTCGCGTGAGAGGTGAGAGCCGCAACTAAGGTCCCTAGATTAAACAAGGTAGCGTCACTCATTGTTCTCGAGCCGTCCTCCTCACTCTCTCGATTACTCCTCTTTTTCTCTGCCATCCGCGTCTGTAATTGGCGCATTACTCGCACGTGATCTTGCAAGTGGCTGGTGGTGTTATTTATTATTATGGAAAAGGTTCAAAACGAGTACGCATGCGCATATGGCTCCAGCCGGATTCTCGCCGCGACCAAAGACAAAATCGTAGCCAGAACATTAACTGAAGAGAAGGAGCGTTTCGGTGTGCGCTAAGTCGACCAAGATTGTTTCGCCATGCTCGTTCAATGCAACATCTGCGTTTTTCAGCAATGCTGCGTTGCCGTAAACAACAGAAAATGGTTTCACTCTCTTCAACTTGCCTCGTGCTTTCCGAGATGAAGCGCACCATGAAGTGCAACTATGAACCATTTCACGCGAATGCTTTTTCGCGCAACTCCGTCAACGTATGTCGACGCGGATCTGCGAAGCGAGTTCACTTGTCGGTTTTTATTGAAACGCCAGGCGCGCGTCTAATGCGTGTCTAGTGCATGCCAGTTGGTACAAATACATGTGGGTATGCACATATACAGAGCAGCTGTAGGATGTAATCAACGCACCTTCAGAAACATTTCACTCTTGACCAGTTCCCGCTTGAGCCGAAACGCGCTGCTTCGAGACACCTCACCAGTTGAACTCTCGCTTTTTAGGAAGTTCCCAGCACCGCATCAGAATTACTTGGCATCACGATTGTCCAAATGGGCACATTTAAAAAAAAAACGTCATCGCAGTGCTGCTGGACGAGTGTTCGTACCGGTCTGGTCGTAGTTTTTTAGATGCGGAGCATCTAATGCTCGAGGCTTGTAGTGCGACGCCGTCCGCAAGCTTCCTCCTCCTTCTTCCACCATCTGTGCATCCCTTCCTCCTCTACACACCGCGCGCGCTTCACTCCTCCACCATCTGTGCACCCTTCCTCCTCTACACACCGCGTGCGCTTCTCCTCTTCACGAACATTCGCTAGCTGTATAATGTAGCGCACATGCGCCGTCACGCTTCGAGAACATCGGCAGCTGACGCGCGCGCATGCGCCGTCGCGCTTCGAGAACATCGGCAGCTGACGCGCGTGCATGCGCCGTTGCGCTTCTCCCCCTTCTCGAACATTCGACAGCTGACAGTGCATGCGCCGACGCGCTGTATATATACTCAAGGTCGGTGCTCGCTCGCTCAGTTGCCGCTCGTCGGTTGGTTTGTACGGCGCGTCGACGTCCGAGGTCGCAATGATCGACGTCCCTTCGACCAGCGCCGGCCAAAGTGACATCTAAAAGCCATCGTGCTCAAAGTTCGTCGCAATAAATAAGCACCGCCCTTTCGCATACGTGTCGTACGTGTTCACTCATTTAACACCCCTCCTACAACCACGTTAACCAATTTAGCCAGCGACCCAAGTAAGTCGCAATTTAACACCCCATTTCACAACCACGTTAACCAATTTAGCCATCGACCCAAGTAAGTCGCACCCCGTTAACCAATTATATGCTCCGCATCCTCCTCAGTGTTCTCCCGAGGGAAGCTGCGGGCAATTTTTTTTTTCCTTGCATGTGCACAAGCCAGTTGTAATCAATCGTCACAACGTCACGCCCTGTGGCCACTTACAGGATCCAGCAAGAAGCACGTTCACTGTGTCACAGCACGAACAAAACACAATCGGAGAAGTGGACTAGTTAGAACTGGACGAAATACCGCGGCCGTGGAAGTAAAATGTACTACGCGAGACGCCATGGCTAGTGGTGTAAAGTATAGAACTGCACAACGTCGCCGGTTGAGTAACGCACATCCCGCTTGCTCTTGTGTTGTGCCGTTTATGTTCATAAAGGTAACTGTTTATTCTACGTCTTATTTCGTTGCATTTTGTTTCATTTACATCTATTCACCGTAGCAACGGAACCCAAACATTCGCTTTTGGATGAAAGTTTTAAACCTTCTAGGGGGCGCTTCAGGAACATAGGCGAAGAGGAAAGGAAAAGGTGTCGCTACCTTGGAAACTTGTTTCATCTAGGGACCTTAGCCGCAACGAGCTCACTGCGCCATCTTGCTAATAATGCTGAGAAACACGATAGTTCCCCCCTCTCCGAGATGCACGCCAGGAGTTGTAAGTGGTAGATATGAGTAGCTTGCCGTTGGAACGTTGAAGGAGGTACCTCTCAGTGGCTTAGTGGTTGACGCCTCGCATTCACGACCCCGCTTGATTCCGCGTGCCGGAGTCCTTTAAAGGGCTACTCACCAGGTTTGACCATTTTGAGATGACAAGCGCAATGCGTAGACGAGGCGTGCATGATCATGTCTGCCGAAATTCGCAATGCTACGCGCCGCGGAAATAAGTTAAATTTTAAGATGAGCGCTGCTCCCTCTCTCCTCTGCTGGCGCACGCGCGCACACCTAGAGAATGAGGGCATGACATAGGCGTAGTAATGGCCCTACGTACAAGGCAATGCAGGGACGTTGGTCCTCTACGTAGACGAGTCTGATCTGACGTTGTCAATAGTATACCACGTGACAGGGCGAAAATTTCCTAACACGGGATGCGTAAATTATGTAATTTGCTGCTTGAAGGGATTGATAAAGCTCTGGGTAAATAATGAGACGCAAAAAGGGAATATGAGTGTCTTTTTTCCATTTTTCTCCCGTGAATTGCAACGAGATGCGGGGCTAACGTGCTGGCGTTTCGCATGCGTTCGTGTCCCCGCGGTCAGCGCATAGAGCAGACAACTGCCGTGGAATGCTCCTACGCGTTCGCGCACTCACTGTGCTCATCTGTTCTACCGCGTCTACGCCAGCGTTTCCAAACCACCCCGCAGAAACAGGCAGAAGACCACAAAATAACGGTGGTCAACAAAGCAACGCCGCTCGCGTGCTCGGTGGTTGGACTTGTTTGGGCACGTCATGCGCACGTCACCTCTTGGTCGGCTGCCGCAGAGGGCGGGGAAGAGATTGGGCTTGCGAAGGCTACGCGGAAGGGCGGCAAGTGTTTCGAGCTCGCCTATTCTGATCCTCGTTACGTGCCGCTTCAAAAAACCCGTTTTCTCCACTCATGATGAACTGATTCAAAAAATTCTTGTGGCAAAATGTTCCTCACTGGACACCCAACAACTTACACTGTCTAAATAAATTTGGTATGGGGCCTGGTGAGTGGCCCTTTAAAGACGACAGTCATTTTGGGGGATCTTCAACGAAAAAAAAATTGCCCGCAGCTTCCCTCGGGGGAACACTGAGGAGGATGCGGACCATATAATTGGTTAACGGGGTGTTAAAGTGCGACTTACTTGGGTCGATGGCTAAATTGGTTAACGTGGTTGTGAAATGGGGTGTTAAATTGCGACTTACTTGGGTCGATGGCTAAATTGGTTAACGTGGTTGTAGGAGGGGGTGTTAAATGAGTGAACACGTACACACGTATGCGAAAGGGCGGCGCTGGTCGAAGGGACGTCGATCATTGTGTTTGTGGATTCGTTGGAATTCATTTCACCGCGACCTTGGACGTCGACGCGCCGTACAAACCAACCGACGAGCGGAAACTGAGCGAGCGAGCGCCGACCTTGAGTATATATACAGCACGACGGCGCATGCACTGTCAGCTGTTGAATGTTCTCGAAGCGCGACGCCACATGCGCGTCCACTGGAGAATCAGGAGAATTGTAGATGTCGAACGCGGTGTGTAGAGGAGGAAGGGATGCACAGATGGTGGAAGAGTGGGCGACGGCGCGACGGCGCATGCGCGCGCGTCAGCTGTCGAATGTTCGAGAAGCGGTGCGGACGGCGCACTACAAGGCGCGAGTATAAGATGCTCCGCATCTAAAACTTTGTTCTGTTTGTCTGGCTGTCTGTCTGTGTTTCTGTCTGTCTGTACAATTGTCTGTTTGTCCGCCATTAACGATACCTCTAGCGATTGACCCCATGCAGATGCGGGGCCATTTTTTTTCTCGGATTTTTTCTTCCTTGCATTTTCACATATATAGATACGTATCCACATACGGTGCATGCCATCGATGCTGCTGTCGAAGCTGACGTTGGCACCACGTCACGTCGAAATGCATTGGCGCCTTTACTGTGGCATTTAGTCGTCATGATCTTATATGACACGCATCTCAGAGTTATCATGTTTGCACCAGTTACATACCTTCGTCATCCATTGACGCCATGTAATACCAAAGTTGGCATATGTGGAGCTGGTAAAACGGATTCGAGTGCATCATGACCGTGGCATGTAGTCATGTTGTTACATGACGCGCATGTCGTGATTTTCATGTATTGGTGTGTCATATACTTATGTCGTCTATTTTCATCACGTAATAGTGAGTTTGGTACATGTGCAGGTAATGAAACGGCCGCGAGCGCTTCATGAGCGTAGCATGTAGTCATCTTGTTAATTGACACGAATCTCATGTTTATCGTGTATGCACTAGTCTCATACCTGCGTTATCCATTCACGTCCCGTAATAGCAAATTTGGTATAAGTGAAGCTACCGAAAAGGCCGCCAGCACATCATAAGCGTGGCATATAGTCATGTTGTTACATGACACACATCTCATAATAATTATGTTTGCACCAGTCACATACCTTCTTCATCCAATCACGTACCGCAATACCAAACTTGGTATATGTGACGCTAGCTAAACGGCCAACAGCGCATCAAGAGCGTGGCATGTAGTCATGTTGTTACATGACACATATGTCATAGTTTCATGTTAGAGTCTGTCGCTTGTGTTCGCCATGCAATCATGCCATAAAATACGACTTTTGCAACATGCCATGTGAACGAAACCACCACATGAGCTGCAGGATCATGAAATGTAAATCATGACATTATTGACATATATCTTTATTTTCATGTTATGACTACTCAAAAATGTTCTTCATGCAGTCATGTTATGACATACCAAGTTTGGTATTGATAGCATTATTGAACGGGCAGGAGGGCTAAAAGTCGTAGGCAGCTAGATAGATATATACGCTCAATGTCGCCGATTGGATTGGATAAACTTTTATTCAAGTTCGCTAAGAAATGCTTCGCATTTAATAGAAAGCCGTTGTATATGGTACCTCGATGCAAATGTCTTCCTGAAGTGAATAGCATACGGGTGATTTCATGGTTTCACAACTAACTAAAGCTCTAGCCTCGAGTGTGAGAATTTCTATTGGTCTTCCATGCTTTCTGTTAATGACAAAAAATTGGCAGCAGATCCAAGGAGTGAATGATGGAGAGTGGACGAAGCATTCGTCCGTCCATTCGTTCTTGCTTCCGTTCGTCCGTGCGTCCATCTGTGTGACCGCCTATGCGTCCATCTGCTCGTCTGTGCGTGCGTCTGTTCGTGCGTCCATCCCTGCGTTCGTCCATGCATCCGCCCCTGCATCCGTTCATGCGTCCATCCGTGCATCTGTTTGTGTGCCCGTTCGTCCATCCATTCAACACTCCATGTACCACCATCTCGCATCTTTTCATCATATATTCTCCATATAGAAGCACTGCCATCCAGCAGACATTCCAAGGACTAAACTAGAGGTGGCACACGCACACTTTCTTACGGCTTGCGCTTCGGGACTACTTCCCACCTTTAACCACCTCGAGTTCATGGTATATGCTAGTTCACTGTATTCGTGGCACTGCGGCCCAACGCTCGCTAAACCTTTCTAAAGCCAAGGAGGTTAAGGCCAGTGAGTAGAACGTAGCAACCTTTTCCTGTCAGATAGTGCTCAATGTGCATGCCAATGGCTACTAATGGGAAATGAGAGACAGGAGAATTCGGCTTTTACTTTCTTATGGCTTGCTCTTCGTATCTACTTCCCACATTTAACCACCTCGAGTTCATGGTATATACTAGTTCATTGTATTCATGGCACTGTGGCTCAACGATCGCTAAACCTTTCTAAAACAAAGGAGGTTACACCCAGCGAGTATTACGTAGCAACCCTTTCTTGTCAGATAGTGCTCAATGTACATACCAATGGCTGATAATGGGGGTCGCAGCGTGTGCGTTTACTAAAAGCCGATTGCTCCTGTCTCTCATTCCCCCTTAGCAGCCATTGGCATGCACATCGAGCACTATGTTTCATTGTTCAACAACGCGCAGAAGAAACCTCTCACCGGCACCAACTTGGAGGTCAAAATGTTATAGTTGTGACACACTACCACGGCTACGAGGAACGAACGGGTGTCGCTATAAAGAGATTCACCCCTAAAATACTGACGAAACCCTAAACAATATCTGAAACCTTTCAGCAGTGGTTCCTGTCATAAAGGCTTCGTTAGACGAGGACGTTAGTCCAGAAAATGAGTCGAAATCAAAATTACATTACCATGTATCATAGTCTTGTCAGTCGACCTTCGTGGTGTAGAAAAAAAGTTCATGCGCACAAGAAATCTATGTGGCTCCTTGTTCCGAAATGAAGCAGCCTCTTCAGCCTCCCGGATTTGACCAGCAGCTGAGCCTCACAGATGCAGAATACAGCACTTCATGAAGATGCTAAGCACATTTTAACAGTGCCGCGTACCCACTATCAGATAAAAGCCACGAAGAGGGTAATATAGTTAAGAAAATTCTGTTCAAATGTTTTATACTCAGTGAGACATCGCACAATGGCTTTATTTCTACACAACTAGCTAAATAAAAGCTGAAGATCATTATTTTTTTAGAATTTTCTGTTGTACATTTAGGACGAAGGGTTACGCATGTTATTGCCAAGAACCTAGCAGACTGGAGTTGTAGACTGTGAAGGCTGTATATTTTTAAGGCATTATGGAAGCAGTGACTTCTCGTTCCACTCTGCTTCGAGAACAATTCTATTCTTGCTACATGATGAAGCAGACAGTGTTTCCGCATTAAATTGTTTACACGTACGTGGTTAACGGAAATTATGGGATCTTTGAACATAGCTATTAAAAGACCACTCACCAGGTTTGACAATTTTGAGATGAAGAATGTAATGCAAAATTAGGGTGTTCACGATCGCGTCTACCGAAATTCGCAACGCTACGCATCGCGAAAATGGGTAACAATTCAAGATGAACGCTTTTTTTTCTAGTTTATTTTGTGGGCGCACGCTCAGAGAACGAGGACATTACATAGATGTCGGTCCCATATTTTGACAACTGTGCTCTGATGTCGCTAACAGTAGTACGTGACATGGAAAAATTACTTCACACAGGTGTGGCTAGTGTAATTTGTTGCTTGAATAGACATTAAGCCTTGAGATAAATGAGCGAACACAAAAAGGCAATATGCGCCTCTTTTAATTCTCCCAACCCCGGAAAGTTAAAATATATGCAGGGTTATTCTGGGCGCGTTTAGCATGCGTTGGTGTTCCCGCAATTATCGCATCGAGCAGACGCTATCCCCGGACACAAGAATAATGTTCCCGCGCGTTCTAGCATTTATTATAGTCATCTATTCTAGCCCGTCAAATACAGCATATTCTAACGATTGAGAATCGAGGCCCCTATTCTTCGGAAACAGGCAGCGGACCACAAAATAACGCTTGTCAGCAAAACAATGCCGTTTGCGTCCTCAGGGCTTGGATAGAGGATATTACTATGCTCCTACTACAGCTGCCGTAGTTGTCATGGACATTTAGACAAAGATGATGGACGATGCACAATGGCAAGAGGTAGGTTACGCGCCACCGTCTGAGTTTAGGCCATTGTTGGCATGCACGCGTGCCATTGAGAATGACGCGGGCACGCGACCGCTTGGCTGACCGAGACATAGTGGCGGCTGGGAGACGAGCATAACCTCTCCCGCTGTACGTCATTACTGAGTGCTGTCAGGATGTCGGTGCGCCTCGCTGTCCCATGCACACCTGGTAAGCGCACGGAGCCCAATGGTGTACTCACCGCTCTTAGGGAGGCTTCTACGAAGCAGCATTTATTGAGGGAGCTGACGGGGCTCGAGCGTGAGAGCGGCCGCCGATGGAGGCAGCATGACCCGGCATGGGAGAGAGTGTCACACGCGGAGAACCTATCGCCTTGCGTGTTGAATTTGGTAACGTGATTTTTACCAATGCAGTGCCTATTATGAAAGTGTTTCTGCAATTGGTTGAGGCAATGCGAGCCCACACGTGTGATTGGCTTGTGTGAAGACTCTTTGTTCAACAGAGGGTTGAAAAGAGAATGTTTGAATCTGAACTTCAGAGTGGAGGGTCGGGCTTGGACTCGGGCAGTAGCCTGAGGCCGCAATAAAGCGTCTCTTCACCGGCCTACGGCTCTTCCTTCGCAATGCCACCGTGCAATCGAGTCTTCGAGCGGACCCCTCCCGAACCTCAAACATCTTACCTTCTTGTCTAGTGTAGAAGCTAGTCGAAGAGGAGGAAATTAACTAACACACTCTCAGCTGCTGTCAATTGCACGGATGCACTTCCTGAAGTCGGCTGGACAGCAACCATTCGAACAAAGCATTTCGCTCCTAATTGTCTCTAATGACATGCAGGGAAGTCATCTGACGTTCTGTATTCATCAAACAAAGTTGTTGAATTTATGTGTGTGCACCATTCTGTGGAATATACGTGATTAGCTTAAAAATTTAGTTGTTTCTTAAACGTTCGTTTTCTGTTTTGAAAGAGACATTTTCGCTTAATGATTTAACAAACTGTGTTCTGCACAATGACAAGCGAGCAAAATTACACATCGACAGAAGCTTGTATGGAAAGTTTACGTACCATCGGCGTCATATGAGACCCGAACAGTGGCAAGCTTTCGCAAAGGTGCGCGCTGCCTAGTTACCACGCCTGACAGACTCGCAGAAAACAAATTCAAAGCAAAATACCTCTTCACCAAAATCTTCTCCGAATCACTGCTTGCGAAATATTGAAAGCTTAAGTCTAACATAAAAAACCTTGGTACCTTGACTGGAAAATATATAACGGGCAGTCACAGAGCAACATTAAAACTATAAGAGTAGTTACTCTGGCCTAAAGCACCGGCGCTACGCAGCTTCAAGCGAGCCGTAAGAGGGCAGCGCATCACTAACTGCTTTCAAGGAAACACATGTGCTACTTATCTACTAAAGCACTTTGCCTTGTACACAATACGTCTATAGGTTTTTCTTACTGTGATTGTAGCTTCGCCTGGCTCGCACTGTGGCTCTGAATCCGTCTTTATCGCTTGCCACTAGACGGTTCGATGAGTTCGATATTGTTGGGCAAGATCTGGCACAAATCGGATGCGAGATAATTGCACATTGCATGGACGTGATGGCAACGTTGTCATGCTCCGTGTTCATGAGCATTTATGCCAGTGAAGAAATATGGACAGTCGCAAGAAGACAATATGAAAATGTGCGATTACTTGCCTGGCGTGCGTCGTCGTCTTCGCTTCTTTCATCTGCGTCACAAGTTGGCGTCTGCTAGGTACGAACGCCATCAATATTTTAAAAAGAGCGTATTGCAATCCTCACTGCAGACATAAACTAACATTTCTCGCATTGTCCTGTTCACGCCGAGAAATTTTTTCTGCTCGTCACATAGCATATTACATTTATGCGGCTTCACAGAAATAAAATGGCAGATCCCAAGTACAGTTGGAATTCATTATATGCAAAGCACAAATTAAAACTGTTCATATATCTCACACTAAATTAGCACGACGGTACGAGGTGCAAGTAAATGATGCCGTACATGACCTCTGTGTTATGATTATCATGTTTGGATATGTCATTCACCTTCAACATCTGTTCACGTCGCGCAATACCAAAATTAGTATATGTAAGAGCTGACCTGTACACTTTTTTATGTTGCACATTGTATTGGACCGTCCACTAGCCACTTTAGGCTATCGGTCCAAATAATCCCTGTAATTGCATATATCTATTTATGAAAATAAAGCTTCATTGATTGATTGATTGATTGATTGATTGATTTAACAGGAAGTTCTTGCTCAATAATTCTGTCTTAGATGCTGACAAATCTCTCTTTTTCCTAAATACAAACGAAATTCCCTAGATCTAGGAAATTGTTATGGAATACTTAACCAGCCTGCCCAAGGAGCGCCTACAAAAGGATTTGGTAGACACAGTTTTTCCAACTCTGCTCTACAGAACAATTTATGGGGCGATATCGAGAAGCGATGTCATGAAACGCGTCAAAAAGATGTTAGTTTGACTTGGGTTTAAAATGTTTTTCTTCGAACTGCACACGGGTACACTACATGTGAAAACTTGGCTTAAAGAACGAGGTATGTTTGTGCCACGTGGAGTGAACTGTATTTTGTGCAACAAAGCAACAGCTGTACAACATGTTTTCATTGACTGTTGATACGCTGTGTTTTATTGGGATATCCTTCAGATAACTTTAAAAAAGGAACTACCACTTGACACCTAATGTATTCGTTTTTAGTCTGTTCAAGGACATTGTCTCCAGTATGACCCTTCATGCTTTTAGGTGTTCATATCATATTGAGCTCATGTATGGATGTACGAAATGCTGGCCTCCAAGCGCCATCGGCTAACACCATTTTGTTGATGAGGCAACAAAGCTAAGAGAAGTGCTGGAACACAGAGCAGCAAGCGATGAAATGCTTAGTATATTAGACATATTCAAAGCGTTAAAAGTGTATAGGTAAATACAGCCAGCCTTCGCACGCTGGTGGGTCATGTGTGGCATATGTATAAAAATGTATTGACACTGCAATGAAGAAAAAAAGTGGTCAGTGTCTCAGCGTTAAACGCCTTGCATTCACGATTCAAGACGCAAGTTCAATTCCGCACACCAGAGTACTTTTCGGGCTTTTTTCTTTTTTGCGTTTTCATATATATTGATACGCAAACATATACGATGAAAACGGGTCGTCGACGCCGTAGCCGGCGACAAAATCCAGCCGAGAGTGTTCATGCAATTGGTATGGTAATAAAAACACAAAAACACCGTTCCGAAAAACGACACCGCGAAGAACAATTTCGAGCGGATTACCTAGTTTTTCTCTGTTCCCCAACTTGACGCGTCCGCCTTTCTAAGCTACTGTCTAGTTTCACAGGTACAAGCCACGTGAATTGAAAACTTACAGACGTTACGCACAAAACCGTGTCAACAAATTCTGCAGCCTCGTCACCTCTGCCATCTCGTGACCTTGTCAAGGTATCGAGGCTCTAGCTCTACCACACTCCTACTGTTGCCTCCCAGACGCACCAGGTCGTTGGTTTTGCCGCAGGGGATTGTGTTGCGTGGTTTTCGATGACATTCAAAGCATATAGTGGAACATATTGTAAAGAGGCGCTTAAAAAGACGATGGAAAAATAGGTGTTTGGGTGTAAGCTCTACTGTGGCTTGCAACTTAGTGTTATGGCCAAGTAACATTTTATCAGTGGTATATCTTAGAAGCGGCTTGTCTTGATTTTCTATAATATAATATAATGCTTCGTTAATAGCTTCCTTTATTGTATCATTGATTAGGCACGAAGTAAAAATAAGAACCTTTGGGTGCCTGCTGCTGGAAAACGTTATCAAAATTATTGCTGCGGCTTATGACAGATTTGTCATGTATCAATCTAGCTGGCGTCTTCAACGGGAATTGCTTTAGTTTGGTGAGAAGAAACTGCTGCTTGCTGAATGAGGGCTACTTGTGGAGTCAATGCGCATATTATTATTTCACAAGACACATTTAGCGTACATGGTCTTGCATTACACGTGACAACAAAACACTATTTTAACGGTTGGCCCATGAGGTAGACTCAGAATATGCGAGCTTCTCTTTTCAAGTGCAGGTGGCGTTGTACTTGCACGGATGACCCATACATTATTCAGGTATGGTACACAGAGTCCGCTCTTGTTGAAATACTGGGACACCGGTATCTGATGCACCGGCTAGATAATTACAAGTTAGTTTCAGGCAGCCATCTGCATTTTACAGGTGAAAACATTTGCTCCTTGTTTCTCGGTGTGCACATGATCTGTTGACCTCCCTTTGAAGACACCCTTATTAAGTCAAGGCGAAATGTTCGGTCACAAATGGCCGACGCACTTTATCATCCACCAATATTGCGAATTTTTTTCAGCGTAGCATCACTTACTTCACGGCCAAGAGCATGAGCAACGCAAGACGTCCTAAAGAAACGTGTGATGGTCGCTCCAAGCTAGGGTTCGACTCTAGTATGGCGACAATACTGCACACTTTTTGTTATCGAAGCATGCAACAAGCTCGGCTGCTGAGATGACTATTTGTGCTTTATTACGTTGGACAAATAGCAACAGTTATCCCTTAACGCATGCTCAAGCATGACTTTGAGGTGACATAATAGCACTAATCAAGATAATTTGCAGGCCACTACGCTCTTAACTATTTTGTGCTCTCTTGTCCCTTCGTTTGATCCCGCAGGTGTGGCGTTTGTTTTATCGACTGCCGCTGGCGTTTTCCTCTCCTACTTTAACATCCTTCCCTGCTTCTCGTTAACTTACAAGAGCGTACTCGTAAACTAACCTGTGTGTCTTGCTAACGATCCTCAGATGTTCATTACGTCGTGGGCACGAAGCATGGCTGGTTGTGAAAAATTTTAAGGAACAGCGAGCCAATTTACCGAAGCCATCGTGGCTTAAAATATTAAGCATTACGTACACCCATCACATATTAACGCAGAAGTCATAAGCGCGTTCGGCTCCTATCCACTTTTCTATACAAGCCTGCAAAGCTTGAAAGATTCATTCATGTGTAGATGCGAAAAAACTATCGAGATTGATACAAGGACGTCGAAGGTGGCGTCAGGTACCTGACCTCACGGGTCATATTGTGCGTGCAGGGAGCATTTTGTAATACTTTGTTTGATCGAATAGTGCACCAGTTTTGCTTTTTTTTAGCAGAGAACACTGTTCATCTCTCCTTTGCGAGGGCGTGTGCCAATGTTTTAGCAAAAAAAAACACGAAACGCCGTGTCCAGCTCAGCATGGCAACATATTCCAGGCAACGTAAATGTACTTCACTTCTGAAATACAAATACTTTTTCGAAATCTTTCTCAAAAAAGAAATTTGGTAGTAGCTCCAAGGTACAGCCATCATAATTTTTTTCGCTATACTGCCCATACTTGTCACCAGCACAATACATGCTGCCGTAACACAAACTTTAAACCAAGTATCGTTCCACGCAGCTCCAGGTGCACTCCAAGAGAGTGAAATTTGCTAGCCAACACGGACAGCCTCGAGGGATGCCAAACACCTGTAACGCCATTGTGCTTATTTATACGCAAACAACTGTATATTTTATGTGCATACCCGTATGCGCACAGTCAAAGGTGATTTACAAGTTGTCCGGCGAGTGTCGCAGCAGGTCTCTGCGAGCTGTGACCCTGGCACAAGAGACACCCCAGAAGGCATTCTAGGCCAGCTGATGAGCCGCGTAATAAATGCGCTTCTTTACGGCTGGCGTCTTGTTAAATAAATTTTCCAGCTTGCAGAGAAGTCTTAGATGTAGTCAAACACGATGCGAGCAAACGGCAATTGTAAAGGAGCGGAAACTCCTGAGGAGTAACACTTTCGAGTAGTGGAGTGCTGTTATATTGTGCCGCGCTATCAGTATTCAACTGAATAAGGCGACATCAAATTTTTTGTGTTCACAAGCACCTACATTACACCGGACTGTGTTTTCAGGGCAAACAAAACATGAAAAATACCGGAGACGGTACACTGTACAAGTTTTATCCCGATGACATGGTATGGTGCTCCGTATGACGGCTCTTCATGTGGTTCACAAATTTTCTTGACGCTCGCGGATGTTGGGCCATTTTGTTATTAACTGTTATGCAAGACCACTGGAATCGGAAATTGTAAAAGCATGACGGAAATTCCCCAGAGCTGTTTTACTTCAAATAACAAAAGTATCAATGTAAATAATCAAAGGCCTAACTTTCAGTCGTACTGCGAAAATGTTACAGTTTCGTAAAGTTTAATTCAGTTCAATTTACTTGTTGCAGTTACAAAAATTATTATTCACCCTGTTTTTTCTGACAAAATTGTGGCTTAGTTTTTTTGTTTTTTGTGAAAACAATACGAGTCACTCAGATAAGCGCACGTCTCTCAATCATCGGTATTAAAGAAGTCAAATAAAGATGAAGAATATCTTTTCGTAACGTTGTTGTCAAGTTTGTTTGTTCTGCCTCAGGAAGTTATTGGCTAATATGTGAATAACAGCAGAACAGAGATATACTGCAGCCTACCAAAAGGTGCATTTATGTGGCGGATTCATGCGTGTGTGTTCACTGCACCCAAATGCCTTCGAAAACTCAGGCATGTTCCTCAGAGGTACGATGCAGCGAGAACGGAATGGTGCATAGCGTTCGCCTAAGACGCCATGCTCAGCGCACCACTTCACACAGTGGTTGACGAAGAACAGTTGCTCCGATGTCATGTTGAAACCCACCAGCTTGACACTCTTGTATTTCTCGGGCAATGAAGCAAATGCCTCGTACGCTGTCCTGGTTCCAACAAAGTCAGCTAAATTTTCGGAGTCCATTGTGTCGTCTAAAACATTTTGCAGAGTTGTGGTCAGCTGCAAAAAATGGTCAGGCAACAATTACCATCGGTAGCCTGAATTCTGATTAAAATACACAAACTAACTGTAAGAAAACAACTGTCAAAATTGCTTATTATGGGAGCATCGGCAGATTTATGCGGGATTATTTCTCAATTTCTGACTGCATTTTACATTTATTCAGATGAGCTCTGTTGTATATAACTGCCCAGGCGTAGCCGCGCTCGTTGCGTTGGAATAATTAGATGACATTTTAGATTATAATGCTGTAGACGATTATCCGTAAGACAAGTGAGCGCTTCTGGAGACAAATGATACACGTGACACAGGTGTGTTTTCTCGTTTTTGTGTACCGCAATGTAAATTTTTAAGACCATGACACATCGTATGCTCCAACCCAAGGGTTTTCATGCGTACGAATGCGTCTATTTAGTTTTTAGAGCTTGAAAACTCTAAGAAGAGCAGTCCAATGTGGTGGTACTCAGACCCTTCCATATACAGTTTACACTCAGCATTGTTATTTATGAAAAGCTGTTCGTGTAACGAATCACCAGAGGTTAACTCCCAAAAGCGGATTGAAAGCATTCGAATGCGTAATATGACAAAGACAAAGAGGCCGTGAACGACAGCAGCACTACTATCAGATCAAACACTTATCAGGCAAAATCGAACATTTAAACTCGCACCACGTTACCCACTGTACATGCGAACCGTTTCATCCGCAATCCCAAACAAATTAACATGGCTGTATGGCAGTAGTTTATAGCGGTGTTTTACAGTAACATATATTTATATTTGGGAGAAAAATAACATGCAAGTTCGTTGCCTTTCAGCACACTCATCGCTGTAAACTGCGCAAAGTTCGTCGTGTGTATGAAACAAGAAAAAATTGATAATGGAATAATTGGAAGCGCAAACCAACGGACACAAGAGAAGAGACAAAAAAGTGCTTGTTTGTCTCTTTTCTTGTGTCCCGTTGGTTTGCGCTTCCAAATATTCCATTATGAATTTGTACCAACTAGCCCGCCTGTCTGCCCTACTGCGAGAAAAAATTCGCAGATCCTACGTACAGTGGGAATCGATGATATGCGAAGCATGAATTTAGTAATGTTGATATATGTCACACTAAAATTTGAACAACGTTACGAGGTGAAAGTAAATGATGCCGTACATGACTTCCGTGTCATGATTATCATGTTTGGTTGTGTCGTTTATTTTCGTCATCGTTTCCAAACAAGTGATACCAACTTTAGTATACGTCGAGCTAGCGAAAAGGCCGCGAGCCCGATATAAGCGTGATATGTTGTCATGTTCTCACATGACAAGCGTGTCAGGAATATCATGTTTGCACTAGTCGTATATTTCGTCATATAATGACATTACGTAACACCAAATTTATTATAAGTGGAGCTGGCAAAATCGCTGCGAGCTCATAGTGAAGGGTCCAATATAATCCAATGTAGCGTCAAAGTGCGTGCACGCTGAGCACAGCGATGCTAGGTTAACAAAACCTGAGCTCGAGCTCTCTAACGTGTAAAACCAGGTGCGACCAGCATCCGTCGGCGTAGCCCGATGGCAACCGGTGCGAAATGCGACATGCTGCATTTTGGGCCAATGCGTTACCCAGACGACATTCCAACTCCCTCCTTTCGAGACCGCGGAACACATGACGCGCTGAAATGCGCATGCGTCAAAGCAACGCAGCGCGGCGCGCACCTGCGAGTATATGGCAGGACCGGCGCCTGGCGTGGTTATGCCGGCCTGACCTAATAAAATGAACGCCCGCGAGCACGCGCACCGCGTCCCGTCGAAATGAATTGGCACCTTGACTGTGCCATGTAGTGAAGTTCTCACATGACACGCATCTCATTATTATCATGTTCTCACCAGTCACAGTTCTTTGTCACCCAATGGCGTCACGTAATACCAAGTTTGGCATATGTGAAGCTAGCGAAACGGCCACGAGCGCATCATCATTGAAGCATGTAGCCATATTGTTACATTACACGCATGTCAAGATTATCATGTTTGGATGTGTCATTTACCTATGTCTTCCGCTCGCGTCACGTAATACACAGTTTGGTACACGTGAAGCTAGCGAAACAGCCGTAAGCGCATCATAAGCGTAGCTTGTAGTCGTGTTGTTTTATGACACGCATCTCATGTTTATCATGTTTACACCACTATCATACCTTCGTCATTCTTTCACGTCGCGTAATACCAAATTTATTTTAGGGGAAGCTAGCGACACGGCCGCCAGCGCTTCGTGAGCGTGGCATGTAGTGATGGTGTTACATGACACGCATTTAATGATTATCATGTTTGCACATGTCACATACCTTCGTCATCCATTCACGTACTTTAATACCAAATTTGGTATATGGGACGCTAGCGAAACGGCCGCGAGCGCATCATGAGCGTGGCAATGTAGTCATGTTGTTACATGTTACTCGTAGTACGTAACCACCTGTGGCACATACCCGAAATAGGTATAACATTTGTCCTCCAAGGTGGTGCCGGTGAGACATTTCTTCTGTGCGTTGTTTAACAATAAAAAATAGTGCTCAATGTACATGCCAATGGCTGCTAATGGGGAATGAGAGAAAGGAGCTTTCGGTTTTTAGTCAACGCGCACGCGGCGATCCCCATTAGCAGCCATTGGCATGTACATTGAGCAATATCGGACAAGAAAGGGTTGCTACATTATACTCGCTGGGTGAAACCTCCTTAGTTTTAGAAAGGTTTAGCGAGCGTTAAGCCGCAGGGTCATGAATACCATGAACTAGTATATACCATGAATGAATTCGAGGTGGTTGAAGGGGTGAAGCAGATACGAAGCGCAAGCCGTAAGAACTAAGCTGAATCCTCCTGTCTCTCATTTCACATTAGCAGCCACTGGCATGTACATTGAGCACTATCTGACAGGAAAAGGTTGCTGCGTTATACTCGCTGGGAGTAACCTCCTTGGTTTTAGAAAAGTTTAGCGAGCATTGGGCCGCAGTGCCATGAATACAGTGAACTAGTATGTACCATGAACTCAAGGTGGTTGAAGGTGGGAAGTAGACCCGAAAAGCTAGCCGTAAGAAAGTGTGCGTGTGCCACCTCTCGTTTAGTCCTTGGAATGTCCACTGGATGGCGGTGCTTCTATATGGGGAATATATAATAAAAAGATGCGAGATGATGGGACTTGGAGTGTTGAATTGATGGACGAACGGACACACACACAGATGCATAAATGGACGAATGAACGGACGCAGAGGCGGATGCATGAACGAACGCACGGACGGGCGCACGAACAGACGCATGGACGGTCACACAGACGGACGCATGGACGGACGAATGTTTCGCCCCACTCTCCATCGTTCACTCCGTGGATATGCTGCCATTTTTTTATGTTAGAGTCTGTCGCTTGTGTTCGCCTTGCAATCATGTCATACCACACTAGTTTGCAACATACCATGTGAGCGCAACCACCACAAGAGCTTCAGGACGATAACATGTAAATTATGACATTCGTGACATACATATCATGATTTCATGCCATGACTAGTCAAATACGTTCTTCATACAGTCATGTTATGCCATACCAAGTTTGGTATTGATAACACTATCGAAATGGCCAGGCGACTTAAATTTGTAGGTGGCTAGATAGATAGATAGATATATAGATAGATAGATAGATAGATAGATAGATAGATAGATGAATAGATAGATGAATAGATAGATAGATAGATAGATAGATAGATATATAGATAGATAGATAGATAGATAGATAGATAGATAGATAGATAGATAGATAGATAGATAGATAGATAGATAGATATATAGATAGATAGATAGATAGATAGATAGATAGATAGATAGATAGATAGATAGATAGATAGATAGATAGATAGATAGATAGATAGACACGTTCAACGTCGCCAAAGTTCAGAAAGAAATACTTTGCATTCAATGTCTTCTGATCCTTCTTTTTTCTTGTCATATGCTTTGCTTGCTTCGACATGTTGCTAGGTGACGCACAGGTGACTCCTTCGCTAAGCGAAGTTCTTCTGTGCTCACGTAATGGCCACGCCTTTGGCTGAAACCGCCATGCTGTTTAAGTGTTGAGGCCGCAAACTAATTACCTTGGGTAATTCACAGTGGCAACGGCACGTCAGCATTTGCGTTTCCTGGTACAAAATTTGTGGTATTTCTTGGTTGCGCGCGCTGCTCAGGTAGAAATCCTAGGACAAGCAGGGACGACTACATGATTGATTGACATCGTCTATTGGAGGAGCGGCAGCCGTCCCAGCTGCTCACAAGAAAATGGTCTGCTCTCGAATGTAAGGTAATGCTCATGGATTTATATTCGCGTGCTCACTGCATTGTTTTGACGATCACGAATGTGCTGAGGTCTAAACATGTTCACCTGACCTTTAAACAGGCATCTTTATTCTCGTGAACTACAAGTTCTAACGCTGCTACCAAGGCTCTAAGTCGTGACGACCAGTAAGTACTATCGTGAGCAATACGGCTTGGAACACGCGACGGCATGGCTAATAGCCTACAAACCTAGATAGAGTGATACGTGGATGGCACGGACGAAAGATGAGGGGAAAGAAGGGCACTCTTCCACATATTGTCGGCACTTTCATTTCGGTAATGTTTCCGCAAAACCGCTGCCGATTGCGTGACAACGGCTACGATGAATGCTAATGCAAAACAAAAGAATTTCCACGAGAACAAAATAAAAATTGACCTGGCGTATTAAAATTTCCAGTGAGCATCACCTAGATATATTACAAGCATGGCGTATGCGCAGTGTCAGGGTACGTCACAGGCGATATCTCAGCTGCTACATACTATGAGGAGTCACTGCGTCAGGCAGGGTGCTATGATGTGAACTCATATCTCGGCTAGTGATCAACGACAAGCTCCCTCTTTGCAGCAGCGATGCAAAGAGGGAGTGGGCCAACAGCTCGCGGAAGCACTGAACCCTTTCCACTTTTTTTCCGACAGCAGTTGATGCAAATAAGCCGATAGTTCGAGGCTATTCGAAGTGTATTCGAGTGTTCAAACTCATATTGCTTACGATTGTACAATTGAGATAGTTCAGCCTACGAATAACAATCATAATGCCAAACATCAGAAGAGTCATCTACTCACAACAGATTTATGCGACCTTCGCACACAGAGTGCTCTTTCAGTGTAGTGCTTTTTGAAGTCTTCCGTCCAATAACTAATCTTAATGTCGTTAAGATCAAATGCGTGCATGAACTCGTGGCCAATCACCTGCAATATTAACAAGAAAGTGTCAGCGCACATCAATAGCAGCACATGAAATGTAATCTGTTCATGATGCGTGGATCAGTCAGCAAACAAATAGGTTTCGGCCACAATATAACTTATATCAAGATATTTAGGGGCACGTCGAAGAACCCCAGGTGGTCTAATTTGCGGAGCCTTTCACTGCGGTGTCTCTTATACTCACATGGGGGTTTTAGGACGTTACACCCTACATATTGTAACGCACTTTTCAATAAACTCTTTTAATAAGCTAACGTAGGCTGGGCGAACTTGTGCCCGAGAATTATAGCACAGCTAGATTGTCTCGAGGATCGCCTTCTGCCTCTTCTTCTACGTTCTTCTTTTTTTTTCAACCCGGTTCGCGCGCAGCTGGGTCCCGCAGGCTCGTGCATCGCAAATCATCTAGAAAGCACAAGTATTTGCTAGCGCGCGTAATTTGAAGTCACATTGTGTCATTGCCCCCCTTTCCAGAGTGCATCGTCCCGATGCTTGTGTCAAACTGGTTGCATGGCAGTCATTCACAAACCCTCGTCGGGGATGTCGTTAACGTCAAAGAACGTTGTATCTTCAGCGTTTCATTGCCTGTCGTGATATGGTTTCATCCTGACGACATGCACAGTTTCCGTGCGATGCCGCCGTCGGGATGAAATATCCTGTCCCTCTGGCATAACTGCGTAGTTGAGCGAGCCGACGCGGCGGAGCACTCTGTACGGACCGAAATAGCGGCGAAGCAGTTTTTCTGACAGCCCACGTATTCGTACAGGAATCCACACCCATACTCTGTCTCCTGGTGCGTACTGGACGTCTCTTCTTCGCAGATTGTATCGATGCGTGTCGGTTTTCTGCTGTTGGAGAATGCGATATCGTGCCAGCTGTCTAGCTTCTTCTGCTCTTTGTATGTAGTCGTGAACGTCATAGTAATTCTCGGGCGTCTCGTCAATAGGTAACATTGCATCTAAAGGTGTCGTTACCGTCCAGCCAAAAACAAGTTGGAATGGCGTCATCCGTGTTGTCTCTTGCATCGCAGTGTTATAGGCGAATGTTGCATAGGGTAATATTTTATCCCAAGTACGGTGTTCTATATCAACGTACATTGACAACATATCAGCCAGCGTTCTGTTCAGTCGTTCCGTTAGACCATTTGCTTGAGGATGATATGCCGTCGTTTTTCTATGACTGGTGTGCGTCAATTTCATGATACATTTCATCAGGTCGGCCGTAAATGCAGTCCCTCGGTCCGTGATCAACGCTTTTGGAGCTCCGTGCCGCAGTACTATGTTGGAGACGAAGAATTCGGCTACTTCAACGGCTGATCCTTTAACTAGAGTCGCTGTCTCGGCATATCTGGTTAAATAGTCGGTCGCAACTATTATCCACCGTTTTCCCGACGACGACGTAGGAAATGGGCCCAGTAAGTCCATTCCCACTTGTGTGAATGGGGCTTCTGGTGGTTCTATCGGTTGAAGGAGACCTGCTGGTTTTAGCGGTGGCGTTTTACGTCTTTGGCAGTCCCGGCAGGTTCTGACATAGTGTCGTACAGAGCTAAGCAACTTCGGCCAGTAGTATTTAGTGCGGATGCGTGCTAACGTTCTGCTTACTCCTAAGTGTCCAGCTGATGGATCGTCATGGCAAGCCTCCAAAATCTCTGGTCGCAGAGGTGAAGGGACGACAAGCAGGAATGTCGCTGTATTGTTGTCAAAGTTCCTTTTATACAGGATGTTGTTTCGTAGGACAAACGCTGACAAGGCGCGGACAAAAGGTCGTGGAACATCGACAGACTGTCCTAGTAGGTACTTGATCAAGAAGAGTATCTCAGGGTCGGATCGCTGCTGATGTGCCATCTCTGATGGTGTCACAGCTCCCAAGAAAATAAAATCTTCACCATCCTCGGTGGACGCAGAAGCAGCAGGTTGAATCGGAGCACGTGACAAGCAGTCCGCATCACTGTGCTTGCGACCTGACTTGTACACAAGCGTGATATCATACTCTTGTAATCGCAAGCTCCATCGTGAGAGCCGTCCACACGGGTCCTTGAGATTAGCCAGCCAGCATAGCGAATGATGGTCGCTTATAACTCGAAAAGGCCTACCATATAAATATGGTCGAAACTTGCTGATAGCCCATACCACGGCAAGGCATTCTTTCTCGGTCGCTGAGTAGTTCACCTCAGCTTTCGAAAGAGTGTGACTGGCATACGCAATGACTCGTTCTTGTCCGTTTTGCCATTGGATGAGCACGGCCCCAAGACCTAAATTGCTTGCATCCGTGTGGATATCGGTTTCCGCTTCCTCGTCAAAATGCGCCAGAACAGGATGGCTTTGAAGGCACTTTCGTAGTTCATTGAAGGCATCCTCTTGTTCGGCAAGCCATACGAAAGGCATTTCCTCTTTTGTGAGCCGTGTCAGTGGTTCAGCAATTTGTGAAAAATTTTTAACGAACCGTCGATAATAGGCGCAGAGACCTAAAAATCGCCTAAGAGCCTTTTTGTCTGTTGGCTTCGGAAATCTTGCTACGGCCTCAGTTTTTGCAGGGTCTGGGCGGACGCCTTCTGCACTGATGACATGGCCGAGAAAAAGGAGCTCACGGAAGCCGAAATGACATTTCTGCGGTTTTATCGTCAAGTCCACTGATTTGATCGCAGTGAGCACGGCCCGGAGCCTTTCCAAATGTTGCTCAAAGGTAGCAGAGAAAACTACAACATCGTCGAGATAAACCAGACATGACTGCCATTTAAGACCACAAAGCACTGTGTCCATCATCCGTTGAAATGTGGCGGGTGCTGAACAAAGGCCAAAAGGGAGTACCTTGAACTCGTATAAACCGTCCGGTGTCACAAACGCTGTCTTTTCGCGATCTCTTTCGTCCACTTCTATCTGCCAATACCCACTTTTAAGATCCAATGAGGAAAAATACCTGGCATTTCGCAGCCTATCTAGAGTGTCGTCAATTCTTGGCAGAGGATAAACATCCCGTTTGGTGACGGCATTCAGCTTCCGATAATCAACGCAGAAACGTAGGGTTTGGTCTTTTTTCCTCACAAGAACAACAGGTGACGCCCATGGACTTGATGAAGGCTGGACAACATCGTCTTTGAGCATTTCTTTAACCTGATTACCAATAGCTTCTCTTTCTTTTGGTGACACTCGGTAGGGATGCTGGTGTATTGGCCTCACTGACTAGTCGACAATGATGCGATGTTTAGCGACAGGAGTGCGTCGAACCTTAGATGACAACGAGAAACATTCGGCGAATTCCCTTAAAAGACCCTCTATTTGCTCTTTTTCGCTTGGTAGTAGGCCTGGCTCGATGTCGATGGCTGCAAGGACAGACTCCACGTCTTCGAAATCAGAATCATTGGTTTCAAAAGTTCGCAGCTCTGTAACCTGGACGAAATCATTCAGACTGGCGACGACGGTTCCTTTTGCAACGTGCTGCACCTCATTTCCAAAGTTTGTGAGTAGAACATTTGCACATCCGTCACGTAACTTAACAAGGCCTCGTGCCACGCAGATCCCTTTTTGGAGTAGTAAGGCAGTGTTGTTGTCAGCAAATCCTTCAAATTCACTGAATGCTTTGTTGTTTACTGCGACAGATATGCTCGACCTTGGCGGAACCATGACGCCATCATCTGCAATACAAAGGTAATATACGTTTTCTTCCGTTTCAAAGGTACCAATCGCGTGCCTAGTCGAGAATGAGACGGAAGATTCTCGCAAGTTAATTACAGCGCCGTTAGCTCGTAAGAAATCTATGCCGATAATCAAGTCTCTTGAGCATTCCGGCAGCACAATAAAACTGGCGACGTACGTGAAACCCTGTATTCCGATTCTTGCTGTGCATATTCCAGTAGGGTCGATGAGGTGCCCTCCTGTTGTGCGAACTTGTGGTCCCTTCCAAGGAGTCATCACTTTTTTTAGTATTTTAGAAAGTCCGCTACTCATCACTGAATAATCTGCGCCGGTATCTACCAGTCCGATGACTTCGTAGCCGTCAACGAACACACGTAAATCGGAAGCAACGTCACTATCGAAGCACCGGTTTCTGAATCGGTCGTCGTTCAGAGTCAGTAATGGAGGTTTTTCTGCATTAGCGTCGACAGCGGCCTTGCCTCCACAGGTCGCTGACTCTAGTTTTCCCGACGCGGGCTTGGGGAACGAGACCTTGGGGAGCTTGCTGAAGGTCGGGGGCTAGGCGATCTATACCTCCCCGTTGTCGTTGCCCGAGGTTGGTGTCGTTGGAAGCCACTTGAGGTTTGACGACCTGACAGGTATTCTTCAATTTCGAAGGGACGTTCACCATTTCGTGGTCGAGGTGCATTAACAGGAAAACCACGGAGTCCTGCCTGGTGGTAGTGGCACGTTCGGTAGAGATGACCAGGCTCCCCACAGTGGTAACACAGCGGTATCCTGTCGGGAGTGCGCCAGACATCGCTCTTCCTTAGTCTCCTCTCTGGCGTTGGCTGCAGGGTGCTCGGCGGCATTGGGTACTGCATAGGTGTAGCCGCCGCGACTTCCGCACGTCCTGGAGGTCCTCGTAGTAGCACATCAGCATACGTCATTCTCGTCTTCTGTTGTAGTGGCGGCCCTGGCTGTGCGTTGCTCGAAGGTTCGCGTACCACCTGCCTGACCTCCTCACGGATCACATCGGCCAGAGACGAAAGCATTGGAGCGTTCTGGTGAAGACGCTGCCTCTGCAGCTCTTCTCGCACAACAGACCGCACCAGCTCGCGTAGTGCTTCCATGCCGTTACCGAAGGCTGGTGGCAACATGTCCAAGGAAGTGACGATCGCATCCCGGTTGTATAACCTTGCTCGCTGTTGTAGCGTCCTTTCCATTGTAGTCGCCTCGGAACGAAACTCGGCGACGGTGCGCGGCGGGCTTCGAATTAGTCCGGCAAAGAGTTCTTGCTTCACGCCTCGCATCAGATGGCGCAGCTTCCTGTCTTCGCTCATATTTGGATCCGCTCGGTGGAATAAGCGAGACATGTCTTCCAGATACATGGCGACAGTTTCGTTATTGCGCTGATTTCTTGTCTGGAGCGCAGCTTCAGCTCTCTCTTTACGGTCTGTGTTCGGGAAAGCAGCAAGCAGCTCCCGTCGAAAATCATTCCATGACCGGAAGGTGGCTTCGTGGTTTTCATACCACGTTCGTGCGCTATCTTCCAGTGCGAAGTAAACACTTCCAAGTTTGCGCTCTTCCCCATATCCGTTAGCCTTTGCGACGCGTTCAAAGTGCTCAAGCCAGTCCTCTGAGTCCTCGTAGCTTTCACCGTGGAAAGGCTTTGGTAGCATTGGCTGGTTTACGACAATATTGGCTGGAGTGACCTGAGATGTCATGTCGGTTGCGTACCCGTTCACAGCCGTTGATGTTCCAAGCGAAGTCGATAAAGGTGAAAATTCAGGACCCTCACCACGTAGGCGTCGACTGCAGCGCTGATGAATAGGCGTCAGCTCGTTGGGTCGAAATCGCTGTGGTTCTGGACTGTGCTCCGTCACTCGAGAGGGGATTGGCATCACACCCAGCACTTCCACCAGATTTGTAACACACTTTTCAATAAACTCTTTTAATAAGCTAACGTAGGCTGGGCGAACTTGTGCCCGAGAATTATAGCACAGCTAGATTGTCTCGAGGATCGCCTTCTGCCTCTTCTTCTACGTTCTTCTTTTTTTTTTTCAACCCGGTTCGCGCGCAGCTGGGTCCCGCAGGCTCGTGCATCGCAAATCATCTAGAAGGCACAAGTATTTGCTAGCGCGCGTAATTTGAAGTCACATTGTTTCAATATAGTTGACCTATACGAAATTGTGGTGAAGTAAACAAAAGCGCACGAGTTAATGGTAGTAATTATGACACGGGTTTACCGTGAACGCCGACTACACCATCACGCCTGTATGGTAGCTAATAACTTGCTTTCAAATGCATGCCAATTTTATTTGGCAGAAGCGCATGCAATGCACACTGACGTTCACCTTAAGTAAACATTTTCGCGCTTTACTGCGCATAGCCGCAATGATTATAGTGCTAGTGGCAGAGTCATAGTAATGAACATGTAACGTTTCCTACATAGCAATCGGAGCATATAGGCAGCACAGCATCACTGCATGTCATATTGGCGAGCGCCGATCATACGTGTGCAATATACATTAACGGACAGCTAATCTAAATATGTGGGTGCAAGTCACGCACTAGTGGACACTGAGCTGCGTACTGGTAACACCGTTCCGCGCAAACTCTCGTTTAAACAAGCCTACTACTCAATCGCAATATTTCCAGCCAACCTTAATCACGACTGGTGGAAACGGGCCCGTCGTAGTTATCAATAACTACGAGAACACAGTTTAAAGCATCATATTTCATTACACATAGTTCAGTTCACGCAATGCCTTCAGCGCCTGAAAGAACTCGGCACCGTTACCCGAAATCACCCCACATTAGAATACACCAGTGAGAAGCTAGCCAGCACTACATTGCGCTAAGTTCTCCACCCGTGTGACCTAGCGCTAAGAAAATTGGCGTCAATCAGAATCGTTCAGCAATACCAACGCACTGCTTACAAAGAAGGCCTTGCTTTATTTGTGCAAAAACGTAACACGTATTGCGCGCATATGGTGTAATATGTATTAAAGAGGGAGAAGGGATTCGCTATTTTAGCTAAATCTACCTCCATTGTTTCTTTGACATCGTGCTATTTATGTCATGAGATGTCGTTCAAGTTATGTCATTTGATTCACTATTGTATATTTGTCCTGGATGCACTCAGAATGAATATTCTATCCAGCCAGCGTCACTGATGTATAAAGATGGACGAGCACCCAAGTGCAGTAGGATCGTTGAATATGTTCTTATTCCATTTGCATAATTTCCATTTCAATGAAGCTTCGTGTGTTCTACAAGCATAAAAACGTAAATATTTCAACAGTCGTTAACCATGTCTGCGTTTTAAATGCTTAAACTATCGATCCTGTGACCACCAATTGCTAGTCGCTTCATCGCATATCGCAATGTTTTTGAATGCTAGCGACACTTGCGATACTATTGCATACGTGCAACAAGTAGCTATGTTGATGGTAACAAAATGATGCAAAAATACCGTTTAGACTGCGATGTAAGAGTGCGCAACTGGGAATTCCAACTCATTTCCCTCATAGGTAATGATCAAATCAAGTGATTCTCTCAACTACTCCTCTACTTGCATGGAAGTGCTCAAACTATGCGTCTTCTATTTGTGCTACACTGTTCCGCATGAAAGAAGGAGGTGTACATTTAAGAGCTCGTTTTGTTTGTGAGACATCATAATAACAAGAACTAACAGACAATTATGCTAGGGAAATTATAGGGAATAATATTGATACGGGACTTTCTTTGAAGTGGGCTAGAGGGAAAAGAAGTGAGTGTGTTTTGTGCCAGGCCTGACTGCTGCAACCATCATCCCGCCTGTACAATAAACATCTCTCAACCGTAACATAATTGGTGGAGGATGCTCGGTAACGTTTTGGAGCACCGGACAAGTACGGCGGAAGACACACCCCTGAAGCTTCGCCGGAGCCGCAGACTCACAGGACTTCCACCGCTACCAGTCATCATGAATCCTGACGGCAAAATGCAACCAGCTGCGCCTAACACCTATGGACACCATTACAGGAACCCGCGCCCGTTCTGTGGGAAACCTTGAGAGGACGTCGATGAATGGCTCAAGCACTATCGGCGGGTGAGTCTGTATAACCACTGGGACACTACCGGCCAGCGCAACTACGTACCACTTTTTCTTGAGGGAACCGCGTTGATGTAGTGCGAGAATCAAGAGGAGAATTTGACTACGTGGGCTAATTTCATGGACGAAATCAAAAAGTGTCTTGGACATCCGACCATAATAAACAAGCGTGCTGAGCAGACCCTGAGCCAACGTGCTCAAGTCGCTGGGAAGAAATGTACGATGTATATTGAACAAGTTCTCAAGTTTGCAAGAGTGTGGACCCACAAATGACTGATGAGGATAAGGTCGGGCATCTCCTTTGGGCATTACGGAGGATATCTATCACTACCTTGTAGGAAAGCATGACGTGCAGTTGGCCAATGATATCATCCGACCTTGCCGAACATTTGAGGCCCTTAAAGCTCGGCGCGTTTCAGCAAAGTTTGGTAGACTCCCCAACGTCCCAACGGTCGCAAACATCGACGTAGTCCCTTCACCCAGCGATCTGGCGTCAACAATACGAGAAATGGTGCGCGAGGAACTTGATCGGTGGAACGCTGCGGCGCCATCGACAGCACATGGCCACGGTTCTTATAAGCCATGCGGTCCCCCGCCTGCGTCCATCAACGCGGCGGGCTTCGTCGACTCAAGGACGCCGGTACAGTTGCGTCGTCATGCCTATAGGTCTGATCCGCAACACGACTCCATGCAAAGGTCACCCCCCAATAAGGCAGCGTGGCAAGATTATCCCGTTGACCATCTTCAACAGCGAGTGGAGCATTAGGCACCTGTGTGCTTTTACTGCGGCAATCGTGGACATATAGCCCGCTTCTGTTCAGAGAGGCATCAGTTACCTCTGCCGCAGTATCAACAACCCTCGGCATCTTCACGGCACGCAAGTTCTCGGAGAGACTATCGCTTACATCCCAAAGGCTACTACCGAACCGACTTCCAACAGACCTTCCGTAGCGATTCGCCGGCTTCTGTGTGGAATGTGACACCACCAGCCTCCTCCCGCCAGCATCGCGGTCACCATCACCAGGTCGTCGGCATCTCACTTCTCCTCCTCCGCCGGGAAACTAGACGCCGCGACCGATGGAGGTGATGTCGCCGGACATTTTTCACTGCGTACAGATATGCTTTGGCCAGTTTCCATGCTACAAAATAGGGTCAGTATTCTTACAGATAGTGTCCCCACGTCTGCCATAGTCGCCACAGGAGCAACTGTTTCCGTCATGAGCAGAAATTTTAGTAAGCCTACTAAGTTTTTCAATCATTCAGTAAACCAACAGTTTCACCAACAGCAGATAGCAGGTACACGTGATACACTTGTTGTTCCAGTTCTTTGGCTGCTGTAAAATAAACTTTGCGTGGCCCATTTCGTGGACTACGTTAGTGGTTTTTGTGAAGAGCGCACGTGATGCCAACAGACTATCGCAGCTGTTGATGACATAGGTTTACCGGCCCAGTCAATGGCTCCAAGTGCCTGTTGATGTTTGTGGTATCACAGCAGATAACGTTGGCGTTATAGTTCACCCAATTCAGCTGAGCTGCGCGAAGAAGGACGTGGTTGTGCCGCATTGCGTGATTTCTGCAAGTACTGGCAAAGCCTTGGTATGGGTGGTGAACTCCTCTATCGAGCCGATTTTACTGGCTGGTGAAATAAGGATGGCTGTGTTTGAATTCAACGTCAGGAGCAACGTTAACATTGCAGTCAATAGCAACAACAGGAAAAAGGAAAGTGCGTCTGATGTGGTTTGACCTGGTCATTACATACTAATGAATATGATGAATAAGTCACAATCGCCAGAGAAGGGACAAGCGTTAGTTCGAGTCCTCTCCAACCATGCATCCGTTTTCGATTTTGCACTCAATAGCCGCAAAATTTCTGCCCCACCTTCACGCACTCGTCATACGATTGATACTGGTTCCGCCCATCCCATTCGTCGGAGACCATACAGAGTTGTTCCGCGGGAGCGTAAAGTTCTTGCTGAGTAGGTGGAAGAAAAGCTGTCTAAGAAAGTTTACAAGAGTTGTCTACCCCTGGGCAGCACGAGTTATACTTGTAAAAAAAAAGAAGATTCTGTGTAGATTACCGGCAGCTCAACTCAGTCACAAAAAAGACGTATATCCGCTTCCCCGCATCGATGCCTTTATCGATTATTTGCACTCTGCTTCGTACCTTTCTTCCATGGACTTAAGATCGGGATATTGTCAAATTCTCATGCACTCTGCCGATAAAGAACAAAACGGCTTTTTTAACTCCAGGTGGTTTCTTTGAATTTAACGTCATGCCACTTGGTCTATGTAACGCTCCAGCTACCTTTGAGTGCTTTATGGACGCACTTCTCCGTGGTTTTAAATTAAAAGTATATCTTTGCTATGTTGATGACGTTGTAATCTTTGGCCTCACGTTCGAAGAACACAATTGTCGACTTGATGTCGTTCTCACGTGCCTTGAGAAAGCAGCACTCACCTTGAATTCCAAAATGTGCCATTTTCGTGATCGTGAAACTCTAGTTCTTGGCCATCTCGCAGACAAACCCGGTGTTCGGCCTGATCCCCACAAAATCATCGTGGTCAGCACTTTCCCTCAACCACGCTCGCTACGAGAACTCCGAAGCTTTCTGGGCCTGTGTTCGTATTCCCAGCGCTTTGTTCCTATCTTCGCCGATGTTCCTGAGCTTCTTACTCATCTGCTCAACAAAGACGTACCCCTTCAAGTGGACGAAAGAGTTTGAGTCATCGTTTTCGCAGCTGAAGCTTCTACTCAATTCTGGGCCTATTCTTCATCATTTTGAAGCATCAGCCCCAACTGAGGTTCACAGCAACGCAAGCGGAATTGGTGTCAACGCAGTATTAGTTCAGCGTCACGGCACCGCTGAACATGTCATTTCCTACGCGAGCTGTTCTTTGAGTAAAGCTGAGCGCAATTACACTGTTACAGAGCAAGAATGTCTGGCAGCAGTCTTCGCCATGCACCAAGTTTCACCTGTGCATCTATGGCCGCCGATTTTCCATCGTCACAGACTACCACTCACTTTGTTGGCTCACTGGTCCACGAGATCTAACTGGTCGTTTTGCACGATGGATGGGCGCTCTGTTTGCAAGAATATGACTTTGATGCTGGCTTCAAAAGTGGCTGCCGTCACATGGGCGCTGAATGTCTATTGCGACTTCCTCTTCCCACGACTGAATGTGACGCCGACAATTTAGACGACTCTCTGGCCACTCTTAACTCACGTTTTCCAGCTTTGGAAGCGTTCCGTACAGAACAACGTCAAAACCGTAGTCTGGCTCTTTTTTCTCATCTGCCGTCGATAAGCTGCATCACAGCCCGTGCGTCATGCAGGATGTCATTCTTTACAAGCGAAATTTCGCTGCAAAGGGCGCCGGCCTTCTTTTGGGGTTCCCTAAATCATTGCGACCCAACGTGCAGCAAGATATGCACGACGATCAAACATCTGGGCATATGGGGTTCGCCAAGACATATCACCGTACACTGAAACGTTTCTACTGGCCCCGCATGCATCAGGGTACAGCTAAATACGTGGCCAGCTGTGAGCATTGTCAACGGTACAAGAGTCCAGCAAGTGCGCCGCCAGGATTTCTCCATCCCTTACCGCCTCCATTTTTTCCCTTCGAGGTCGTCGGTATTTACTTGATGGGCCCTTTTTCACGATCTATCACTGCAAACCGCTGGATAACAGTCTGTGTAGACCACCTTACTCGGTATGCTGAAACCGCAGCAGTCTCCGTCGCAACAGCCGATCACGTTTGTGATTTCCTGCTACGCTACAGCATCCTCCAGCATAAGCCCCCTCCTGTCATCATCAGCGACCATGGCCGGCAGTTCGTAGCCGACGTCGTGGAAGAGTTGATTCACCAGTCTGCTTCCCAGTTTCGTAACACCACTTCATACCATCCACAGATGAACCGTTCGACTGATCGTGTCAACAGGACGCTCATTACATGCTCGCTATGTACGTTGATTCCAAGCATAAAAACTGGGACGACGTTTTACCGTTTATGACCAACGCCTACAATACTGCACTGCAAGAGACCACCGGGTTTATCCCGTTTACCTTCTCTACAACTATCGACACAATTCTCTCGTTTTCAGAGCAAGTAAACTCATCCCTTGCAGAGACACTCTGTCACGCACAGGAGGCACGGTGCATCGCGCGTCTCCGGTCTTTCGCAGCCCAAAACCGTTCAAAGGCTCGCTACGATAAGCGACATCGACGTGTGTCGTACAGCGAAGGTGATATGATGTGGCTGTGCACTCCATATCGCAAGAGTGGTTTGTATCAAAAGTTTCTGGCCCGCTATACAGGTACCTTCGTCGTTTTTTCGTGCCTTAGCGACGTTACGTACGTGATACCACGCCTCACATTTTCTGGCCATCGCTCCAGGAAAACTGACGTCGTACATGTCGCCTGGTTGAAGCCATACCACGCGCGACCCTGACTAACTCGCCCAGTGAGCATCGTCTGCAACGGTGGAAACGATACGGGACTTTCGTTGAAGTGGGGTAGATGAAAAAGAAATGAATGCGTTCTGTGCCAGGCCTGACTTCTGCAACCATCTATCATCCCGCCTGTACAATAAACGACTCTCACCCGTGAGAATATTGAAATATTGGAAGAAGTTGTAAACAAAACTGCACGAAAAGATGACTTGGCCAGGGCATGGGTCAAACCTGTGACTTTAGAATAACGCGTCCGATGCTCTACCAACTGAGCTACCATGGTGGCTATCCCTAGGTCCACATTACAGGTTAAATACATGCATATAAACTTGAAAGAGGTAGTCAGCGCCACCAGTTGCCGTTATGGCGACTGTAGACAACATCTGGTAAGGGGCGTAGCCAGGGGGGGGGGGAGGCGCCTGGGGCCTGTGCCCCTCCCTCCTTTACTTTAGCAATTGCGCAAAGAGCAAAAATTTTCCGTTTTATGGAGGTGCCCTCCCCAAAATCAAAGCGTCCCTCCTCTCGCTCTCGAAAACATTTCTTGCGACGCGCCAGCTCCTGTTGAATAACTGCTGGCGGCGCTGACTGATGATTCCTTGTGTATACGCACGTTTACACTCTATCATGTCGACGGTGGTATAGCCGACACAGTAGCTCAGGCGGTAGAACAGTCCACACGTTCTTCGAAGGTTGCAGGTTCAGTCCCTGCCCAGAGCATGTTTTCTTTTCGTCCACTTCTCTTTGTTCACAATCCAATGCCAATTATTTCCAATACTTCTATATTATCCCCTCTACCTTTGTTATTACCATTATGTGTTCTCATTATTTATGCTTCTCACGAAAACAAGCCCTTAAACGTGAATTTACTTCCCTCATTCGTAGCGAGGGTCTGGATCTGGCAGACTTGGTGCCTTGAGACAGCATAAGAGGAATAATTAGTGAGCCGCCAGATTGTAGTAAGGTCACATGCTATACGTGCACCAATAGGCAAAAAATAAAACTTGGCTTATCACGTCTCATGATTTTTTAAGAATCGGCGTAACACGAAAGGAAAACGTCTGCTCGCACAGATAGTTGAGTGTTCATAGGGCATTGTTTCATCAGAAGGGCAAAGAAATAAAATGCTATAACAATGAATTACGATGTCACGCAAAGAACGACAAGTATCTCGAAACTTGAGGCGCACACATGAAGCAGGAAGAACGCACGAAATAAGCATACACACTGCAGGACGAACGCGGACAAACTACTGTCCCAGCTTGACACTTAAAGCACGCTTTTTAAACAGAAAGGCGCACGAAGTGAATGCACAGGTATACACAAGACGAGTGCGAACAACTGTCACCATTCTTGGCTCTTGGTGTTTGAGCAGCGCGCTTTTTTCGTAAGAGCGGCGGTGGCAGCGAGCCAAATGACGGTGATGCTATTTTTAACCCTTGCAACTTTTCAGCAAACTTGCGGTGAAAGCACAGGAGGTACAAAGCACCCGAATCTTGAGATAGGCGTGCGTGCGAGTGAGCCACCTAGAGAGCACGTGCACGCGCTTTAACCACTCCATGTGGAAAGAGAGAAACTTTTTAGTTTAATCATAGAAAAATGTCGGGTTGCGCTCATAGTTCAGAGCTCCAACAGCCGCTGCTACGACCCACGCCCGCAGAACCAGCGCCCGCTGGCTACTCCAGCTTTCATCACGCAGCATGTTTTCCCAGTCTTGTAGGGTAGGATTAGGAGAGGAGTTGGCAAAGCGCCTGGCAGGCGGACGCTGACATTCCAGCGTTACGTGAAATAATGTCGGTACCACTCCACAGCCAGGGCATTTGTCAGGGTAAGAAGTGGGATGAAGGATGTGGAGGAAATAGAGGTTCGGAAATGTGGTCGCCTCCAGTTGACGCACCGAAGTTGCATCTTCTCGTGTGAACGTGTGGTGTGGTGGAGGGTACCAAATGCGTTCTCGGCTATAGAAATCAAAAGTGTCTCGTTATTCTAGAAGTTCGCTGTTTGTGTTCTCCTCATCTGGGTTGGACAGCTCTTCCTCCGGATCCCGGTTAGTGAGTGATCGGGTAGCTGCAGGAACGCAGTCATGACCGGGGAGAGAGGCGTTCCCAGAGTCCTGACAAGTCGGAACTTGTGTGGCGTGTGAAATGCGGTTTTCAAAATTCGATGCGCATGTGCTGTGAGACAATACGCCATGTAAAGGTGCGGCAGGTATCCTTTGAGTCTGTGAAGATTAGAATAACATCGGTGTGAGGAAGGTTTATGGCATCGCCAGGATGATGGCAAACTCATCACACTCAAATATGTTCTTAGTAGGTACGCTGATTGAGGCTACTACGTCGTGATCATTGTTCACCACTGCTCCAACTGTAAAACTGCGGAAGTGTTGTCTAGCGACATCGCAGCATAAGAGAGTGTTTGGAAAAGACTGATTTATGAGGCGCGTGAGGTTTTTCACCCTTGCCCGCCGCCGCTGAGCGTTGCGCTCAGGGTGTATATTGCGTGAAAGTGGCGCGACTGTAATTCTTGCTCAGAAGTTAATGGGTAGCTGTTTTCCAGGTATGCTGTATCCACATCGAGTCGCAGGGTACCCTAGCCTGATGAGTAGCTGCTCTCCCACTTGCGTGCTGCGGAGTTTTCGTAGCTGACTATTACGTTGAGCTTTGGTTAGTTTCTTCAAGTTTTTGTGTACACCCATGGCTAGGAGACGGTTGGCGGATGCGTACGTAGGTAGTCCAACCACCGCTTTGACGGCTATACTAAGGAGAATGTCCAGTTTTCTCTCTTGTGCAAGTGTTAGGGTATAATAAGGAACGTTGTAGGTGATGCGACTTACTATGCAGGCATTAACTATACGTAGAATGTCTTGCTCCTGAAGTCCATGCCTTTGGTTGGTGATGCAGCCGATCATATACGTGGTTTGAGAAACTTGGTGATCTGATTGTATTCTCATGGTTTGTGTTGCCTTGAGATGAGATCAGCTTGTATATGAAGACCAAGGACGCGGAGTTTTTGTGCGCAAGAAGTTACATGGAACTCTAAAGTGACTGTGATATGCGGGCTGTTGTCGGGCTTTCGCTGGGGACGACGAATGAGTAGAAGTTTCGACTTATTTGCAGAGCACGTTATACCACCTGCTCGTGCGTATGCTTGAACCATATTTACTGCTTCTTGGAGGGCAACTTGTATTTGTCCGTCTGAGGCTATGATCACCCTTATAGTAACGTCGTCCGCGTATAAAGCATGCCGCAGACTTGGAATGGTGGCGAGTAGAGGTGGTAACTTAGACATGGTGGTGTTGAAGAGTGTAAGGGATAGCACAAATCCTTGTGGTGTGCCTTTCCCCGCGAGCTTGATGATGTAACTGCGAAGAGAGCCAAATTCCATGATTGCCGTTCTGTTTGTGAGAAACACTTTTACACTGTAGTAAACTCACCGTTCGCAACGTGTCAACGCGAGATTCACCAGTATTAGGTCATTGGAGACGTTTTCAAACGCACCGCGGATGTCCAAGGCAAGCAGAGCTCTAGTTTGCGCAGAACTGAGCCTGTCCATTACTTCCTCTTTTAGTTGGACAAGTACGTCTTGCGTGGAAAGATGAGGCTAATACCCAAACAATGTGTCCGGAAAAACCTCTGGGCGTCAAGATATGGTTGCAGTCTTTGAAGGACGGCGTGCTCCATTAATTTACCGAGGCAAGACGTCCACGAGATTGGTCCGGGTTTCCAAGCTCTCGGGGTTTTCCGGACTTAGTGTTAAGTCCGGAAAACCGGAATTAGTTCCGGAATTAGTGTTCCGAAATTAGTGTTCCGGAATGTGAATGTTCCGGAATTAGTGTTATTTTGGCATCTCTCCATTCCTAGGGTAACGTTCAGGATTTTCAATGAGTGTTGTAAAAATCTGTGAGGTGCTCTAGATCTTCGCAGTTGTGGTTTCGTACGAGAGAGTATTGGATGTTTTCTTTCCCTGGAGCTGTGTTGTGCTTGATATTCAGAAGAGCAGCTCGAACTTCGTACAAAGTTATATCAGCATCCAGAAACGTTGACTTTTTATATATAGTTTTTACATTTGGCTGAGGCACTGCAGCGATGTACTTTTTTTGAAGCGCCTGTAAGATGCTGTGGTCGTCCCCTACCTGCTTGTGAAGAAGTATTTTGATGGTACTGATGAGGTGGGACTCGGTACTTTTAGGGTCAACAAGGGCTCTTAGTATCGACCACATGCGCACAGTGCTTAGTGTTCGATTAAGTGACTTACAAAAGTTCTGCCAATTGTTCCTTGCGAGCTCTGTAGCGTTGTTTGGCTTGCAACGTGAGTTGAGCGATGCGAAGTTCAAGCTTGCAGTTGTGTCTCTGCCAACGCCAGCGTTTTATGAGGCTTCTGGGTGCTTCCAACAGGTGTAGAAGGTGCCTGTTGACATCTGAAATTGCGGGTATAGTGCTTACCCTCTTGGTTGCTTTATCAAGGTCAGCTTGCAGGCACTGTAGCCATTGTTATAGAGGTGCCCCATTGTTTCAGTCTGAGCGTGTTGTTTTCTGAATGTATCCAAGTTAGTGAGATGGACCTTCAGCTCTGCAGCACGGGGGTTGGATATGTGCATTGTATAGGAAATGATGCAATGATCACTGTGGAGGTAGGCACGCATAGCCACGCGCGTGCTGGCGCGGCACGACTACCTTTGAAGCTAGCTCGCCAACTGTGCGTCCGTCGTCACACCTCGCTACTGATGACGAAAACGCGCTCAAGTTGCTGAGCTCTGATGATTCCCAGCGGCCCCTTACTCATAGATACGGCTCACCGTTGAGTGGTTTGCGAAGGTTCGCTATGGGCTTAGTGGTTAGCGTCGCGCACTGATGAGCACGAGGTCGCTGATTCAGCGCCTCTTTCTAGAACACTTCCTTCTCGTATTTTCTGTATAATCTGTATTTACATACATTGCAACGTCATATCCGAGACGAAAATACATCAAAGGAACCGTGGTGGGCACCAGCATAAAATAAATCAGTTTTGTGGAAAAGGAGTCTCTCACACTTGCCATAATGGCAATAGTTGGTGCTGACTGGTTCTTCCACCTTTAAATGCTCATGTATACCATACAATGTGGACGGGGGGATAGCCGCCGCGGTAGCTCAGTTGGTGGATTATTCGACGCACTATTAAATGCGAAGCATTTCTCAGCGAACTTCGGCGACATTGATCGTATCTATCTATCTATCTATCTATCTATCTATCTATCTATCTATCTATCTATCTATCTATCATCTAGCCACCTACGACTTTTACTCCTGGCTGTTTCGACAATAGTATCGATACCAAACTTAGTATGGCACACTATGACTGTATGAAGAATATATTTGACAAGTCATAACATGAAAATCATGACACGTGTATCGTGAATGTCATGATTTTAATTTCATGGCCCCGGAACTCTTGCGCTGGTTTCGTTCACATAATGTGTTGCAAAATTGGTACAGTATGAGATGATTGCATAGCGAACACAAGCGACACACCTTAACTTGAAAATCATGACATGTCTGTCATGTAACAACATGACTACATGCCATGCTCTCCACGCGCTCGCGGTTGTTTCGCTAGCGTCACATATACCGAATTCGGTATTACAGTACGTGAATGGATGACAAAGGTATGTGACTGGTGCAAACATGATAATCATGAGATGCGTGTCATGTAACAACATGACTACATGCCACGGTCATGATGCGCTGGCGGCCATTTCGCTAGCTTCACTTATACCAAATTTGGTTTTACGAGACGTGAATGGAGGGCGAAGGTAGACTATTGGTGCAAACATGATAAACATGACATGCGTGTCATGTAACAACATCGCTATGTGCTACGCACATTATGCGCTTCCGGGCATTTTGCTAGCTTCACATATGCCAAATTTGATATTACGTGATGCCAATCGATGACGAAGGTATGTAACTGGTGCAAAAATGATAATTTAAGATGTCTGTCATGTAACAACATGACTACATGCCGCAGTCTAAGCACCAATACATTCCAACGTGACGCGGCGCGCTTGCTCGCCGGTGTTCATTTCGTCGCGTCACGCCGGCGTTGCCACGCCACGCACCACTCCTGCCATATATTCGCAGTTACTTTGACGTTAAGTTGCTTTGACGCATGGCGTTAAGTTGCTTTGACGCATGCGCGGTTCAGCGCATCCGGCGTTCCTCTGTCACGAAAAGAGGGAGACACAGTGTTGACTGGGTAACGCATCGTCGCGAAATGCAGCATGTCGCATTTTGCGCCGGTTGCCGTCGGGCTGCTTCGACGGACGCTGGTCGCGTTTGGCGTCAGAATATAGAATGCTCGCGTTTTGCTAACGTTGCATTTCTGTGCGCAGGGTGCGCGCACGTGACCGCTACATTGAAGTATAATGGACCCTTCGTGATGTGCTCGCGGCCATTTTGCTAGCTCAACATATACGAAATTTTGTGTTACGTAACTTCGTTGGATGACGAAAGATATGGCTGGTACAAACATGATAATCCTGACAAGCGTGTCATGTAAGAGCATGGCAACATACCAGGCTCATAGTGTGCTGGCAGCCGCTTCGTTAGCTCCACATATACTAAATTTGGAATCACGTGGCGTGAATAGTTGACAATTTTAAACGACACATGGAAGCATAATAACCATGACACGTAAGTCACGTACGGCATCATTTACCTCGACCTCGTAAAGTTGTGCTGATCTTAGCGTGAAATATCAACGTTTCTCACTTGTGCTTTGCATATCACTGAGTCCCACTGTACGTGGGAACTGTCAACTTTTTCCATGGTTGCAGGTTCTGTCCCTACCCACGGGAGGTTATCTTCTCGTCTGCTTTTTGTTCTTCCCAATACATTACAACTACTGCCAATATTAATATTCGAATAACCTACCCTTTAGTTTTCAAAGCTGCATTTTAGTGCCAAATATTATTATTCCGTATGCGCTATTGTGCTTTCCAGCCTTCTGCGCACTACGCTGCTCTTAGAACTCGGTATACAGCGAAACAAAATTGACCGAGTAAAACATACTGCTTCCTCAAACTAGTGTCACAAAAAATATGCGTGCTTACCATTCCAAGGCCACCATAATTGAGGGATAGTGGCCCATGAAGATACACAACAGGACTACGCATAATGCCTGTTGGTATTCTAAGCGTTTCTTCGCCCGGTGTGTAATAAGCGTTGGCCTCGTCTTCTCTGTACAATGGAGTTGCCTTGTCGATCCAAAAATAGTGAGCTGAGTGAGAGAGGGCCCTTATCCACGTTGGGAAATATCTGTCCAGTGGAACATCGGGGTACGGTTCTGCGGCGAACGATGAACGATTATTTTAGTAAAAGACACGTCCAGCCACGGCACACATATTGCATAAAATCGAGGATTAGTGTATCACAAGAGAGAATATAACAATGGGAAACATGATATCAAAGGTATCGCAGCATAAGAGGGAACTATTATATGTAGTAGACTCTATCTAGCCAGTCGAGCTATTGGGGACATGATCTAGCATTAGGTGATGAATATACCAGCTGCTTATTGGAGAACAGCGATTATTTTACCTGTATTCGAAGTGGTTCAGTGCGTGGCGGCGCTAATATGTCATCGTTGGGTAAGTTTCCTCGCTGCCACGAAATATGAATGGTAGTTGAGGACCAATATAACCTAACGGTAGTTTACGCTTTTACATTCATGCAGAACGTAGGTCACCTACCAGAAAGCTGAAGGTTCATTTACCATTAGACGGCACGGACGAGATCGAGTAACGAGAGGTCACTACAAAGGTATGTAAGAGATCCGGAAGTGAAGTACACACACGTTTTTCATCCACCAAACGCCTAAAATATACTTTTCGCGCCTTGGCAATAGAAACCGGTAGCTCTGAAAGCGCTTATTTGTGTATTTTTTACACTTCACACGGCGCGAATACCAAATTCAAGAATTTTTGGGTCTATTGAACTAATTCTTCCTAATAAGCACTTCACTGTAGTGTTCAATGATTAGTCAACGTGAACTAAACATCCGACAAGGGGATTTAGTGCTCAAAGTATTTGGCTGCAGAGCCTAATGTTGCGGTTTTGATCCCGTAAGCAGCGCTGACATCACAACGAAGCAGAAATGTGAGAGGCTCGCGTGCCGGGTGAAGTCAATGCACGCTAAATAAAACCGCATGGTTGCAATTTTCGGAACCCTACATCAAAGCGTACCGCAGAGTCATAAAGTGGTTTGACGCGTCAGACTTGATTGATTGATTGATTTGTGCGGTTTAACGTCCCTAAACCACCATATGATTATGAGAGACGCCGTAGTGGAGGGCTCCGGAAATTTCGACCACCTGGGGTTCTTTAACGTGCACCCAAATCTGAGTACACGGGCCTACAACACTTCCGCCTCTACCGGAAATGCAGCCGCCACAGCCGGGATTTGATCGCGCGACCTGCGGGTCAGCAACCGGGTACCTTAGCCACCGGACCACCGTGGCGGCACGCGTGAGGCTTCAGTATCTTTTGGGTCATTAACCTGAAATAACAAATAAGACTTTGAACAAAATTTCTTTTAACAAACACTTCTGAAAGGTAATATTACTGCTTTGGTTTGAAACAAAATTGTTTCCTCCAGGCATTCGCTGTAAGTGCAATCAATTCAGAACATGTAGTCATCTTACTCACGACCCTATGTTTATGATAACGCGGCACACCACGCTCAATTCATGCAACATATCACACCAATGTTCCTGCGAAATGATGATATGTGGCGTTTAACGTCCCTAAACCACCACATGACTGCGAGAGACGCCGTAATGGAGGGCTCCGAAAATATCGACCACCTGGGTTTCTTTAACGTGCACCCAAATCTGAGCTCACAGGCCTACAACATTTCCGCCTCCATCGGAAATGCAGCCGCCTGCGTCGGGATTCGATCCCAGAACCTGTGGGTTGACAGCCGAGTACCTTAGCCACTAAACCACCGTGGCGGGGCAATGTTCCTGGGAAAAATCTTTAAAAGGTTACTTAGTGACGTTTTCATTGTCTAAATCATTCTGCCACTATGATGCATGCCGAAGCGGGAAACTTCTGAAAGGCTCATATTCAGGAAAAATCCGGAGGGTCTGAGCTTGCAAACGTTAGATACTCCATATGCGCATAAATCTGTGTGCAGTGATTATGGATGGAAATTTAGGAATGTAGGCTTAGTGATGCACGTGGTTCGGATGCCAAAGTTTAAGCCTGTTTCACATGCGAACGGCGGCGGTCGCGGCGATGAGCGGCGGGAAGAGGGGGTTCATTTCACCAATGCCTCCTTTATTAAAATGCCTGACGAATGGCAAGTGTTGCCAGCGGAGTCGTCCTGCTTTCAGTTTTGAGTAAGCGCCGCGCAGTGGCGCTCTCGACAGGCACTGTTATTACGGCGTTTTTTACTTGTGGCTTCTAGGGCCGCGTCATTCGAGAGTTATTCGATATCTGAAATTATGCATTACTATTTCAGAGGCCATGGAAATTGTCAAGTTGTTGCACCGTGCGCCATAGGTGACGCTAAGTTTAGACTAAGAGTAATCGAAAATGAAGGAGGGAAACGGTGTGGCAGCTGTTTTCGTTCTCGCGTGGCAGGCATCTAAATAGAGTCGTTGGTTTCACATGCACCGCTGTTCTTGCGTGACGCCTGCTTCTTTGGCGGGCAGTGTTTCCCGCGGAACGCGTCGGCTAAACGCTCTTTTCAGTCGAAGCTAAAACCATGCTTCGCTCCAAGTATCATTCCTTTGGAAGCGATGTACGGTGAGGTTCTTCCTCAATAGCCACTCTACTTTGACGCGTCTGCACACTTATTGAACTATGTGTAACGAAAAAATTTTCAATAAATAACAGTGTTTGCAGTCACTTTTTGTTTTGGTCTGGATTTTTAACGTGTGGTTCTTCTTGCCCGCTGATATAACTGGCCATGAAGAAACAAAAGCAAGAGTTTGCTTGTATGGTTTAATTAGAGAGCTTTTCTAGCTAGGTGAAGGCTTAAGAACTGCAAGCGTGTTTAAAGCAGCATTGTGTTTCTCCGAAGGAATGCTCTTGATTTAAGAGATTTATTTTTGGGAAGTGGAGTATATACACCTCGCAAAATTTTTACCTACATATTTGTGCGTTTTCGCTCGAGTCACAATAAAAGTTTATATAAAAAGCCTCAGGCGTGAGCTTCGGTGGTATTTTTTGGTCACCCTGTGGTATGTGCGAGCAACTTCTTCATCGGGATTTTGCGAAGGGTCTACATGTCTTCTGGCACTCGTATTTGTACGTTTCCACCCTAATTAGTAATCCTCTTAGGCTTTTCAAATAATCAGTAAAACAACAGTTTCACCAACAGCAGGTAGCATGTACACGTGATACACACGTTCTTCCAGTTCTTTGGATGCTGTAAAATAGATTTTGCGTGGCCCAGTTCGTGGACTACGCGGCAATTCTGCTTTTACCGTAAGTTCTTGTCTATAAATGCTGCGGTGGTGAGCAGGAAAGCCGAAGTATTAAATCATTTCACATACCACATCTTTGCCGCCGGAACACAGTGAAATTTAATTTTAGCCCCTGGTCGTGTATTTTAGTTGCATGCATCTAGGCTTGTGTTGCTGTACTGTGCGTGAAATCAACAGCTGTTCTTCGTTATTCGTGCAGTGTATGGTGTGCTCGTGAGCAAATGTCTATCTTTACTCAGGCAGTCGCGAATTTTGGCACTAAGTGTCACGGAGAGCTGATGGCCAGAGGGGCACTACCCGCCGGCAGCCGGAAAACTTGAGCGCTGTGCAGCGCTGCAGAGGACGTGGAAAAGTGAGCATGCGTTTTAGTGAGCAAGAGAGCTGTTGTAGACGGGGAGAACGGAAATAAAGGCCCCTGGCCAATGCCTTATTTCCCCGAACTGTGACAGCACGCTTCGCGCCCCCTCCTTGTTGAGTACCGACAATGATTCAAGATTGAAATGTTAGTCGATTGCGAAATCAGCATTTAGCAGTGCATATCATAGACGTTTTCTGTGAACGGGTCCTCTTTGATGACAGCGCTGCGGCTCTGCCGGAGCAGATCATGAACCCTATGCAGCGAAACACGTCTATAATAAAATAATTCTTCAAGAGTTCGTGTATAAATGGCTCGGCAGAACACAGACACTTATATTCTGAGCCATATGCTCAAAATTGCTGCGATGCTGTTCGTACGCCAATACATCGTAGTTAACATTTCCACAACGCCGAAAATCATTTGTATATAAAAATGCTAATGAACGCCACACACGTTCCGTGCATTCCAGATCAAGTGGACAAATAAAGATGAACACTGACTGTAGATCGCTTCGACGAACTCTGCCTCCAATCGGCGTCCTGCACTTCCGACGTATGCCGTGATACCGTTCAACGAGTTGATTGCGTCGGCCGCAATCTCACGGCTAACCCAGCTTGACGAGTTCATCTCATTCACGAAGGCGTTGCGAATTCTGGACACCATGCGCTTCGTCTGGTACACCATGCGAGGTGAAACCACTGTTAAAAAAGAAACATGTCAGGGCACATGCTTACTCAAGCCTTGACGACCAATAGTGCATTGCATATTTTGGAATAATAATCACGAAATAAATAGTAGTCAAACAAAGGATCGTTCACCACTCTTACAACAATCCACCATAGAATGTTATGTTTTCGTTCTAATTAAGCATATTATAGTGACTTCGGAGGAGATGGAGTGTCTGCTAGTTTATGCCTCGCCGAACACGCAATTTATGAGGTCTAAGCCATCTGCTACTCTATGATGAGAAATTGAGTACCGAATCTGTCAGCTAACAGTTGCTACCTTGAACTGAGTCTAAAGCCAGCAGCATTCAAGAGCAACGCATGCAGGCGTCTTCCTTGGACTTTTAGAAAACGCCCAGCGTTTGTATCTGTTCATATCATTATTATTTTGTACAATACTGCATACAGTAGTCCAAGCAGGAGAGGGTGCACAGTAGCAGACACAAAAAAATATCAAGACTTTCTGCGTAGCAAAGATAATAAAGATGGTAATGAATTCGCCTCTTTGATTGTTCGAGAGAAGAATGAATATTGACATAAATTATTTTTTGCGAATACAGGTTTGATGCAATGGCTGTGTTTTTGACGTGAGGCTCGACCGATGTGTATTGGCAAGCAATCGGCTGAGGTTATTTTGAGCCTAATAAATTAAACCAGAGATAAGAAATTCAAGCGTGTCTGTTTTTTTCTTTCAGATAGCGGCTCTGACTCGGCCATCTGTAGCATATTTCATGGTGAATAAGGCGTCTGAAATGTTTGTAAATGTACTACACTGCTAACCTTTGTTCTTTTTCACAGTCTTTCTATGTTGATTTGAGTATAAGGAACCCAAACAGCACTGCCGTATTTTAAAGAGGGTCTAATAATTGTTTTGTATGTCATCAACCTAAGAGAAAGGGAGGATTCGCTCAACTTGAGTTTCAGCAAGCTTATTTTTTTGGTGGGCTATGGAACATATGTAATTTATATGGGTTGACCAGCTAACACTGGAACTTAACGGGATTCACAAGTATTTGCACGCCTGAACTTCTTCGAGGGGGTTATCTTGTATACAGTAGGTATAAGAAAGTTTGTTCAATTTGTTAGTGATGCTCATGTGCACAGTTTTCTGAAGGTTAATTACCATTTCCCATTTGTTGCACCATTATGCCAATTTATTGAAAGTGCTGTTCATGATTATTTGATTATGTACAGAATTTACAGGTGTGAATATGACGCCGTCCTCTGCGAACAATTTCAGACGAACAGATTGGCCCACTACGTGTTGAATGTCATTATTATAGATGTTAAAAAAAGAGTGGGCCCAGGAAAACACCCTGCAGAACACCTGAGTGCACATCTGGAAATTTCGAACGAGATCCGTCTATGTTTAGTACTCTTTTCTATTGATATTGTATGTAATGACCCTGTGAATAATGCGCGAGGGTAATCCGATTACTCTCATTTTAGGATGATAGGCTTTCTTGGGGACATTCGACGCAAAAATAAAAATTTTGGTTTGTCTGTCTGTCTGTCTTTACATTTGTCTGTATGTCCGGCCAAACCGGTACCCTTACGGTACTCCAGATGGCCGGCTCATCCGCAGCGCCCACCAATATTGCTCAAGCTTCAGCGCTCATACTTGTGTGATTGTCAAATAAAAAGCAATTATTGCGCATATCTGAGGCACCATAAGAACACATCAATATTCTGTATGTGGGTCTCTAACTAGAAAAAGCACACATAATTATAAGGACTGTAGCGTGTATGACGTTGCACTGACGAGGCAACGAATGCACGAAAAGGCAAGTGTTTCTAACGCTTTGCTAAGACGACACAGCGGTGGCACCTATCCGTGGCCTTGTGTTCTACACCTTATTACCTCGGAGATGGGCGCGCAGGGCTCGCGCGCTTTCTTTTGCGAGATAGCTGCCAGATAGCGCTCATGTCTCACGTGTGACGTGTCGCGACGCGCTCGTTCGCCTCTGCTGCACGCTCGAGACACTCTAACGCAGCCCCTCCGGAATACTATTCACCAATTTTTTTGCGCAGAACCTCAAATGAAAGTTTTGTTCAATCTCTACAGACGCAAGACAATCGTCTTTCGACGAGATTTGCAGTGCACCATGCATATACGGGGCCATATTTTCAATATTAACATTGAATTCACCACTTTGCCACACGCCTTGGAAAAGTATAGAAGTATTAAATTCATCTGACCGTCTTTGTCAACGACCTTAGTCAATTCTTGAACTGTTGTGAATATTTGAATTACTTTGGAATATCCACGCCTGAAACCATTCTGTACATCACTTATTGCCTGATTTTGTGCTAAAAATCATTTATGTATTTTGCTAATATATGTTCAAGCCTCTTACACGAACACAAAGTCAGGGTGATAGGACGGTAGTTACCTATTTCTAGTGGAGAACCTTTTTTTCGAAACTGGAATCACGTTAGCAACACGCCAGTCATCAGGTAACGTGGCCGTATTGAAAGACTTCTTAAAAAAGATTGCTAAAGGAGGAGCGACTTGTACTGCATATGTTTTAGAGAACGCGTTTGTAATGTTATCTGGTCCTGTAGATTTCTAGCGCAGGAGAATACTTTGCGAATACCCACATTTCTGCTACGCCTTTAGTCTCAGTTACGCCTTCAGTAGACCTACTATCGGCGTTATATTCGTTATCCTTGAAATTTTTCGGAAAGCCACTGTATCATCGAAGAGCATGACTTCGTAAAAACGCTTTAAAAATACGTTGAATGACTTGGCTATTTTAGTTTTATTGGTAAGAACACTTCCAATCAAAGAAACTTCGTTTATTTTGCGAGAATCCTTCTGGGACAAAAACTGCCAAATTTTGCGAAATTTTCAGTAAAAAAAACGACCGAGCTTAACAGTAAAATAGCGCTCTCTCGATTCTTGTAGCTTAAGCTTCAGATCAAGAACCAAATTAGGTATAGCATGCCTACCATATTTTTTATTTTCTATAACAATTGATTTTGCGTTTTAATGTAATAATTGCTGTGGGTATTCATGATTTATCTCGACCGATCATTTTCATTTTATCTAGGACAAGGGTTTCAATGCGGTGCTGACAGCATCTTTTAAATTTCGTTCATAATGTGCTGACTTTGTCATCGCAGAAAGAAAGAAGGGTGTGTTCTAAATGAAGTATGATGTTTGAGTCATCAGCTGCATCGTAGTTTTTCCGTTTTACCGCTTGAGGGCTACACGAAGGGGAATGACATCATCTTGAGGAGTTCTGGTTCGGGGAGTGAAGTGGCCTGGTATACAGGAAGATCTCTTTTTATGTCGGGGAAGAAATGAGGTTACCCAGCATGCGTCCACCATTTGCTCACCACTAAAATCATGAATGTGACTGAACACAATTCGCACTTATCCTGCCTTACAGAAACGAGTGACGAATAATTTCATTATGGTTAGTATTGGTCTGATAGCGCGGTGATGACAGGTGGGTGGTATTCATTGTAAGGAATCGCCCCTTAATTGAGCACCACTGCGACCGCGTGATCTCTACGGCAAAAATGCGTTGGCAGAAAAAGCAGACGCACAGCCGGCCCTTGTCTCCTAAATTGCTTCAAAATGTCGTGTAAATGCAAAATGCTGCAGCCGCCGTTTGCGAATATCTACTGAAGTGTCAAGCATTCGTTGCCCACACAACACTTCCCTAAACTGAAGGCCGAGCATTCCTGTGCAAGAAGCACTGACTTTGCTGTTATCGCCAAAACATTAGAAAAACTTTCTTTGAAGAAATATTCTCCGAAAAAGTTTGATTACCGCGTACCATTTCCAAGTTAACATGCCCCCGGTGTATGGAGAGGTGGTCGACAAAAGAAGGAATAGTATTAATACTAAATTTAGAAGAAGAGCTGCAGAAGCTGAACGTGTCGCGGGGCTTGTTGTTGTGTATACGTGTGGTACCGAAAGTCGTCGGGGTTTATTAACTCAAGCTGATGCTGTGCGGTGAGTGACGCAAACACGTCATTACTTTCCTGCAAACTTTTTCGCCTTATACACTACTTTACGTCATTAGGCTGGCCGTATACGTAAATACTACTCAGTATATCTGACTCCCGACTGAGGCCCACCACCATATTTATTCACCAGAGTTTTCAATTGTACTTCAAAAGTCCAACGTAATAAGATACAGCCTCAAAGGCAGCGCCAGTCCATTTTCTAGCAATTAAATACTATTTGCGTTTACTTTTCATTCACGCCGACCTCCCGCGACGTGTACGCTCAACGCAACAATCGCATAGAAATAGCCAATAAGTTCTCAAGACAAAGGGCGCAACTCGCCAGTTTTGAGTGCGTCCACTCGAAATTAGCAAACTTCCGACACTGTGGACAGTTTGAAGCCAACAATGTCGAAATTTAGTGCGACAGGAAGAAGTTAGGAGACAATAAACGCCTCAAAAAGAGGGTCATCTGGGGGATTCAGCCAGCATAATGAAATTATGGACTTTCAAACAGTTAAGGATAGGCCAGGCGAGCTATGAGCCATGGGAAATTGAGAGCTGATAAGCGGTCAAGTGGTATTGTACAGTGCTAAGAAGTGCAACAAATCTCTCTACTTAGAGATAGCGCTGCAGCTTAGCATACAATGACAATTTTCGATTTGAATGCAGATGCTGAAGTATTCCCAATCGCATCTTTACTTAAAACGCGTGATAAAGGAATCGTTAAAAAGAATAAAAAGATGTCTGTGGTTTGTCCTCACTGGCGACCACCTGCTGTTAATTCACTTCCTCACCAGAGCAAGGTATTGCACCCTGGTGAAGTACTTGGCCACTACCTACATGACTACAGCAGTAACTCTTGGCCCTCAGTCCGCAGAAGCTGCGAAGCAACTGTCAAATGCAGTGGTCAGACCTGTCACGCACCAGAGGGTGCTAAGAGTCTGGGTACAAACAGGCGACCATTGAAATCTGAAATTGGCTTTGTCAGCACAAGAGCGCTCTCTATTGAGGCTAGTCTCGCTGTGCTATTCCAAGAATTACGGAGTGTTAAATAGGATTTAATAATCTCAGGGAACTTGGAAAGACAACTGAGGCTTATACAGGGCTGAATACCAGACAAGTCATAAGCTACCGTCTATAGATGAGTTTATAGAGAATAAGTAGGGGCTGGGTTTTTTATACACAAGATAATCGCAGACCACACAGAGAAATGCTATAGAATCAGTGAGAGGGTGGCAATTATCACATTTGAGTTTAACAGAAGGTACAAGTTCAAAGTAATACAGACAACGTCTACATCGAGCCGTGATGATCATTCGGTTGATCGCTTCTATGAAGACGTGGAGTGAGGCATTCTTAAAGCATAGACGCAGCATACTATTCTGATGAGCAACTTTAATGCCAAGGTAGGAAAAAAGAGGCCGCAGACAATGAAGCGGGAGAATATGGCATCGGCTCTGGAAATGCCAGAGGTTAGTTAATAGCAGTGTTCGGAGAACGTAATATTTACGGATATTCAATACCTTCTTCACAAAAAGGGCTAACAGTAAGTGAACGTGGCAAAGTCCTGATGGCGAAAGTAGAAATGAAACAGACTACATAGTGTGTGTACACCAAGGCATTGTAAAGCATGCAGAAGTAGTTGGCAAGATCCGATGCAGTGACTGTAGATTGATAATCGCACATGTTCACCAAAATTTAAAAAAGCAAAGACATAAAGTCATACGCTAGAAGCCAAATAATGAAATAGTGCTTAGTGGAAAACTACAGGAATTCTGAGTTTTGCTTCATATTAGATTCGAGGCTCTTAACGAGGTAACCGATGTTAGCGTTGACACAACGAACAATATTCTTACTGGTATCATCAAAGCGTGTGCAATGGAAGTCCGAGGTACTGTCACTAGACAGGACACTGGAAAACATTCCCAGGAGACAAAAACTTTTATTAAGAACGACAAACCAAGAGAGCCTCAAAGCAATCAAACCTATGAGGCTAGTGCAACTTTCTAAGTTAATCAATAGGTGCAAAGCAGCAGGCACCAGAAGGTATAACACGGAGAGAATCGCGAGAGGTGTAAAAAGTGGTAGAAGCGTAAAAGCTGTGAAACAAAGTTTGTGCATATGAAAAAATTGGTCGTATGCAATAATAAACAAGGAAAGTGATATCATAATCAAAATGAGTAGGATAGTTGAGGTGGTAGAGGAGTTCTATACAGAGCTTTACAAATGCCGAAACAACCAGAATATTATCGTAAGAAGCAGTAATAGCCCAGATGAATTCGACATTCTACCAGTAACAACAGGGTAAATAAGCAATGAAATAGGCAACGCCGTTAGGGACGATAAGTTAACAACGAACCTGCTAAAAGATGGCGGAGAAAGGTGTTACAAAAACTGGTCGACTTATACACGAAGTGTCTCTTGACGAGAAGGGTATCAGAATCTCAGAAAAATGCCAACGTTATTTTAATCCACGTTGAAGGAGACGCCAAGGACTTGAAAAATTACAAGTCGATTAGCTTACACTCCGCTCTCTACAAAATATTTATAAAAATATTAGCTAATACAATTAGGAAGATATTAGAGTTAAATCAAGGAAAATACCAAACAGCATTTCGCACAGGCAATTCCACAACAGACGATATTCAGCATGAATCAGATAATACATTAATGCGCAGAATACACCCAGCCCCATCACTGAGCTTTCATAGTTTACAAAAAGGCGCTTGAATTACTCGAGGAATCAGCAGTAATGTGGGCACTACATAATCAGGGCATCGACGAACCCTACATAAACATACTGGAAGAAATCTACAGTGCCTACCCAGCAACGATAGTTCTCCTTAAGGAAAGTGACAAAATCCCAATAAAAAATGTAAGACAGGGAGACACAATCTCTAATCTCTTCATTGCTATTCACCACGTGTTTAAAGCAGGTTTTCAGAACCCTAGGTTGCGGGCAGTTAGGGATAATTGTTAATGAAGAGTATCTTTGTAACCTGCGACGCACTGTCGACATGGCCTTGATAAGTTCTTCAGATGAGGAATTTCCGCTCACAATTACTGAACAGAACACAGAAAAGAGAAGAGTAGGTGAGAAAATTATTGTGCAACAGTAATATTGCATAAGATTAATGTTAATGTTAGTAATGTGCAACAGTATCGGCAGAAAACAGCACTTTGCGATAGGTGGAAAGACACTGGAAGTTGTAAAGGAATATGCCTACTTAAGATCGGTAGCAGACGCGGAACCTAACCATGAGAGCGAAATAACTTGAAAGATAAAGATAGGGTGAGTAAAACTTGGCGAGCATCATATAATCATGAATGGCGCTCTGACCCATACATCAAGAGAAAAGTATATAACAGCTCCATCTTGCCGGTGCTTACCTACGGGGTAGAAACGTGGAGCCTTACAAAGAAGGTTCATCTTAAATTGAGGATGGTGCAGTGAGCGATATTAAAGATAATTTTAGGTGTAGCCTTCAGAGACAAGAAGAGGGTAGTCTCTGAAGGCTGTAGGTTTAGGATATCATTCATGAAATCAAGAGGAGAATAGAACATGGACCGGGCACTTAGCACATAGGCAGGATAACCGCTGGACATTAAAAAAACATACTGGATTCTCAGAGAAGGCAAACGCATGAAGGGGAGAAGAAGAGTTAGGTAAGCAGATGAAATAAACAGTTTCCAGGTATAACGGGGCCGCAGAAAACACGAAATCGGGTTGATTGGAGGATCATGGAAGAAGGTTTTCTCCTGCAGTGGGCGTAGTCAGGCTGATGATGATGATTTACAATAGGCACATTACAGAGCTCACTGCAGGGTCAAGGGCTCAAGGCAAAAGTTCAAGTAAAGACCAGTGTCCCTACGTTCTTCACATTAAGCTTTGACATGAGCAGAGCAAAAAAAAGGGAAACAGCACTGAATTCAAAGAAATTCAGAACAAGCAGCTTACAAGTGTACTTATAACCTTCACACACAAACAAAATTAAAACTTTATATAACATATCTGAGAATGGGGAGGTCACTTTCGCAGAAGTGCAATTAAGTGAAATTGGCTAAAAATTCAAGAAATTGTGGTACACAATATGCAAGCGGTTACGCCAAGATACACTTTACACTAATGCAGTCGAAATTAAAATATATGATTGAAATATTGAATGTTCGAGGCAACAAACTTGACTAATTATCTTTGATTATGTATACCAGTGGTTACTCACAAGTTTTCTTTTTAAAGGTGGCCCTGATCTATTTCAAAAACGTCCATCATAGGAATGCTGGATTCCACCATCGGCTATTTTGGTGGATTATGGCGGTGGAAATGGTGGCACGTGATGTATGGTGGCGTATGGCGGAGCAGATGGTGGATGGCGCGCTCCAGCCGGCAATGCTGGAGCACGAAGCAGTGTCAGAACCACCGTGACGAGCTGCCGCTGAAGAAATATTAACAGTAATTGTATAGAAAACTGTATCAAGCACCCGTAAAAAAAAGTGCGCCAGCGTGGGATCGAACCAAGCACCTCCGAATTATGAACTGAGTACACTAACCACTCTGCCACGCCACCAGATGCCGGTGTGAGTGTTAAAGAAGTAGCCAACTCACAGAATCACTGTTTACCTTCAGTTCTGTTTGTCGTTTACTTGGGAGAGACGGGATCAGCACCTGCTACTAAAAATTGCACGCTTGATAAACACGAAGAACGGCTGCCTGTAACGATTGCCACTGCGATAATAGCAACAGCGCAATGTTTTTGTTACAATTTACAATCGCAAGAGAAAAAAACAACTCCGTGGACTGAGGAGCAGGTAGAGTTTATCGGCGGTTACTGCCAAGTGTATTATTTGTTTCTCGCTACTTCAAAAGGGCTATATCAGTTCAGACTTTATGACGCTTCTATGCTCAATCAATAGATACGCACACACAATTGATTTCGATGTTTTTTCGCGCAACGCACACCGCAGTCGCGCCAGCGCACCGCTGTTGCTCTGTCGCTAGGAACAGCTACATAAAGGCCAGTCGAAAACGACTGCAGTGCACCAGAAACATTATGCTATCATATTGGTTCAGTAAGCATACAAATTGACGTGTCTATGTTATCGCATAAGAGCCAGCGAAGCGCCGCGAGTGCGACCGGCGGCTGTCGGTGAGGAGAGGCGTACCTTTGGTGGAAGTGCTGCAAGCGCGTCGCATCGATGCTTGTCGCTTCTTGCGCGGACACCGTGCACACTAAAAAGGCTTCATTTAGGGTAAATGATGCCGCCGCTGTGCTGTATTACCATTTTTACTCGTCCAAATTGTGTATTCTAAAACTCAAAAGCGCCGATAACACTTGTACGGGCTCGGTCGGTATGACTAACCTTTGGTGGAAATCACGGTGTTAGAACAGAAGGGTGAAAGTCAAGTTCGCTGGGCTCATCGCGACGCATGTCGAAAGTGAAAGTTTATGCATGTTCGCACGCACTTCGTTAACTTGAAGGTATGGCTCAAACAATAGAGTGTGGAAGAATTACCGGAGTTGCGTTTTTTGCGTGGTGACATAAAGTGACCGCTGTGTTCTGCTCTAACATTGAAAGCGGCAACTGCGAACTGGAGCCCATTTATTAGTCGACAACTGCTCGCCGATGTAAATTATTGATTGTCATGCTCACAGTGACAACTCTAGTCTTCTAAACATCACAACAAAAAATACATCGTGGATGTCAAACTGATGTAAGTACGTGCGCGATATGTAAACATATATTCACATCCGCATATTCTACGCTACACAAAAATTGAAACGTTGTTGACATCACTAAATTAAAAAAATAAACGTGCTAGAAAGCGTGATGAGCAACGTTGGTTTCTTTTGACCATAAACTGATACTTCTGCGCATACAAGAATGAAACACTACAAATAAGTGATTTCACATACTGCCATGTGCTTTTCATCATGCCACCGTCATCTACCTTGCTCACCAAGTCTTCCACTAAACACGTTTTGCCTCGCTACCCTGAGCCGGCATTTTCCATTGTCACCACCATTGGCTCGCCACCACCACCACCATCTGCCACCTTTGTTTCCACTCTCACCACCATCAGCTTTTATACCCACTACAGTTTCCACCATATCCACTAATATTTCCACCATATCTACTATTCTTTCCACCATATCCACCTGCGATTCCAGCATCCACCAACCCAGGATTTTCAATAGGGTGCTCACGAAGAAGCATCATTGAATAGCAAGGACATTTATAACACTTGGTGTAGAAATTAAAAAAAGAGGCATACTACAGGAACACAATGATGTGTATGCTGTTAAGGAAAAATTCAATGCAAATTAGCTGTTGTCGACTGCTTTCATTTAGGCATAGACACTTATTCTACACAATATGTCACCTCTCAAGATATTGCCTACGCTCGTTTAAGCAATATTTCTTCACATATTCTACTATTCTCACTATATCATGTAGGCGTCTGAATTGCACACCCACGGATTCAGACACAAATAAAGTGCATAAAAAAGGCAGCCTTCGCAAAACTACAGAAGATTAACAGTGTCCACGTCGACTCCATTTTAACAAACTGGCCCGAATCAAATTTTGCACAGCTTTACAACTTGTTTTTAATCATCGACGGTCACACCCAGTACGGGTTGTAACATAGTACTCGTGGGCAAGGCGATGCTAACTTTGTAAGGTGATGAAGACACAAAAAACAAGTAATCAGAGCACTCCTTCGACTATCCGTATTTACAGGACCAATTTTATTGTCGCTGGGATTGCATTATAAGCTTGGTTGAATGCCTTCAGCAATGACCACCACAGTAAAGTAATGTTGAGTTGGTTAAACCCCACAGTTAAACCACACAAATCAATCAAAAAAAAAATTAAGTGTTGTTGTACCTAGTACAACAGGCACCGTATGGTCAACAAAAATCCGCACGTAAACGCTCAACATGTCTGTATTGTACAGGTTAGGCATAGCTACGACTGTTTCCTTCTACCTCTGTCCTTGAATATTTACCTTAGTTTTGAAGGGTGCGCAACAATCACTAGCAACCATATTTTTTTCATCTGTGTTTGAGGAAGTTCGCGGACCACTCATAACAGTGGTTCTTGTAGATTTTCTCTGTCTAGTGGCCCCATTGCAATATCGGCCGCGGATCTACAGCAACTAGGGTACTGAAGCTCCTTCTCACCGGAACTATTGTCGACGCTTTCTAATCCTGCGCAAGGAGCCTTTTGTGAAAGAAGCATTCTCCGGGTGAAATCCCCAAATCTCATAACAAAGGGTAAGAAGGAAATCTTTAAGGAAACCAAGGGATGCTATTATCCACAAAAAAGTAAATCCATATATTTTTGTGGGCTGACCCCGGTCTTTTTGAAATGCATCATGTTTGTAAGTATTAAATTGTTAGTATTGATCTTTTGGCTCGGCCCTCTCCTCGCAGTCATTCTGTCAGCCAGCGCACGTGCGGCAGCAATACAAGGGCAATCTGAGCAGGATAAGTTATGCGCAGTGATGTACATATACATACCAGTTCGAAAGTAGTGGGTTAGAATTGCCAGATTCATGACTTCTTTTACATGCTGGTAGCAAACGTCACTGGCTGCCTTGCCACGTAGGAAATAGTACTGATCAGTGACTTCCACTAGCTGCCTGTAGAAGGTCCAGGCGACAAGGTATCGCAGCCCTGTCAGGCCTACACTCATCGATTTGAAGAGCTTCACGATGATGGTGATTGCGTATGGACGGCTCATAACAGAATCAAATTTCGTATAGGTGCCGTTGGTGTACTCGTAAAAAAAGGTAATCCACTCATCTGGTAAAACAAGAAACGTCGATTTCAAGCTGTTAGCGTCACTGCAGACATAACACATGAATATATTGAATTCAGAGTACTAGAGCGCTATGCAGGATGGCCCCAGCTTCTCAGGCAGATGAGTTCACTCCGAACTCGCTCTATGGCGGCTATGGTAACAAGACGAGGATCAGAAATTCTTTTATTAGGGAAAAGGAGGACCTAAAGTCACTGAAGGGAAAGTAAAGGAGAGGAAGTGGTATGCAAGAAAGTGCAGAGCGTGCGATAGCAGCGCTGACAAAAATGACTACAAGAACACGCACGTCAACGGAAACGCATGTCGGGTCAGCGCCTCCTCTATTTGTTGGGCATTTGCGGTGGTTATCAAAAAAATACCATGAGCGTTTACTTCTGTGCCACCCCTAACCTTCGTATTCATAAACGCTCCTTGACTTGAATCAGACTTAAAACCGCCTTCAATGCGACGTGTTTGAAACGCTTCTGCGCGCTTGTACTGCCTCGGTACCACCCGAAGACTGCTCATTCTTAACGCGTTTGTGCTGCATTGAAGCTCGCGTTACGTAATAGCAAGTTTGGCACATTCGAAGCTAGCGAAACAGCCGTCAGCGCATCATTAGCGTGGCATGTAGTCATGGTATTACATGACACGCATCTCATGTTTATCATGTTTGCACCAGTATCATACCTTCGTTATCCATTTACATCCCGTAATACCAAATTTGGTGTAAGTGAAGCGGGTGAAACGGCCGCCAGCGCATTATGAGCGCGGCATGTAGTCTTGTTATATGATACACACCTGATGATTGTAATGATTGCATTATTTACATACCTTGGTCATCCATTCACGTACATTACTACGAAATTTGGTACATGTGACGCTAGCGAAACGGCCGCGAGCGCGTCATGAGCGTGGCATTTAGTCATGTTACATTACACGCATGTCACGATTGTTGTGTTAGGGTCTGTCGCTTATGTTCGCCATGCAATCATGTCATACCATACCAGTTTTGCAGCATGTCATGTGAATTAAACCACCGCAAGAGCTGCAGGACCATAAAATGTAAATCATGACATTCATGACATAATATATGTCTTGATTTTCATGTTATGACTAGTGAAATATGTTCTTCATACAGTCATGTTTTACCATACGAAGTTTGGTATTGATATCATTATTGAAACGGCCGAGAGAGCTAAAAGTCGTAGGCGGTTAGATAGATAGATAGATAGCTCATAGTCGCCGAAGTTCGCTAAGAAATGCTTCGCATTTAAACATAAATTCACGGGGCACCACAGCGCGAAGTATTGCAGATTTCTCCAAAAGTGTACTTTCCGGTATTGTCTCTGTCGGGGCGATCATCTCAATGATGTTGGATGAATAGTCGTGAAAGTTGTGAATACCACCATTAATATGCGACACCTTCAATCTAGTTCCTCCTGTGAAAAAATATGGGCGGCATTTTTTTTCTTTTTGCAAACTGAGCACGTGCCTCCTGCAGGCGTGTATGTTGGCGTTTGTCCGATTTGGGACAGGTTATTTCATATCACCTGCAGCATGAATAATTCCCATCTCAAAAGTAGTAGGTGCGCACATGAGCAATCTTTTTCTGCTGGTCTCTCATCTGTTAAATACTGCAAATAATATAGGGGCCGGTTTTCCACAGGGGCACTTGGATTATGACAGGAATGCGTGTGTGCGTAGATACGCTGTGAGCGCGGTGAAATTGTATTTAATACTAAGTAGCCACATGATGATGTAACTTTTACATCTGCGAGAGTGGGCGCATAGTCTGCGCAATGAATATGATAGACGAATCGTGATGCCTGCTAGCATGGCGGCATAAGCACTGCTTAGCGACAAGATCCTAAGTGGTGGGTGGACATGATCGTCGCTGCTGGCGTCTGTCAATCATACTGATTGACGCGTGAACTCGGCTACAAACTAGTTGATTCTGAGAAGGCCGCAGTTGAACTTGTGACTGTCATGGTGCATGTGTGACTGTCGCGCGTTTTATGCGGTGGAGGCTAAGCAGCAGATCTTTGCTTATAAAATAATTTAGTCATCGCGCACTGTCATAGACGAAGCTTGGGATAATCTTGGACCATCCAGCTTTTTAATTAACTCATCTACTCATCTGCTTGGTCTGCTTTGAAGTAAAAGCCAGATCATCTCTGTGCTCATTTTGTTTACAATACTTACCTAGGGCTGAATGAGCATAACACTGACCAGTCTTGTTTTATTTGATAAAGTTTCAATTAAACGGCAGTTAACATATCAGGTGTAATAGGCAAAGTGAGCACTGGCTTAGGTCTGATTCACGTAATTCTTATTAGCACGACAATTGTCATCAAATTAAAAACATCTAATAAGCGCTGTTTTATTTAACGTGTGAATGAATAATGTCACGTTAATTACATTGCATTAGTTTGCGCGTCAACTAGCATGCTTGAGTTAGCGTAGTTAGAGGTTTTCATGATTTCACTACCCTGGTCATATCAAGTTGTGGCATAATAACCTGCCTTACCATGACTTGGCCTAATAACCTTGTTCATAGCATGTAATGGCCTAACTTGCCGAGTATACCATCCAGCAAATAGCTAATTACCAGCCACACCGGCTTGGGTGCTAGCGAACGATGATGGCAAAGAAGACGCACACCAGCTGAACAGCACGCTAGAATGTACAAGCTTATCGATGATTAGCACGTAACCTCAGGTTTAGCTGGGGTCACGATGTTGTCAGGAGCTCGACCAGAACGAATCTCAGAAGCCACGCTACTTAATATTCTAAAGCAGACTTAGAGCAGCAATTAAAGCTTTAAAGTGAATTTACGCAGCTCCTCTCTTTAAAATATTACCTAAAAAGGCTTCTGACCATTTCCTTACATGGGTTCACTTTTTCACTCACTGGCACATTAAACAAGCGTAAGAAGGTGCCACTCGCTTGGAAACACCGCCCAACTTTGTCAACCGTCCTTGAAGTGATGGCGCGTTCCATTCTAAACAATGAAACGCAGCGCGCTGAGGAGTGGATTGGATTTTTTCACACTGGGGGCTCATCCCAAAACGCGTATTGTCAGAGCTCGGACACACCCCCAGTTTCGCTAAGGACAGGTGATTCTGCATAGAACCCTTATATGCTAAACATGTGACGGCTGATTCTCAAAAGTGTGTAGGAAGTTGGGTACCATATGAAAATGCTAGTAGCACAACACAATTTGTTTAGGAAAAGAGAAAGCTTAATGGGCTAAAAATTTGGAAGACCCTATACTGTGAAAAATATACAAAGAATACAGATAAAACATAACTCATCAGAGAAGATGATAATAAAAATAACAACAAAATATAGGATATAAGCAGTTATTTTAATTTTGAATTGTCAACGAAAAACTCTTGAACTAACAACACTTGACAGTTTTTGAAACTGAAATAAAAACATTCACCTACTTGCAGTAACGTATGGTTCTGTGGATTCGCCGAGTTTTTCAAAAGGAGTATACATCAAGTCATCAAATGGTGTGGCGGTAGTTGCCTCGATGGCTTGTACTAGAAAAGAAACACGAGATAAAGAACAAGGAAATATGTGCAAGTGTTTTTTCTCATGTGGCTTTCAGAGAGATGATACAATGTTTTCTGTTCAAAAACTGTGACTTTAACACCATAAGTGGCCGTGTAATTAAGTCGTTTACCCACATGTTGGGTGTCCTCTAAAGTGGTTTTTAAGTTTATTCCAAGTAAGTTGCTCGAAATGTTCTTATACCGATTCTCTCGAATGGCTGACTGGTTGCAGCTATGCTTGGCCTTCTTCAGCTTACGTGGGTGCTCACTCGTTTCACGTAAGACTTGCCACATCCGTGGGCCCTTGGACACATTTATGCCACCAGCTTTAGACTCGAGAGCCCTACACAACCCTCTAAAAAATCATTGTGCCAAAGGGCGTCTTTTTCACCCACATCAACAATATATAGTCGTCTGTTTCGCGGTGACTCCCTTGCACTCTCGCCGCACGCCCAGCAGTTTCCGGTCCCGACCGACAAGCCTGTTATCCATGTGATAGACATTCTTGATAGGTAAGTCACCAGCACCTGGTGTTCAAAAAAAGTAAAGCAAAGAAAGTCGGAGGATGATTGGACCTTCTCGCTAGTTTTTTTTTATTTCTTTGGAGTGAGCCAAACGCTATATGAGAGAGGTTCTGTGCCATTACAAAGACACTGGTCGATGCCAGCGTCGTAGATATCAGTATAACTGTTAATCAGCTTGTCTTCGCTGAAGTGCTTCTCTTTTAATTTTACGTTGATATATCACACATCGCAGAATGTGTAGTAGCGTATGGCCAGTTTATCACTTTTTCACGTTGATGCACCCATTTTTCCCTGGGTAGCCCATATTATTCCCGGAAGCATGTCGCCGAAATACACCTTGATACAGCATACAGTAAACCCCAATGAAATGTTTGCATAAAGAAGCAAATTACATAAAAAACTGTGGTAGTCAAAATGGACCCTTTCAATGCGTCCTCGGTAAATATGAGGAAACCAGGGTGCATTGTACATAATTGCGTGTCCTAAGTTCTGATCTCACTGTGACCTAAGCTTATATTACAATACCACACAGTGGTTCAGGATCAAAGGGGGCAGCTTGATCTTTGAGCGCGTGAAGCAGTTGATTGATTGATTGATTGATTGATTGATTGATTGATTGATTGATTGATTGATATGTGGGGTTTTACGTTCCAAAACCACCATATGAGTATGAGAGACCCCGTAGGGGAGGGGTCCGCCAATTTCGACCACATGGGGATCTTTATAGCGCACCCAAATCTGAGCACACGGGCATACAACATTTCCACCTCTATCAGAAATGCAGCCGCCACAGCCGGGATTCAAACCCGCGACCTGCGGGTCATCATCCGAGTGCCTTACCACTAGACCACCGCAGTGGGGCCGCGTGAAGCAGTTACCCTTCTCGCTCGCGTGTGTCGCTCTGAATTGAACTGAATGCGGGCTCGACATTCGATTGCTCACGCTGTTGTTAACGCAGCATATTTCCTAGACCATTCAGACGCCCGTATACATTGAAGTCGTTGCAAGGCTGCAGTCCTTCGACATTGGCGTACCAGCTGCTCATGCTAACGTCACCCATACACCTTGACGTCAGCCCACCATTCAGACATAACAACAACCATACCATTCTTCGCGTCCCCCCACATAAATGAGACCTATCCTTGTGTGCCGATGGCACATTTCCAACACCCACCCTATTTCATTCACACCCAGTCGGGCCTGTCACATCACCTGCTGTAAGAGACCAGCGCTGAATAGGTGGCAAGGCAGAACCTGGCGGCGCGTTGAGACACAACTGAGCTTCCCATGCAGAGGGAACTGGCCACAGTGTATCGCAGTAAAAGCACGCACGTGAACTCTTTCTGTTTTTAATTTCAGCGCAAATAGTCGAGCAGTCATTGTACCAGTAATTCTTGACTGGGGTTCAGAAAAACTTTCCATAGTTTGAAGGGTACTCCCTCAATAATCACTTCAAAGCGGAGAGAAGACTTTGAATAGTGGACTGCGCTAATATATGCTGCTGGCGTCGATTGCAATATATGTGGTTTCACTTCCTGACACCTTAATATAATTGCCAGACACTGTAATGAATGACGCCGCCAAGTTCAACAATCTGGTGTTCTTTGACGTGCTCTTAGATCGCACCGTACACGGGCCTCTACCATTTTTGCATTTATCGAAATGCGACCGGAACGGCTGGCATCAAACACACGACTTTCGGGTCAGCTGGCGTCGAAGAGACAGTGCTGTCTCATTTTGTGGTCGCTTTTTGGAATTTTGGTCGAGCAGGCTGTTACGCCTTCATTGATAACTATGTGCTGCGTTACAACCACTCCACTCCTTTGTGTAGTAAGGCACCTGGCGGCATGGGGCAGCTACGTGAATTTCTTTGTGGCGTGTTATCAATGGTTTATGCATAGTATGCATGCATGTGGAAGATGATGAAACAAACCACCACTGCACCATCATACGTACGGTGTTGTGCTGCTGTTTTCGAAGGCGCGATATAGACGCTTTTCCGCAGCTAGTTTTTAAGCAAAGCTAGATGGCGCCACCGCATAGAAGCACCATGGGGTTCTCCTCGGTGGCAGGGCCGCGATTTGGCGTGTGGCAGACATTATCCTGCCGCTTTCGTTGAGAAACTTAAGGCGCATAATGTGCGGGCGCGGGCGAGTGTAGCAAGAATATATGTCTGGTTATATAAGTGGCTCTTTATTATAAGATCAAGAGGAACGAGAAGATACTTATTTCTGTCTTTCGTATCGGGGACACGGCTAAGCGCCTATTCGTTAGCAGTTTGTTCAGCCCGGTCTGCTGCCGGGCGACGATGTGAGACTATGTGAAACACCGGCTCTCACCACACTGCCGGCCGTGTCAACACACAACCCAATAACCGCTCGGCCCGCATTGCTGGCCTTCGATGTGGAAGTGGCGGCGACGGCTGATCGGTCCTCTATTGGTGACGGTGAGGAAGTGAAAAGAAGAAGCCTCTCAGATCACGTGTTCAAACATGGCAGCGACCGCTTGCCAAGGCGGAAAACTGTCCATAGATTCCCAGCCACAGCGATCGTATTTCGATGGCGGCGAAACACAAAAAGACCCGTGAACGTATACTCGGGTGCACATTAAAGAACTTGAAGCAGTCAAAATAATTCTGCCATTCACACTTCGGCAGGCCTCCTAACGAATTCTTCTTTCGCAATTAAAACCCCAGAAACAATTCATCTTCCTCAAACACCTTAACTTTAATACGACATAGGCAAGAAGAAAAACTAAAAATCTTGGTTAGGCAAATGAAACGACGAAGAAAATTTAAAGCCAATCGACGGTACCGTAGTGAGCGATAACTTCCGAAACCACTTTAGCACAGCAACCAACGCAAATAGAAGCTACACCGGATACACCGCACTCCACAGAGCTGAGCTTCGAGTGATCCGCTATTTTATCCATAGCATGAGTTATGTCTGTAGCACAAATAAGTTGACGGAGGCATCTTCGAATCAGTTACCTATTACGTGCAAATTTTAGGGGCGAAGCTCCTTAAAGCGCTACCTACTCATCCCTCGTCATAGTACGTAACATGTCTTACGCTTTGACTTGCAAGGTGGTGGCGATGGGAGATTTCTCCTGTGCGTTGATGAACAATAAAAAATTCACAGCGTGCGCAATAACTAAAAGCCGAATTCTCCTGTCTCTCATTTCCCATTAGCAGCAATTGGCATGTACATTGAACCCTATCTGTCAAAAAATTGTTGCTACGTTATACTCGCTGGGCGTAACCTCCTTGGTTTTAGAAAGGTTTAGCGAGCTTTGAGCCGCAGTGCCATGTATACAGTGAACAAGTATATATCATGAACTCGAGGTGGTTAAATGTGAGAAGTAGACACGACGCGCAAACCGTAAGAAAGTGTGCGTGAGCCACTTTTCGTTTAGTCCTTGGAATTTCCGCTGGATAGCGGTGCTTCTATATGCGAAATATGTGATAAACAGGTGCAAGATAGTGGTATTTTGAGTGTTGACTAGATATACGAACGGACAAACAGACAGAAGCATGGATGGACGCACGGATGGCTGCACGGACGGATCGATGCATGGATGGACGCACGGATGGACGTGCAGATGCACGAACAGTTGCGTGCACGGACGGGCGGATGAACGCACGGACTGTCACTCGGACGGAGGCATGAATGGACGGAAGCAGAACGAATGGACGACAGATGCTTCACCCCACTTTCCAACATTCACCCCGTGGATATGTTGCATTTAAAAAAAAACATCTAGTTCAGCGGCTTAGGCAAACGTGTGCCCGTGAACCCCTCGGACACATGGCAGCTTTCATTCTAAAAAACTACTCGCAAATAATGTGCACCTCTTGCTTATCATATGATGAAGTTGTTATATGATAAAGCAGTTCAAGTTGATATGATACTGCCCGTCATTTTCTACAATAGGGAAAATTCTTGGTCGGATAAAAATAGTTTCATAAGTGCCACACCTGCATAGCCGGCTCTCTTTTCTACAAACCACCAGTTAAATGCTACTGTATCATTTGCTTCGAAAAGGCCGTCAATGACGACACTGGTTCTCTCTCATCAGAGTAGGAGGATAAGAGTTCATGCGGGAGGAAGGCTCTGCCACTAATTGAGGAATTTCACAATGGCACTTTACTATTCGAAGAACTGACTTGCATTCGCCCATTTCCACCACTCATTTCGCATAGTTGAATTAGTTTTGTTTATTTCTATAAATACTGTTCCGAATATTGTCGAACAACCTCATCGACATCAGAAGAAACGCTGCAGGTAGCATGCAGTTACCTCCCTTCAGTAATTTTTCCATCGTGGTGGACGCATCCTTTCAAACGCGCTTTATAAACAATTGCTCCTTTCTAATTTTCACGAAGGCCTCTTTCTTTATTTAAAAAAATGAAAATAGGATTAGTAGGGCAACACGTTACAAACAATAATTTAGTTGACATGCCATAAAGTATGAATGCGTTGCATATCGCCGCATTTATACAGATATATCCAAATCGTAAACAAATGCGGAGTGCAGGGTAATGCAGGGCCAGAAAGATCAAGACAATCTAGTATGAGACGAATACATAGAAAAATAAAATATCACTAAATATGCCGTGGTGTCGGAACGCAAGAGTTGAGTGTCTGTGATCTGTGATGAGTGAAGGAAACGACGACAACGACGGAAGTGCGGGGCAAGGCGCGTGTGATTTCGAGCCAACTGTGAGCGTGAGGTCAGCCAATCAGCTGACGACCTGTGGGAGCCCATAGAAGTGGTGTGCCACAATTGGGCCACGTGTGACCATTACGTGGCGGTAAGCTTCGTTGCTGGGGACGAGCCGAAGCAGCGGCAGACGGAAGACAGCGGGCCGAAGCGTCGGACGCATGCGATCCATGTTCCGGCCAGGGAACGCGGCTGTCCACGCTACTGCCGTCCAACCACCAGCTGGGGTAGCGTGGCCAACACGAGTACTTCATCTCGGGCCGCGGCCTGGCCTGCTGTTCTCTTCCTTGCCGAGGGCATCGCGTATCTCGTTGAGGCCTCTCCGTAGTCAGACGTTCGACACAGCAACGGACGTGGCCTGGCTAATGGTCACAGTTGCGCCAAGCATCGCTTCTTCACGCACGCAGTTCGCTGGGCGAGCTGGCCATTCCCCGCATGGAGCATCTCGTCTTCGATGCGGGTTGATTGCTCTGTAGTCGCACCCGCGTCATCAAGCGCCGGCGTCACCAGAGCGTCGCACATCGGCAAGTGTGCGCATTCCATAGCGCCTTTCCACCGCCTCCTGCCCTGCACCTCATCGGCATCTGTCGTACCGCCGATCTGGCCCTCAGGTTTTCGAACGCTCTTACTTGGACCCTAATTGGTCATTTTTTAATCAAACTTAGTTCTCGCTGATGCATTCTATGGACCTTTCTGCCTATGTTTTTCTTTCGTGCTCTGTCATAAACGTGGTGTGTATTGTTACCGCGTCATCTCAAAGTCCGTTTCTCCTCGCAAGACACGCAAAACAAGCTCTGACGAACATTAGCCCTGATAAAGAATAATTTCATTACAGTGTCTACGACCTATCGCACGGACAGATACTGTCTGGACATTTTCATTCTATTCATATTTGTTCATTGGACATTCGTAGCCCAGAGAATACCCAATGCGTGCACTACTAGGTTGAGTAGAAATAAGCTCTTTTTTCATTGAATAAAAATATGTGATATATACTCTTCGTAGCGCGAAATTTTTTTGTCTTCCTATTTGATTTAGTGTATAATGTAGGCGCCAGAAGTATGATGCCGTAGAATGGTGGGTAGCACAAGGTTCTTCTTGATTAGATATGTCATTTGCTGCCACCGTATAGAATTATATTTTGTAATAGCTTCCTCGAAGAAACCCACACATAATTCATGGTATAATGCGAAAGCTGATTGATAATAAATAAATAATAATAATGAACTCGTCTTACGTCGGTTCTCGTATCGCTGAATCTTCAGGGCGAGTTGCTTGTCGAAAGGAGGCTTCGCACCATACATCGTCACGAATGGGTAGTATTCCTCTACGTCTCGGTTATGAGATCGCCACTGCTTTAGTTTATTGCTGTGGTCCACCTATTATTGAACAGAAAAAAAATAGGGCGCCCATAAGAGACTTTGTAATTTACTGGGAAGTGTCCTGCAGCTATGCAAGGTTGACAGTACCAGAAACACACCAGAGCACAAAAAAAACATTTCGTCACTTTCTACATGACTTGAAAATGTACGCTCTGGGATAATACTTAATACAAGAAGTCGCGTTCTCCGCATTCCACATTTGTACATTTTATACTGTAGGTCAGAAGTAATAAAACTGAGGGCGTTGTGAGGAAATTCTATTTTTAGAGTAATAGATTCTCAGTATTTGAAGACTTTTACAGGGCTCCCTAAAGAATGCGTTTATTTTCAACTGTTTCGTATTTAACTCAATTTCTTATTGAGAGAGACTGACAGCGCTGGGGTCGAGGTGTAAATTTCAACTTCATTGATACTCCATGCAGTGGGAAACAAAGAGGGAAGGTGTCTGTTTCATGGTGAGAGTGGGAAGGAGGTTGTAGGTAATATCATTAAGAGGTGGGGTTTAACTTGCTAAACCCACCACATAGTTATGAGAGACGCCTTAGTAAAGGTCGGCAGAAATTTCAATATTCTGAGCTCTTTGCCTTGCGCCTCAATCTAAGCACTTGAGCCTCAAGCATTTTAGCCTCTATTGAAAATGCGGCTGCCGCATCCGAGACTCGATCCCGTGGCCGGTAGGTCCGTAGCCGAGTACCTCAGTCACTTGACCACCGTGGTGGACAGGGCTGTAGTTGCGTGAGTGAGTATGATGAGCTGGGGGCTGCCGTGGACAATCGACTTCACTCTATTCACTTAACTACCTAGAAAATCTGCCTTTCACTCGAATATTATAGAGGTAGAGTTAAATACCTCATTTCGCGGAAATTCTGGTGTCTGAGTCGTTGGTCATAAGAAAAAAATTGTCTTATGCTTGACTTAAAGTAAAAAAAATGTGAATAAAATCATCATCAGCAGCCTGACTACGTCCACTGCAGGACAAAGGCCTCTCCCATGTTCCGCCAGTTAACCCGGTCCTGTGCTTGCTGCTTCCAATTTATACCCGCTAACTTCTTAATCTCATCTGCCCACCTAACCTTCTGTCTCCCCCTAACCCGCTTGCCTTCTCTGGGAATCCAGTCAGTTACCCTTAATGACCAGCGGTTATCCTGTCTACGCGCTACATGCCCTGCCCATGTCCATTTCTTCTTCTTGATTTCAGCTATGATATCCTTAACCCTCGTTTGTTCCCTAATCCACTCTGCTCTCTTCTTGTCTCTTAAGGTTACACCTACCATTTTTCTTTCCATTGCTCGCTGCGTCGTCCTCAATTTAAGCTGAACCCTCTTTGTAAGTCTCCAGGTTTCTGCTCCGTAGCTAAGTACCGGCAAGATACAGCTGTTATATACCTTCCTCTTGAGGGATAGTGGCAATCTACCTGTCATAATTTGAGAGTGCTTGCCGAATGTGCTCCACCCCATTCTTATTCTTCTAGTTACTTCAATCTCGTGGTTCGGCTCTGCGGTTATTACCTGCCCTAAGTAGACATAGTCTTTTACCACTTCAAGTGCACTATTACATATCTCGAAGCGCTGTTCTTTGCCGAGGTTGTTGTACATTACTTTCGTTTTCTGCAGAATAATTTTAAGACCCACTTTTCTGCTCTCCTTGTCTAACTCCGTAATCATGAGTTGCAATTCGTCCCCCGAGTTACTCAGCAATGCAATGTCATCGGCGAAGCGCAGGTTACTAAGGTATTCTCCATTGACTCTTATCCCTAACTGTTCCCATTCTAGGCTTCTGAAAACCTCCTGTAAGCACGCGGTAAACAGCATTGGGGAAATTGTGTCCCCCTGCCTTACACCCTTCTTGATTGGTATTCTGTTGCTTTCTCTATGAGGCACTATGGTAGCAGTTGATCCCCTGTAGATTTCTTCCAGAATGTTTATATATACTTCATCTACGCCCTGATTCCGCAGTGTTTGCATGACGACTGATATTTCTACTGAATCAAACGCCTTCTCGTAATCTATGAAGGCTATGTATAGTGGTTGGTTATACTCTGAGCATTTCTCTATTACCTGATTGATAGTATGAATGTGGTCAATTGTTGAGTAGCCTGTTCGAAATCCTGCTTGTTCCTTTGGTTGATTGAATTCTAATGTTTTCTTTACTCTGTTAGCAATTACCTTTGTAAATAGCTTGTATACTACAGAGAGCAAGCTGATCGGCCTGTAATTCTTCAAGTCCTTGTCATCTCCTTTCTTATGCATTAAAATGATGTTAGCGTTCTTCCAAGACTCTGGTACTCTTCCCGTCAGGAGACACCTCGTAAACAGGGTGGCTAGTTTTTCTAACACAATCTGTCCTCCATCTTTCAGCAGATCTGATGTTACCTGATCCTCACCAGCAGCTTTGCCTCTTTGCATGCTCTCCAAAGCTTTTCTGACTTCTTCTATCATTACTGGTGGGGTGTAATCTGGGTTACTGCTAGTTCTTATAGTATTAAGGTCGTGGTTGTCTCGGCTACTGTACAGATCCCTGTAAAACTCCTCCGCTATCTTAACTATCCTATCCATATTGGTAGGTATTTTGCCTTCTTTGTCCCTTAGTGCATACATCCGACTTTTGCCTATCCCAAGTTTCCTCTTCAATGCTTTGACACTTCCTCCGTTTTTCAGAGCGTGTTCAATTCTCTCCATGTTATACCTTCTTACATCGCATACTTTACGTCTATTAATCAACTTCGAAAGCTCTGCCAGATCTATTTTGTCTGTTGTACTTGACACTTTCATGATTTGACGCTTCTTAATTAGGTTCTTCGTTTCCTGTGAAAGCTTGCCAGTGTCCTGTCTAACTACCCTGCCTCCAACTTCCACTGCACACTCCATAATGATACTCGTCAGATTATCATTCATTGTATCTACGCTAAGGTTGGTTTCCTCACTGAGAGCCGAGTACCTGTTCTGCAGTGACACTCTGAATTCCTGTACTTTCCCTCTCAGTGCTAGCTGATTGATTGGCTTCTTGCGTATCAATTTCTGTCGTTCCTTCTTCAAGTCTAGGCGAATTCGAGACCGTACCATTCTATGGTCACTGCATCGTACCTTGCCAATAACTTCCACATCCTGCACGATTCCAGGGTGTGCACTCATTATAAAGTCTATTTCGTTCTTATTTTCGCCATTAGGGCTCCTCCATGTCCACTTGCGGTTTTCTCGTTTTCGGTAGAAGGTATTCAAAATCCGTAAATTATTGCGTTCTGCGAATTCTACTAGTAGCTCTCCTCTGGCGTTTCTAGTACCGATGCCATAATCTCCTACTGCCTGGTCTCCAGGCAGTAGGAGATTAGGTGAATAAAATAATATCAATAAAAACTCTGGGTCCAGATAAGGACCGAACCCGGGTCTAAAGCATGACAAGTGCATGTTCGACCACACAGCCGCGAGTCTTCTGAGAAATCTATTGAAACTAAGTTGCTCTGCTTAGAAGTGCAGGGAGAGTAACTTGCGTTATTTACAAAACGCGCGTCCTGTATACATGCTTCACAATTCATTGTGTGTTATGACAGTAATAATTCGTGCTTGATGTGCGTACTCCAAAGGGGCGCCAGAACACGCGATTAGGATGACTTCATGAGCACCCGCAAAAAAGAAAGCACACACACATGCTACTAGGCCTAGTGGGTGCATAGAAAGTTCTAAAAGAGTTCTCGCGCACGATTGCCCATTTTAAAAGCATGCTACGACAGATGGCAGCTCCACTCGAAAGCTATACTGACACAACCCATTTGAACTATGTACGCACTAGGGACAAGATATTGATATCGCATTCAACTGTTGAAGACGTCGCTTAAGGTACCCCCCATTTTTACATCAAATAATGCAAAAGATGAGTCTTTTTTGCGCTCAAAACTGTTCCGAATGTCTGGTTGAATGAAGTTAAGGTGACTAAGTTGGTTGGTGACCTGCAATTTCTTACAGTGTAGAAAGCATTGTCCAGGCACCCGAGAGTAAATGTGAGCGTTTCGCTACTGTTGGTGACATTCTTAGTACAAACACCTGGATCACAGCGAAGTTGGAAATTCTGCTTTTCGGAAACCACGTCACCACGCCAGGTATCGCCTCGGGAGCCCTCTCACCGGCAGCATCCAGAGGCGACAGCTATAAATCTGCAAATGGAAGGCGAAGGCAGTGACCCAGCAGTGCATGAACTCAGCGAAATGACAGTGGTGATCAGCCAAGCTCACAAACGCAAGTTCTACATTCTCATTCATTCTCGGTTTCCGCTAAGCTTAACGCGTCTCCTGACGGTGCTCCAGCCGACGCTGCCCCTGCGTCTTTCAAGCTGAGCTACCGCGCTCAGCAAGAACAATTGCGCGTTGAACAGGTAGGTAGTCGCGCTGCGACGTAAACAACATTCTTTGCTCCCTTCCGGCACCATAAGAGTCGTTTTCCGACCAAGAGGAGGACTCGCCTTGAACGGAGTCATGGCACAGCCAGCCACTCATACAAGCTCTGTAGATCACAGCTGCTGGCAGGAATCTTTAAAAGCTTCACCACCGTATATACTCTTCGAATAACACCTTCACGGTCGCGACTTCTCACAACACAACCTTATTACACCTCGTCCAACTCAAAGAATTGACTCTCCAAAAGACCAGCTACCCTGTCGCCACCTACACAGCACCGTCACCCACTGCAGTGCGTGGCGTGTTTCAGAAGGACCAGAAAGACCGCAGGACCGATACCTCTTTTGTTTATTTTTGACAGAACAAGAATACAAATATACAGAGCATGCCCCTGGCTACCTCTTCTTCTTCGCTCCCAAGCTCCATCTTCATTCTGTTTTCTACATCTTCCCGCCGGGCAGATTCAACCGAAGCAACCATCGAGCGAATACGACAGTTGAATGGGCCTCTTGACTTATTTGCCTTCAGGTGTGCGAAGCAAGCATGTTCTCACAAGTCTACCCTTGCCTAGGAAAATCTTTTCCACCTTGCAGAGTTTCCACTGTGTTCTTATTCGCACTTCTCCAAGCAGAAGTACATCTCTTTGTTGTATATTTGTGTGACCCTCTATTTTTCTGCTGGCACGCTTAATCTACCTCAGGTACTCTTTTTTCCATCTGGTCCACCATGTTAATATTTCCTGTTTTCTTGCACTCCAGTAATTCAGCAAACTGTCTTCTCCGAGTCTGTTTTCTTCCTGCTTGTTCATTGCTTGCCTGCCTCCTATAACTTCCGCCAGTGTGATGGGTTAAGGCTCGCTAGGATCGTTGTACACATAAGTAAGAGGCCGGTTGTTAATTACTCCTTCTGCTTAACAACCACAGTCCTTAGTTCTTCTTCTTCCAAAAGTCGAGCCCCTATAGTTTTTGCCATGGACGTCTTAAAACTTGTGATCAGTCTTTCATAAAATCCTCCCCGCCATGGAGTTAACTCTACAATAAACTTCCATTTTATTTTCAGGTTACTGGCAGACTGTTGCACCCTTTCAACTTCCATCTTTAATATCTTGTTCATCTCTTTCTCAGATTTCTTGAACGCTCTTGCATTATCACTGTAAATAGTTTTACACAATTCTCTTTTAGCTACGAATCTTCAAAATGCTTGTATAAACGCTTCTGATGACATCCTCTTGACCAACTCTAAATGTACGGCTGTTGTTGCAGCACACTTAAGTATCACAATGTAAAATTTTGTAATTTTGTCGCCTTTCTCCTCTCGAGCATTCAGCGGTCCAGCAAATTCTATACCAACTGCGTCGACTGGCCTCGTCTGTGTTATCCTGTTCACTGGTAATGGTGAAATTTCTTGTTCCATTGGTCTAGAAGTAAATCTCCTACATACGATGCACTTCTTTATCACATATTTTACCATCTGTCGGGCAGGCACTATCCAGAACTTCGTTCTTAGTTGTGTCAATGTTGCCGCTACGCCACCGTGCATTGTCACTTGATGCGCGTTCAGAACTAGAAGTTCTGAAAAGTGACTTTCTTTTGGTAAATAATAAGATGCTTCTCATCAGAGCTCAAATCACTCCACTGAAGCCTCCCTTTTACTTTCAGGACACCTTGATCATCTTCGAAAATGTTCGTGCCATACAGATTCATGTTGTCATATATTCGTGTCACTGCATTTTGTAACGTTTTCTGCTCCTGCTTTATCAGCACAAACTCTGCCTTTTCCGATTCTTCTCCTTTGAGTAAACCTGTTTTCTCTTCTTTTTGTCGGTTTCTTATATAACGCGTCACCCACGCGGAAACTCATAACGCTTTCTTGTATGATCCAAACCTGTTCACATCAATTATCTTTTCTTGACTCGTGGTGGTAGTTAAGCTTGCCACGGTCTTTTTTTCGTATTTGTTGTCATCACTGTCCGATTCTTGCGTGATGTCATAACCAGGCCTTTGTTCTTCATTCTTGATCCCCGGGGTGCCTTTCCATCATAATTCACTGTTCAGCAAACGTTTCAATTTCAACCCCCTTGTCTTCGAATCCGCAGGATTGTCATCACTTTTACGATATCCCCATTGACTCTCGTTGCACTTGCTCTTATTTTCTGCTGCGCGGTTGCGAACAAACAGATCTTTTGTCTTGTTAGACTTTATCGAGCAACATACAACTTGAGAGTCAGTCCAGAATTTCACACTCCTTAGCTTCGTGATGAAATTCTCAGTTATATCACTGGCCAATTGAACTGATACTGTGGCCGCCAACAACTCCAATCTTGGTAGTGTAGTCTTTTTGATTGGAGCGACTCTACCTTTTGCAATGATTAAATTGGCTTCATTGCTTCCATAGAAGTATGCTGTTACAATGTATGCGGCTGCTCAATAAGGCATTGGGCTTGCATTGGAGAACACGTGTAGAGTCGATACTTTGACTTCAGCTTGCCTGTTGTCATAGCATCAATTCACGATGAAGTCATGTGAATGCTGAAGCTCGTCCGACCAGTCTTTCCAAGCTGATCTATGCTGGCTTGGTAACGGGTCGTCCCATTTCAGTTTATCCATCGAAATTTTTGCAGCAATATTTTTGCTCTAACTGAAAATGGTGTCAGAAAACCTAAAGCGTCATATAGCTTTGCCGTAACCTGCAAAACCCGTCTTTTTGAGAGTTCTCTCATGTCTTTGTCATTTCGCCATGTAGTGTCGAGAAAGCTCAAAACATCGTCTACGAAATTTCATTTCTGTCCCAAAATTTTGATTTGTCCCTGTTTTCTTATCCCTCGATCCAGATCATCTCCTTCTTCATCAAAAAGTTTTCTTATTTCGGCGTCATTTGAAATTCATTTTCCTAAATTCATTCCCGCATTACTAAAAATGCCTCTTGCTTCTTTGTATATTATTGTCGATGTCAAGTATTCGTCGGCTCCTAGCAAAACGTCATCGACGTAGATTCCTTTCCGGAGTTGCGCCACAACTGCAGGATATTTCTCTTCTAATTTATCCAAATGTCGATGAATTGTGGCTGCTAGTTCCGAAAGTAACCCTCGTCATCCTCCACGTTTTTATCTTCGGGGTTGGCATATCTTCGCTCGGTATTCTTTCCCATCACATAAATCGCAGTTCGTCTTGGTCATTTTCATGTATCTTGATCTGCAAAAATGCTTTTTCCATGTCAGCTGACATAGCGATCTTGTGATGTCGAAAGTTCATCAGCAAGCTTGTGATGTCGGGGTTGCGGTTTGGCCCAATTTTCAAGTTGCCATTCAAGGATTCACCTAGATTCTGGCTTGACGATGCGTCAAAGACGAACAGTATTTTTGTCGTTGTTCGGTCCTTCTTAATTACTGCTTGATGTTGCATGTAGTATACAAATTTGTTCTGTATATCTGATACAGCACCTTATTCGACGTTTTCTGCTGTTTCTTGCTCGAAGTACTCTCGGATAGCTTTGTCATAGGCACGGAGCTCATCTTTATTCTTGAATAATTTTTTTTGTCACCTGTATAAGCCTCTTCTCTGCAATGGTGTTGTTGTCGCCCAATGTTACGGTTTCCTTCCATGGTAGCTGCACTTGGTATCTTCCTGCCTTGAACTCCATTGTTTGTCGGACGTACTCTAGCACATGTTCATCGCTCGTCTTTGTTGCTGGTTTCTCCTTGATGCCCATGTTTTCCAAGTTCCAGAATCACTGCAGTTTGTCCACAGTCGTGTCCGACTTAGCACTGACCTTGAGTACCCTAACCGTCGATGATTTCATTGGCACACAATGAACTCCTACAGGAACTTGGACCGTCCATCTTAACATCGTTTCTATTGCCATTACTTTTGGATGAATGTCGCGAATGCGACCAGTGAGTACGGTCCAGTAACAATCAGCTCCAATTAATATCGAAGTTTCCATATTTTTTCTTTCTTTGTCCGTCTTCTAACTGTCATCAGCCAAACTATTTCCCATTGATATTGCTCTTTCATGTATTGTACACGGTGGCGATGGTAGCACGTCACAGAATATAACTTCTATCTCCAGCGCCTCAATCGTTTACTCGCTCCGATGTGGGGTCTTTCCTCACGCTAACCTCGACGACTTTCATGTCTTGTTCTATCTCTCTTCCTCCAAATGATCCTACGGCTAACCTTTCGGATGTTTTTACCTTGCACGCTAGTTTTCTTGACAGTCTTTTGAGGATGAATGTCCTCTGGCTTCCATTGCCTAGCAGAATCCGTGCGTAGCATCCGCTGTCTTCTCCCTCCGTCCACGCAAAGGCTGTCTGCAGTAGTATGCACTTGTGTTCACCAGACTGGTATGCGTGCATGTTGCAGGACTTGCTGGTGTCTAACCGGTCATGTTGCGCACTTCTACGCACTTGTTCAACATCATCACCGCTTTGCTGCTGTGCTGACTTTCCTGCAGGCGTACGTTGTCGATACATGGATGTCACGTGGCTTCTTTTGCATGTTTTGCAGGGTACGTTAGCGCGGCATATCTTCGCCGTGTGGTGAGGTTTGGTGCATCTGAAGCATTTTCACACCCGCTGCAAGGCTTCTTTCTTCTGTTGCATAGTAATGCTTCTTCTGCAATCTCCCGTGTAGTGTCCAGTCATCTCACAGAAGATGCATTTTTTTAATCGAGGTGCTTTGAAGCGTAGATATTGTTACGAGACTACATCACGCTGAAGAATCAAGGCAGACAGTGAGAACGACGACGTGATTATGGGATGTGGGGCACGCTCTAGCTTGCCATCTTGGCTTAGCCTTGGCGAAATATATCTTAGCTGTAAGCTCGTTTCTTTTTGTACCCTCCCGCAACATTTTGGAAGAAGGTGCGGGGCAGCAAAGCACGACAGAGCTTCGCAGCGGACGCCAAGTTGCGGCTTCTAACATGTCTACCGACCGGGATGCTGCGCCAACAGCTACGCCTCGCGCATCAACGGCGCCCACCTCACATGTAGTCATTGTGACCACTTCACCCGGCAATCCTGGCAACTTTTCGGGCACTGACGGTGAAGACGTCGATGAGTGGCTTAAGCTTGTAGTGCCATCATCCCCATCATCATTTCTCAATCACCGCGCCGTGCCACTCGCGCAGCTGGCGCTAGCTCGAGCTGCGCGAGGATTATAACGAGCTCACGCAACTGGCGCGTCCGACTTGGACAGCCACCGCGGCTGCTCTGGAGGCGTGGAATAAAGTGGCGAGATCAGTACGGCCCCGTCGGCCGCCTTCGACGCCGTCTCACGTCTCTCTTCTTTCGCCGCTACATTGGTGACCCGGAGAACACGCCCTTCGCCGAGCGGCCCGCTGCCATGTTCCCGCAACTCTGCCCGCCTGTGCCGCCGTTCCAATCGACCTACCCCAAGGTATGGTTCATGCAGCTCGATGCTGTTCTGGCGTTGAATGGCGTCACGGACCAGCCGCTGATGCGCGCCATTCTTCAAGACGCCCTTCCGGTAGAGTTGCGTCATCTCTCTGGCACTCCAACCTCCAGCCAGCAGCCTTACGATGACCTCTGCTCTGCGGTGCTTGCCAGCTATGGCCTCACCTACCACCCGCTGCCGTTCACCCGCGACTTACAGGTTTCGTCTGCGTCGCAGCGTGCTGTACCCTCCGGCCCGAAAGTCTTCACTGACCGGGACCTAACTTCCCCGACAACGTCTCCCTCCACATTGGGTCCGGCCACTAGCGCAGTGAGTCTCGCACCCAGTCACAGATCCGACGAGGTTCTTGAAGTCGTTCCTCCTGCCGACAACCAGTCAGCCACGAGGTTTGTGTTTTCATCGTCCTCGGCGGACGACGCTGCAAGCAGGCTTACCACCGGCTCGTCTCGGCCGACCTCCATGGCTCGCGGCACGGCTGACATGTCAGGTTCTGCGACGTCAACTTCGCGGAACGCCCTGGTGGCTACCACGACGATGGGCATTGTCACGCCCGCTATTCACCTGCCGGTTGCGGAACCTTCACCCTCCCAGATATCCAAAGGCGACTGTCGACCAGCCTCAATGCTCTGCACGTCCTGCCAGCAACGACCACCATCGTCCTCACAGTTTCCCGCAGCTGAAGTTAAAGCCACCAGCCATCAACCACGGCCAAGCTTCCAAGACGCTGCTACTATGACTGACGCGCTTGAGGACGATGTGCCCGGTCCGCTTCAGACAAGGCTCACCAGGCATACCAAGCCTGCGGTAGAGCAATCTAGGGAGCGTTCGCTAGAGGCAGCCATCAATTATGTAGACCTGCACGCCGGCCATCGTGCGCGGACTGCCGGAGGTCATTGCACGAGCACAGGTGTCCCGTCCAGTGCTCCGGGCGAGCCCACGCTGGCTGGGTTCCACCACCGCCATTCCCCGGAGCCTTGGCCTCCGGACGGCAACGGCCAGACGTGTGTCCACAACGCCAGCTCGTGTGTCACAACCGCGACGGCGCTCATGCCTCATGCGTGTCTGCCACCCGTTGCCCTACGTCGGCGACGACGGCGTGCTTGGCGTCACACATTGCGGCAACTTTTGGGCCGCCCTGCTGCGCGGCCACGGGTTGCGGTCACGGCCCTGAAGACGGCGCAGGCGCCTACTCGGCCTGCCCGACGCGGTGTCCCACCACTGGTCGTGTGCCCGACTGCCCACCGCGCACTTGGTGGTATTGTTGGGACACGTTCCTGCGGGCGTCGGCACGCCTGTCTATGCCGGCCCGTCAGACGCCGCTCGACTTTGAGGTCTGTGTTGTGTCGACCCCAACGTCAGGGCCCGCACTGCCGGCCCTCTGCCGACGTTGGCAGCATGACCTCGCGACACACGGTCCACTCTCGGCCTGTCCGGCCAGGTCAACATGAGACCCGCTTGTCGACTACCACAGCGACCCGGCACTTCCTTCTTCGTCCCTTGCGCTTCTCCCAGAGTCGCCCACCGGAGACACACTGCTTACCGATGGCCCATAAACGTTGACAACCTGGACTTGCCAAATGAACACTTCATGGATTGTCGTTCATGTATATAGCATTTGTCGCTCTCTTTCTTTTTTTCATATGCCTTCAAATCGCGCAAAGCGCGAGGGGGGGGCCTGTAGTGCCATCATCATTTCTCAATCGCCGCGCCGCGCCTCTCGCGCAGCTGGCGCTAGCTCGAGCTGCGCGAGGATTAGAACGAGCTCACGCAACTGGCGCGTCGGACGTGGACAGCCACCGCGGCTGCTACAAGCTCTACGAGCCCGTGAGTGAAAATCACAGATGAGACCCAACCATGATGCTGGCAAACCTTATCTTCTACTTGAAAGGTACGGCCAAGCCGTGGTTCAACAACAACGCGGAAGAGCTCACCAGCTGGGACGTCTGTAACACGAAGTTGCGCGAGTTGCTCGGCCAATCTGCCGGGTGCAGGCAGGCCGCTAAGAAAGAGCTTGGTAACCGTGTCCAGACATCCACGGAGTCTTACCTGGCCAATATTCAAGATGTCTTGATCTCTGCCGTAAAGCTGATAGCACCATGACCGAAGGCCGGCAAGGTTGCACACGTACTCAAGGGCATCGCTGATGATGCCTTTAGCCTTCTTGTATTTAAAGGCTGTTCGACACTTCAAGACGTCATTAAGGAGTGCCGACACTTCCATGATGCTAAAAGCCGTCGCATTGTCCACCACTTCACCCGTCTTCCTAACACTACAGCAACATCAACTTGTGAGGACCTCCATTTTCAGACCCAGCCCAAGCCAACCTCTGCTGACATTACGAGGGTCGTTCGACGCGAAATCGAAGTGATGTCACCAGCACCCTTGAGGGTCCTGACGCCGAACGATCCTCAGCCCACCATATCCCTCATACAGAGCGTTGTGCGCCAAGAATTGGCAAACGCGGGCCTTCAGACGATTTGTTCTGCGCACCGACCCGATGTCCAACTGCTTACCTTGAACGCACGTCAGCACTACCGGTGTCCTGCTCCACGTAAGCGAGATCAAAACGCATGGAGTACGCCTGACGACAGGCCAATTTCCTTCCGTTGCGAACGAGTGGGACACATTTCGCGTCATTGCCGAAGCTCATGGATCTCGCCCTCGCACACAAACCCTAACTTCGCAAACTTCGACACATCAGCCCGCCCTTCTGGCCAAGAACCAACCCGCCGTGATGACTAGGCTCATTATGACATGACTGCCACGACCAATGCCCAGTACAGCCGCTCGCCTTCACCACGACCTAGATTCTCGCGGTCTCCTCCGCCACCCCGTTCCCCGTTCCCGTCCTTCGCCCGATGGTTTCCTCCGGAAAACTAACTGGTGCAGCTCCTAGAGGTGACGCTGCTGCTACGACTTGCTCTACAATTTCTCTGTTGACCCTCCCGACCAATCAGAACTTGATTGAGGTAAAAGTGGATGGTTTACCTGTTAAAGCTTTAGTCGACACTGGCACCTAAATTTCTGTTATGAGCTCGCACATTCGTGACCACTTAAAGAAAGTCGTGGCTCCAGCCCCTTCACGATGTGTTCGTGTTGCTGATGGCAGTGCAACTGCCATTGTTGGTGTCTGCACAGCACGCATTACTATAGCCGGACATCAAATCTCCATCCTCTTCACTGTTCTCACCAACTGCACCATTGATGTTCTCTTCGGTCTAGACTTTTTGTCCGCCCATTCGGCCCTCATTGACTGTTCAGCTAGCACTACTCAGTGTCTTACAAATCTGGCCGTTTACACCTTGACGCTGACTGCTTGTCCTGCCATCAAGTGGACCCTCCTGAGACTTCAGACAAAGCACCGCCATGTGTTCTCTGTCTCTCTGCTTTGAGCAACATCCGTGATGAACAGCACCGAGATCCCGTTTGCGTGACATTATTGAGAAGCTGAACTCTCCAACGCCCCATCCGTCTACTCGACTGTTTGTACTTAAAGAGGGCACCTTGTACCACTACAATGTCAACACAAATGGGCGCGAACTGCTCCTTGTGGTGCCTTCCCATCTACGTGCAAGTGTTATCGCCCAGCTCCATGACGCCCCCACCACCGGTCACCTTGGTCTCTCTCGGACTTACGACCGCGTGCAGCGTCGATTTTACTGGCCCAGGCTTTATCGCTCCGTGCACCGCTACGTCGTCGCATGCGATCAGTGCCAACGTCGAAAAAAACCCTTTATGATATTTCTATTGACCCCTTCTTTCGAGTTGGTCTTGATCTCGTAGGCCCGATCCATAAGTCTACCTCCGGAAACAAATATATAGCTCTCGCTACGGATCATACAGCCCGGTACGCCATCACGCAGGCTTTGCCAACCAGCTGTGCCACAGATGTTGCATATTCTCTTCTGTACGATGTCATCCTCCATCATGGTGCTCCATGCCAACTCCTCACAGATCGTGGAAGCTATTACCTCTCCCGAGTTATTGACGACGTGCTTCGCTCTTGCGAAACCAAACATAAATTTACGACGGCCTACAATCCACAAACTAATGGGCTTACCGAACGATTCAACTGGACTTTAACTGACATGTTTTCCATGTACGTCTCCTCTGACCACCTAGACTAGGACGTTGCATTGCCATTTGTCACATTTGCACACGATTCCTCACACCACTATACCGCTAGGTTATCACCAATCTACCCCTTATTTGGCCGCGACCCAACTCTACCTATCGACACCACCTTTGCGACAGCTGTCGATTTGCCGACTGAATACGCCCGTGACACTATTACCAGAGCTCACAAAGCACGAGAAGTCGCTCAGAAGCGCCTGTTAGCATCGCAAGAGCAACAGAAGCAACGTTACTACACACATAATCGTGACGCCTCGTTTGTCCCGGGTTCCCTTGTGTTGTTGTGGGCACCGACTCGTCATGTTGGTCTCTCTTAGAAGCTGCTTTACCGGTACTCAGGACCCTACCGCGTCTAGCGCCAGGTGACCGCCGTTACCTACGAGATAGCCCCATTGAAGTCGTTCTCTCTAATGTCTACAGACATTCTTCATGTCTCCCGACTTAAGCTCTACCACTCCACAACAACATAGAAAGCACCGAGACGGTGCTTCTGCTTCCGGGGGTCATGTTACGAGACTACATCACGCTGAAGAATCAAGACAGACAGCGTAAAAGACATGATTCTGGGATGTGGGGCACGCTCTGGCTTGCCATCTCGACTTAGGCTTGACGAAATATATCTTAGCTGTCCCCTCGTTTCTCTTGTACCCTCCCTTAACAATATTTCACTCCGCCTTATACTGTGCGGTGACTGGGTCACATCATATATTTCCTCTCGAGTTTCTTCTCCGCTGCATACATATATCCTTTAAAACTCCATAATTTCTTTCAAACTGCTCGTGGTGTCTCTTGACGCTGAGTTCAATTTCGTAGAGACTGGTCTGTTGTTACCTTTCTCTATCTCCATCTTCACCTCAATCCTAATATCCACCGGTAGCGCAGATTTTTCAACAGGAGCTATCACTGTGGCATAACTATCCATTTTCACTCCTAACGACTGCAATTCTCATGTGTTCACTTGCAACATTTGGAAAGTTCCTTCAACCCATCTACATCTTTAGGACTCTTCACTGTTTCCACGTTTCCTAGCTCTTTTATGTATGTCTCTCTTATATGATCTTGTCATCCGAATGTTTCTTTCAAAAAAGCAACTGCATGCTCGAAATTCTGATCAGAAAACTGCAAACCTTCTATGAGGACGCAGCCTCTCCGCTCAGAGACGCCAGAAGGCAATTAAACTTTTGATTCTTCGGCGTGTTCACTCTGTTATGCACCGATGTCTCGAAATGATGCCAAAACTTTCGCCATGCTGTTTTTATTCTATCGAACTTGATAATCTCAATACGTGGTAACTTAACAAGCTCTTGCGTCTCCAGATTAGGTTAGTACCCTGCCCTCAGCTCGCCTGTTATGTGGTATTCAGTGGCGTTGCTTGTTCTAACTCGCGTAACCACTCCCATATTTTTGTCGTTGCAGCGACGATCTTCATCTCATAATGCAAAACTCTTTCAAATTCTGCCTCCCCATCATCTTCTCAATGAACGGTTCAATCTGTTTGTTAACTTGTCTTAACGTCTTTGACACACTTTTCATCTCGTTTGGAAGCGTCATAAGTTGCGCTCGATCGGCATATTCTTCGATCTTTTTATCAATTTCACTCTTAAGCGTTGTCTGATTTGTTCGAAGCGTCTTTCGCTTCTTTGATAAGACCTCTTTGTTCATACTTAAAACGTGTTGAAAGAGCTCTTGCCTGTTTATGTGCGTTGCCAACAGTCATCGGTCATGGTCCTTCCGTCGACAGTTTGTCCTTGAGCCAGACGCCACTGCTTCGTTCTTCAACCCATTGTTGCGATTAAGGTTGAAGTCTTTGCGCCTGTCCTCAGATATCCTGGTAATGGCACCATGTTTCAGACGGACGAGAAAGACCGCAGGAACGATGCGTCTTTTGTTTATTGTTGACAGAACAAGAATAAAAAAATATGCAGAGCGTGCTCCTGGCCACCTCTTCTTCTTCGCCCTCGAACTCCATCTTCAATCAGTTTTCTACATGGCGTCATCTCGCAAGCCTACTGGGAGGAAACTCTGGAGCAGATGATGAAGGACCTTCAGACCCGTAACCCAGCTGCTGATATCAACTACCCGAAGAGTGGGTAGGACACTCTCAATATTGATCACCTTTGCGCACAGACCAGTACCTCACATCATACGCTACATGGGTGTAGTATACAGTTGCACATAGTACAAGGGAAGCCCAGATGCGTGCACAAACTGTCGCCGGCCGGGCCACAGATACGACGTGTGCTTCCACCAAAAGCGTGGCCTCTGCTCACGATGCGGAGACAAGCACGATCCACAAGATGTTCCCTCCTGTATCCCAAGCTGCAATCTCTGTAGGGGCTGCACCTCACAGGCACTGGATCGCGCTAGCCGAGAAATCGTGCCACAAAATAACGCAGCCCACCACCTCAAAAGAAAGCGTTTCCTACTGAGCAGTACTTTCCCTCGCTCAGCAATACCAACCATTTACGTCTGCGTTGTCCTCCGGGGCCGTCGGAGCAGGCGGCACACACGAACCTGTGAGCTCTGAGGGAAGAGATAAAAACTCAGGCCAGACTTTTCTACTTCCACCCCAACTCTTCCTCCAATTTCAACACTCCAATATTTGCCCACCTCATCTCACCAGCCTCATCAGAAAAAAAGGAAGCCTGATGAGAACCCAGCCAAACCCATAGACTTGGAAGCAAAATTTAAGATCTCGCAGGATAGTTAGAAGCCAGGTTAACAGAGCGCATTACGGGGCAAGTCACTGCACAATGTCCAATTATGGTAGAAGGAAGGAATGAAAATAGGAGGAAAAGAACGGCAGGGAGGTTAACTATTCTTTAAGCAGCAAGTTTGCTACCCTGCGCATGGTAGGGGGTCTACACGCAATGAAGCTTTCTTTCCTAATATTGTCACGTTCGAGGGAATCTCGGGTCGCGACAACTGCCGGTTCGACGGGTCTGATGTTGACAAGGGATTCTATATCAATTGAGTCTAGGTACTCGTTGGTTCCTAGCTCTAGTGTTGATATCAGCCCGACAATGTTATCGACATTGCACACATGAGGCACCGTTTTTCACTTATGGGTGAAGTGACCCGGTGCTTCTAAAGAGACATTGATCGCATCGATAAAGTTCAAAAGTCTGACGGCATAAGTGGACCTGAAGGAATAAGTGGACTGCACATTTGAAAGTTTTCATTAGGCCATTGAAAGCCACTGTAGACCCATGTTTTCATATCAGTCAAATGTATCTAGGAAATCTGCCGTCATTTGAAATTGACACCTTAACCACAACAAACAAAACCAACAGTAAGCAGAACCAAATAACGAACTAAACGGTTTCTGACCATCGATCCTACGCAACCACAGTAACCACATCGGCACGCTCCGTTTTGATTTCTCGCCACCAAAAAGGCGCTTCTTGCCTCTTTTTGCCCCTGCTCTGCCTTGAGAAACATGAAATATTCGCCTGTGCTCTTTTGTGGACATTTCAAACTTGAAAGAATCTCAGTTAAGAGAAAACACCGGAAAATAAACATATTTTCAGATTGGAGCCTTGAGAATGTCATAAATAACTCCAATAGACGGGAAACTGTGTCAAAATGACCAGCACAAACTATTTTAGACCAAGAACATTTGTCTTGACAAGAGTCCAAAAAAAAGCAGAGATTCTTGCACACACGTGCAAGAACAATGAATTCATCACATTGTGAGCTAGGCTCAGGATGAACATCACATTTGTGTTGAAAGAAATGGCAATCAATTGTGAACAAGTCCAACCAACAGCCTGTGTTAAAGTTCAATATATATATATATATATATATATATATATATATATAGGCAGGCATGATGGTTGAGTGAGCGTAGCGTTGCATATAGTCCAGTAGATCCTCCGTGAGCGGTCACAACGTTGTTTATTTCGACGTTTCGGCCTAGAGTCTGACCTTCATCAGTGTGATCCTGATGAAGGCCAGACTCTAGGCCGAAACGTTTAAATAAACCATGTTGTGACCGCTCACGGAGGATCTACTGGACTATATATGTATATATATATATATATATATATATATATATATATATATATATATATATATATGCATATATAGGATATGGCACATTGGGAGCGTTGTCAACAAGGATAAATATATTTATTTCCCAACAGTTTCTTTCGGGAGGGGTCCTCCCTTCATCAGGGGATGAGTTATACTGACATGGATTTCCAAACTTCGTTGCTGCCGCGTCCCTCTCGCCTTGAAACATGTTTGCGAAAGTGAGAGAGAACTAAAAAAAGAAAAAAAAGAAAGAAAGTAAAAAAGAGGAAGAAACACTGTCAACATTGAGAACGAAACCAAATGTCAGTGTACGTCCACATACGTTTCTTCTCACGTGCTGTTCAGTTCTCGACGTACGTCGGGCCACCCAAGATTGTCGCCGCGGTGCCGGGAGGGTCCGTGACGGCGTGCGTAAAGAAAGGGTTTCCCCGTAATGGGTCGGTCGGCGTGCGGCATGCGTAAAGGAAGGGCTTCCCGTTAATGGGTCGGTCGGCTCTTTTTACCTTTAATCTTCGTCCGTTCGGGACGAAGATTAAATATATATATATATATATATATATATATATATATATATATATGCATGTGGATGTGTGCGTGTGCGCAAGCAAACACAGTAGCTTTTAGGCTGTGATCAAGTTAGTCTTCTTGAAAACTATAGTTCTCCGTATGGTTTTCAGAGTGTATTGCTCCTTGTATGTAAGAGAAGACGTTCCCTTGGTGTCTGTGCACACTCGTAAAATCATGTCGTAGGAATGACAACGTTCGGTCATCGCAGGTGGTAATACAATCTTGCCTGCCAGAGCATACCATTGAATTTTTTTTCGCGATTGATGCCGATTCGAAAGCAGGAATCGTTTTCTCACCGTCACCACTCTCTTGCCGTCCTTAAATTGATTTTCTTCCAAAACAACGGAGAGAATAGCCTCCACTCCGAAGTCGAGGGACCCGCGCACCATCATTTCGACCGGATCGACATTCATCAGCCTTGTCTCGTTAAGAAGATCCAGATTTAGTGAAACCATCCACCGCACGAGGTACTTCGTCTAAAAAAGAAGCAGGTAAAACGCATCAATAAACATAGTGTTGCGGGAAATTATTCCTATAGGTACAAGGCTAGCGTAAATCACAGCACCAATTAAATACATCTATGGTTGGTGTGGAGTTTCAGTCTAAATTCACTAAAGGTGGTATAGAAAATTGCTCCAAATATTTTGCGTCTGCGTTGAAGTAGCTTATGTTCTTTAGAATATGTAGTCCCTAATCTACTAGCGACCAAAGTCACTCTGAGATTTAGACGCATGTGATTATATATACGGGTGGTTAAGTACAGAAGCAAGATTAGTTGTCTGTTAAGCAAACATCAGAATCGAGAACCGTAAAATTAACTCGTATCTCCGTATTTTGCCTTCTCAGAGAGCTTCGTAGTGAAAGGTGCCGGGGTTCAGCATATGATTTTCAGCTTGTATCTACGCTTTTTTCAGACATTCATAATTTAGTCGAGAAAAGGCCATTATATATGAACGGGAGTGTAAAAAAAACGTGTATTGAGCTGACAATTTGTTTTTCTCGAAATTTAGTTGATGTCAAATAACATGATGCTGAGCTACAGACGTAGTTTTCATAGACATGCCGCTTTTAGATTCCAGCCAAACATTTTCTTTACCACGCCTTTGGCGTGCTGCACAAGCGTGTCGCACGAATCTCGCTGCGCATACAAGTAGGATTTCTCTAAACTTATCTTCTATGCATAGTAAGCCTGCTTTTGTTTTTTGAAGTGTGTTGCGCATCCTGGCGATGCTTCCTTTTAGTCCAACTTTATTAATTACTCTAACCTGAGAGCTTGAAGTGGGGTTGTCACATCGCTACTGTTCACAAATACGACTCCCATGGCCCTAAAACGCTGTTTAGCTGATGACTCAGATAACGGAAAATTGATTTCGGTTACTCCGTACGCATTATATAAATGTGAAACCTACGGCCGGTCCGTTACTGTGTGTATGTCATACATTTATGGCCTGGCAGCGGAGGTTTTTTAGGGGGAAGCTCCTGATAGCGGAACATGTTTGGCCCTCGTAGCCGTTGTAGTGTGTAACAAGTATAACATTTTGACTTCCAAGGTGGTGCTGGAGAGAGATTTTTTCTGTGCGTTGTTGAATAATAAACAATAGTGCTTAATGTACTTGCCAATGGCTGTTAATGGGGAATGAAAGACAGGAGCATTCGGCTTTTAGTTAACGCGCACGCTGTGATCTAAATTAGCAGCCGTAGTGCCATGAATACAATGAACTAGTATATACCATGAACTCGAGGTGGTTAAAGGTGGAAAGTAGATACGAAATTCAAGCCGTAAGAAAGTAAGGGCCGAATTCTTCTGTCTCTCATTTCCCATTAGCAGACTTTGACATGTACATTGAGCACTATCCGACAGGAAATGGTTGCTACGTTATACTCGCTGGGCGCAACCTCCTTGGTTTTAGAAAGTTTTAGCGAGCGTTGAGCCGCAGTGCCATGAATACAGTGAACTAGTATATACCATGAATTCGGGGTGGTTAGAAATGAGAAGTAGACCCGAAGTGCAAGCCGTAAGAAAGTGTGTGTGTACCACCTCTCGTGCAGTCCTTGGAATATCCGCTGGATGGCGGTGCTTCTATATGGGTATATATAATGAAACAATGAGAGATGGTGGTACTTGAAGTGTTTAATAGATGGACGAACGGACACGCACAGACAGATGCATGAAAGACCGCATGAATTGACGCAGAACGAACGCACGAACAGATGCACACACGGACGGGTGGATGGACGCATAGATGGTCACACAGACGGACGCATGGATGGACGGAAGCAAGAACGAATGGACGGACGAATGCTTCGCCCCACTCTCCATCATTCACTCCGTGAATATGCTGCCAATTTTTTTTGTTTCTTCATAACGCCTTTTTTTTTGCTTTCTGTATCGCTTTCTCTGTTGATTACTCATGAATAGTACGTAAGGCCTTATTCTCCTAAAGCTATGCAGCCTCCAAACGTCCTCCACGTAACCCTCCTTAGAAGACGTTTTTTGAGCGTCTCAATACCAGTGTCATATCGGGCACATAATCAGGGATGATAGTGCACGCTAGTGACGACTTACGCCTCGTGTTGCAATAGGATCCAGCATGCGCAGCTGCCTTTTTTTTGATCACCCTCCGGCAATTTCACTTAGCTATAGCAGCAGCTATTTTTATCGAAAGTGTCCACAAATTCTAAAATCCATATAAATATGCTACTTAGAAGCAAAAATTTTAAATTTTGTATGACAATGAGAACCGAAAATTGAGCTTACCTCCGGCTCATACGACGACGTGTAAGATATGCAGGCATGATACATCGCGGCTGCCTTCTGCCAAGAAAGTTGGTTAGACTTCGGTATTCTTGATTTGAGTAGGTAGGATCGAATGGATAAGTCCAAGTCTCTTTGAACCTGCGAAAGTACGCGGTAAAGTGTTATACCACTTCAACAAAGAATTTTCTCGTGTAGAGAAGCGATATGTCAATTGTAAAGTAACGGTGGGACTTTTTGAGTGGTATATAGCTGAAGAAAGGTTGCTGCTGTGCATTGAATATGCCTACATTGCGAATAGGCGCTGAATACAAATCTGTTCAATATGATAGTCTTTATTGAGAAGCCTCGACGCAAAAATATTGGTCTGTCTGTCTGCCTCTCTCTCCGTACATTTGTCTGTTTGTCCGACCTTAACAGTACCCCAAGTGACACCAAACGATACCCTAAACGGCGGTCCCCGTCCACATCGCCCACCAATATTGCTCAAGGATTAGCGTTTATACTTGTGCGATTGCCAATTAAAAAGCTATTATTGCGCATATCTGAGGCACCATAACAACACGTCAATATTCTGTACGTGTGCTTTTATACTATACAAGGAATACATAACAATTTCTAAGGACCATAACGTTTATCACGCTGCACTGATGATGCAAGGCTTGTACAAAAAGGCAAGTGTTTTCAATGCTTTTCTAAGGTGACACAGTGGCGGCACCTACCCGCGAACTTGCGTTCTACACCTTCTCGCCTCCAAAGACGGTCGCGCACGCCGCACGCTTCATTTTCCAAGATAACTGCCAGGTAGCGCTCAATTGTCAAGTTTGACGTGATTCGATGCGCTCGTTCACCTTTGATGCACGCTCGAGGCACTCCGACGCAGCGCCTCCAGAATGCCATTCACCAATTTTCTTAAGCACAACATCAAATAACAGTATTGTTCACTCTCTACAGACGCAAAACTATCGCCTTTCAACGACATTTGCATTGTAACATGAAGATTTGGAGATATGGAGCCAATTTTTAGTAGACATTTGTCGAAATGCAGTCATTTGTCGATATTATATGAATATTCATTTTTCTTTAGCCATAGTAAATCGACACCACTCCCGTAGATATTTTAAACGGCGCACATTGATCATCCTGTACGGAACTTAGACAACCGTAACCCTATCTGCGCTGAGGGTTTAACGGATAGCAAGAATGACTTCTCGAAATGGAAACTGCCGAAGCATTCTTCAAGCGAGGGAGTTAAAAGATTTAAAAAAAGAACACATGACGAGTTTTGATATACGGGGCACAGCAGTGCCAATTTTTTTGTGTGTGGGAAAAATTTTGTGTGTGCTTTTTGTAAACCTGAAGCAAGCTCCTGTGTGCAAACATTTATTTAATATGCTAATTCTTTGAGCAATAGATTAGTGTTCATGCAGAAAATTGATGAATAAAGCAAAATGTGGTCATGACTGATTAGCCGCGTAATATAAATGGCACTGATAAATATCAGCGCTGGAATCAACCGATTATTTAGATGAAGACACTATTACGTAACTGCTAAGAGTAATGGTTGAAGTAAGATGCCAAGGTATGAATGCAAGTAAGTCTGCATATTGCCACTAGTACAAGCTCTGAAAGTATCATTTCTGTAGATGCTGGCAGGCTTGTATGTGCAGCTGTTCAGAAGAGAACGAAGATGCGCGTGCAGAGAAAAATGTTAAAGTCGTATTGCCGTTGTTCGAATCAGTTTGACGTACTTGTGTGCCATTATCTACAGGTTACAGTTACGTTGTAACGTGACAACTGGTGGAGGGTCTGGGTAATTGTCTATGCACTGTTACCACGCGGAAGATCTCGGCCTCCACATCAACGCCTTGGCAGAAACAGCCAATTTTCGACGCAGTCGGCGGCAACTAAGCCTACCACACCAATTCAGCCTTCTTCCGGAACGCTCCAGAGCCATGGCATATGCAAGCCAGACTGAACAGAACGTGACTCCGCCAGCTCTATGACTACCAGCCTCACTAACGCCAAAGCCCTTCCATGGGGAGCCCTTCCACGAAGACGTTGAAGACTGGCTGGACCAATACGATCGAGTCGCCATCGCCAACGAGTGGGACGAGCACTGAAAACTGCGGTATGTCTACGTCTACCTGGAGGATTCGGCGCGTATTTGGTTCGAGAACCAAGAGGCCGCCATGAAAACCTAGCTGGTGTATTGCACTAAGCTGCGGAACACGTATGGTAGCGCCGATTGGAAAGAACGAGCCGAACGTCTCCTTATTCTCGCAATCAAAGACCCAATGAAAGCGTGGCCATGTTCGTTGAGGAGATGTCTTCTCTGTTCCGTCGAGCACATTCTGCAATGACGGAAGACAAAAAGGTACGCATACTGATGCGGGGTGTCAACGAGCAGCTGTTTGCCGGACTTGTACGAAACCCACCAGCTACCGTGGCAGAATTCCTCCGTGAAGCGATGACAATGGAGCGAATGCTAACACAGCGGTCTTCGCAGTATGAGCGGTCCGACAAATTTGCATGTCTGTCAGCACCCTTGGTAACACCCGATGTCACGACCGTGAGAGAACTTGCTGAGCTTGTCCGTAGCATTGTGCGCGACGAGCTGGAAAAGCTTCACGCAGTGCCTTCACAGCCTCAAGTGGCTGCTCTGACAGACGTCGTCCGTGAAGAGGTGCGGCAGCTGGTACGACCATTAGTGCCACTTGCAACCGAAGCTCTTCTGCTAACGCACGCGGAAGCTATACGCACTTCTTCACCGGGAGCCACCTATTTCCCCCGACTGACTAGACTGCAGACGCCGCAGCACTTTTCGGGCCTGCCACACTATGAAAATCAACGACCGACTTGTCTGCAGATGCCGCAGTACTTCTCAGGCCCGCCACACTATGAGAATGCGCGACCTAATTTGCGGAAATCTAGCGTGTGGCGCGCTGCCGACAATCGACCACTATGCTACCACTGTGGTGAGCCAGGTCATTTGTACCGGAAGTGCTCGTACAGGCAGATGAGCCTACCTGGATTTCGGCCAGACGCTCGTCGGCCTAGGGACGGGGAACGACCCCGCGCCATCGCAGAATAGTTAGCAAGTCTACCGTTTCCGAATCTTCAGCGACGACAATCACGCTCTCCGTCTCCTCGACGCTCTACGTCCGCGAATCAATACTCTACTTTCGCCGATGTTGTTGCGGGACGATCCGCTAGGTCCCCAAGTCCATGCCGGGAAACTAGAATCAGTGGCCTCTGGGGGTGGGACCGCTGTCAAGCTATCGTCAAAACAGCGTCCTCCGACCTATCCGCCGACCTTCGACGATTCCTTTCGGCCGACACCTCACATCGCGGAGGAATCCGTTTCTGCTGACATTGCCGTCCTTGTCGACAACCATCCAGTGACTGCTCTGGTCGACACCGGCGCCGACTACTCAGTTATCAGCGCTAAACTTGTGGCTGAACTCAGGAAAGTCACGACTCCTTAGGGGCATGGATCGAACCTTCGGACAGCAGGTGGTCATCTCTTGACACCAATCGGAAGATGCACCGCAAGGCTACAAATCTGTGAGAAGACGTTCGTTGCTTCTTTCGTTGTGCTTCTCGAATGCCCCCAGAAAGTTATCTTTGGCATGGATTTCCTTCGCGAGCACGGCGCTGTTTTAAATCTTCGAGACTGCCTCGTAACGTTTCCTGACGACTACGGCCCGAATTTTAGAGATACCGATCCGCAGAAGACTGCGCTTCGCATTGTCGACGACACCGTCACATTTCCGCCACGCACCAGTATGTTAGTTACTGTACTGGGTGACATAGACCATGACGGTAGTGGTATCACTGAAGCCAACTTTTCGGTGCTCTAGTCTCAGCAAATCCGCGTTGCCCGCGGCATAATTCACTTTAAACGCGGGACAACTGAGTTGTTGGTCACCGATTTTAGTGGAGCACGCCAACATTTGGCCAAGCGAACAACTATCGCTCATTTCGAAGCCATTGACGATGAAGCGTGTACGACAATAGCCCCGATTTTGGCAGCCGTTAAAAGTGACACCACGGTAGCCGATACAGTCGATGTCAATCCGAAGCTGTGATGTGCGCAAAAAGAGCAAATCCGCTGTATCCTCCGCATGTTTAGTGACTGTTTCGCGTCTACATCTAAGATAAAACAAACGCCAACCGTAAAGAACCACATTGTCACTGACCATGCTGAACGACCCATACGTCAGCACGCTTACCGAGTATCACTAAAGGAAGAAGAGGCAATACGTTCTCAAGTGAGGCCGATGCTCAAAGATGGCATAATCGAACCCTCGAACAGTCCATGGTCATCCCCCGTCGTACTAGTAAGAAAGAAGGGCGGCCCTCTCCGATTTTGCGTCGATTACCACAAACTCAACAAAGTCACAAAGAAAGACGTTTATCCGCTTCCGCACATCGACGACTCACTGGACTGCCTCCGACGTGCCCAATACTTCTCCTCTATGGATTTATGCAGTGGCGACTGGCAGATCGAAGGTGATGAACGCGAGCGAGAGAAAACAGCATTGATAACGCCAGATAGTCTGTACGAATTCAAGGTGCAGCCCTCCGGTCTGTGTTCTTCCCCTGAGACATTACAGAGGATGATGGATGCAGTACTCTCCGGTCTCAAGTGGGAAGCATGCCTTGTTTGCTTAGACGACGTTGTTGTCTTCTCCCAAACGTTTTAGCAGCACTTGCAGCAACTTAGATCTGTGTTTGCTGCAATTCGCACGGCAGGCCTATCACTGAAACCAGAAAAATGTCATTTTGGTTACAACGAATTAAAGTTCCTCGGCCACCTTGTTAGCCCTGATGGTATTCGGCCGGACCCAGACAAAACATTGGCTGTCGCAGATTTTCCACCACCTGCCAACAAACGTGATGTGCGTCGATTTTCAGGCCTCTGTGCATACTACAGACGATTTGTGCGAAATTTCCCAAATATTGCCGAACTCCTCACTCGTCTGACAAAATAAGATGTTCCCTTCGTGTGGGGCCCTGAACAAACACGCGCTTTCTCTGAGCTCCAGAAGCAACTCCAGTCTGAGCCCTTACTTGGACGCTATGACAAATATGCCGACACTGAACTACACACAGACGCCAGTAACATCGACCTTGGTGCAGTCCTCGTCCAGTGGAAGGCGGCGTCGAACGCCCTATTGCTTATGCGAGCCGGATTTTATAATCTGCAGAAACGAATTACACAACCACTGAAAAGGAGTGCCTAGCTGTTGTCTGGGCAATAGCTAAACTCAGACCTTACCTGTATGGCCGCCCGTTCAGAGTTGTTACCGATCATCATGCGCTCTGCTGGTTGGCGAACCTTGAAGACCCTTCCGGACGTCTGGCCAGGTGGAGCTTACGCCTTCAGGAGTTTGATTTGACAGTCGTGTACAAGTCTGGCCGGAAGCATACCGACGCGGACTGCCTTTCCCGAGCTCCTCTTAAGACAGCCTCAGGTGATCACCATCTCGACGGCCGTTTTCTCTGCGCCGTTAGTGTATCCGACTTGGCTGAACAGCAGAAGAACGATTCAGAGCTTCAAATATTCAATGAATATCTCGAAGGCCGGACGCCGCATCCACAACCAGCATTCGCCCGCTCACCGTCATCGTTCTGCGTTCTCAGAAGTATCCTTTATAAAAGAAACTTCGACCTTTACGCGACTGAGTACCTGCTCGTCGTCCCGCCAGCGTTACGAGCCGATGTCTTGTCCGCCTGTCACGATGAGCCTTCCTCAGGCCACTTAGGATTCACACGTACCTTGGCCCGGATTCGCCAACACTATTACTGACCTAAGCTCAATCGAGACGTGAAGCATTACATGAAGACGTGTCACGAGTGCCAGCGCCATAAAGCACCACATCAGCGCCCAGCCGGCTTTTTGAAGCCCGTCACTCCTCTGACACAACCGTTCCAACAAATTGGCATGGATCTACTCCGACCTTTTCCCATGTCTCGTGACGGCAACCACTGGATTGTAGTCGCTACTGATTACATGACGCGCTACTACGAAACGAAGGCATTACAACGTGGCACCGCCATTGAGACTTCCCACTTTTTTATGAAGAACACCGTCCTCCGACTTGGAGCACCAGCAGTTATCATAACTGATCGTGGACCACGAAAACTGGGATGACATCCTTCATTACGTCACGTTCGCTTACAACACCTCTGTGCAAGAAACAACTGGATTCACACCATGCAGCTTGCTTCACGGCAGACAGGTTACTACAATGCTGGGTGCCATGCTTCTGCCAGACAGACGCCAGATTAGTGTCAAGACGAACGAATTTATAAACTGGCAGACGCAGCTCGTAAGCTTGCAGTCGAACGAATCCACAAGCAACAATGCATCGACTCGCTGTGGTACAACGCTCGTCGTCGCGATGTCTCTTACCAATCCGGAGAACGAGTATGGTTGTGGACTCCCATTTGACAACGGGGCAGGTCGAAAAAGTTGTTACACCGCTATTTTTGTCCCTGTAGAGTTCTCCGCCGTCTCCGCAAAGTAAACTACGAGGTACTTGACGAGGACATGGCTCGTAAATCCCGCCATTCACAACAGCCACACGTTGTCTATGTTTCGACGATGAAACCATTTTACCAACGCTGGCTATTCGTCAAACTTCCTTGAGTAGACTTACAGTGATTGTGAACACCCCCTTGTGTACTGTTTATCGTATGTCTTTTCTTTTCATCTGGTAATTATGTTGTTACATCGGGACGATGTTCTTTGGGAAGGGGGTAATGCCACTAGTACAAGTTCTGAAAGTATTATTTCCATAGATTCTGGCGGTCTTGTATGCGCCGCTGTTCAGAAGAGGACGAAGATGCGCGTGCAGAGAAAAACGATAAAGTCGTATTGCCCTTGTTCGAATCAGTTTGACGTCCTTTTGTGCCATTATCTACAGGTTACAGTTACGTTGTAACGTGACAATATTACTTTTATACAGTACTTTTTCAGTGACCCAAAATGGTACAGTATTTCTTTTTTTCCAAGACACGCTTTATGTATTTATTTATCTATTAAATAAAATGTGAAGCATTTCATAGCGAACTTTTGCGACTTTGCGCGTATCTATCTATCTATCTATCTATCTATCTATCTATCTATCTATCTATCTATCCATGTAGTCGCCCACAACTTTAAGCTCTCTTGCCCGTTGCAATAATGGTATCGATACGAAGCTTGGTGTGCCATAACATGACTATGAAGAACGTATTTGACTAGCCATAACATGAAAATCATAATATGGATGTCATGAATGTCATGACAAAACCACTGCAAGGGCTGCAGAACAATTTCATGGTCCTGCAGCCATTGCGGTGGTTTTGTTCACATGGCATGCTGCAAACCCGGTATGGTGTGACATAATAGGATGGCGAAAAGCAGCGACAGACCCTAACATGAAAATCATGACATGCGTGTGATGTAACAACATGACTACATGCCAAGCTTATGATGCACTCGCGGCTGTTTCGCTAGCGTCACATAAACACAAATTGGTATTGCATTACGTGAATGGGTGATGAAAACAATGAACGGGTGCAAGCATGATAAACATGGGATGCGTGTCATGTAACAACATGACTACTTGCTACGCTCATGATGCGTTCGCGGCCGTTTCACTGGCTTCGCATGTACCGAACTCAGTATTACGTGACGCGAACAGGCAAAATAGATAAATGACACATACAAACATGATAATCACTACAGGCGTGTCATGTAAGGACCTGACTACATGTCACACTCATGATGCGCTCTCGGCAGTTTCGCTAGCTTCATGCATGCCGAATTCGGTATTACGTGATATGAAAGGATGACAAATGCATGTTACTGGTGCAAACATGATAATACTAAGTTTTGTGTCGTGTGAGAACATGACTACATGCCATAGTCAAGGCGCTAATAAATGCCAACGCGTCATGCCGGCGTTGCGACGCAAGACACCGGTCTTGCCATAAGCAAGCAGGCGCGCGCCGGGCTGCGTTGCTTTGACGGATGCGCGTTTCAGAAGCGCCCTTCATCCCTTCGTCACGGAAAGAGGGAGACGCAGTGTTGTCAGGGTAATGCACCGGCACGAAATGCAGCATGTCCCATTTCGCACCGGTTGCCGTCGGGCCGTGCCGACGGCGCTGGTCACGCTGATCGCACCTGGAGTCAGACTATAGAGTGCTCGCTTTGTGCTAACGTAGCATTGATGTGCCCACCGTGCGCGCGGGTCAACGCTACACTGGAGTATGTTGGGCCCTTTATGTTGCGGTCGCGCCCGTCTTGCTAGCTCCACATATGATTTTGCAGGAACTCGGTGTTACGTGACGTCAATGGATGACGAAAGTATATGACTGGTGCAAAAATTAACATGATAATACTAACGCGCATGTCATGTAAGAACATGTTAACATACCACGCTCATACCGTGCTCGCGATTGTTTCGCTAGCTCCACAACTCCTAACTTTGGTATCACGTGACGTGAACAAATGACGAAGGTAAACGGCACATCCAAACACGATAATCATGAATGAAAGTCTTGTACGGCATCTTTTACCTCCACCTTGTAACGTTGTGCTGATTTTAAGATGACATATCAACCTTCCTCATTCGTGCTTCGCATACGTGGGATGTGCCATTTTCTTCTACAATAGTTTCCACCTGCCAATTGCTGCACCATTCCCTTAACTTAGTGAGATTCACTTGTAGCTTTGAAGCGTCTTCTGTGCAAGTTTTTTTTCTATAAACAACAATATCATCCACGTAGAGACGGATTGACAAACTTTTGTCACATGCAAGAAAAGATAGCCCAGCACACGCCCTTGTGACAAACCAGATCTTACTCGGAATGAATAAGATTTATAGTCAAGTTCTAGTGAGGGAGGCTTATTGTATCAAACATCTTGAATCTGTGCAGTTGTTTAATGGTCAAGGCACAGGTGACTTCTTTTAAGCCCCAGACAGTTATGAGGAACTCTCCCATAATCCCAATAAAAGTCTAGGGAAACTGCATCGATACAAACTGGCGTATATAAAGCTGTGTGCTGATCTGACACTAGTTCAAGAAGTTGAGTCTGACATAATAGTTTTGTTTTGAGAACCGTCTGGTATGTGAAGAAAGGAACTGTTACGGTTAAGATGATAAATGACCAGGGAGGGTATTATGTGCTCTAGTAACTTGCACGAAGTGGACGTCAATAAAAAAGTCCTATAAGTTTTGGGGTTATTGCTGTTACTCGATATAAAGTACCCCGTTAGCAGAGTTCTAGTCATCTCGTACACTACCAGAGTCAAGGGATTGCTAGCAAATGTATGCAGGCATGTGGGCTTAATCTTTATGAGTTTTTTAGGAAGTTTTGCGATGATACCAGTGGTAAGGGAACTGGTTTTGACAGGAAGTTGGTAGATAGCACTAGCTTACCCACGCTCTGTTATTACATTTGCAGGAAAAGGATGTTAAATGGGCAGATGTTTCAGTAAAAGAAAATTATTCAGTGCAAGTTTGTCACTTGATACCTCTGGGATGGGGTTGCTGAATTTCTCAGCACAGTGTTGTACCGATAAGGTGTTCCCGTCTTCTATCGTCAATACCGGTGTTGAGTGGGCGTTTTTGGCGTTCACAGTATTTTAAAAAAATTTTGGTGTCTGTTTTTGTGAGGCTAGTTAGCATGTTGGTAAATATTATATATTTGCCTTGAAGGATAACACTCTTTGCTACAGCTGAAACATTTTCTCAGGCTTCCCATTCTAGAAGCCAGTTCAAGCGCCTCGCTTGTCTGTAAACCCTTTTATTTTTTTTTCAGCGCTCGTTTTAAGTCTCGCGTGAGCCACGGGTAATCCGATCTAGAACTAATTGTTAGTTTAAATACACGAGAAGTTTGCAGCTTCTTACGTTTATCTAAGAACAAGTGACAGTTTTCATTTGTTGTACCCTCGTAAAGGTATTCAAAAATCAGCTGGAAAAGTCTTTAGCATATAATGTGCTACCTATATAGAGCGTTAAACAGATACCGGGTTATTACTTCTTTGCCACCTTGGTTTTATTCTCCTGCTGCACTAGAGTAATTGTTTTAAATGCATTATTATTATCTAGTCCCAGCCTCATCCAATGGAGGAGCAGGGCATATCTTAACCACATCAAAGAACTCGCAGTAGGCGTCTGCTTTGTAGTGTATTTTGTTGACAGGCAGCCCTGTTTATAACGCCTCCACTACACGAACTAAGCCAAGCCAGGATGTTCTCCCTAATTTCTTAGACTCTGGTACTTTCTGTAAAACTGGTAACGCGCCCGTCGAAAATGAGCTGCCTGACTAAGAGCACGCAAGTCAGGCTAAGCTGTGAGATTTAAATTTGATGCTTGGAAATATCAGTCACTGTACAGGAAAACAGCTTGTGTGTTTCGATGTGCAAAAGCAGGTGTTGACCAGCTGGGATGCTGCAAGTGAAAACTGAAACACATTTTCAGAAAGCCGACTAGACGCCAATGCGCTACCCAGACGTAAATTTGGTGCCACGCACAAATCTCTACGGAACCTCACTGTAAGCCACATTCATAAAGTGTCACTGTTGACGGTCTCCTATTATTTGTCTACAAGACAACCTGCATTACTGAAGACCGCATAAGTTATTGCCTACTCTTTCAAGAAGCGGTCAACGGTGCTACTCAGCCCATGTCGCTTTACGTCGTTCCTGCGGTATCTACTGTTCCATTGTACAGCCAACAACGGGCCTAAAGTTTGTAAACCATAATTCTATTCAATGGCCCACATGCGACGACAGGCCGATTTGCTTCATGTGCAACGGAATAGGCAGCATCCATCGCCATTTTTCACTATCTTTGAACATCGTCTATTTGTGCGAGTTATCCTCCCGCAGCCCCAGCGAACCTTTATGCACGAAACTCGGCTGCACGATATTACCGCTTGCCGAAACTAGACACCAAGCAACATTCTGTGCAGCATTTGACCCGTCGCTACACAGGACGTTACACAGAAATGAGCTTTGTTACTTATTCCTAATTTGCGTATATATAAATAGATAATTATTCTGCCGTCAGTAATGTGCAGCTATAACCCCGCCACGGTGGTTTAGTGGCTAAGGTACTCGGCTACAAATCAGCGGGTCGCGGTATGCAATCCCGGCTTTGGTGGCTGCATTTTTGACGGAGGCGAAAATGCTGTAGGTCCACGTTCTCAGATTTGGGTGCAGGTAAAGCCCCCCAGGTGGTCAAAATTTTTAGTGTGCTTCATTTCGGCGTCTCTCATAATCATATTATGGTTTTGGAACGTAAAAACTCACATATCAATCAATAAATCAATGCCAAGTGACCAACGTGAGCTGTGAAATTGAAGCATAATCTACGCCACCGCTGAGTCAACCCAACAGCAACCACATTCCGGCTGCCAATGTGAGGCATAACATATGCCGGACTCCTATTTGCTTCCAGTAACAATGTGGCTCATTTGTTTTTCTTCGTTCTTTGTTTTTTTGGATTTGAGTTTTCTTAGACATGACATGTGAACCTCGGAAGGCATAGACAAGCGTTCTGCGAATTTGGAAAACATAGGGTTCTTTAACGTGCACCTATATTTTTCCCTTTTACAGAAGTTATGGCTGCGAAGACTGGAATTCCATGCCGTAAACTGCGGGTTAGATGTTGAATGCTGTATTTACTTGACTAGTGGTAGGCACCATCGAGTATTGAATGTCTTTAAAATGTTACGCCCGTCCCGGCACGAATTGCCCTCTGGTTGTTAAAGAGGATGCAACGATTGAGCACGTAATGACTGAATTGAATATTGCGAATATATCTGCTTAAAAAGCCTTTGACACTCACAGAACTACGATTCCTAGCGCTCACAGCACAACAATTATTGACGACCTATGATTGTGAGTGATACTTGCGCTGCTCTGTAAGATTTATTCAACCGTTTTGATTATGTAATTATTTTTATATTTGAAAATAAATCACGGAAGCGTATTGCATTAGAAAAAAATTAAGCTTGTCTTAGCGATATTTGTGGAGTAGTTGTCTTGAGTCTGATATATGTTCTGCGGCAATGTATAGAAAAAAAATGCATTCTCCTGTGCTCTGAAACTCTTCGCGTGGCGAATATCATTTCGATAGTAAGATGTCAACATCGTAAAATAAGCGCACTTGCCAACGTTATGCATTTCAGCTTTAGAAACAACACAAATTGTTGTATCGTGATATTCGTATTAGTTTGTTCAAAGTTGGCTGCATTCATAGAGAATGAAACTAGCACTGTGTGTCAACATTTTCTGCGATGAATATAGTATTTCGCTGATAGCCACTCTAAGGCGTTAACATTGCGATACATTCGGCGAGCAATCTTCATCGATGCGGAACCGCCACAACCTTGCGTGAGAGATTTGCGAATACGATAACGATAAAAATATGGAATAAATCATAGAACTAGAGGGCGCCACAGTGTGGGGGGTAAAATCATGAAGTTCGCAATAAAAGGAAAGCATTCGCATTCGCGTCACTTGATGGCACTGTGTGAGGGGCAAGCAAGAGTAGCGTAGCGATTTTATGAGAATTCGTATTTTATTCTCGCGCGAATACACAAAAGACATAGCGAAATCTGGAAACAAGAGCTGTACTACTAACTGCTTGTTGTTGAATAGTCCCATATAAACTGAAAAACAGGATGCCCAGCGATTCGTGCTATATCGAATTGAGGACAGGATTGAGTGAAAACACGGCAAAACCAACTCGACCAACTGTCAGTGCTTTTAGAAGGCACTTAATTGGAACCGGATCTCACATTCATGTTTTCAACTGTTGTACTGTTTCATTCTGCTTATACCGCATCAACTCTCATAGTGAGGTGTCTTTCCTCTTTACCTGTTCGAGCGAGGGAGAGTCGTATTAACGGAGGATATCTCAGTTTAGCTATGCCAAGGCACACTAAGCCAAACTGGAGTATAGAATAACACAGCAAATGAGTGAAAAAGGAAGTTCAGGGTGAGGTGGAGCAACATTTAAAGCATATATAGGCGGCAGAATAGAAATGTGAGGATAAAGAGTGATGTAGGGCTCAGTAAAAGCGAAAGGAAGAGGGAAGATGAAAGACGAATGCATACTGAAAGGGGTTGGGAGATGGGAATAAGCGTTAGTTTTATTAACTGATAGTGAGAATAAAGAAAAGGAGAACGGGGAGAGGTTAACCCACAGCCAATTCCTATATAGTATCGCAAAATAGTTGTATAGCAAAAGGGAGTCAGAATAATGTGAAGCGATGAGAGAATGAAGTGGGGAAGAGTAGAATGGGGAAGGTTAGCAGAGTGATGGTAATTATGGTATAGCTAGGAGGTGAGAAACGAAAGTGAATGTATTGAGTGTGTGAACGTAAAAAGAGAAGAGAAGCTTAGAGGAAGCTAAACATAGCGTGACAGGGTAAATATAGCAAGGAGGTAGACAAGCAAGTGCGGGGGGGGGGGGGGGGTGAGGTGGGTGAGAAGCAATGGAAAGTAGTAAAAAGAAAAAGTGGAGAAGGCCACCAGCTTCGCAACTTTCTCAGTGTTCACACCGCTAATGCGTAGCTGCCTCTGTATTTTAGGTCATGAAGAAGGAAAGATGTTTCCTCGACGAATAGGCGTCTGTTCATGTGTCAGCTCTTCGCATATATAAACGTGTAATGCAGCTGTATATAAATCCTCATCGCAAGGACGCGCATACGCGTGACTTTTATTGATCGCGTCGTCGTAAGATTCTGCGCTCAACGAGGATAATTAGTCTCGCAGACAAACTCGCGCATGTACTCTATAGCAGATACCAAAGAGTCCCTTTATATAGTTATTAGACACGGTTGGTAAACATGCTTAAGAAAAAAATTACTTCCCTTGAAAACACTGATATATGTGTTTGTCATCAGTAGTGAAAGCTGGCGAGCTTTTCTGCCCGCTATTATTGTCACAAAACCGCCATGTTAACGTTCGCTTGCAGGTGAAATGAAATGACAGAGTTACTCAAATATATTAAACAATGCGCGCCTCAGTAACTTTTTGACGTAGCACTAGACAAAGAGAATGATGTAATTTAGTGGAAGAATAAAAAAGGCGGTATCTGGCCTCACGTACGTCGGCGAAGGTACTGTAGCCTCGGTATTTTCCACAGACGTGCTTGTAGAAGTCATCGCACGGAGAAACGGTGTAGTCGATAGTTTCGCGCAACCGATATGCCAATAAGCGGCATGTAGGCCCCGTGCAGTCATTGCTGTCGGAACGAGGAATCGGAACGACGCGTGCCTGCCCATTAGGTGTGCTTTCCGAGGTATTCCTGGCATGCCCTCGGTTGTCACCCGATGACCACGATAGCTTGATCGTTGGTGTTTGAGGATTGTCGAGTGTTGTCGCTGCGTCACTCTGTTGGTAAAGACAGCAAACATATAATGTAGTCACAGATCATTGCGTGAATTATTTATTCCTAGAGACTTTAGTTTTACTGCCCAGAGCTTGTTGCCTAAAGATAGATGACATTTTGGTTGCGCACACTTCGTATTCTTCAATAATGCTGGCGAAAAATGATTAATGATACCACCAAGAGTTTTCTAATCGACGCTTTGCGTGGCGATGCAGTAAACCGTAATGCCTAATGATCGATATATGTTTGTTACTCCTCCGAAACTTTGCTGTATTGATCCCTCATTCTGCAACGAAAATCTTTGACATAATTTTATAATTTTATTCATGTCTTGGTCTCTTGTTTCAAGGTAGAGGACGAGCGTTTCAATGTATCAGTTTATAACCTTGTTATAATAAGTAAGGTATAATACGCCATGCTTATTTTTCTGCTCAAGCAAGAAGCTGCATTGTTTGTACCGTTTACAGCATTTAGTTAAAATATATAAATAAAGCTCGAGTTTCTCATGTAGCAAACCTTATGGTCGCTTATATTTATCACCAAATTGTCACTCTCAATATTAAATAAAATAACGCGATATAAGTGTTAAGCACGAAGTTAAATATTTGTCACCATACATAGCATTCATGAAGCACCCTGTCACTCGCAGCAGTGGGTAATTTCATCCTTCGATCACGTAGATAACGTTTCAACTATTGCAGGTGAACCTACACGATATAGAATGGACCCAATCACATTTGTACACTTAGCCAAGATCTATGTTGCATTTGTTCGCATTACTTGCACCTTGGATGAATAAATTGTATTAAGCCGGCTGTAAAGGAGGGTTTACTCTATCATACCTTAAGATGGTTTCAAAATTTCCATTACGGCGACATATGACCTTTGAAACTTCAGGATACTCTCTTGAATGAATGAATAATAGATCATACTTGCCGTGGAGACTACTTATATTGGGAAGTTCATTTTTGTATTTCGTCATTTAGGCTTTGCTAAGTGTTCTTTTTTTGCTCAAGAAAAATGAATAACGCTATTTCTCCCAGAGTCAAATGTGCATCATCTATGCAAATGAAAACTTTAAACCGCATGAGGATATCATTGCTTACATTTGATTATAGACCTCTGCTACCCACCACCGCTGCCATTTTAACTTCTCTTGATGTCGTCAGGTCTATTTACTGGCTCTCATTCCGTTTTCAAAGAATATTAACCACGCGGGTAAACTTAACACTGTGCCTTCAGGACCAAAACGAGGTAGAAACCATGTGAAATATTCTACATATTTAGTTCGGGACTAGTTAGTCTTTTTCAAAAACGCATCTTTCAATGTGCGTTTATACTCATATTGTTCATCTTTATAGACGTATTTGCTTTCTGTACACAGAAAATAGTTAAAAATTATAGTCTTAACGGTTATCAGGAAGTTAGATATATTGTTTGAAGGCTTCACACAATCATATTATTGCTAAAGTAGTAGCTACTTGAGCACTTTATCTTATGGTACTCACTGTGGTGCTGTCTTGCTCCGGCAACAAACTCGATACCAAATACGCGATTACAAGTATGCTGCATGGCAGTCCTATGCAAACAATGGCCAAGCTCATGAGCAGACCGGTACTCCAACGGCCTTCTCGGCCCTCCGCAGTGCCGCTCTTGGGAGAACTTTTCCTGAAGAGCGCTCGTCTCTCAGTGTCCTAGAGTCGCCAACGCAAGTAAGAAGAATAGTTGGTTATGAACCAGCGGATTGCAGTACCTAGGCATTTGCACAATGACCTATACCTTTTGAAGCTGAGCACCTTGATGGGCTGATTTTTTTTAAAATTGCGAATGTTCACAATAATTTGAGAGATCAACAACCACAATGCGTTCCATTCCTTATTATTTTCATCGTTAGTCGTCTCCGCTTAAGTAAAATAAAAAGAACACCATTTTTTTATTTAATGAATTCGAAGTAAAGAGCACATAGCATGTAGTCAACATTAGTCTGGTCCATCACTGATTAAAAGAAAGTCGACAACTTTTGGGAACCCAGAGGACTGCCTAACATGAGGTATTTGACTGCAGAAAGAGGATCTAGATTTTTCCATGTGAGAGACCATGTAGACACGCGAACACAAAGTAACAGACACGCCACAGCCAGGCGATGTGTTTTCCATTCTGTGGGACGTTCGTTCTATGTGTGCTGATGTTTCTAGGCTGTCTCTCTCTTTGATCGGGGTCTCGCTTCCCTTATTGCCCACACCGTCCTCCTGGATAATTTGCTTTCTGCGTACCTTGGCTTATGTAGCACCATTGAAAGTGGTGAGAGCAAAGCATTTGATATTTTTATTTGTTTCCGAAGTGCGTGACCGCGCCAGCTGCAGCGTCCTAGGTCAGTACTTCATACTACAGTTTGTGAGGCATTACTGTGCTTGTGCTGGTCATTTCGATTGATTGCAATGAAGGCACATATTGCGAACTGTTTCTATGTACTCGTTGTGATAAATTTTCCAATTGTATGAGTTAAACACTTGCACAGCTCTAACAACGCATCAAACTTTTGCATCCATTTTCACTGTTGCGTGATGGCAACATCATTACCGTTGTCGAAGGTTCAACGCGAAGTGGAGCCTGCAATGACACTGTATACATAGGATTTCTGTATCTGGGCCAAATAATTGACTCCTAATGGCAGTCAGACAATTCCCTTGCACCAATAGCACTATTGTTATAGTTTTCATGTACCACTGTTATTCTATTCAACCAACCGAAATGAGTGCAGCTTTCTTATTGCACCGAGCTTCTTTCGGCGTTCTTGCACAGCCCTCCCCACTGTCGTTTCTTTGTGACAAAGGCGCCGGTATTGCGCCAGGACTGTTTTAGAGCGCGTCTTCATACGAAGCGACATATAGCTCACCCCTTCCTCATTTAATCCTATGTCAGCGTTTGCCCTTTCAGAGAAGCTCGCCATTTCTCACACGTTTGCTCAGCGCATATTAAATGCGAAGCATTTCTTAGCGAACTTTCAGCTTATCTATCTATCTATCTATCTATCTATCTATCTATCTATCTATCTATCTATCTATCTATCTATCTATCTATCTATCTATCTATCTATCTATCTATCTATCTATCTATCTATCTAGACGCCAATGACTTAAACTCTTTTGGCCGTTTTCATAATAGTATCGACACCGAACTTGGTATTGCATAACATGACTGTATGAAGAACATATTTGACTTGTGATAAGATGACAATCATGACATGTATGTCTTAAATGTCATGATTTACATTTCATCGTCCTGCAGCTCTTCCGATGGTTTCATTCTCATGGCGTGTTGCAGAACTGGTAGGGTATGGCACGATTGCAAGGCGAACACAAATGTGAGACCCTAACATGAAAATCATGACATGCGTGTCATGTAACAACATGACTACACGCTACGTTCATGATGCGCTCGCGGCCGTTTTGCTAGCATTTTATATTAAAATTTGGTATTTCGTGATTCAATGCATGACGTAGGTATGTGACTGGTGCAAACAAGATAATCATGAGATGCGTGTAATGTGAGAACATGACTACATGTCACAGTCAAAGCGCCAATACATTTCCACGTGACGTTGTCCACGTGCTCACCGGCATTCATCTCGTCGCGTCACGCCGGCGTTGCCACGCCAGGCGCCAGTCTTTCCATAAACTCGCAGGCGCACGGCGCGCCACGTTTCTTTGACGCATGCGCGTTTCAACACGTTTGGCGTTCCTTCCTCACGAAAAGAGGGAGACGCAGTATGTCTGAGTAACGCATCGGTGTGAAATGCAGCGTGTCGCATTTCGCGCCGATTGCTGTCGGGCTCCGCCGACGGATGCTAGTCGCGCCTGGCGTCAGGCAGTAGAGTGCTCGCGTTTCGCTAACGTAGCGTCACTGTGCCCAGCGTGCGCGCGTCAACGCTTCATTGGAGTATATAGGGCCCTTCATGATGCGGTCTCCGCCGTTTTGCTAGCTCTTCATAAACCAAATTTAGTGTTACGTGACGTCAATTGATGACACAATATATGACTGATGCAAACATAATAATCCTGACACGCGTGTCATGTAAGAACATGACAACATACTTCGCTCATATCGTGCTCGCAGCCGTTTTGCTAGCTCCACATATACAAAATTTCGTATCACGTGACGTGAGTAGATGACGAAGGTAAACGACGCATCCAAATATAATAATCGTGACACGGTAGTCCTGTACGACATCATTTACCTCCACTTCGTAACTTTGTGCTTAGTTTAAACTGACATATCAACATTTCTCATTCGTGCTTCGAGTATCATCGAGTCCCACCGTTGGTGGGATCTGCCTTTTTTTTTTCTCTCCGCCTTCCATGCTCACCATGGTGGCGTCCTTTTGCACGCGCGCCAGTGTATTCGTCCTTTTCTCCTCCCGCCGCACTGACCAGAGCACTGCCGATCTTACGCACACATCACAGCGTCCATTCGTCCGTCCATGTGTTCATTCGTTCGTGCCTCCGCACGGACGAATGGACAGAGGCACGGACGCTCGGATGGGCGGACGGAAACACAGATGGATGAAGGGAAGCATAGATGAACAAATGAACGAATGTATGGTGAGACAGACAGAATCACTTACGCGCGGATATACGGACGCACGTAAAGACGGAAGTAAGCACGGACGGAAGCCGAGATAATCAGACAAATGGACGAAAGCACAGATGGGCGGAAGCATGGAGAGACTAACGAACGGATGAATGGACGGATGGACAGAAGTAGGGACGGAAGAAAGAACGGACGGACGCATGGATGGTTCGACACTCAGACGAATGGAAGGACGCTTCACCCCTTTTATCTTCATTCACTTCACGGATATGCTGTGAAAACCACTCAGTGTTGGTGTTCTTACAAACTTGTGTTAATCACCTCTCGCTTTGTCGTTTATCATGTGGCAAAGTGTAAATTTAATAGAGCGGAAAGTAGTGTATAGTGATTATGGAACATGTGCAAGGAAATTAGCATGGACTAAAAATTATGCTACCTTCAGTTAAGGGGAGTCATGTGGAGAAGCGAAACAGAGGGAGCTATCGCTTACACTGATGGTGACATTGACGCTGGCGCTCGTCACAGCGTTGCACAGGAGATAATCCTGGGGAGGCGCAAAACACGCAGTGATGAACCGCTGTTTCCTACTGGAACATGTCAATCACTGGTAGTGGGCAGTGACACACAGAAAACCCTAATTGGACACAGAGATTCACTATTCGCTTTCATGCAATGCGTGCGCTGCGAAGTTTGGGGACGAAGCTTGTTAAACTGTGGGTAGTGCGGCCCCAATGTATTTAGTGGTAGAAGTAGTAGATGTCCTCTTTTCGCTTAGTCCTTAGAATGCTTGCTGGATGGTGGTACTTGTATGTGATGAATATCTGATGAAAAGATACGAGATGGCGGTACTAGGAGTGTTCACTAGATGGGCAGACGGGCGGACAGACATACAGACGAATATAGAGACAGATTTGCAGACAGGCGCACAAACGGACAGACAGACAGACAGACAGCCAACCAGACAGCCAGCCAGCCAGCCAGCCAGCCAGCCAGACAGACAGACAGACAGACAGACAGACAGACAGACAGACAGACAGACAGACAGACAGAAAGACAGACAGACAGACAGAAGATGGACATGCCACCGTAGTAGCTCAGTGGTAGAGCATCAAATGCGTTATTCCAAGATGGATGGAAAGCCAAGAAGGCTGACGACGGATGGGCAGACAATGTAAGGACGATTCACAGTTTACAGATAAAACCCTCTGAAGCTTCTCCCCACTCATCATTATTCACTTCATGGATATGCTGCGATTTTTATATGCCCTTGGTAACCACCTCTCGTTCAGTTCTTGAGATGTCCCTGATTGCGGTGCTTCTATGTGATGACTACACGATGAAAAGATGTCAGTTGGTGGTACTTGGCGTGTTCTCTATATGCATGGACGGACGGACAGACATAGAGATAGACAGACTGACAGAGAAACAGACACATAGATGGGCTGACAGACAGACAGACAGACAGACAGAGAGACAGACAGACAGATATCCGGATGGACGAATGGACAGACTTACGAACTGACGCGGCCAGCGTATGGACGATTCATGATTTACCCAAAAAACCCTCGAAAGTTTCAGCTCACTCATCATCATTCCCTACGTGGATATATCGTGATTTTTTTTATCAAAAGATTCCCTAGCAGACGCTGCTTGTGTCTGCTTTGCGAGGCGATAGAATGGTGCATAGGAAAAAAGAGAGAGGTATAGGGGACGCGCATGCGCAATGGCGGCGTAAACGCCACAGGGAGGAGAAAGAGAATAAGGTTGAGTAAATAGCAGGCATAACCAGGAAAAAAATTTCTGGTTTGCTACCCTGCACTGGGGGAATAAAAAGGTACATGAAAAAGTCAGAAGAAAAAAGGAGGAAAAGGGGTGGTTAACAAAAAAAAATTGCCCGCAGCTTCCCTCGGGGGAACACTGAGGAGGATGCGGACCATATAATTGGTTAACGGGGTGTTAAAGTGCGACTTACTTGGGTCGATGGCTAAATTGGTTAACGTGGTTGTGAAATGGGGTGTTAAATTGCGACTTACTTGGGTCGATGGCTAAATTGGTTAACGTGGTTGTAGGAGGGGGTGTTAAATGAGTGAACACGTACACACGTATGCGAAAGGGCGGCGCTGGTCGAAGGGACGTCGATCATTGTGTTTGTGGATTCGTTGGAATTCATTTCACCGCGACCTTGGACGTCGACGCGCCGTACAAACCAACCGACGAGCGGCAACTGAGCGAGCGAGCGCCGACCTTGAGTATTTATACAGCACGACGGCGCATGCACTGTCAGCTGTTGAATGTTCTCGAAGCGCGACGCCACATGCGCGTCCACTGGAGAATCAGAAGAATTGTAGATGTCGAACGCGGTGTGTAGAGGAGGAAGGGTGCACAGATGGTGGAGGAGAGAAGCGCGCGCGGTGTGTAGAGGAGGAAGGGATGCACAGATGGTGGAAGAGTGGGCGACGGCGCGACGGCGCATGCGCGCGCGTCAGCTGTCGAATGTTCGAGAAGCGGTGCGGACGGCGCACTACAAGGCGCGAGTATAAGATGCTCCGCATCTAAAACTGAAAACGCGCACACACTCAAGCACGGGAACGTCACAGTCGTTTATCGAGTCAGGTTGACCCCAGATATTTCAGCAGCGTCGATGTCGCTTTCTGGCTTGAAAGTCGAACGTTCTAGGAAGAGTTCCTAGAGGAGGTGGGGGCACGAGTGTGGGTTAACAGGCGTTGGCTGCGTCAGTGTTGGGAGGCAAGAGAGGGGAAGTGTAGGAGAAGCGAGGTTACGCAGATGCCAAATGGCGGTGTTAACGCCGCTGGGCGGGATGCCTAGAGGAAAGACAGGGGGCAGTGAGTGCAAACAGATGGTAAGAGAGAAGTGAAGAGAGTAACGCACAGCTGTTGATGAGAGGGTAGAAGGAGAGTTCAGCATGCGTAGTTTGAGTGCGGATGCTGCCACCGCCTCGGAACAAGGACCCGAACAAGAGATGCGTCGCATCTAAATCATCTTGCCGCCGGCTGCGACCCAACATGTAACGTTTAGATAGCGCACCAGGCGCCTTCATTTTGAGTCTAGGCATCGCTTGTCTCTCACGCCATTTTATCTGGTATTGATACGCAAGAATATTATGATTTATTTATTTATTTGTTTATTTACAAACACTGCAGGCCCTGTTCGGGCTCAAGCAGGAGTGGGTAACAAATGTCAGTGACAAAACAGAATAAAAATATAAGAAATTACAATACTTGGTACAAAAATAAGGAAATTCTCAACATCAAGGAAAATATAAATAATACATAGCAATAATGCCATTCATACAAAAATGCAAAAAATCTCAGCACTACTGAGGAACATAATATATTGTATAATAAATATAAATTGTTAGGTCATCGAGGAGATGGGCGAACGATTGTGTCGTGTCCACATTAACGACCTCCTGAGGTAACTTGTTCCATCATGAAAGAGCATAAGGAAATAATGAGTACTGATGAACGTTCAGATGACTGAATGGTTGTCAAACTGTTTTATTATGATGAATACGGTCAAAGCGCACGGACGGGTTGGTTATGTAGCAATTGGGTGGAATTTCGCAGTGACGATGGTACAAACGATAGATGAATTTTAATCGAGAGACTATTCTACGATTAGAGAGTGTTTTCAGATTTGAATTCTCGTGAAGGGCAAAGACGCTTGCAAAACGAGAGTAGCTAGAATAAATAAACCTCAGAGCCAGGTTTTGGTTCCTCTCTATTTTTTCAATTAGGTATTTTTGATACGGCGCACAGACCAGTTCTGCATATTCTAACTCAAGCCTGATAAGCGCTTTGTGCGCTATTAGTTTTATAAAAGGTGAAGTGCGACGAAGTTTACGTTTTAAAAATGCTAACTTCTTTAGCGCATTGCTACAGATGTTATCTATATGAGTTTTCAAATTTAAATTGCTTGTAAGCGTGACACCGAGATATTTCACTTGCGTAGCCTTTTTAACATAAGCGTTATTATTAGTGTATTGGAATTCTAATGGTTTTTGTTTGTTCGTAACTGCGATGGATGCCGTTTTCGATTCGTTGAGCTTCAAGCCCCACTTACCACACCAGACGCAGATGGATTGCAATGCATCGTTGAGTCTGGCTTGATCAGAATGCTGAACAATGTCGGCATAAATAACACAATCGTCCGGAAAAAGTTGGATTTGCACAGCTGATTGAACTGAGAAACAAATATCATTTATGTATTCTAAAACAATAATGGTGCAAGCACGGATCCTTGCGGCACTCCTGAGTGTATATCCAATGAGTCAGAAACGCCGTCATTGACCATCACATATTGTTTCCGTGATAACAAATAGCATGCAACCCAACGGACAGTGTTCTGATCAACACCAATAGCTGACAGTTTCGTAATTAAATCATCGTGTGGTACTACTTCAAACGCTTTAGAAAAATTAAAAAAATACTGCATCGATCTGGCCATTAAAGTTTAGTGAATTTGCAAAGTCATTAGTGATCTCGGCTTATTCAGTTGAAGTAGATAGGCCACACCTAAATCCGTGTTGGTTGTCGTGAAGCAGTTTATTGTCTTCCAGATGTGTCATAATCGCCTTCAATATTATGTGTTCTAGTAGCTTACAAGCTGTGGATGTAAGAGAAACTGGCCTATAGCTGTTTAATTTTAATGGTGAACCAGATTTATGAATTGGAACTATTCTCGCAGAGCGCCAGTCATCGGGTATCACACAAGTTTCTAAGGACGTTACATGTATCTTATACAAATTTTCTGAAACCCAGATTGCATATCTGCTAAGAAAAGCGTTTCATATAACATCAGGACCCGGAAATTTCTTTGTGTCTAATTTACACAAGAGGCTAAAAATACCTTCTTAACTTAAATATACATTAGACATATGTTTGACAAGCGTATAAGCTGGCAAGTGCGCATGTAAGGCACTCCGCGTAAATACGGATTTGCTATTCAGTGGCACTAGATACGGAATTATTCAGTGCCACTCTTCTTCTTGGTGGCTGATTTGGAGCTTGTCTGTATATATTGTGAGGACTCTACTATGAGCATAGGGCGATTATATAATAAAGACGACATTGTTATGCAACAGCTACAGCATCAATAGCCTTGTTGCCCTCGCGCACATTAAAACACCTACGAAACCGCATCACGAATAGGTCAAGATGTTGCACAAGGCTGCTATAGTACGCATTTAATAAGAGAATTTATATAAGGTAATGTAGTAGAATTCGTGAGGCTTGAAATACAAAAGTTCAAGAGCTGTGCATTTAGGATCTGCACGTACATCGTACGAACAATTTCAAGATTTTGCCACGACTACTACTGCCTAATCATGTGTTCAAAATTCTCTGGTATTTCCTTGCCTTCTGTTGTTGAAGCGAATAGAGAAAAATAAATCTGTTGAGGTGGAGAATATTGAGACTGTGTTGTTTGGAGACGTTATTGCTCAGCAAAATGTTAGCGCAAAAATTAACTCACCATGTTCTACAAGACTGGTAGTCGACCTGTGCGGTACAGAAAGAGAGGTGACGCACGCTGAAAATCGATGTAGTTTCTCGATGCGAAACTACTATTCTATCAAGCTGACCAGATTCGACGAACAGCGGAACGTGCCGGATGCAGAGCGTGAGCATTTCAAGATGATGGCTGCGTTTGATTGTAGCGCCACACTCGTTTACCACAAACAGCCACATAACAGCGGTTTGGTGGATAAGGTACATGGCTGCTGACCCACTGGTCACGGGTTAAAATCCCGGCTGCGAAGGCTGCATTTCCGATGGTGGCGGAAATGTTTTAGACCCCTATGCTCAGAATAGGGCGCACCTTAAAGAAGCCCAGGAGGTAGAAATTTCCAGAGCCCCTCACTGCGGTGTCTTCATAATCATGCGGTAGTTTTGGGACGTTATACCCCACATATCAATCAATCAATCAATCACCACAAACAGGGCAACAAAGTTAAAAGTAATAAATTATGGATCTAACCTCCTAGACGCTCTAGTGCTATAAAAAAGATAAGATGCACTGTAGCTACAGGCTTAGAGAGAAATAACTCAGACTGTCACAGAAGTGGGGGATGTATCTGCAATAGAGCAGCTCAGAACTCTTCAAAGTTCAGTGCGAAATTGCTGCCACAATAGTTGACAACTCAAAAACAGCGCCCTCATGCGGCGCCGTTCTTACAAGTGTTGTTTGTCATATCTGGGATTATGTGAATGGAACGTGCAAATGATATAGTTCTTTCTTGACTATCTGTATAGTTGTCTGTACACTACAACTGCTTGTCGGCCGGTATTTTTTGGTTGTATCAAATACCAAATAAGAAAAAGACAACGCCGCCACCACATAGTTTATGCAACTTTACTGATTAATTATTACCGCGGCAGCTACCATACTTTTCTCTTAACGAAAATTGACATAAATATTTACAAAGTGGGCGTTACCTACCATTCATGCGACACCCTCAGCTATGCGCTATCATCACGTTCAAAATACCTGACACCAACACATATTCTAAAAAATGTCATGCAAACACGCGAACGAGAAGAAATTCAGGACACGACAAACTACCGTGGAGGGTTTAGTTCGTTCTAGAGCACCACAAACATTTGTGGTGTCCTGACCACCTTATTGTGTCCGTGTTTGCTCGCCCTATCTCTTTCTCTGTTTCGCTAATCAGGACTCAGTGGCTCACATATCTGAATGCATTGCACGCTAATCCACAGACCTAGTCTCGGAGTAAGCTACTGATTTCGTGTCATTATCCTATGGCAAGCTGTCAGCGTCTCGCAAAAGACGAAGTTGTACGCAGCTGCTCCCCGCGTTCGAGACAGCACGAGAGAAGAAGACGCCAGCAATAACGACAGCGTCTGTAGACGTTCACGCTAGACCAGGGATAAGAAAATGTGGAAAACGAAATGCCGCACGCCTTCCTACACTGTTCCAGAAACCCGCCACGATTTTTTTGCTCATTTGTTAAAAGAATCCAGGAACGAGATTCTATTTCAGGCACTCGAATACTTTTTAGGGGCAAAACTTCTTATAGCGGCACCTGTTCGTCCCCCGTAGTATGTAACAAGTATAACATTTTGACCTCCAAGGTGGTGCCGGTGAGAGACTTCTTCTGTGCGTTGTTGAACAATAAAAAATAGTGCTCAATGTACATGTCGATGGCTGCTAGTGGGGAATGAGAGACAGGAGCATTCGGCTTTTAGTTAACGCGCAGGCTGCGATCACCATTAGCAGCCATTGGCATGCACATTGAGCACTATCTGACAAGAAAGGGTTGCTAGGTTATACTCGCTGGGTGTAACCTCCTTAGCTTCAGAAAGGTTTAGCGAGCGTTGAACCGCAGTGCCATGAATGCAATGAACTCGTATATACCATGAATTAACTCGAGGTGGTTAAAAACGGGAAGTAGATACGAAGCGCAAGCCGTAAGAAAGTAAAAGCCGAATTTTCCGCCTCTTCATTTCCCATTAGCAGCCACTAGCATGTACATTAAGCACTATCTGACTGAAAAAGTTTGCTACGTCATACTTGCTGGGCGTAACCTCCTTGGTTTTCGAAAGGTTTAGCGAGAGTTCGGCCGCAGTGCCATGAATACAGTGACCTAGTATATACCATGAACTCGAGGTGGTTAAAGGTGGGAAGTGGACCCGAAGCGCAAGCAGTAAGAAAGTGTGCGTGTGCCACCTCTCGTTTAGTCCTTGGAATATTCGCTGGATGGCGGTGCTTCTATATGGGGATATATGATGAAACAATGAGAGATGGTGGTACTTGAAGTGTTGAATAGATGGGCGAACAGACACATAGACAGATGCATGGATGGACGCATGAACGGACGCAGGGGCGGCTGCATGGACAAACGCAGGAACGGACGCACGAAGAGTCGCACGCACGGACGGGCTGATGAACGCATGGACGGTCACACTGACGGACGCATGGACAGACGGAAGCAAGAACGAATGGACGGACGAATTCTTCGCCCCACTCTCCATCAATCACTCCGTGGATATGCTGCCATTTTTTGAAACATGTGATTGATTTGCGATGGAGATGGAAGGAAATCACGGGGGAGGATGACTGAAAGATACTTTCCTGCAGTGAAAGAGGATTCAGCAACATGTATGAAGCTAGATCTTGAAAAGTGCTCATATTTGGAAGGTTGACATTGAATAGAAATAAATATTGGTGTGTCCTGAAAACAAACACTTGCTTTTGAACTTTCTAGATGCACTTAATAATATACGGTTTATACGTGCTAGCTTCACAGAAATTACACAGTTTAACAAAGTAAACTTACAAAGCACTGTTTATACAAACCGTGTTCACTTTTTATTGTCTTCAAGCTGTTTATGTAGGACATGATGTCGTTTGCATTGCTGTGCTCTTGGATTGCTCATATTACACTATTTTCGGGCTCTTCAGTTGGTAATGAAGTCAGAAACGACAGAAAAATTATTTCTGTACAATATATTTGGGGTTGAAACGTTTCAAACTAGCAAGTCTTCAGCGGCGAAGCATCCCTTCATGACAAGCGGGTTAATTTGTTGCCCCCTATGAGGAAATATGTGGCTACACAAGCAGGTTCCTTTATTTTACCGTCATAGCCTTAAACTATTTTACAGTCATTCTGGTGTCGGATTGTGGTAGTGGTAATGTGTCAGCAGCTGCTCTATGCACTAATTCATGAAATGGCCCAGGAATAACACGCATGCGGTGCCTCGTCGCGCAAAAAGTGGTGTTTTGGCTATACTTCACTAGAATATAATGCTTAGATTATTTACTTATTTCAGTCTATCTCGAGCTTACGTTCATAGAAATTGATTTTACAGCCGCAACCTGCGGTAACAACGCCCCCACAAGCACCAGGATTTATGCAAAACAAGCTCTCTCACGTTCTATAATACTTGCTTCATACACTAGCGACCTTTTATGCGACCCTTCTCTCAGTGGGTATCGGTGACTTGTAGGACAATCACCGTCATACGCTAAATTGCCCTCCCTGGTCACGGGATTTAATATGTCAATTTAAAATATTGATACGTGTAGAGTTGAAGTTACAGTTGCAGATGATGTAGGCTAGTGTGACACAATCGGTTCTGAGCCCAAGGCACTTCAACCTCTTTTAAATGTAGAAGCGTCCTCTAGTTGACACTGGCACTAACACGTACGTAACATTAACTCCCTGCTGCAAAAGCGCCGTCTCGATGCATCGAATCAGTCAACGTGACGTAGGGCTTCAGGCGGGAAACATGCACAGTCTCTGTAGCTCGTTAGGTGGACGAAGTCTTGGGAGTTAGCGGCAAGATCACGTATTGGAAAATTCTGAATCAACAAAGACATAATCATTATTATAGTAAGCTTATATTCACCAATTATAGTAATAACGTAGTGACAGTAATGAACATGAAGTAAGAATGTAATCACAGTAACAACATAAGCAATATTGCAATAAAAACAACCAACATCAATAGTGTGGTAATTAGCCATAGTAATAACAATGACTTTTATTAACATTACAATGCAATCGCCGAATATTATTATTATTTGTGAAGTGAAAGTTACAGTAAAAATTGAACAAATAACCAACTAGAGGGTGTGACAAGCCATTATTCTTTAGGTGTCACATTTCAGAAAAACCTAAGCTGGACTGAGCACATAAATAAAGTTCGAGCAAAGGTTGCACAATCAGTTGGCTGATTATAATAAATTCGATGCTATTTGCCACCTAAGCTTGTCAGACAACTACACTTTTCTCTTGTACATACTCATCTTAGCTATAGCTTATTAGTATGGGGGAACGGAAACAAAACCGACATTGAAAAACTGGCAGTACTACAACATCGAGCTGTTCGTTTGCAAAACTTTTCAAATGAATACAGAGGGTCTTCCAAATTATTAGCATGTTACAGTATTAATAAGTTAGAAACTCTTACGAAGCAAAGATCTGCATTCGACTGTTTAATGAAGTCTCTACAAACTTTGAGGCTTCTTCAAAGTGGTACCTAAGTCGAGAAACAGGATACAGCTTACGCCGCGCATCAATGGTAACTAAGATACCAAGGACAAACTATGGCATGCAAACCATCCAGTATGAAACTACGTGGTTATGCAATGTGTATCCTACTGTTGTTGAAGTAGCCGAAAATTGTAAAACGATTCAAGAATTTACAAAGTTACTGTGGTCATGTTTCTTCAGTCAAATGCAGATGTGTTATACAATTTTTAATGTAACTTCGGCGATGTATATTAATGGTATTAAAAGTTATTGTTATTACTATAGCTAATTACCCCATTATTAATGTTTTGTTATTGCATTAGTGCTTATGTTGTTACTGTGATTACAATATTACTTTATATTCATTACTGTCGCTACGTTATTACTATAATTGGTGATTATAAGCTTACTATAACAATGAATGTGTCCTTGTTGGTTCAGAATTTGCCAAGTTGACTTGTTTTTAAACCCGTTGCTTCTGCTGCCCCAGTGCGGTAGGGCCTCATCAGGAGGTTCAGATCCTCCTTTTGCCTTACCCTGAGTGCGAACCATGTATACCTGTTACATTGATCCCCTCGTTACGTGAGGTCTGCTGATTAAAATGGCGAGTAAAAATTAAAGATGACTTCAATATTTCAGCGAAGAACTCAGTAAGGTCCGACGTAGCGCGGCAGGAGTTTCTCACTCAAGCCAAAGCGACGCGAAGGCAGCCAGAGCAAGACCAGGGAGCGAGGGCTGAAACTCACGTCGTGGTGGTGACAGTCGTAATGGCACTTTTGGTTGGCCTGAGGTGCCAGGAGCTGATCACGGGCAACGCGACGTGCGGTCGCCGCGCGAACAATGGCGTCGTAAGCGTAAAACGTGGTTGAGTTTGCCTCAGGAGGAAGTAGGGAGTCAAGAGGCGAGAGCGGGTCACGGTCATACAACAGATAAAATGGAGAATAACCAGTAGTGTCGTGACGGAACAAAATATAGAAAAACGTTACGAATAATAACGTGCAGTCTCAATCCAGGTGATCCTCAAACACGTACATAGATAGCATGTTCATGAGTGTACGGTTCAAGCGCTCAGTGTGTCTATTTGTTTGCGGATGGTGGGCCATGCTGAACTTGTAAGACGTTGCACGAGAGCGGAGAAGCTCATCGACAACTTTCGAAAGGAAACATATACCTCGATCAGTCTGGAGCTGACGCGGGGCATCATGGTGTAAGATGACTTGATGGAGAAGAAAGTCAGCGACATCGGTTGCACAGCTGAAAGGAAAGGCGCACATATTGACATAGGTTGTCGTATAAAAAGTCGCTACAGCCACCCGCCTGTTACCCGCAGACGACGTCGGGAAGGAGGACCAAGGAGGTTTATGCCGACACAAAAGAATGGTTCGCTGAGGATAGCTATGAACTGAAGGTTCCCAACAGATGAGAGAGAAGAGAGAGAATTCACTGTTATGCCCGCTCGTCGGAAGACGTCAAGGATGGCCGAGAGCCAGTGGAGGTGGCTGACGAAAGTCGGTGAAAAAACAATAACGTCGTCAAGATAACACAAGCATATGAACCAATAAAAACCACGTAGAAGATAGTCCATCATGCGTTTGAAGGTGGCCGGGGCGTTACGTTGTCCCAAAGGCATCATTTTGAATTGGTAGAGACCGTCTGGGGGGGGGGGGACGCCATTTTCTCGTAGTCTCTGTCATCGGCTGCAATTTGCCAGTAGCCAGAACACAAATCCATCGAAAAAAATTAACTGGCACCGTTTAAGCAGTCTATTGCGTCATCAATACGCGGAATTGAGTGAACGTCCGTATTGGTGATCTTGTTGAGATGATGATAGTCCATGCAGACCCTCCAATTATTGCTCTTATTTTACACTAAAACGACTGGGGACGCCCATGGACTGGAGGAGGGCTCGGTAAAGTCCTTGTACATTATTTTCTCGACCTCTGTTCGTATGGCGTGATGTTCTGCCGCCGACACACAATAGGGACGCCTATGGATGAGTGGAGCGTCACCAGTGTGGATCGGATAAGTAACGATGTGTGTCCGACCTAGCAGGCGGTTGTAGAAATAAAATATGTCTTCGTTGGACATCAAAACACGGCATACCGTTTCGATATCCCTCGCTTTCTGTAGCATTATATTTTCTACATTTGAGTGAGCAACTCTAACCTTCATTATTTTGAAGTTCCACAAGAGTTCTTGAGACTCCTCAATTCTTGGCAAAACTCTATTGTGTGTTTGAGCCACAGTAGAATGTGAACAACAACAAGATATCACCACAGAGACAGGCTGGCTCTTTTACTTCACTAATTTTTCAACAAGGATGAAGCAACGAATCATTACTTTTGTCACGCAACTGCACCATATTTCCGGGAAAAACATTCCTAAAGTGGCCTTGAGTAAAATTACATTGGATTTGGTTATTTCTAATATTCTCTCCCTGGCAGCCTCCTGATTAGGTTATGGTCACCGGAGCACTGTTTCCGCTGTGCAAAGATTTTATTCCAATCAAGACGGTTTTGATGGAAAATCTCTAATTTAGTAAAAATTAATTTCGTCAAACCATCTATACTGTAATATGTATATACAATTTGTGTGTGATACATTTCATCTAAGTCATTCTTTTTTGGCCAGTTAGGATGTAAGGCAGACATATAGGCTATCATCATCATTATCATTGTCCCCTCTATTCATGGCCAATGTACTGTAGCAAAATACGCCTTTTGACTTAGCAGCAACGAAGGACGACGCACTTGCAATCACCTTCTCGGCTCCTGGATGGTCCACCCAAACTCATATGAAGCATGGTGATGTGAATTGTTTCCTGACTAATTTATGCACACTAAGAAAGACCATCCGGTAGACGCGAAGAATGCTGTAAGAAGACTCGTAGAATGAATCCTGATCTAATTTTGCTTGTATTCGCGCAAAAACTTCCACAACAATCAATTTGTGACCATTGTTACTTAGCCAATCATTTGGGCAAATTCGGCAAGCCGAATTGTTCTCGCAAAGCACCGGGTGGCTCAGTGGTGATAGCCTCTATGCCACGCAGCATGCTACGGTTTGATTCCGGCTCCAGTGATTTTCAATGTTTGCTTCCGTTTGGGTATATCAATTATCGACAATGATGACATAATCTTCTGCACCCTATCGCTTTATGATTTCGAAATTTGAGTTGATACACAAAATGAATCATCCGTAACCCTTGCCATGGGTATGCGTTGCACGCATAGCGTTCGTAATACACTGAAATGGTCCTGCGTCAGCTTGTATACACGGGAGCTTCACGACAAGGGTTCACGTAAATTTGGTGCTGCGCAGTGATGATAACCACGCAGTTTCAAGTGATCTAACTGTAATATTGTGCGGTGCACCCGCCACACGCAGAACTTAGGGCACGGCGCTGAAGTGCCGTCCATCGCGAGGTACGCAGCAGCCGGTAGCCAAGCAGGAACTCCCTTTACGTACACAAGCACGCTGTTATATACATATCTACAACGCCCTGTAGGGCCCAGCCAACCGGTTCCAAAACTGGAACTAAAACCATGACACCACATCATCCCCCCTTGAAATGAAGATGATGTGGATTCCTCCACACAACAGATTCGCAATAATACAATGCACAGAATACACAAAAGAGTAAGAAAACGTACAATACAGCAGCGTGAAGAATTACAGAGCAAACACACAAAAACGCAAAAGTAATGCAAACTTGAGAAGGAACAGCAAGCATACACTGCATGCAGCACAATATAAGATACGAATGTACGGCAGGCACATTATCAACCCAAGCACTTCTCACGAAATCAAGGCACAGTGCAAAATATACGGCCCACCATCCACTCCCCCGAGATAGGATGTGCGCATAGTTGCTGTCCTGTTTGTTTCTACGGTGCCGACGCCTGTACCGCTGCCATTGCCACAGCAGGCGGCTGGACTGTCGTTGCCCACAGCAGTCCGGTGTAGCGGGAGAATAGTCTTCCGAAAATTCTAGCCACAGGGGCCTGTGTTCCTTTTGTGCAATAGATGCACTGCGTCAGTGAGACCAAATTGTCTTCCAAGCTCCTGTGTTTTCGAAATCCATTCTGCAGTTCCCCCAGCACCCCCTCATTCTCTATTCATGCCTGCAGTCTTTCCTTTATAATCTGCGTTGTTAGCCTGTAGACCACTTATGTCACTGTTATAGGACGGTAGTTGTTTTTGTCAGCTTTGTCCCCCTTTTCTTTATAGATCATGCTCATCCTCCTAAGTTTCTATCCATCAGGAACTTCAGCATCGAATACTGTTTTTCTCACGGCCTCTCTCAAAGTCTGTTTAGACTTCTGACCCAATGGCTTTATCATCGTAATTGGAATGCCATCTGGGCCTATTGATGTACTACTAAGAACCCTCTTCTCAGCCCTTTCCCACTCTCGTTGTGAAAATAGAGCCATGGCGCCACTTGATCCATCCTGCCTATTGTGGTGCATAAGGCACTTTGTTGAAATTTTTTTGTCACCCTTGCTATTATATATTCAATAGCCAGCCAAAAAAACGGTGCCACCTGGTGGTCCCTAACCACCAGAGTTGCTTTTAAAAATGTGCTTTGTTCTTAAGACCAAGAATTACCACAGAAGACCCAAAAACCTTTACCTCTTAGCCTGCATTCTATTAGGATTCGAAGGAAAACAAAGAATGATAACACGCCAATGAACAATCTGAGACTCGCCGCATATGATACCCAAAACGTTGTTGGAAAGATAGTCAGACGTTGAAATGAGAGAAAAACTGTGTGAATGAAATTTGAAAGGATATTTTCAATTTTTCAGATAAATATTGATATTTGAAATTATGTCGAAACGGCGATTTCGTTCCCGACATCGTTCACCCTAATCCGATAAGATAGTTTGATAGAGTCACTCTCAGAATGCTTTACTTACATGACAGCCTTCGGATTCAGCCTTTTGTCTACCATCTTGATCTTACTTTCCATTCAGGAAACCGCACTGGATCCATTAGCGCGGGTAACAAGACACCTTTTCCTTGTTCGACCGATAACTTCCTTGACACAGCTGCACAATACACGTCCTTTCTTTGTATTGCCGCTTAGCTTTTAACATCTCAGGGTGTTGCAGTGTACATATGACGCCGTCGAACTTCACAGTAAATCAGATGGTAGCTGTAACACACTGCTTTTAAACGAGGCGAGGTTCCGGCAGCAACAGGACAAGTTGAATTTCGCGCGTTCGTGCACCCTGTCGACACGCAGCCTCACTTGTGGCATCTGAGTGGAATCATCGCATGCGGGGCCACCCTTTTTTCTACGGAATGCGCACTCTCAGTACACTAGACAGTACATTTCTAGACACTGTACCCATAGAACCACTAAGAAACTACTTAAGAAGGTTACCCACTAGAGCGTTCGCTGCACCTGATGCATCTTTTCTTTCTGATGTTTTTGGCACGGGGCGCCACTGCTGATGCGAAGAAAAAGAAAGTGCCCTTGGCACGTGAACAGGGCCGTCCGAAGCGGCGTACCTAGAAACACTGCTTCGTTTAGGATTCAAGGAAGCAACTGAATTTACTGCGCGTAGGTTCACTGGCTCTGTTTCTGGAAGGCACCAGTCCCCTTTGCCGGAATATGGTAATGTCATCGGTTTTGTTTTTCACTAGCCTATCCTCGCGTTTACGGATAGCTAATATGCTACGCGAAACGCCAGACTAGAACGCTTCAATGTAATCCTGATACTCTTCCAAGCTTTTTGCAAATGTAAGGTCTGGGACATGAATTGTAATTTTTTTCGCACATCAAAGGGCAAATGAAAGTGTAGAACTATTAAAGCATCTCATCGCAGGTTTAGAGAACAGAGGTAATATGCCTCCGCTTAAGTAGCGTATGCAACACCAGCACTATTACAAATGTATTTGTTAAGATATAGCGTTCCAAAACCGCTATATGATTATGAGAGACGCCGTAGTGAACTGCCCCGGTACTTTCTACCATCTCTGGTGTTTTCCTGTCCAGCTAAATCTAAGCACACGCACTTCAAGGATTTTCGCCTCTTTTGAAAATGCAGCCGCTCTGGCAGGGATTTGATCCCGCAACCTGGGGATCAGCAGCCGGGTTTCTTAGTCACTAAACTACCATAGCAGGTACAACACCAGCACTGGTGTCGGTAACTTCTTCTTCATTGTTGTTTTATGCGATGTGATTTCCATCAACTTCTTCAACACAAATTAGCCCAACATCCAACTCTTTTTAATTATGCCTGTCTTGGACGTGTTTTGGCATGTTTCGTCAAGTAGGTATAAACTAGGAGCAGCCCGACGAAGCTAGTAGCCGGTTTTTCGGCGACTATTCAATAGTAGCTTTTTTTGTTGGAAGCTATTGCCTCAAGTGTGAGTTGAGATTTCAAGCGATATCATAAGTGTTTGCGTATTAAACTAACTAGCGCCAAGCAGTAAAAAAACATAGGCTCTGTGCGTCTGAAATCGGCTAAGAATTATTCTGTGTCGTCTAGAGTGCAACATAACTCTGCGATGTTCAGAAATTCACGAATGGTTTATTTATTGAGTGAAATGAGTAATACGTCTAGCTAAGATTTCAGTACAACATTTCTTGTACTCCTTCAGTCACCACGGAGTATCGAAATTCTCTGATAAATCAAAACTGTCAGTATCGCTAAAATACTTCTCATAGCTTCGGAACCAGTTGATGATATTTATCTTGACGACCCGTGTGTGAAGGATTCTCTCTTCATGCTTTGCTTCACAGTGCGGCAGTGAGGAGGGCCAGAAGCGTCGTTGGACCATTATTTTCCTAACCGGCCTGATCGTTCTGCTGTTAGGACTGCTGAGCTGCGCACGTTTATTCGCATACCTCATCACCGAGCAGTCGGCAGTCACGGATGACATCACGGTGAGAACACTGACGACATAAGGTCCAGATCATAATTTAACAGAGAGAATGGTACTTACTTGTAGCAACATTAGCTACGATCGACAGCCACTTTACATTTAGATTCGCGTACAGTTTTGAATTCTGTGGCATTCCTTCTCGTCGTTACCCTCGGTTTCGCACAAACTAAGGCACAAGCTGGCACACATGTCAGGAGCGACATCAGAATTGTCTTGGCTCGAACGAAGGGAAATGAGCATATGATGGTTTCTACTAAAATCAACAATAACGGCAAAAACAAGTGTAACGGGACTAACGTCCTGACACGTGGACGGTTTTTTTTAAATCAAAAGAAATACACTTCTCTGAACACTTACTAAACTGGCACCCCTTCCTCAAATGTGCTGCGTCTTTTAAAGGGAGCACTGTTTGAATTTCTTCTCTCACCAGAAAATCAAAAGTAATTGGCCCTCTCTGAAGGAAGGTTGGCAAAAAGGCAACAGCAAGAGGTGCTTTTTCCGCAAGGACTTGGCAACGCCATCCAAGAAACTTGAGCAATGAAGGTGGAAATTCAAGAAAGGTTGTTTAGTTAATTTAATAATTGAAGTTGAACATCCCCAAACCACCATATGATTATAATAGACGCCGTAAGAAAAGGTTCCGGAAATTTCGACCACCTGAGGTACTTCAACTTTCACCAAAATCTGAGCGCACGGGACGCCGCAGGGCGATCGCGATTTCAATCCACGACCTTCGGATTAGCAGTCGATTGTCACAACCACTAGACCACCACGGCAAGCAAGGTGGTTTAGTTCAGGCAACGTACTGTTACAAAGGGCTTTAAGCTGTCCTAAATGGTAGCAACCATCACCATATCTTGTTCACAAAGTACGTAGGCTCTATTTAAGAGCAGAACCACCCCATCCGTCACACATTTAGGTCCATGTAGTTTGTTATTTTTCATAGCATTATTACGCTGACAGCCCAAAAGGAACGGGCCACCTTTCGTAGGTTACGTCTTCTGCCCCTGTAATTCCTAATCTCCAAAGTATGTTTATTTCAGGGAATATTATTTGTGTCGAGGAAAATACCTAAAATACAAACGTTTTCACCGATTGCCAATCGAGCATATCATTCGTTGCTTTAGAACTATTGATAAAAATAAAGATTGAGGGTTCTGTCATAGAAATTGGTGTACCTCGAAAGTGACTCGTGCCATCGCACATGTATAGTTCAACGTTTATTCAGTAAGGAGACACGAGACCTGCGCAATGTATATTCGTGTTAGGTTGATACAACATAGAACACCATTTGGCAGTTAACGGCAGAAGGATGTCTTTGCCGCTTAGCATGCTTCTACGGCTGTCTGGCGGAGGCCGACTTTGTCGATGCAGGTATCCTGTGTGATGTCACGTCACTGTACGTTAAAGAACGCCAGATAATAAAAAATTTCGGAGCCTTCCACGACTGAGATACTCATAATCACGTCATCCTTCTGAGACGTAATAGTCTACAGAGTTGTTTTTACAGCGAGAGCTGTTATGAGATCACAACTCGGGTCACGCACAGTTGCCCGCCGCCGCCACGTTGTCCGTAACCACATCGCGCGAAATTAGAACAAAAAAAAACTAGCACTAACAACACAGAAGGCTCGAAATCCGGGTCCGCTGGGTGTCAGCCCAGTGTTCTACCACTGAGCTACGCTGTTGCTTGTGACTTGTTGGCAAACTTGCCTTAGGCAGGATTGATGTCAGGAAAGCAATCGCGTTATTCCACTTATAAAGCGTTTTGAAACAGCAAAAGAACTACCATTTGTCACATAATGCGAACAGCCTAACGAGTGGGTCGACTGATACTCTAACACGTTACGGGAACTTGTTCTTGTTCCCCTAATAACTGTGGCGCACATCCACTTCAGTCTTAATTCCTCAACGTTGTCAGCCACTGCATGAATAATTGGCACGAAATTCCTTCCAAGTGTTTAGCGGATACCACGCTTCTCAGAAGAATGACGAAAATTATAGCAGTGAATGCCGGCCTACTACACAAAAGTTTATTAATAATGCCCCATTGCAGTAGTTACCCAGTGAGTCTTTTGAACATGCTCTAAAAGGCCGCTCTTCTAGCTTCCGCTGCGACAGTGCTGCGCGTTCTTCACAGGCCTGGCGTTTTTTATTGACCACACTGAGCCAGCAAAAGCTGCAAGTTGCTTTTTATGCTAAAATATGACCTTATAAAGAGGTGTAAGGCTGTAGTTGATTGGCAGGTTGCCACATGTGCAGTTATGAGTATACCCCGTTGTATGAATGAACGTAGATTCCAAAAGTGCTCTACTGGGTTAAATATTTTTATTGTCATTTAGAACCTTGCTATTCCAATCGCTTCAATTGCTGTGAATAGCGTCTCTCATAATCATATGGTGGTTTTCGGACGTTAAACTCCACATATCAATCAATTGCTGTGGATAACGGCGTGCTAGGCGCTTTTGATGTTTTCAAGGTATTTCTCAAATTTTTTGATGCTGCTTCATTTGATGATCTTGCTAGTTTCACTGATATAACCTTGTAGCACTGTGAGCATTGTATGTCATAAACAAAACTAGAGTATATGTTGCGCTGAATGATATTTTGCGATAACTAGGTGTTTACTCAACTTGTTTGAGGCCATCTGCGCAACGCCTAGGTCATGCTTTGAAATGATGAGCTGCGTCACCCAAAGAACAGATAGGCCGCCAGTGCGCATTTGAAATGACTTGACCTGGGATGGTTAGGAATTGAGAGAACAATCTTCAACACGACAACACGCTTGATGAAGTTCTTCGGCTGCTCGTTCAGCAATTGTCAGTGACATTTTGTCTCAAGTTTCTTTCCCTCGCCTTGTCGTCAATCGAGCAAATATATGTTACCCACGACACAACACAATGAACCTACCGATCGCTTTGTGGCAGCCTAGGCAGTACAATTCAAACTTGAAGCAACCTGTTGTGTATGCGTCACTTTTCCTATGCACAGCAAACAAACGACAAGCAAACGACAAGCACCGGTTCACCTCAATTTGACGTGTAGAAAAATTGGTACACATACTCTGCGGTAAAATTTAACTCTTCCTATTCAGTTGAGAGGGCACACTAGCTATGGGCAAATATTCTTCTTTATGTTACAGAAGCAGTCGTGCATGTAGCGGACGAATATGTAGGGTGCTGGAGCGACTTACAAAGGGCACTTCTGTTGAATTACTTCCATGATCGAATTGGCTATAGTAACGAAGGTGCAACTTTCATAGCAGTTCTGTGAATCTGCTTATAAGGCTGCTCACGATAGGCGAACGACATGTTGCTTGAGAAAACTTCCAACAACTTATACATGTCCTGTGACTGCAAAAGCGGGCACTAAACAAGTATTTTGTCCGCCAGCGGTTCCTCCTTGTAGAAACCTGCAGTCAAGTCAACAGGAACAGAAATAAACAGCGGTTACGCCGAAGGCCACATTTACGTCATTTGTATCTGGGCAAAGGTCAAGCACATTATAAGCGTAAGCGTTGAACTTACAACGTGTGTGGCAGTTTTCCTGGTGATCAGATCCGACAACTTGATCAGTTTACCCAAACGTTGGTGCATTGACGTTCTTTTAAAGTCGATCATAGACCCTAGTGGAACGCCAGGGTTGTGTACCTTTGGTAAACCATAAATGGGAGGCTCAGACCAATTTGTTAATAGCAGGCGACAATAAAAGTTCTTTAGCTTCAGGCTGTCAAACCTAAATGTCTTCGAGAGCAATTTACGATGCTTCGCTTGAAGGCACATCATGGCACTACTCTGTAAATTGTAATATAAATTCCCCATGGGAAAGTAAATCAACAATCTTATTATCACACTTTTCAACGGCATTTCGCTTGTCTGCAGAAAGTATGGCATTGGGGGCGTTGTTCTAGAGGGTCTCAAAGGCGTATTTCTCAGCCTGGTGAATACCTAGTTGGGGGGCTATGTATTCGCCACTTCGAAAAAAACGCCGATGGTGAAGAGACGAGCGCCGTCTCGTAATTCGAGAGCAATGTGTCCGAAGGCTTCGTTCTCTGTCTAGACGTCTCTCGTTGGTTTCTTTTACACGCTATAGAATTGAAGCCTAACCATGCATGAAACCGTAACTTCAGATACAGTGGGTAGATGCGAAGACAACTTCAGAACAACGGCTTGAGCGTGCGTGGGGTCATGTCATCCAAGCGCACCCACTTTGCTTTTCTGCAACTGTCTGAGGTTGTATTCCCACAGAGTCAACATGACAATTATGCACGTAGAAAAAGCCCTCAACAATCATGTGTTCCAGCTTCCGAATTCTAGGTTCTGTTCGCTTTACTCGACCTTTGTTGATGCTAATTTCTTCTAAGTTTCTTGAATTAACTGTCCGCCTCACGCTGACGCTAGCTGTTTCTTCAAGCTTTTTAACTTTTGGCACAAGAACTTCTACCTCATGTACCCGGTTGTAGAAGAAGTGCCACTCTAAGGCAAGTATTTTTGATGTAGGCACATGAACTTGCGAGTCGTCATTACAATGCCTTGCCTGTAGTTGTGTACAGTATGAAGTCAAGAGTTCCAAACAAATTTGTGTGGTTCGGGAACATGAAGAACATGGAAACCATTAGCTCAGTTGACCATGTCTTCTTACGCCAGATCAAATCCTACAGAAGTTAGCGCGTAGCTTAGAAGTTAGCGCTTTACCTGTTTTAACAATCTAACTCACTAATACCACAAGAATTTGTTCGCGTATGTGGCTGAATTATTTTTTCATCTTTTTACTGAAGAAGAAATGAATCACACGAACTGGTCCGCTTTTAACATGACCGCATTAAATGCTTTTATTGAACACATAGGCCAAATAGTGTGTTAATTAACAATTCCTTAAGCCACTTTCAAGGTTGCTAAGTGTCTTCAAGCCTTGCATCTCAGTACCAAGTTTCTGTAATCACGTTCTCGTCTCTCATTAGTTTTCCTTCGACTAATTAAAAATACACAACTTTGACACAAGGATAACTATATGTATCCTCGTATGCCGTATACTGTTTCACCTATTGAACGAGTTTACTGTGTTTTTCTCAGTGTTTCTGAGCGATTTCAGAAAACCTGAATATTAAGTACGTTCCTACTTGACTTCGCAGTACCTGAAACGAGATGCGTTTAATACAGGTAAAAAAATGCCGATAGTGCCCAAAGATCGACGTCGCTGTAATGAGACAGACGCTATATACAGTAAAATGGCAGTGTGGTCTTATATTTTGTTTGCTTTTGCGGAAGGTAGAGCTAACATTTTTTGCCACGTAGTTTAACCTTACAGCACAAGTTCACCTATTGTGTTAACGAACATACTGGTAGTACTGAATATGGCTATAATTAAAAACGATGAGCCGACTGAAAATATTGTCTTGTAAGAGAACAAATATGCAAACCTAACATATACCTAGAAATAAGTTTATAATCTTTTGACAGCAAAAGCAAATAACAAATGGCCAACTTCTCAAAGTTTAAGTGCTTCTTCGACCACACAAATCGGACGCATCGTTTGATTTTCGCGGATATATAGGAGAATAGGTGCGTTTGCTTTCGCATGACAGTGTTTTGTTCACACGCTTTTCAATGGTGTTGTGCACAGCAGAATCTCAATACAATGATCACTTTGACATAAACTACCTTGTTTTTTCTCCTACCACAGGTGGACACATTATCTGCCCTATATGTTCCCAAAACTTCGGCGCCCAGGGTGACACAGCCAACGGCAGCGTCTTCACTGCTTCCTAAAAATATCTCGATGACTATGCCACCTGAAGAGAGACATCTCGTTCCACCATCACACCTACAGGGAGATGAATGTGTCGGGCCTCTTTGCCGCAACTTGGCTAATAACCTACGGACCCAGCTCGACTCTTCCGCTGACCCGTGCTATGACTTCTACAAATATGTCTGCGGGAAATACCGAAGATATAGCACCTTCAGGGATGTACGTTGGGAAAGAAGTTTTTTGCCTATCTTATAATATTAGATAGTGCGCCGAAAAACACCAGAAAAGGACCCAGTGAATAAGCGTGTCCAACGTTATGAGACGTAGTGTACTGTGGGACAATGCAGCGGGGTCAAATGGCTCAGCCAATTTTCATGTAGAGGGCGTTTTGTGTTTCGATACCACTAAGCAATAACTCATTGATCATACAGTGGCACTCAAGCCACCTAATCCAGGCAGAGTTTTTATACTGTTAACCGCAATCATTATATTGCATATGCTGAATATTTTCCTTATATTATTTTAAGACCATTGATTTGCACGGGATAATTTTGTTCAATTATAGAGCAACAATCACTTAATAACTATCTGCACTATACAAATATATGCAGCTAGACTTCCTGTCTAGAGGTTTCTTCTTTGTTTGATTACGCTGAAATAATAGTTTTCGTGAAGGGCTTTAGTAGGCAGATACTGCGGTGAAACAATCCTCGGAAAGTAATAAACACATCTGTAACCAAATCGACGAGAACAGGCATGTCAATCGAGCTAAAGCTCGACGAAGGTGTAAGTGGATTTTGTTGACGAAAACTGCTTGTGTGGAAGCAAGAGTTCGTACTGATGATTTTTTGTCTATACGTTTATTATATGATAAGAATGAAAGTGGCATACGAGTTATTCATAGTGTTTATTGTTAGCATATTTAGTAAGCCAGTTTGTTCACTTTAAACAGATTACGTGGAAGGTAGTCATTATGGGTTTATTAAGAAAAATACACCTTAGACAGAAAGATTACATTTGCATTGGTGTTAAATATTACTTAGCTGTCATTAACATCACAAAAATATTTCGTGTAAACAGACAGAATATGTCTTCTGCCATGGATCTTCTTGTCGTCCAGTAGCTGATTTGCTTTTGTACCAGCAAACATCCTAGTATTAGCCTTTCATTTATACCTCTTCCTTCCTCGGTGGCGTTGGCTCTTTTTTTGGTGGTCATTTTATCCCCTCATTATTTGTTAAGCTGGGAAAATGCTGACGGACTGATTTCAGAGGTCACGTTACAATATAACAAGCAAAATCTTAGAGCAGCATTATGAGGGTTGTAAAACTCTTCATGTGATAAATCTGAATAAAAAAATTGGCTCATTTTAAACAAGTAATTGAGACATTTAGGAGTTGTCCTCACTGTATAAGGTTTTTAAAATTAACGATCTCGTAATCAGTTGAGAGGCCCACGTAATGAATGATACGAGGTAATTGAACCGATGTGTTTATTAGTGCAAGTTGAAAGTGTGCAAAGAGTCATACAACATATGCAGTTATCCATTGGAAACATGGCTGTGATATAGATGGACACACATGTAACTTTTTAAAGTCCTCGATATCACTAAGCAATCATCAAGTCCAATGAATATTTTGGTGAACCCCAGGAAACGTCTTCGTCAGGTGGTTGGGGCGCATGAAAAGAAAGCGGCGAGCATGACCGATGAGGAACCAAGTTTTCTTGTCCGCCACACGTCCCCAATACTCCGGCTTTAGTAAGGATGCAAACAGTTGCCTTTGCCAATGTAAACATCCAGGTGAGCCACTTATAACGTGAGCAGGTGGCTTCAGTGAACGCGAACAAGCAGTGATACGTTCTGACAATACGTCCTCAAAAAGCGCCAGAAATTAGATGATCGTTAAGATGCGCCAATAAAAGTTTCACGCGATAGTGATCTACTACCCCTAGTGCGTACTCTACCACTAGGTGTATACATTTTATTGTATGAAAGTACGAGTTTAGATTGAGTGTTCCTATTATGCATTCAATAAAGTTGCAAGTGGATTGCGTGAGCAAAGCTTTCGCATGCGGCTGCATTCTGTATAATGGGTAGCATGCTTTAAACCAACCAATATGAGCACAAAATGTTTTCGAACTTTATAGGCCCGTGCTACGTGGTCTATGGAAATACGCGCAGTAGCATATGTCTCTCTTGAAGTCGGTTTTTACTTTAAACCATGAAGTCGTTGTGATAATCGCTTGTTCTGACGCCCGATGGCAACGCCCGCTTGTACCACGGAGAATTAGTAACAGCTGCGCGGCTCTGCGCGCCAGTGCACCCAGCGTAGTGGCGGATGGAAGAGTGGTGCGCCACAGAACAGGAAGAGAGACCACTCAGTGATCCCCGCTTGCTTCAGCGGAGACAGCGTATTGCGTAGCTGCGCCAACTGTTGAACAAAGTTGAAGAAGCTGCAAAAATTGAAGAACTCAGACTTTTTGGACCGTGTCCTCCACCTTTTTATATACTTTCTTTCGCTCCCTCCTTTTGGGCGAGTGCTCCCTGGTCGTTGTCTTTCTACTATTGTTGGCATTAGCCGTGTCGCCAGATTAGGCACGAGAAATTAGCTACTTTCATGATTTACGGGTGCCTTCAACTCGTGCTTTGTTCAGGAGAATAAATTATCTAGCGACTGTCTCGCTTAGTAACTGGATGTGACACCTCCCCGCGCATGCGCAGATGGCGTCTCCGCTCATTAGCTGGGTCCGCTGTGACGCTCACCTAAATACCTCAACAAATTAAATATTTCGTGTTATATTGTGAAGCTTGCATACAGGACGCATGTGTTTACTGCTACATGAAAGTTATCACTACATTTCTAAGCGGAATACGTTACTTTGTCCGATTTTCCTCGCACACAACGGGTGGTACGGTAGAATACCTGCTTGCGACAAAAACAAGAAGACAGACAAGATGTTCAGCCTCCGCTACTTTACGAAAAATTGTGAATGCCGCTCAGACAGGGCTCGAACGAATATTGTTTGGTTTACCTTGACGACAAGGTGGTAGTTAAAGACACGTTAAACACGTCCAACGCCTGTAAGTAGTTCTTAAGGTAATTAGAACAGCGGGACTTTCTTTCAAACCTGAGAAGGCACAATTTAAAATGCGGAACACTGAAACTTTTTCCCCACGTTATAAGCCATGCCATGATTGACCCAGTCCTGGTGAAAACCAGCGCCATTGTGAAATTACCCATGTCCACAAATAAGCACCACCCACACAGATTTCATGGGCTGTGGGCGTACTACAGGTGCTTTGTCAAAAACCTATCGAAGGTCACTGAACCACCTAACTAGACTGCAATAGACGATGTCCCATTTGTTTGGAGTCAAGATTAGCGCATGTTTTTGACACCCTCAAAAATTAACTAGAGGCTCCGTACTGAGTCATTCACAAAAACGCCGACATGGAGGTACAGAAAGATGCCAGCAACGTCGGGCTGGGCCCCGTTTTGTTTAAATGGCACATTGACACAGTGTGCGTGAATTCGTATGCGACCAGAACGTTATCCAAATCACAGGAAAACAACTCTGTAACAAAAAAGAATGCGTAGTTATTGCCTAAACGATAGCAAAGTTGTCCCACTACGGTGGTCTAGTGGCTAAGGTACTCGGCTGCTGACCCGCAGGTTGCGAGACCGAATCCCGGCTGCCGCGGCTGCATTTCCGACGGAGAAAGAAATGCTGTAGTCCCGTGTACTCAGATTTGGGCGCACGTTATAGAACCCCAGGTGGTGGAAATTACCCGAGCCCTTCACCACTGCGCCTCTCATAATCATATGGTGGTTTTGGGACGTTAAACTCCACATATCAATAAATTAATTCATAGCAAAGTTTTGGCCATATTTAATCTGACTGATTAGCGATCATCATTATCTTTAATAGCTCGTAAATCTAAAAGATCCCTCAGGTCCTCTAGCAATATAAAGCCATCGGATACAAATATTTGACGTCACATTGGTACATGTGATTGGGTGAAAACATACAGGCTGACTGTCTCTGAAGTGCACTAGTTGAAAACGCGAACACCTACCTTGAAGACAGGGGCACTTTCTGCTGTGAGAGCAAACCGCTTGTGTGAGAAACAGAGTAACGACTCTGAGCTCATCTCACTCATAGAATACCTGAAAATTCGCAATGTTTACCGCCATCCCGCGATATTTCGCGTGCCATCTAGCCTCTGTGTGTTTCCAAAGTGAAGTGCCTTATAAGAACTTCCATGATACGCAAGCTACGCTTCTACTTGTCTCGCGAAACACGCTTCTTACGTGCTTGTCACGACGAGTCATCGTATGGACACCTTAACTACACGCACTCGTTGCAACAAACTTGCCACTCCTACTACTAACCACGTATTGCCCAGGCCGCCACACTACGTTCGCACATGTCGCCAGCAACGTCGACATCTACGTTTAAGACCAGCAGAACTGCTACAACCAATAGGCTCACTGAACGCACCTTTTCATTAGATTAGCATAAAATTTCTGGGATCACTGCTCATGTCTTCTTCCGCTAATTAGTGGATTATGGTCGCTACCAATTACTGAACACACTTCTGTGATACAAAGGCCCCACAGCAGAGGTCGTCCACTTTTTTTGTTAACGGCACCGTCCTTCATCATGACGTGCCGGCTGCCATTGCTTATTGCAGGACAGGATTCACCACACAGATTATGCAGAAATTCTTTAGACTAAGTGGCAAGTAAAATAGCAAAACAATCGCTTGCTTCCCGTGATTGAACGAGCAAGCGGAGTGACTCAACAAAATGATTGCCGAGATCATGTCAGTTCATGTGCTCATTGACCACTACAATTGGGATGATAGCCTTCCTTAAATCACTTCTGCGTAAAAATTGCCGGTTAAAGAAAATAATGGTTTCACCCCATTCCCTTAGTTCACGGCCTTGAGGTGACCGCGATGCTCAATACTGTACTCTTCCCGACTGACTACCAGAGTTTACACGGATGCTGTCATGTTCTCCTAAGGTGCCAAGGAGGCCCGTTAAGTCACTTTATGCCGTATTCAGTGACGGGAAGCTCCAGATAGAAGGCTCAGGCTCTAGACTTTCCCTCACTGAGACGATACTTTTAAGCCTCGTGATGAAGTTTCGGTGTGGACCCACAGCGCTGCCATTTATAAAGGCTACTGCGCCACTCCTTCACCACTCACTAGGTCGCGCGACATCTCTGTGATCCTACTCACGAAGTTCTCCCAGAAGCCACTTGGAAACGTCCCCCCCCCCCCTCTCAAACTGAAGTCATTCAGGTTTCTAGACTGAAGCCAAAGTATTCGCGCTGCGACTCAATATTGCAGTGTTTGACTTTATTGGTGACATCACATGTTTTTTTGTTTCCTGCCTTATGTTTCATTCTTTCCTGCTTCTTTTTTGTTATACTGCTTTATTCACAGTTGACTGCGTTATTTGCCATCACGACATTCATTTGGCTTGTGGTCCACATTCTTCTTGTGCCCTCATACACAGCATGGAGACAATGCTTCTTAGTAGAAGGGGTAATGACTCAAACATGTCATCATTTATGAACGATCTACTCTGGCTAATACAAATTTGGGGCAGGAAAAAAACGGTTTTGCTGCTTTAACGAAGGGTCGACATCAACTCCTGGCTGTCGGTGTTGCTTTGCATGTAATATTATATTATACAACGCGATGATACGCAGTGCTAGGGTGCCTAGATAGCAGAGTAGTTAAAACAATTGCCTTCAGATCGAGTGCACGTGAATCAGCTCATACAGCTTCAGGATGGTGATGTTCTTTTTATCTACGACACACGCTCAATCTCGACCACATCTGTGCTATCAAAACAAAAACTCAACGTGTACTCTTCATTCAAATGCACAACCGTACTCGTGACTGCACAGAAGTGAGCCTGCAGCACAACAATCTTTTATTGTCATCAAATGTGTTCACCAGCAGTGCGTTTTTCCCAGAAGCACATAAGAGCCTGTATCAACAATTGACAAACCGAACATGGTTTCGCGTCGGCGTTCATTTTGTTCAATACATTCGAAGCATCCTGCTTGGCATCCAACAAAAGAAGCGGTGGTCGAAAGTAATGCGACAGCGCTGTTATCCAATTGTGTTTTGCGCTGTTTTACGTTAGAGAAGCGCCCGTCGTGCTTGTGCGTCTTCAGACGGACCGTACGCGCAATACCTAACGCGTCCGCGACGAATTCGCATTAGGTTGGCTGTTCGAATGCACGAATAAAGGCCAGCTTCACTCATCAGGAAAGATGATACGGAAGATATATATACAGAAAATGATGCCTCTGAGGAAAGAAGCTGCATCACGTGTGCATCACGAAACGCGATCTCAGTTCTCTCCACTTCAATTAGTGAGAGCTAGCGTTTGTACTTTCTAATAGGAACTGACTAACGAGTAGGACACCTGGCATGCGGCGAACGGTCGAAGCAAAGAGCGCGTCTGTTACTAACGGCCCTCTTGAAGTCACTCTTAAAGCCTCTCTGTATAAAGAGAGGTGGTTATCAAAGAGACAACCTCGTACTCCGTAAGCATGGTATTGTTTTTTCACAGGTATGTGTTTTTTCAGTGCAAAGGGATCGTTTTGTTCCCACTTTTAAAACACCCGAGTAGAAACATTACGGTGGTGTTATAGTATACGGGTCAGTAAAGGCGTGTGACCTAACGCGGTCGATTATAGGACTTATCCTACCGGTGCCTTGTTCGTGACTGCATCTGCAATACTCGTTGTGCGAACTCTAACTTCCGAACAATTTGCATTGGACATTTTCACAGAATGCCTTAAAGATTCGACCACTTTTTGTTTGCATCCTTGTTCTAGCATGTCATGCCTGATACGCACGTACTTTCTAGATAAATTGTCATGAAGGGCCGCTAGTGCATTTCGACCTCCCTAGACGAAATGTTCGCTCACACTTACCATCATGAATGTATTTCAGCCATGAGAAAGCTGCCTCTTCCGCAGCTATATTGCGAGCCCAAATGACAAGACTATTTGTTTTCATGCAATTGCAAGATTGTTTAGCCCACCAAACAGAAAGACACACTACGCACTTCTGAAAAGCAGCGGTTTTGATTCAAAATAGAATATTTTGCGCAGACGCGATGTCATGCCCTTTTGTGTTTTTTACAGGTTCAAGATGCCGTAAGGGTTGGGATACGTGCGAGCTTCAAATCACTGGCATTGGTGCCATCGAATCAAACTGCCATTCAAAAAGCAGCAGCTATGTACCAAGCCTGCATCAATTTTGCCTCGTCATACGTACCAGAGGTAAGAGCAAATCTCAGCTTATCCTTGAAGGAGAGAACCTTTTTAGAAGTGCACGCTGCAGAAATTTCTAGATACTACTGAGTTCTCAATACTGTTGCCTCCAATACCGTGTAATTTATGCGGACATCCCTACTGAAACGTTCCGTATGAAATCTTACGGAAAATATATGGACTCCGTAACATTTCCTTATGCTACATACGGAAAACATAAGGAGTTTTATGGAAATATACGGAAGTTGTATGGCATTTACGGAAAGCTTCTTATGGAGTATACGGAAGGATAAGGAAATTGTATGGCGTATACGGAAAGCTTTTTATGGAGTATACGGAAAGATAAGGAAACTTATGGAGCATACGGAGAGTTCATTATGGAAGATATGGAAGGATAAGGAAAGTGTATGGAGTGTACAGAAGCTTTCATAAGGAAAATGCAGAATGTAAGGTCTTACGGAAATATACAGATTTTGTAAGGTGCTTACGAAAATGTGCAATAGTGTATGAAAGGCATGTGGATTGTTGCAAAAATGTGGAAACTGTACAGTTGTCACATTTTCAGCAAGAAATCCGAGCTCTATAAAGTTTTAAATGAATTCAGAGTGACATATATAGTACAAAAGAATAACGCAGGCTAGTCTGTGTTGTCAGTCACCGCTGTTCGCCCTTTTCCAGAATGAATACAACTTCTGCAGATGACCAGGTGCTAAATTCTGTCAAACGGAAAATGTGTCATTCACAAGGAATGACAATAACTGTCAATTTACTTGCATGCTGTCACACGAAAACAAATCAAGCAAAAAAGCATAACTTCAAGGGCTTGTTTTTTGGTAGAAACAATAATAATGAGAACTAAATTCAATGTGAAAGAACTTGTCAATATTAATGAAACTGTTCTCATTAACATTGGCAAAGAGAAATGTCATTTTAAAATACCGACCATGAGCTTAGCTCTCCTGAGCACCGACAAAAGAAATGAAAATCTATGAAAACTAATTGCATGTAGCCTAAAAATAATTTTTATTGATAGTATGTGCTCCTACACTATAAATACAGCTATACACAACTTGCCACAGCTTCATGACAGAAACGAGGTAGGGGCAGAGGGAGTGGTCAGAAAAATAATTAATTATGAGAGCACAACTGATATGTACGGACATATAATGGTGTTTATCATTGATGCTCGGATGGTCGTGTATAGAGCTGGGTTGTTTTGAGATTTTCAAAAGCATTCTTTCAGACCACCATGCAGATTACGCTTTAATTGTAGTGCTACATAAGACACAACTTATGGGCCAGCTTTAATGAATAAGAAGATTATAGGTTAAACAAATGCTTTAATATATATCATATCATGGCTGCATGGACGCATACAAGCTATGTAAAGCGCAATAAAGTGAGGACGCATGAGCTTCTCTTGATGCTTCAGTTCTACATAGATGCTTCAACTGTGCTGCAAAGAAATATAACCAATATCTGTGTGTGCAACATTGTCCATTTTAAAATATCTATATGTATATATATAATTCCTACTGCGAGTTAAGCTACGTAGCACTCCATAACTCTTCCTTTTATTAAAGGCAATTTTTTAAACAATCAACGTTATTCATTTTCTGTCTCATGACTTCGTGCCCGCAATTCTTGGTTTGGCTCGATCACAATTGTGCAGCCCTTATTTTGGAGGAATCAAAAAACATCAACCAAAATATATTTTGGAACTGCTTCTCGGTGATATTGCCTTCCCTCAGCTGCCACAGCTTGAGATGAGTCATATAGCAAGTCTCGCGCATACCTAGGGCCTACCCTTGAAGAAACTGGTCCGGCTGTGAAATGCTCAGTTTTATCTCAAATAAATTTTTTGGTTTGAGTTATCTCACTTCTCGAGTCCCTTCACAATCAAGCAGACCCAATGTTCCCCTTAGTCCTTACTTTTGGTATATTATAAAATAAATTAAAAAATTAATCATGAAAATAAAAATACTAATAACTGTTGCACAAAAAACACAGTCCCACATACGTACTTGAACGCAATATTGCTTTTATTTTGTTTTAGAACCTAAGGCATTAGAAAAGATAGCAGTACAATAAAAACGTTGAAAAAAAACCGAAAAAAAATTGACTTGGCGGGACTCGAACCTGCGCCACTTAGGTTTGCTCGTGCACGTGAACTGAGAGCGTTAGCTTGCTAATCTAATCGCGATGGAGGGTGGTGAGCGTTTAAGTTCTGTATATAAATTTGCTTTTTACACGCTATGTGTTGGCATATTTATGTACGATATGCGATCGTACCTATTGTTGTGTGCATATGTTTTGTGATTGTATATACGTCACATGCTTTTCGCATGTCTTTCAACTATATATTGCTGCCCCGCCGCGGATGAAAAGAAGTATTTTTACACCCACACACAAGCTTGAGCAGTTGAAGGTTGTTTCCCGGGGCTCTCTTGCGATTGAGTCGGCCACTACAGGGAATTAGAATGATACGCCATTAATCCCTGCATCTAGCTGTATTCCACTTAGTAGCTCTATCGCTTGATGACAAATCGAGCGCGGAGCGCGACGCTATTGCGCACGACCATGCCTCGCGTAGCGGCGATGTCAGCTGATTGCACCGGCCGGCTTGCTTCGATTTGCTTCAGAGCAAAGAAATGTCATACCTTGAAAGAATGCGTACTGCACTATGTCAAAATGTTACTGCTTTGTAGCCATCCTATGATTAATTGAGAGTTGATAACTCTGATATCACTACTGTAGAGCTTTGCGTCGGCGACACGCACCGAACGTGAAACCGCACTACGTTAGTCGTAGAAGCAGTAGGAGGCTGTCGTCTGCTAGAACAAAAACAAAACAGACCTTTGAAAATATTCATAAGTTGTACCTTGTTTTTTGAATAACCATTTATCACTTTTAAAGTTATTTTGCCAGATAACGTACTTTTTTTTCAGTTTATAGCAGCGACAGATGTTTTTTTTTGTTTTCCTCACACAGATATCCAAGTCAAATCCATTCACAGCTAAAGCCACATGTTGTTTGTCTTCTTTGTTAACGTAGGCATACCGTTTCGTTGCATCTCTCATGTGTTCGCGCTGCTACACACGAGAGCACGAAATGTTAAATTTACGCAAGGAAGGGCCGTTCCTCGTTCGTAAGATGTGCTAAGATTGCGCCCTATTCCCGCGGTTGTTCGAGTGCGGATCAAGTGCGAGTCGTCCAAGGAATCGGCGGGTTGGGCGGGCGCTCGAAGGACTCCGAGGTGACGGCTGACGCCTGTGGTTGCTTCCCTCAGGACAGTGTGAAAGAAACTAAAGGTAAGGGGGACACTTTTTTATGTAGACCAAGTATGCCACTCAGTGCAAGTGTGTGTTGCTGCACTCGAACGAGGCGTCGTGAAACGGCAACCTTACGCGCCTTTGCAAGTGCGGTTGCCGATTCGCTTTGACAACGCTAACGCAAGCAGAGCCATGGCGCGTCGGCACGGCCTTACTGGAGCTAATTCGAGACAACTGCGGCAACATGCATGTGTATGGTGATTGATTTTTTCATATGTGCAATGTAGTGAGGAAGACGCACATGGCGCTTGCTACGTTGTTGATTAAACGAAGCCTGCAGTGCCATTTGATGCAAAGCAGCATTTTGTTTACGTTCGCGGGCGATACAATTTGTAACTTGGCTCGATTCACCTAGCCAACCGCCTAAGTGGGTTGATTAGCATACGTTCACGGTAGAGCGTTATTATGCCCCGAAACAGTGGCGTGTGCTTGTTGAAAGATATGTGTGGTGCCTAGTGTAGAGAGAGAGAGAGGTGTTCGTGCAATCTTCATATGTACCTGCAAGACGCTTTTGCTTGTAACTAATAATGTACCGGCCAGCACCTACATTGTACGCCTGACTTTGAAGAAAACTTGCATGCACAATGTGAGATTTTGTAATCTGCCAGAGTTGCTTTTTATAAAATAATACACTGCCAGCATGTTCAAAATATGTTTCGCTGCTGTGTGGCAGGGGTGCGGTTATCACGCTGTTGTGTAGTTGCTGATGCAAGCACTTATAGTTTTGATGCGTTAATATTTCTCATCTAACTCATCAGGTGTTTGGCTGTTTCAGCACAAACAAGGTATCTTCCAGCCCGGTGACCATGCAATTTTTTTCTGCACACAGCGCAAACACCGAGATGTACCCACTCGCAGATGGTCGCGTCAAGTGCATATTTACCTTGACTAAAATGTCGAATCAAGTTTTTTCATCGACCGGTCCCTGCCCTGAGTGCTAACGTCTTGGCAAACAAGACACATTGTTATGGACACTGCACACACCACACACAATATTCTCAGTTGAACCGATATTCTCATTACCTTTCAATGCACACTACATGCCGCAATCAACAGTGCACATTTTTGAAGACTATGCCGCTGTTCCTCGCACAGGCCATTACGTGTGTTCACTTCTTCAAGATAAACAGACAGCGTAGCAAATATTTTACCACACAGTTTACCACACAGCTAGACGTTTGCTGACACATACTACAGCTAATGTCGACATTGTAACGTGAAGTGTAAGCTTTGAAAAATTAAAACTTGCCCCAAACACCGCACGACTGTACCGGGCTGAGCCACCAGCGGGAGTGTTTTTCCAGCCACACCTTTTACATGTGCCAGTGACATCATGCTGTGACGTACCTTGGTAGGGGCCTATCGCTGCATACTTTATGTGAATGAGGGTCCTGTTAGTGAAAGCAGGCATTGTTGATTTCGTAACTTGTTCATTCCCAACTGGACCTTCATTTGCACGAGTTGTCGGACTGATATTCAGGCGAACTTTTGTGCAATAAATTGTACAGTTGGGAGTCTGTGCTTGCCCCATACTGTTGTTACTGGTGTTTCTTGTTGTTACTTTGCACTGCTCATTACTGCTCACCTACAGAAACTAGCTTATCTTGCCACTGTTCTGGACAAGATGCAGCTGGCAAGTGCGATAGTGTTCATAACTCTAAATTCTCAAGCAAAAATTATCAATTCATATTCAGTTAGTTGCATTCATATCAGTACATTATAAGAAATCATTGATTAAACATGAATCCTTGTTCCTTCACATAATGTTCACAACTTTTATATCAAATTGAATGGTGTTTATAAAAAACATGGGTTTTAGCTAAACTTCATGCTCTTTTCTCGAACAGCTGACAAATCGCTATTGCATGCTTACTTGCCATGAATTGGACTGTGTTTGAAATACATTGCAATTCTTCACCAGATTGCCAGTACACTTCACATTGGGGGAACATTTATTAACCATGGATTGATTAATTAAGAACGGAGAGAAAGAAGCGGCAGGCCTGGATACTTGATAATGGCATCCGTTTTGCTACCCAGTGCATTATCATGCAAACTTCCTATAGAGTGGTTATGCGTCTTGCATGTGTGTCTGTAAACCAAGAACTTTGGGTAGAACTATATTTATCTTACAAATGGTTGCAGGATTGTGGAGGCTGTAGGGCTGCTTAGGAATGGTGGAATCCCTGGACATGTGTTCAACCTTGCTGCATCAGCTCCTTGGTGTTTTCACGGCATCTTTACAGATGTGTTGGGTGAGTAAACCAAGCAGGTTTCAACACAAGGAAAAGTATAATATGGCAGCACCTCTTGTGCGTGCCTCACATCCCAAGTGTGTCAAATATTTATCTTGCACCTTGTGGCCTGTAATTTTTAAAGAGACACTTCTTTTTGCTTTATATTTGAGTCTTGATGCTTCGACAGTAATGTATTTGTGCTTGACAGCAAGTGTTCTTGAACAAATAACTGATCTCAATAATGACAAAACATTCTGCATACTTGGTGCTTAGCGTAAGCTAGCACATATCTGTAGCAGATTCAATCATTCATCTTTTTGCTGGGATGATAATGGGCAAGTAGCAAAGGCAATTTCAGATTGGAGTGGTCGGTGACGTCTGTTTAGGCTCTGCCATATTGCTTTGCAGCCAGAGTTACTTGTGGCCACATATACAATGAAGCCACATGACGTGCATTCTAAATGAGATTACCATATCGCATTTCACTGCATCTTAATATGTGCCAAACAAATGCAGATTTCATTAGCTTGCCACTATAAAGGGATCCTAAACCAACACAAGGTTGAAATTTAGTCGTGGTGTTGCAGCTGTGTACGACTCTACAATGGATGCATAGCCGTGATAATTTGTCTATATGTTGTCTCAATAGTAATGTTACACACATTGTACGATACAAAAGAGGTCCTCGCTTATTTCACTTTTTTTCGCTGTGCTTCTTTCTTGTCTCTTCTTGCCATGTGCTCCTCCTCACTGTACAAGGAGCAAGAGCAGTGGGCACACAAACACGTATTTAAAAAAAATGTTGTAAGGTGAGCACTGAGAAGCTGAACACTTTCAAAAGGCTCAAAGAGGTAAAGGTATTGTTTCTAGCTACTTTTTGGGCACCCATAGTTAGTTCTGCTGCTGCAGTTAAAAAAAAGTTAAATGTTAAAAATTATTTGGAGGTGGTTTGGCACCCATAATTGCAGTTACATACAGAACTAGGTTTCAATGCGTAAGCAAAATCTGTTCACTCTAAATCAATCCTAATGATATCTGAAATTCAGGAAATATTCACAGAAAAGCTCAGGAAAAGGCTAAGTGGTTGCCCCTTGAACGTGAAGGAGATACCCTTCTTCTAAAAGGTCAATAGACAGTCTAGTAGTCTCGATATTACATGCACTATAAAATATTCTGGTGTGGTGCTTTTCATGCATGTTATAATGAGAGGGTTTTTTAATAGAACTGTTGTCACTTTGCCCTGCGTTGCTGAAATTGTTCACATAGTTATAATACATGAATGACTTTATGCCTTTTGATTTTATGCAAATGGTTGGCTTACCCAGTCGGTTTAACTTGATTTGAATAAAATCATAAATGCTCTAAAAATTTTTTAGATGCGGAAGCATCTTATACTAGCGCCTTGTAGTGCGCCGTCGGCGCCGTCCGCACCGCTTCTCAAACATTCGACAGCTGACGCGCGCGCATGCGCCGTCGCGCCGTCGCCCACCATCTGTGCCGCGCGCGCTTCTCCTTCGAGAACATTCGGCAGCTGACAGCGCATGCGCCGTCGCCATCTGTGCCGCGCGCGCGCTTCTCCTTCGAGAACATTCAACAGCTGACAGTGCATGCGCCGTCGCGCTGTATATATACTCAAGGTCAGCGCTCGCTCGCTCAGTTGCCGCTCGTCGGTTGGTTTGTACGGCGCGTCGACGTCCATGGTCGCGGTGAAATGAATTCCAACGAATCCACAAACACAATGATCGACGTCCCTTCGACCAGCGCCGTCCTTTCGCATACGTGTGTACGTGTTCACTCATTTAACACCCCCTCCTACAACCACGTTAACCAATTTAGCCATCGACCCAAGTAAGTCGCACTTTAACACCCCGTTAACCAATTATATACTCCGCATCCTCCTCAGTGTTCCCCCGGGTGGAAGCTGCGGGCAATTTTTTTACTATACAGCAGGTTTATTTTTAAAATACGCGACCATTGATGTGAACGCAGTTGGTGGCGTGCTTGATTAATCCTTCACTATCACCACTCTAACTACACCTGCTACAGTGCATAGTGTGACAAAAGTAATGGTACTTAACATTACTGGCAGCATACACTTTTATGTCTCAAAATAGGTTAAAAAGCCTGGTAAAAATGTGTGTACGTTTTTTTTTTCGCTCCAATTAAATATTCTGGTCTACTCAAAGTAGCTTCCACTCTTTTAAGTTCCTCAAACTTTTAGGTGTTCAAAAGAAGTATCAATGCCATATACTTTCTTTGTCAGCCTACTCACCACTCTAATAATGAGAATTACCCGACAACATTACCCAGTAAAATAAAGGGATGTTATAAAAAGTAATGTCAATTCAATTGTCAAAAAACGTTGCCAAGTTACGTTTTTGTTCACTTTTCTTTTCACAATTTTGTTAAAGTTACTTTTGATAACATCCCCTATAGTTTGTTTGGCATCATTTTCCGCTAGTTCTCATTATAATGTGTTCAACAAAGACAACAAACCCTTAAATTTATAGTTCTTTCCTTTACTCATGAATCTGAAACAGTGAATCTCAGTAACCTTAGCGGTGTGTGACTTTTTTGTTTTGATCAGTTGTGCATATGTTCAAGTACATGCATTTAGGTGGGAGGGCGAACTATTGCCTCCTCCTGTGACTAGCAGATTTTCTGAGAACGGACAGATGCATAATGCTGCCAAAGAAGTATAGGGATATTGAAAGTAATCCTTACGTAATTGCAATCGTAATGTAATTGCCAGTAGGCAAAAAAAAGGTGTCCCACACTCGCCATAATGGTAACAGGCAGCGCTGACTGACTCTTCCATGTATAATTGCACATATATACCGTACAAAATGGAAGAGGGATAGCCCCCATGGCAGCTCAGTTGATAGATCATCGGACATGTTATTCGAAGTTTGCAGGCTCGGTCCCTGTACAGGGCAGGTTGTCTTTTTTTTTCTGCCCCGCCACGGTGGTCTAGTGGCTAAGGCTGCTGACCCGCAGATCGCGGGTTCGAATCCCGGCTGTGGCGGCTGCATTTCCGATGGAGGCGGAAATGTTGTAGGCCCGTGTACTCAGATTTGGGTGCACGTTAAAGAACCCCAGGTGTCAAAATTTCCGGAGCCCTCCACTACGGCGTCTCTCATAATCATATGGTGGTTTTGGCACGTTAAACCCCACAAATCAATCAATATCTTTTTTTCCTTCTACTTTTCTTTCTTCACAATTACAACACTTCTATTCTTCTTGAAGATTTTCTGGTGTAAAAAAGGTACCTTATAATCTGAAGAGGCAAACAGAATGTGCCAGAGTGTGAGTTAGCTCTTGTAGTGGTTACAAGTAAGATATGTTTTGAAGAATAAATCATTCTGCCACTTGCCTAAAGAATGGCTACAGGACATGGCACTGGATGCACTTATTTATTTTTGAATCAAGCTATCTTGTATTCTATTTTTATAAATTACATGGGATACACATGACGGTATCACACACTTTAACGCCACAAAGATTATGCAGCGAACAATGTTATAAATGCGAAATTGCATAAGGATAATGTGAAAACTGCACCCTCAACGAGAACGTACAGAAAGCACAGGGTGCAGGCGTTATTCCTTCTGCCCGTGCTTTTCAAGTGCAAGCTGTTTTCACCTCGTTCTGACCAACTAACTAGATTGAGATGTGTTGTTATAGTGCAAGAGGATGCTCCATGGGAAACTAGGTTTGTCTCAGTCTGTGTGTGTCTTTCAACCTATATGGTGCCCGGTTCAAGAGTTCATGCAGACCAGATCGTGTAAAACAGGACCGTGTAAAATGGACCGTGTAAATAAAATGGACCATGTAAATAAACAGGATCGTGTAAAATGTCGTTTTCGTGTGCAACTTTAGTTGTGGTTGTGCTGAATGACCTTTCTTTATATACACTACATAACAAACTTGCCTCTTTAGAGTCGAGTGCATCTTCGGATCGATTGTAAATGTTTGCATATACGAGGCCTTATGTTTTATAAGAAATTCCTCAGTGTGCCACGAGACAATGTGTGTTCAGCGAAAATTTGTATATCATTATATACAACTCTTAAAGCCTCGTCTACAACTTTATGCAGGTTGACCTTGAGCAGAAAACGAGGAGCGGCAGCAGCCCCCAGAAAAGAGCAAGCACCCTCCAAGCTCCCGAAGCTCTCTTCGACAGGAACAGCAAGGTCACTGTGTGGCATTGAAAACCATTGCAAGGAGTGCCTTATCAGTACACTGTGCTGCTCTTTCATCGCAGAAGACGAAGTTGACCACTCCAGAGGAACTTCACGCTGTGTATTGTGAGTGCTTCAGTGGTTTTGTTTTTGTCCAGCCAGCAGTTAAGAAATCATGTGTCAGATTCAGCCAGGATGGCTAGAGGGAGTCGGGCAGGCATGTTTGGACATTTGTCTATCCAAGTAGTGCCAATTTTCGCACTGGTCCTGTTGGAGTTACTGCCACAATGACAGAAGCTACGTCACCTCTCTAAATGTACAGATGTGTCGGGGAAGATTAGCTGCATTAGGTTTTTCTATAATTGATAGCTGCCAACATTCTTCATTATACAGGAGTTTTGTTCCTCACTTATGGGTGTAAAGCCTTCTACAGAAAAAATGCAACACGTCTACTTCCAGAAGACTCCAAGGCCCTACTTGTAGGTTTTTTCGGCTTGTATCATAAGCACCTCGTTTGGGGTACATGAACGTTTTATAAACATGTACAGCGAAAATTTTGGGTGGCTGGTCGTTTTGTCGTTATCTTGTTCCTCGCAGTATTCTTAAGCATGTTGTGCATTACGTTGTCAATCTGGTTCATGTGCATAGAAGACATTATGAAGTTTAAGGCTACAGTATAAAAAGCCTGGAAGCAAGCTATCAATAATTTTTTAACAGAGTTGCTTAATCTCATACATGATACATCACTAAACTTTCGTGCGTATTCATCAATGTAAGCTCGTCTTAGTGTTATCCAAAATGAAGATGTGAGTCGACAGATGGAAACATCTAGTGGGGTAATCAGGGTGAACAGTAGAAGTGCTTCAGACAGGCTGGTTGATGTTGCGATAGGAGGACCTATTTTTTAGAAGTCACCTTGTCATCCTTGGCGTGTTAGTTTAAATGGGGTCAGTAATGACATCATCTTTTGGTATAGGCGTGTGTGCCTGTTGGAAATGTTTGTCTGAAAAAAAAAACCTATAACGCAGAAGAGTGCAGCCCTTGCTTATTTTCAAGTTAGGTTGCGCTGATACAAAGTGTTCTCCTGTCGGAGGTTGGGGGTAAGAGAAGCAAAAAAAAAGATAAATGATAGAAAAGAAGAAAACAGAAGAAAGAAAAGGGGAATGCAAAGTAAAAGTAGTGCTACACTGCTCCTACTTTGCATCCCCCCTTTTCTTCTTTTTTTCCCTTGTTTTCTTTTTTCACCTTTTTTGTTACATTTTCATTGTCCCATCTAGTGCATGAATCAATGACACATGGCTTTGCTATAGCAAAGATGCCTATGTGGTGTTGGATTGAACAGTGCATTGTACTTCATTTAGTTAATTACAGACTGATCAGTCTTGCAATAAGTGCTTCCTGTCTATCACCACACACGTTCAATTGAAAAGTTTGTGCTTGGCTCTTAGTATGCTGGTATATAGCTTGTGTCTTGGACTACTCAAAATGAATGTGATTTTGCTGCTGTTTATGGTAATGAATTTATCCAACATGAAAATATCTTGCCTTGTGAACTTTGTCGGACCTGCCTTTCTTTTTCTTTCCTATGCAGGCATTGTATGTGAGGGAGGCAGTAACAGAGAGGTGATAGCTTGAGCTTCGGAAAAATAAATGCTGGCAGTGAGGCAATTACGCATCAAACATCCCAGCCATTTTGCCAACCGTCCTAATTGTGTTTTGAAAAAAAAATATTGTGCTCGTTTACTGTATTTTTCTGAAAAGAGCAAAATGCTAAAGTATATCGCAGAGAACAAAATATTAGGCCACGTTGGTGCCTTCTGGACTTCCCGGGATGTCGTCTGGGTGTTGTTTGTAAAAAGTAAAGTGTTTCAAAAATACTGCCTCTTCTACACCAAATTCGGTCTTGGTATTAAGTAAAGGTGATTGTGTGTAATGCATGAAGCTCAGTAATATTAGTGCAATTTTTTCGCCACATCAAAAGCAAGGAAGCAGTTCTCTTTATATGGCAAGTTATATGATTATACTTTGTCTTAAAGTAGAAATGAATTTTTGAAGGTTTCTTATGATGGCTGTTTTCTGCATTTGATGTACGACAGCTTCCGTTCCGAAGTTCCCCATGGCCCTCAATAGGAGACTTCAAAAATCATTTTCCTAATTTAAACAAAAATTGTAATGATAACACTTGCCATGTAACAAGAACTGTTTATTTGCTTTCAACTTACATATAAAAGTAATTTTCAATTAGACAAACACACAGCTCAAATTGCATCTCAATGTGGACAAAAACTATTATATAGTGATATTTGTAATCTGGACCTAACATTATTTTTTTTTCGTAAAATATAACTTCTGTGCAGTGAGTATTTGTGGCTCAAATATTCATACAAAATGCAGTATTGCCATACAAGAAATGCAAACGATAAACAGTTTGGCTGAATTCTTCAAAGCCTATGTAGCAGAAAAATTGCACTAATGTTACTTGACTTCAAATACTTTAAGAAGCATCTTTACTTAATATGTAGATCAAATTTGATATGGCAAGAAAAAGCGGTACTTTGAAATTTTTCTCACAAATAACACCCGCACGACATTCTGCGAAATTCTGGAGGTACCCACGTGACCACTACTCTTTTCTCTTCAAAACATTTCTGCAAATAACTATTTTCAGAAGAGTAAATTACCATCATTTTTTAAACTATACATCTGTGATGGTCGCCAGGCAGTATGGTTTGTATGTTTGGTGTAGAATAGCCCAGTGCAAAACACAACAAATGGCTGAGCATCCTTTGACGCTCGGGCAATTTCGAAAGCATTTGTTTGTTAGCAGCAATTCAGTTAAGCCCTTGTCTTTATTCTAAGGCCCAGAAACAAAACACCAGTAACTAAAGTAGTCCTAAGAGTCATGTTGTCTCACTGTTCCAAGGCTTGTGGAGCCTAATTTAGTGCAAGCTTCACCATTTTTTAAAAATTCAGATTCAACCTACAGATTTTGGAGGCACAGTGCATTTTCAGCTAACTTGTTTCACACCAGTTACTTAGATAAAAAGCGGAAAGTAGAGGTAAAAATACCAATTTAAAGGCATTGTAGGTAATAACAAAAAGGACTGCTTTCTTTTTTTGTGTGGTGCTTTGCCTGAACGCTGTGCTTTTTGTGGTATAGTTCATTGTCTAGTGAACATAGGCATTAAAAACTAACATTAGCCATGTTGAGGTCGATTTCTTGGTTATAGTCATAGTAGCCATATAAATAATTATGACTTCAAACTTGATTGTTCTTTTGAAGATTTTTTCCTTGCATAATGATATTTGAGAGTCTTAGTCAATTTTGTTATAAGAAAACGTGATGTCATAATAGGGTCACTTTTTGTAGAGTCGTTCAGTTCTACCTTACCTTTTACATTCCTAATAGAGCAGTTATTTTCAATATCGGTATTTAAAATGGAATGAGCATGCTGTATGTAGTAAGGTGTACAGATAGCACATGCACCCAACTTTTCTGTTGGCAGTTTATTTCTGTTATTCTTCATTTAGATGTGGGGTCTCACGTCCGAAAACCACTATTTGATTGTGAGAGACGCCGTAGTGGAGGGCACTGAAAACTTCGACCACTTGGGGTTCTTTAACGTACACCCAAATCTGAGCACACGTGCCTACAGCATTTCTGCCTCCATCGGAAATGGAGCCGGGATTTGATAACGCGACCTGCGGGTCAGCAGCCGAATTTCTGTTACTCTTGCTCCCCTATATGTGTGCAGTTCTGTTATAGTTATTTGGCTTGCACAGATTGTTAATGGCACCTGCCTGGTCCTGCTTGCTTTCATGGTGATTTTAACCTTCATAAGTTGCATAGGTTTAACTCTCAATATTGTTCAAGATGCCAATTTTGTGCACAAACTGTATAATGGCTGCAGATGTACATGCACACACTATTAAATGAACATTGAGAGCTTTCACTTGCAGTTCCTGAAGTTTTACTGTGCAAGAAGCGTTAAAATCAGAATTTCATAAGGACATAATAATCGATTATCTCTACCATTGAAAATCATGACAACCTAGTTATTTTCACTGTGATAAGCATGCTGTTTTTTTTTTTTGTGGCAGAACTAATTTATACACTCATTCCTTCTATTATTCACATATGCATAACATGAAGGATTGTGTGCCTTAAATTTTCAGTTTCATTCTGTGTGTTATATTTCTTGTGCATGTAAACTATTGTGCTAACATGTGTCTCTGACATTATTTGTGCCAATTATTTTCATTTCCAGGTGCCTATGAAGGACACATAAGTTCTATCGCAGTGACCTTCGAAATTTACAGTGGTGCCGGAGCCTCAAGCAGCATTTCGCCGATCTCCACATGGCATTCATGAGATAAACACAGCGCCACACTTTCACAGTGCTATGATTATTATTTATGTTTAAACATTTCGTTTTAAAATTGCTGTTACATTGTGCCACCATCCTGTGGCTTAGGTGGAGCTCGTGAAATTGCGGTGCAGTCACCTCATTTGTGTACGATCAACACTGCAATGTCACTATTCACAGCTGGAGCATACAGACAAATAAAAAACATATTGATTGTAACAGGGCTGATGTGTATATTAATGCTTCTCTATTGATAATAATAACTTTATAAGTTCTTTAAGTCTTGCATAGAACACTGCATTAATGTGTTGCAATGTAACCACCATTTATGATCGCTAGCATGTTAATTTAGTAGTTTTGAAATGTATTTTATTTAAAAGGTAATTTTGCTTCCGCATCACGACAATTAGTAAGATGCCGATGATTCAATCCCTCATCATGCACGTTTAAGAAATATTGTGATTTGTACACAGTATTGCATGTACTCAAGATGTGGACGTCTATTCAATTTACACATTATATTGCTTTGCACTAGATTCAGACGTAGCATGCACACATTTCAGTAATTTCCGCATGATACGTCTTTCCATAAGATGCGGAGTCCGCATCATACGTCTTATGCGGAGTCCGCATCATACGTCTTCCATATTCCAATAATTCCGTATGTGAGGTCTCCGCATCTTACGGAACGTTTCAGTAGGGATATGAAGTAAAAATTACAACCGAAGTTTATTGGCACATTCTATTCTGGTTGAAAGCTATGCATGCTTATAATTTTTACTACATGATAAACCTAAGCAATCTGGTTGCCCAGTGAGGTACGTGTCATCAAAATCAGTCACGTATATGCATGTTACACTGCAAACGTCGCCGAAAGACGATAGTCTTGCGTCTAGAGAGAGTGGAAAAATGTTTATTTGATGTTCTGCGTAAGAAAATTAGTGAATGATATTCTGTAAGCGCTGCGTCAGAGTGTCTCGAGCGTGCAGCGGAGGCAAACGAGCGCATCGAGTAGCGTCACACATGAGACATAAGCGCAATCTGGCAGCTATCTTGGAAAACGAAAATCGCGGCGTGCGCTCCCGTCTTGAAGGCCATAATGTGCAGAACGCAAGTCGACGGGTAGGTGACGCCATAGTGTCATCTCAGCAAAGCGTTGTAACTACTTGCCTTTTCGTGGAAGCTCTGCCTTATTGGCGCATCGTGATAAACGCTACTGTCTTTAGAAATACTTATATATTACTTTTCTAGTATAAAGGAACACATACAAAATATTGGCATGTTGCTATCGTGCCTCAGTTATGCGCACCAATCGCTTTTCAATGGACAATTGCACAAAAATTAACGCTAAAGTTGGAGCAATATTGGTGGGCCCGGCGGTTGGGGTCCGTGGTTCGAGGTATTGTCTGCTGTCGTTTGGGGTACCGTTAAAGGTGGACAAACAGACAACAGTACAGACAGACAGACCAAAAGTTTAGCGTCGAAGGTCTTCATGAAAGACCATTGTTCTTAACAAATAGGCTGATATTGTGTTTCACATTAGCCTTGTGAAGTGGTCTCTCATGGTTCTCGCCCTTAGCGTTAGCAAAAAAAAACAGTTCGCCGTATAGTTAGGACGATGAATGACAGAACAATAAATTGGTATGTCGTACGAAGAGCGGCAAGCAGCTCGAAACTTCCAGCGCTCTGCTTCAGCACAAAAACTACACAAGAATCGCACACCTTCATACTTACAGTGGCTCTCTGAAACACTACTACTGATGTGCGAAAAGAATGCAGAAGAATCCACAGGAATAGCACGAACTAAGAACTATCGCAGCGTCTTTGCGTTTGAACAAGGCGCTGGAAGTCAGGATGATGCACAACTATAATGGTTTTTATTAGATAAAGATAATGTTTTTTCTAAGCTATTCAGAGGTAAAAGCCTCGTTTTGTTTTCCTTTTTCATTCCATTCAATTCTTTTGGTTGCAAGGGACCCTGTCATGGGCCGTATTGTAGCATTATATATAAAATTTTAATACCATCTTGTTTTTTATAGTAGCTTGAATAATTTCATTCAAAGACGATAGAGCTGGTGAGATGGATGATCGACATGAACCTGGACTTCCAGAACACGTCAAAACTTCAGACTGTAGATCCGGCTGAGATGATAGTGCGCGGTTCTCTTGAGTTGGGCGTGGAAGCCATCATCTCTATTCGATTCCACGAGCGAATATTCGCCGGCTTTAGGAGATTAGTGACGGTGACGCAACGAGTTTTCGCTGGAAATATGCTGACATATGGACGATGCATACGTGTGGGCGTTACATTGCATGCAAGCTGGCAGTGAATTGATGAAGTCTCCCGACGGTTCCTAACTCTTATTATTCACAGCTCTAAATTTGAAGCATGCCCCCAATTTCATTACAGCGCAGTGATAGCAACGTGTCGCAATGAGCATAGTTGTACCTAATCTCTTTGATGCTGTGATGAAAGAGTTCATGTGCGCTTCTGCGATGCTTCATCGCAAACGGTTGAGTGGCCTAAGCGGAGTTTCATAGTCACTTAAAATTTAATCAATGAAATGTTTTGTCCATCTTCACTGCTTCTAACAACCATTATTTTAACTTGAGCTGCCAAACAAATAAACAAAAAGCAAACATTAGTGTGTCATTGTAGAAGCAGTAATCAGAACCACGCATTTCGTCACAGCATCAGAAAACGCGTTGGCATAACTCCAAACTCTGGCTTGAGATAGCTTTACCGGCATATATAACTCACAAATCCAAAGTATGTGTAGCCTCAATTGCTAGGCTTGACTTTTCCTTTTCAATGCCAATGTAACTAATGTAAGGGCCACAACGTCACGGACATTGCGATAAAAAAGTGGAAAGGCTAGCTTGGTGTGTCCGACTGCTGCATCGTTCTAGAGCATTATTGCACCAAAACGAAGTTTCCTGTCATTGATTTGATGGATATGTGAAGTTTAGCATCATAAAAGCACCGTATGAATATGAGAGACGCCGTAGTGAAGGGCTTCAGAAATTTCCACCACTTGGGGTTCTATAACGTGCACCAAAATATGAGCATACGGGAATTCAGCATTCCATTCCATGACCTGTGGGTTCGGAGCAGAGTACGTTAGCCACTAAACAACCACGACGGGTCGTTACGCCAGCTGTTTGTTTACTTGCTATCAAGGTGAAACAGGTTTCACAAAAAAAAACAGTCCCAATAACGAGGGAGAAAAAAAGAAGCAGACAGACAGTGGCACTGACTTACAACAAGATTTATTTGCTGGAACTGCGCATTATATACTTGAGCAGTATCTGACAAAAAAAGAGAAAATACAAATCACAGAAAACAGAATTCAACTAACACCCGAGTAATACGCGATTACTTGGGTGTTAGGTGAATTCAGTTTTCTTTAATTTCTATTTTTTCGTTTTTGTCAGATACTGCTCAAGTATATATTGCGTGATTCGACCAAATAAATCTTGTTGTAAGTCAATGCCACTGCCTGTCTGCTTTTTTTCTTGTGCCTCGTTATTGGCCCTGTTTTTTACGTCAATCATGTCGTACCAACTCGCCCAAGCAACCATGTTAGAAACAGGTTTGTTGCCTATCTACCTATTGGTAAACCTACCCTACTGAAAAGTTCCGTATGAAATCTTACGGAAAATATATGGACTCCGTAACATTTCCTTATGCTACATACGGAAAACATAAGGAGTTTTATGGAAATATACGGAAGTTGTATGGCATTTACGGAACGCTTCTGATGGAGTATATGGAAGGATAAGGAAATTGTATGGCGTATACGGAAAGCTTTTTATGGAGTATACAGAAAGATAAGGAAAATGTATGGCATATATGGAAAGCTTCTTATGGAGTATATGGAAGGATAAGGAAAGATAAGGAAACTTATGGAGCATACGGAGAGTTCATGATGGAAGATATGGAAGGATAAGTAAAGTGTATGGAGTGTACAGAAGCTATCATAAGAAAAATGCAGAATGTAAGGTCTTACGGAAATATACAGATTTTGTAAGGTGCTTACGAAAATGTGCAATAGTGTATGAAAGACATGTGGATTGTTGCAAAAAATGTCAAAACTCTACAGTTGTTGTCACATTTTTAGCAGGAAATCCGAGCTCTATAAAGTTATAAATGAATGCACAGTGACATATATAGTACAAAAGAATAACGCAGGCTAGTCTGTGTTGTCAGTCACCGCTGTTCGCCCTTTTCCAGAATGAATACAACTTCTGCAGATGACCAGGTGCTAAAGTCTGTCACACGGAAAATGTGTCATTCACAAGGAATGACAATAACTGTCATTTTACTTGCATGCTGTCACACGAAAACAAATCAAGCAAAAAAGCATAACTTCAAGGGCTCGTTTTTTAATAGAAACAATAATAATGAGAACTAAATTCAATGTGAATGAACTTGTCAATATTAATGAAATTGTTCTCATTAACATAGGCAAAGAGAAATGTCATTTTAAAATATCGACCATGAGCTTAGCTCTCCTAAGCACCGACAAAAGAAATGAAAATTTATGAAAACTAATTGCATGTAGCCTAAAAATAATTTTTTATTGATAGTATGTGCTCCTACAATATAAATACAGCTATACACAACTTGCCACAGCTTCATGACAGAAACGAGGTAGGGGCAGAGGGAGTGGTCAGAAAAATAATTAAGTATGAGAGCACAACTGATATGTACAAACACATAATGGTGCTTATCATTGATGCACAGATGGTCGTGTATAGAGCTGGGTCGTTTTGAAATTTTCAAAAGCATTGTTTCAGACCACCATGCAGATTACGCTTCAATTGTAGCGCTACATAAGACACAACTTATGGGCCAGCTTTAATGAATAAGAAGATTATAGGTTAAACAAATGCTTTAAAATATATCATATCATGGCTGCATGGACGCTTACAAGCTATGTAAAGCGCAATGAAGTGAGGACGCATGAGCTTCTCTTGATGCTTCAGTTCTACATAGATGCTTCAACTGTGCTGCAAAGAAATTTAACCAATGTCTGTGTGTGCAACATTGTCCATTTTAAACTATCTATATGTATATATAAAATTCCTACTGCGAGTTAAGCTACGTAGCTCTCCATAACTCTTCCTTTTATTAAGGGCAATTTTTCAAACAATCAACATTATTCATTTTCTGTCTCATGACTTCATGCCAGCAATTCTTGGTTTGGCTTGATCACAATTGTGCAGCCCTTATTTTGGAGGAATCAAAAAACATCAACCAAAATATATTTTTGAACTGCTTCTCGGTGATATTGCCTTCCCTCAGCTGCCACAGCTTGAGATTAGTCATATAGCAAGTCTCGCGCATACCTAGGGCCTACCCTTGAAGAAACTGGTCCGTCTGTGGAATGCTCAGTTTTTTCTCAAATAAATTTTTTGGTTTGAGTTTTCTCACTTCTCGAGTCCCTTCACAATCAAGCAGACCCAATGTTCCCCTTAGTCCTTAATTTTGTTATAATATGAAATAAATAAAAAAGTAATAATGAAAATAAAAATACTAATAACTGTTGCGCAAAAAACACAGTCCCACATACGTACTTGAATGCAATATTGCTTTTATTTTGTTTTAAAACCTAAGGCATTAGAAAAGATAGCAGTACAATGAAAACGTTGAAAAAAAAAACAAAAAAAAAAACTAAACTTGGCGGGACTCGAACCTGCGCCACGTAGTTGTGCTCACGTACGTGAACCGAGTGCGTTAGCTTGCTAAGCTATTCGCAACGAAGGAAGAGTGTGTGTTTAAATTATGTATATAAAATTTGCTTTTTACACGCTATGTGTTCGTATATTCATGTACGATATGCGATCGTATCTATTGTTGTGTGCATATGTTTTGTGATTGTATATACGTCACATGCTTTTCGCATGTCTTTCAACTATAGATTGCTGCCCCGCCACGGATGAAAACAAGTATTTTTACACCCACACACAAGCTTGAGCAGTTGAAGGTTGTTTCCCGGGGCTCTCTTGCGATTGAGTCGGCCACCACAGGGAATTAGAGTGATACGCCATTAATCCCTGCATCTAGCTGTATTCCACTTAGTAGCTCTATCGCTTGATGACAAATCGAGCGCGGGGCGCGACGCTATTGCGCACGACCATGCCTCGCGTAGTGGCGACATCAGCTGATTGCGCCGGCCGGCTTGCTTCGATTTACTTCAGAGCAAAGAAATGTCATACCTTGAAAGATTGCGTACTGCACTATGTCAAAACGTTACTGCTTTGTAGCCATCCTATGATTCATTGAGAATTGATAACTCTTATATAACTACTGTAGAGCTTTGCGTCGGCGACACGCACCGAACGTGAAACCGCACTACGTCTGTCGTAAAAGCAGTAGGAGGCTGTCGTCTGCTAGAACAAAAACAAAACAAAGACCTGCGAAAATATTCATAAGTTGTAACTTGTTTTTTGAATAACCGTTTATCACTTTTAAAGTTATTTCGCCAGATAACATACATTTTTTATTTAGTTTATAGCAGCAACAGATTTTTTTTTATTTTCCGCACACAGATATCCAAGCCAAATCCATTTACAGCTAAAGCCACATGTTGTTTGTCTTTGTCTCCGTGGGCATGCTCTCTCATGTGTTCGCGCTGCTACACACGAGAGCACGAAATGTTAAATTTACGCAAGGAAGCGCCGTTCCTCGTTCGTGTGATGTGCTAAGATTGCGCCCTATTCCCGCGGTTGTTCGAGTGCGGATCAAGTGCGAGTCGTCCAAGGAATCGGCGGGTTGGGCGGGCGCTCGAAGGACTCCGAGGTGACGGCTGACGCCTGTGGTTGCTTCCCTCAGGACAGTGTGAAAGAAACTAAAGGTAAGGGGGACACTTTTTTATGTAGACCAAGTATGCCACTCAGTGCAAGTGTGTTGCTGCACTCGAACGAGGCGTCGTGAAACGGCAACCTTACGCGCCTTTGCGAGTGCGGTTGCCGATTCGCTTTGACAACGCTAACGCTAGCAGAGCCATGGCGCATCGGCGCGGCCTTACTGGAGCTAATTCGAGACAACTGCGGCAGCATCCATGTGTATGGTGATCGATTTTTTCATATGTGCAATGTAGTGAGGAAGACGCACACGGCGCTTGCTACGTTGTTGATCAAACGAAGCCTGCAGTGCCATTTGATGGAAAGCAGCATTTTGTTTACGTTCGCGGGCGATACAATTTGTAACTTGGCTCGATTCACCTAGCCAACCGCCTAAGTGGGTTGATTAGCATACGTTCACGGTAGAGCGTTATTATGCCCCTAAACAGTGGCGTGTGCTTGTTAAAAGATATAATGTGTGTGCCTAGTGTAGAGAGAGAGGTGTTCGTGCAATCTGCATATGTACCTGCAAGACGCTTTTGCTTGTAACTAATAATGTACCGGCCAGCACCTACATTGTATGCCTGACTTTGAAGAAAACTTGCATGCACAATGTGAGAATTTGTATTCTGCTAGAGTTGCTTTTTATAAAATAATACACTGCCAGCATGTTCAAAATATGTTTCGCTGCTGTGTGGCAGGGGTGCGGTTATCACGCTGTTGTGTAGTTGCTGATGCAAGCACTAATAGTTTTGATGGGTTAATATTTCTCATCTAACTCATCAGGTGTTTGGCTGTTTCAGCACAAACAAGGCAAAGAGAGAAGGAAGACAGGTAATGACAGGAACAGTGCCGACTTTTGTTTGCTGGAGAATACCCATGTTGGTGTATTTATTGTGACAGCCTTTCTGTGTTGCTTTTTTTGCCCAATTTATGCAACAACACAGTTGTCAGCAATATGAGAGAGAACACTGAAATTAGCTTTTAAATATCATGGTGACTAAATGCCTAGTATATCAAAGCACAAAGTAACAACAAAAGACATCAGTATGATCAATGTGGACGGGTACAGTCTTGCATCTAAAAAATATATTGTGCGAAATGTTGCCTAAGTAAGAAACCTCTCTATGTTTTCAAATAGTGTGACGTCACTTCGAGTGCCGTGCCAGCCATTCCCTCCCTCTGTGCAAGGGCTGGTTGGCAAGGAAGTTGTTTGTGACGTTCCTGATAGACCACTGAGATGTATGCGATTCTAAACCTGTAGCCTAATATATACATAATCTTTTGCGCAGTTACATCGCTGCATCTGACACCTACAACTTATTTGCATATTTACATTGCTCCCTTAGGACCTAACACACAAACTTGTTGTTTGCATTGTCACTTCATGAATATCGAGCGGTAAAGGTACTGAGTGTATGTGAAACAAGAATCTCTGCTTATTACATGAAGACATATGAGGCCTTCGATAAAACGAGTTATACATTTATTGGGCTTGCGTACTCGTCGGGGCGATTCATACATGCAGCTTCAGCAAATTGTATCTTCCAGCCCGGTGACCATGCAATTTTTTTCTGCACACAGCGCAAACACCGAGATGTACCCACTCGCAGATGGTCGCGTCAAGTGCATATTTACCTTGACTAAAATGTCGAATCAAGTTTTTTCATTGACCGGTCCCTGCCATGAGTGCTAATGTCTTCGCAAACAAGACACATTGTTATTGACACTGCACACACCACACACAATATTCTCAGTTGAACGAATATTCTCAATACCTTTCAATGCACACTACATGCCACAATCAACAGTGCACATTTTTGAAGACTATGCCACTGTTCCTCGCACAGGCCACCACGTGTGTTCACTTCTTCAAAATAAACAGACAGCGTGGCAAATATTTTACCACACAGCTAGATGTTTGCTGACACATACTACAGCTAATGTCGACATTGTAACGTGAAGTGTAAGCTTTAAAAAATTAAAACTTGCCTCAAACACCGCACGACTGTACCGGGCTGAGCCACCAGCGGGAGTGTTTTTCCAGCCACACCTTTTACATGTGCCAGTGACATCATGCTGTGACGTACCTCGGTAGGGGCCTATCGCTGCATACTTTATGTGAATGAGGGTCCTGTTAGTGAAAGCAGGCATTGTTGATTTCGTAACTCGTTCATTCCCAACTGGACCTTCATTTGCACGAGTTGTCTGACTGATATTCAGGCGAACTTTTGTGCAATAAATTATACAGTTGGCAGTCTGTGCTTGCTCCATACTGTTGTTACTGGTGTTTCTTGTTGTTACTTTGCACTGCTCATTACTGCTAACCTACAGAAACTAGCCTATCTTGCTGCTGTTTTGGACAAGATGCAGCTGGCAAGTGCGATAGTGTTCATAACTCTAAATTCTCAAGCAAAAATTATCGTTTCATATTCAGTTAGTTGCATTCATATCAGTACATTATAAGAAATCATTGATTAAACATTAATCCGTGTTCCTTCACATAATGCTCACAACTTTTATATCAAATTGAATGGTGTTTATAAAAAACATGTTTTGGCTAAACTTCATGCTCTTTTCTTGAACAGCTGACAAAACGCTATTGAATGCTTACTTGCCATGAATTGGACTGTGTTTGAAATACATTGCAATTCTTCACCGAACTGCCAGTACACTTCACATTGGGGGAACACTTATTAACCATGGATTGATTAATTAAGAACGGAAAGAAAGAAGCGGCAGGCCGGGATACTTGATATTGGCATTCGTTTTGCTACCCAGCGCATTATCATGCAAACTTCCTATAGAGTGGTTATGCGTCTTGCATGTGTGTCTGTAAACCAAGAACTTTGGGTAGAACTATATTTATCTTACAAATGGTTGCAGGACTGTGGAGGCTGTAGGGCTGCTTAGGAATGGTGGAATCCCTGGACATGTGTTCAACCTTGCTGCATCAGCTCCTTGGTGTTTTCACGGCATCTTTACAGATGTGTTGGGTGAGTAAAACAAGCAGGTTTGAACACAAGGAAAAGTATGATATGGCAGCACCTCTTGTGCGTGCCTTACATCCTAAGTATATCAAATATTTATCTTGCACCTTGTGGCCTGTAATTTTTAAAGAGACACTTCTTTTTGCTTTATATTTGAATCTTGATGCTTCGACAGCAATGTATTTGTGTTTGACAGCAAGTGTTCTTGAACAAATAACTGATCTCAATAATGACAAAACACCCTTCATACTTGGTCCTTAGCATAAGCTAGCACATACCTGTAGCAGATTCAATTATTCATTTTTTGCTGGGATGATAATGGGCAAGTAGCAAAGGCAAGTACAGATTGGATTGGTCGGTGACGTCTGTTTAGGCTCTGCCATAATGCTTTGCAACCAGAGTTACTTGTAGCCACATATACAATGAAGCCACATGACGTGCATTCTAAATGAGATTACCATATCACATTTTGCTGCATCTCAATGTGTGCCAAACAAATGCAGATATCATTAGCTTGCCACTATAAAGGGATACTAAACCAACACAAGGTTGAAATTTAGTCGTGGTGTTTCAGCTGTGTATGACTCTACAATGGATGCATAGCCGTGATAATTTGTCTATATGTTGTCGCAATAGTAATGTTACACACATTGTACGATACAAAAGGGGTCCTCGCTTATTTCGCTTTTTTTTTCAATGCTTCTTTCTTGTCTCTTCTTGCCATGTGCTCCTCCTCCTCACTGTACAAGGAGCAAGAGTAGTGGGCACACAAACACGTATTTAAAAAAATGTTGTAAGGTGAGCACTGAGAAGCTGAACACTTCCAAAAGGCTCAAAGAGGTAAAGGTATTGTCTCTAGCTACTTTTTGGGCACCCACAGCTAGTTGTGCTGCTGTAGTTAAAAAATGAGTTAAATGTTAAAAATTAATTGGAGGTGGTTTGGCACCCATAATTGCAGTTACATACAGAACTAGGTTTCAATGCGTAAGCAAAATCTGTTCACTCTAAATCAATCCTAATGATATTTGAAATTCAGGAAATATTCACAGAAAAGCTCAGGAAAAGGCTAAGTGGTTGCCCCTTGAACGTGAAAGAGATACCCTTCTTCTAAAAGGTCAATAGACAGTCTAGTAGTCTCGATATTACATGCACTATAAAATATTCCGGTGTGGTGCTTTTCATGCATGTTATAATGAGAGGGCTTTTTAATAGAACTGTTGTCACTTTGCCCTGCGTTGCTGAAATTGTTCACATAGTTATAATACATGAATCACTTTATGCCTTTTGATTTTATGCAAATGGTTTGCTTACCCAGTCGGTTTAACTTGATTTGGATAAAAACATAAATGCTCTAAACTTTTTTTTATTATACAGCAGGTTTATTTTTAAAATACGCGACCATTGATGTGAACATAGTTGGTGGCGTGCTTGATTAATCCTTCACTATCAGCACTCTAACTACACCTGCTACAGTGCATAGTGTGACAAAAGTAATGGTACTTAACATTACTGGCAGCATACACTTTTATGTCTCAAAATGTGTTGAAAAGCCTGGTAAAAATGTGTGTACGTTTTTTTTTTTTTCGCTCCAACTAAATATTCTGGTCTACTCAAAGTAGCTTCCGCTCTTTTAAGGTCCTCAAACTATTAGGTGTTCAAAAGAAGTATCAATGCCATATATGCTTTCTTTGTCAGCCTACTCACCACTCTAATAATGAGAATTACCCGACAACATTACCCAGTAAAATATAGGGATGTTATAAAAAGTAATGTCTATGCCATGTCAATTCAATTGTCAAAAAATGTTGCCAAGTTACGTTTTTGTTCACTTTTCTTTTCACAATTTTGTTAAAGTTACTTTTGATAACATCCCCTATAGTTTGTTTGGCATCATTTTCTGCTAGTTCTCATTATGATGTGTTCAACAAAGACAACAAACCCTTAAATTTATAGTTCTTTCCTTTACTCATGAATCTGAAACAGTGAATCTCAGTAATCTTAGCAGTGTGTGACTTGTTTTTTTTTGATCAGTTGTGCATGTGTTCAAGTACATGCATTTAGGTGGGAGGGTGAACCATTGCCACCTCCTGTGACTAGCAGAGTTTCTGAGAACTGACAGATGCACAATGCTGCCAAAGAAGTATAGGGATATTGGAAGTAATCGTAACGTAATTGCAATCGTAATGTAATCGCCAGTAGGCAAAAAAAAGCTGTCCCACACTCGCCATAATGGTAACAAGCAGCGCTGACTGACTCTTTCATGTATAAATGCACATATATACCGTACAAAATGGAAGTGGGATAGCCGCCATGGTAGCTCAGTTGATAGAGCATCGGACATGTTATTCGAAGTTTGCAGGCTCGGTCCCTGTACAGGGCAGGTTATCTTTTTTTCCTTCTACTTTTCTTTCTTCACAATTACAACACTTCTATTCTTCTTGAAGACTTTCTGGTGTAAAAAAGGTACCTTATAATCTGAAGAGGCAAACAGAATGTGCCAGTGCACGAGTTGGCTCTTGTAGTGGTTACAAGTAAGATATGTTTTGAAGAATAAATCATTCTGCCACTTGCCTAAAGAATGGCTACAGGACATGGCACTGGATTCACTTGGTTATTTTTGAATCAAGCTATATTGTACCGTATTTACTCGATTCTACCGCGCCCTCGATTGTAACGCGTACCCGATTTCCACCGCTAAAAAAAAACGTAAGACATCGATTGCAACGCGCACCCATTTTTTTTTGCTGGCCCGCACGATCACACCACTCGAAAAAACGATTCCTTTCGGGATTGTCTTCCATCTAAATATGAGGTACGGGCGAAGCTTGTGCCCATCTGACGTGTAACAGAGCATTGCCGTCACTGTAATTTTACCGTGGACCGATGTCAGCACGCGAACTTGCTTCGCCCCTTCTTCTCGACAGTTGTGGTGCCAGGCATGTCGAAGTAAAGAGGCGTCTGATCGGCATTCCAGATTTGCCCAAGCAGGTAGCCGTTGTTGCGCCGCAAGTTTAGGACGAACCTCTGAAAACTGTAAAGCTTTTCATCGTACTTCTCCGCAAAAGTTTTCGCATATGCATGTTCCCCTTCGGAGCGAAGAGCCTTTCCTCTTCATATAGTTAATTAGCCAGCACCTGCTCGCTTTAAACAGGCTCCGCATTAGACTTTTTTCTAAGACTAATTGCATAGCCCGCACTTGGAGCAGTTCTGTCGTCATGGGCCGCTGTGCCGCTCGCTCCTCAAGCACATACTCGCGGAGCAGCTCTTCAATTTGCGGAAACCGACCCTGCTGTGGTTCACTGAAGCCTTTGCGTGAAGCTTTGCTGTCGACAATCTTCTGCTTTTGTTTCCGCCGGTCCCGCACGAACGTTTCGAGAAGGACCGCGATGCGGCCCGATTTCCGTCCGTTTCTGCACACGCGATGACTTTTCTTTTAAAAGCGGCATCGTGGTGCACTCGAGTTTTTGGAGTCGGCCATTCCACGCCGTCGATACTAATGCACTACTAGATGACGAACTCTTCAGCACACATACGAAGTGCCGCACATCAGAAACACATAGGCAGAAATGGACGACGCGCCATGCCGACGCACGTAGGGGGCGGCCATTTTAGATTTGCCGATGGCAATAGATTGGCCGTAATTTTTTTGTTCGTACTCGATTCTAATGCGCATGCGATTTATGAACTCGCTTAACCGGAAAAAAGGTGCGCGTTAGATTAGAGTAATTACGCTATTCTATTTTTATAAATTACATGGGATAGACATGACGGTATCACACACTTTAATGCCACAAATAATATGCAGCGAACAATGTTATAAATGCGAAATTGCATAAGGATAAGGTGAAAACTGCACCCTCAACGAGAATGTACAGGGAGCACAGGGTGCAGGCGTCATTCCTTCTGCCCGTGCTTTTCAAGTGCGAGCTGTTTTCACCTCGTTCTGACCAACTAACTAAATTGAGATGTGTTGTTATAGTGCAAGAGGATGCTCCACGGGAAACTAGGTTTGTCTCAAACTCTGTGTGTGTCTTTCAATCTATATGGTGCTCGGTTCAAGAGTTCATGCAGACCAGATCGTGTAAAACAGGACCGTGTAAAATGGACCGTGTAAATAAAATAAAATGGACCATGTAAATAAACAGGATCGTGTAAAATGTCGTTTTCGTGTGCAACTGTAGTTGTGGTTGTGCTGAATGACCTTTCTTTATATACACTACATAACAAACTTGCTCCTTTAGAGTCGAGTGCATCTTCGGATCGATTGTAAATGTTTGCATATGCGAGGCCTTAAGTTTTATAAGAAATTCCTCAGTGTGCCACGAGGAAATGTGTGTTCAGCGAAAATTTGCATATCATTATATACAACTCTTTAAGCCTCGTCTACAACTTTGTGCAGGTTGACCTTGAGCAGAAAACGAGGAGCGGCAGCAGCCCCCAGAAAAGAGCAAGCACCCTCCAAGCTCCCGAAGCTCTCTTCGACAGGAACATCATGGTCACTGTGTGGCATTGAAAACCATTGCAAGGAGTGCCTTATCAGTACACTGTGCTGCTCTTTCATCGCAGAAGACGAAGTTGACCACTCCAGAGGAACTTCACGCTGTGTATTGTGAGTGCTTCAGTGGTTTTGTTTTTGTCCAGCCAGCAGTTAAGAAATCATGTGTCAGATTCAGCCGGGATGGCTAGAGGGAGTCGGGCAGGCATGTTTGGACATTTGTCTAGCCACGTAGTGCCAATTTTCGCACTGGTCCTGTTGGAGTTACTGCCACAATCACAGAAGCTACGTCACCTCTCTAAATGTACAGATGTGTCGGGGAAGATTAGCTGCATTAGGTTTTTCTATAACTGATAGCTGCCCTTATTCTTCATTATACAGGAGTTTTGTTCCTCACTTATGGGTGTAAAGCCCTCCACAGAAAAAATGCAACACGTCTACTTCCGGAAGGCTCCAAGGCCCTACTTGTAGGTTTTTTCGGCTTGTATCATAAGCACCTCGTTTGGGTGTACATGAACATTTTATAAACATGTACAGCGAAAAATTTGGGTGGCCGGTCGTTTTGTCGTTATCATGTTCCTCGCAGTATTCTTAAGCATGTTGTGCATTACGTTGTCAATCTGGTTCATGTGCATAGAAGACATTACGAAGTTTCAGGCTACAGTATAAAAAGCCTGGAAGCAAGCTATCAATAATTTTTTAACAGAGTTGCTTAATCTCATACATGATACATCACTAATATTTCATGCGTATTCATCAATGTAAGCTCGTCTTAGTGTTATCCAAAATGAAGATGTGAGTCGACAGATGGAAACATCTAGTGGGGTAATCAGGGTGAACAGTGGAAGTGCCTCAGACAGGCTGACCGATGTTGCGATAGGAGGACCTATTTTTTTAGAAGTCACCTTGTCATCCTTGGCGTGTTAGTTTAAATGGGGTCAGTAACGACATCATCTTTTGGCGTAGGCGTGTGTGCCTGTTGGAAATGTTTGTCTGAAAAAAAAACCTATAACGCAGAAGAGTGCAGCCCTTGCTTCTTTTCAAGTTAGGTTGCGCTGATACAAAGTGTCTCCTGTTGGAGGTTGGGGGTAAGGGAAGCAAAAAAAAGATAAATGATAGAAAATAAGAAAAAAGAAGAAAGAAAAGGGGGATGCAAAGTAAAAGTAGTGCTACACTGCTCCTACTTTGCATCCCCCCTTTTCTTCTTTTTTTCCCTTGTTTTCTTTTTTCACCTTTTTTGTTACATTTGCATTGTCCCATCTAGTGCATGAATCAATGACACATGGCTTTGCTATAGCAAAGATGCCTATGTGGTGTTGGATTGAACAGTGCATTGTACTTCATTCAGTTAATTACAGACTGATCAGTCTTGCAATAAGTGCTTCCTGTCTATCACCACACATGTTCAAATGAAAAGTTTGTGCTTGGCTCTTAGTATGCTGGTATATAGCTTGTGTCTATGACTACTCAAAATGAATGTTATTTTGCTGCTGTTTATGGTAATGAATTTATCCAACATGAAGATATCTTGCCTTGCGAACTTTGTCGGACCTGCCTTTCTTTTTCTCTCCTATGCAGGCATTGTATGTGAGGGAGGCAGTAACAGAGAGGTGATAGCTTGAGCTTCGGAAGAATAAATGCTGGCAGTGAAGCAATTACACATCAAACATCCCAGCCATTTTGCCAACCGTACTAAATGTGTTTTGAAAAAAATTATTGTGCTCGGTTACCAAATTGAAAACAGCAAAATGCTAAAATATATCGCAGAGAACAAAATATTAGGCTTGTTGGTGCCTTCTGGACTTCCCAGGATGTCGTCTGGGTGTTGTTTGTAAAAAGTAAAAAGTGTTTCAAAAATACTGCCTCTTCTACACCAAATTCGGTCTAGGTATTAAGTAAAGGTGATTGTGTGTAGTGCATGAAGCTCAGTAATATTAGTGCAATTTTTTTGCCACATCAAAAGCAAGGAAGCAGTTCTCTTTATATGGCAAGTTATATGATTACACTTTGTCTTAAAGTAGAAATGAATTTTTGAAGTTTTCTTATGATGGCTGTTTTCTGCATTTGATATACGACAGCTTTCGTTCCGAAGTTCTCCATGGCCCTCAATAGGAGACTTCAAAGATCATTTTCCTCATTTAAACAAAAATTGTAATGATAACACTTGCCATATAACAAGAACTGTTTATTTGCTTTCAACTTACACATAAAAGTAATTTTCAATCAGACAAACACACAGCTCAAGTTGCATCTTAATGTGGACAAAAACGATTGTATAGTGATATTTGTAATCTGGACCTAACATTATTTTTTTTCGTGAAATATAACTTCTGTGCAGTGAGTATTTGTGGCTCAAATATTCATACAAAGTGCAGTATTGCCATACAATAAATGCAAACGATAAACAGTTTAGCTGAATTCTTCAAAGCCTATGTAGGGGGAAAATTGCACTAATGTTACTCGGCTTCAAATACTTTAAGAAGCACCTTTACTTAATATGTAGATCAAATTTGATATGGCAAGAAAAGGCGGTACTTTGAAATTTTTCTCACAAATAACACCCGCACGACATTCTGCGAAATTCTGAAGGTACCCACGTGACCACTACTTTTTTCTCTTCAAAACATTTCTGCAAATAGCTTTTTTCAGAAGAGTAAATTACATCATTTTTTAAACTATACATCTGTGATGGTCGCCAGGCAGTATGGTTTGTATGTTTGGTGTAGAATAGCCCAGTGCGAAAAACAACAAATGTCTGAGCATTCTTTGACGCTCGGGCAATTTCGAAAGCATTTGTTTGTTAGCAGCAATTCAGTTAAGCCCTTGTCTTTATGCTTAGGCCCAGAAACAAAACACAAGTAACCAAAGTAGTCCTAAGAGTCATGCAGTCTCGCTGTTCCAAGGCTTGTGGAGCCTAATTTAGTGCAAGCTTCACCATTTTTTAAAAATTCAGACTCAACCAACAGGTTTTGGAGGCACAGTGCATTTTCAGCTAACTTGTTTTACACCAGTTACTTTGATAAAAAGCGGGAAGTAGAGGTAAAAATACCATTTTAAAGGCATTGTAGGTAATAACAAAAAGGACTGCTTTCTTTTTTTGTGTGGTGCTTTGCCTGAACGCTGTGCTTTTTGTGGTATAGTTCATTGTCTAGTGAACGTAGGCCTTAAAAACTAACATTAGCCATGTTGAGGTCGATTTCTTGGTTATAGTCATAGTAGCCATATTAAAAATATATGACTTCAAACTTGATTGTTCTTTTGAAGATGTTTTCTTGCATAATGATATTTCAGAGTCTTAGTCAATTTTGTTATAAGAAAACGTGATGTCATAATAGGGTCACTTTTTGTAGAGTCGTTCAGTTCTACCTTACCTTTTACATTCCTAATAAAGCAGTTATTTTCAATATCGGTATTTAAAATGGAATGAGCATGCTGTATGTAGTAAGGCTTAAGCACTTACAGATAGCACATGCACTCAACTTTTCTGTTGGCAGTTTATTTCTGTTATTCTTGATTTATATGTGGGGTTTCACGTCCGAAAACCACGATATGATTATGAGAGACGCCGTAGTGGAGGGCACTGGAAACTTCGACCACTTGGGGTTCTTTAACGTACACCCAAATCTGAGCACACGTGCCTACAGCATTTCTGCCTCCATCGGAAATGGAGCCGGGATTTGATACTGCGACTTGCGGGTCAGCAGCCGAATTTCTGGTACTCTTGCTCCCCTATATGTGTGCAGTTCGGTTATAGTGATCTGGCTTGCACAGATTTTTAATGGCACCTGCCTTGTCCTGCTTGCTTTCATGGTGATTTTAACCTTCATAAGCTGCATAGGTTTAACTCTCAATATTGTTCAAGATGCCAATTTTGTGCACAAACTGTATAGTATAAAGGCAGCAGATGTACATGCACACAGTATTAAATGTACATTGAGAGCTTTCACTTGCAGTTTCTAAAGTTTTACTGTGCAGGAAGCATTTAAACCATAATTTCATAAGGACATATTAATCGATTATCTCTACCATTGAAAATCGTGACAACCTAGTTATTTTCACTGTGATAAGCATGCTGTTTTCTTTGATGTGGCAGAACTAATTTATACACTCATTCCTTCTATTATTCACATATGCATAACATGAAGGATTGTGTGCCTTACATTTTCAGTTTCATTCTGTGTGTTATATTTCTTGTGCATGTGAACTAATGTGCTAACATGTGTCTCTGACATTATTTGTGCCAATTATTTTCATTTCCAGGTGCCTATGAAGGACACATAAGTTCTATGGCAGTGACCTTCCAAATTTACAGTGGTGCCGGAGCCTCAAGCAGCATTTCGCCGATCACCACAAGGCGTTCATGAGACACAGTGCCACACTTTCACAGTGCTATGATTATTATTTATGTTTAAACATTTCGTTCTAAAATTGCTGTTACATTGTGTTTTGTGCCACCATCCTGTGGCTTAGGTGGAGCTCGTGAAATTACGGTGTAGTCACCTCATTTGTGTACCATCAACACTGCAATGTCACCACTCACAGCTGAAGCATACAGACAAATAAAAAAAATATATTGATTGTAGCAGGGCTGGTGTGTACAATAATGCTTCTCTATTGATAATAATAACTTTATAAGTTCTTTAGGTCTTGCATAGAACACTGCATTAATGTGTTGCAATGTAACCACCATTTATGATCGCTAGCATGTTAATTCAGTAGTTTTGTAATGTATTTTATTTGAAAGGTAATTTTGCTTCCGCATCACGACAATTAGAAAGATGCCGATGATTCAATCCCTCATTAAGTAGCTTCTTAACACATTTGTTTCTTTCAAGCCTTTGTTTACTCATCAAGGCTGTTTCAGATAGCAAGCATATTTCACTTTCATGCAACATATTAAGAATGAAATATTCATATATATTTCTACACAGTACTTGCTTTTGCAAACAACGTGAATGGCCAATTGCTTTTACTCGAGATCTAGGATGTCCATTTGATCTTTGCAAGATGCAGCAGATAGATGCATGTTTTCTGCATTATGCTGATTTCCGTAAGCTGCTTATCAGGTAATTTAGCATGATATGGCACTTTCCGTAAGCTGCGGATGTCCGCATCTTTCTGCATGATATGGCGCTTTCCGTAAGCTGTGGATGTCCGCATCTTTTCGCATGATATGGCGCTTTCCGTAAGCTGCGGATGTTCGCATCTTTCCGCATGATGCGGCTTTCCGTAGTCCAATAATTGCGTATGTACGGATCCGTATATGCGGAACGTTTCAGTAGGGTAGGGGAGATAACTGTTTTGAATTATCGCGTACCCTGCTTTGCTGATGGTTCACATGCCCGTTTTGACTTAACTCGCGTGACTATCATAGAGAATACACTGATGTCACTCTGTATCTCGGCTGTGGCGGCTGCATTTGCGATGGAGGCGGAAATGTTGTAGGCCCGTGTGCTCAGATTTGGGTGCACGTTAAAGAACCCCAGGTGGTCGAAATTTCCGGAGCCCTCCACTACGGCGTCTCTCATAATCATATAGTGGTTTTGAAACGTTAAACCCCACATATCAAATCATGATGTCACTCTGTTATCGGCGTTTGCGACTGCTCAAGTGTAGGTTGCAGCGAGCAGCTCATAAGCGCGAAGTCATGACTGACTCAACAGCAGCCGTGTTGTCAAGTGTGTATTGACATTGAACGTGTTTTGCAAAGATGAAGGCGGTTGCAACTAGATAGCGCTTGCAGACAGCGTGTTATAAACGAGAAGGAAACTACTTTCTCGCCTTTGAACTTGGCGTCGTTTAGAGGTCGCTTAAGACGAACGCTGAAGATCACTGGAAGTATCATAGGTGGCGGTGTTTCTCAACTTCCCACCGAAGGGTGGCAAAAAGATCTAGTTTATTTCACACCATACAATTTCATTCTATTCTTTGCTCGATTCCGTTTTTTCATGGCACTGTGAAAATCGATTTTGTTGCATTCTTACCATGACATATATCTTCAGACGTATCATAAATATTTGTTTAAAACGACAGTGTTCCATTCCGGCGTCCACAAAAATATCGAAGTCGTATTTTCATCAGAGATAGGACGTTTACGAAATCTATCATGCATTTACGTCCTTATTTCATGGAATCTCGAAAACTAACAGTGGTGATTTTTTTCTTTTCACCATGAAAACAAACTATCGGTGCATGAAAACAATTGTTTTAATTACAGATAAACTACAGCAAAGAGCAAGAAACCTGGCTTCTACATAGGAGACACAAAAGCACATATGCCAATGAGGATCACTACGGAATGTTTTTTCTCATGGCTGGAGTGCGTCGAGGTGAAGATCTCGTATTCGCTAGAAAGACATTACGCTACGAAAGACGATGTGAGTTTATTTTGTATTTGTTTCTTTACCTACGTGAATACGCAGATGCGAAAGTGCGCCTGCTAGTCGCGAGAAAAATTTTACATCATTAACAGATATCCTCACAGAGGGCGCTTTAACACAGAGAGCGCTTTGGCAACGGGCCAGTTGATGATATTATCATTGAGCCTAATAATTCGATAGCTTAAAAGAGCTCGTTTTGCGGAAAATGCGGCGACAGTGTCGGCATCGTTGGTTGTGAGCAAAAAAAAGAAGAATCTTTGCGTGACGGAAAAATCAAGAAAGATGGATATAAAATAAATGATAAAAGTTTCGAGTCTGAGTGTGGATCGAAATTCGGTCGATTTGCGTGGCAAGTGGGTGTTCTCCCACACAGCCACGCGAGGTATATAGTGGAAATAGTGTCCTCTGCTTGGAAGTAATGTGAGAGTAACTCATGCATTAAAACACCCGCATACATTATACATGCTTCAAAGTAGGACAGGTAATGTTACCATACGAATGCCTGGTAAAACCGTGCATTGCCATCGGATTATCACATTGGCATTATCAAAGGGGCTTCACAATTTAAAGCCAGTCCCCCACTACAAGGCGCACAAACGCTACTGCACCATTAATGCCATGTAGCGGGTGCATAGCAAGCTTGAAAAAATTTTATACCCTATGTATATGAAACACGCACTAGGATCAAGATATTAATACTGCGATCAACTTTTAAGGCGAAGCTCAATTCTTCCCGAATTATTTTTTCAGTTCATTTCGAAATCATAGTCGACGGTGCTGCAGACCCTATTTAAAAACGTCCACCATAGGAATGGCGGCTTTCACCATCCACCATTTTGGTGGATTATGGCGGTGGAAATGTTGGTGGCACATGGTGTATGGTGGCGTATATGGTGTAGCAGAGGGTGGATGGCGCGCTCGAGCCGGCAGTGCTGGAACGCGAAGCAACGTCAGAACCAGCGTGACGAGCTGCCACTAAAGAAATAATAGAAATAATTGTATGAAAAACCATGCAGAAAGCACCCCCCCCCCCCAAAAAAAAATGAAAGATGCGCCGCGCGGAATCAAATCTGCCACCTTGCAATTTCTGACTCAGCACATTAACCACGGCGTCACGCTGACAGATGGCAGCTGTGGTGTTACGAAAGTAGTCAATTCACAAACTCACTTTCACACTTCATCATCATCATCATCATTTATTATTCTTTAAGGGCCCTGGTTTGGGCATTACATAAGGGGGGGGGGACATCAAAATATGCATACAAGGTCACATTTACAAAGGAAAAAGGCATGTTAGCTCTGTGCACTGCTACGAAACTGAAAATAAAAACAAAAATGACACATGCTACGCGTTTCCGCATGCGCTTGCAAAGTATTTGCATTGCGGTTTGACATGCACAAAACAAAGGGAGAAAAAAAAGAAAACTAATAAGAAACAAATAAACAAACAAACATCATAGTACGTGTTTACAAAATGATAGATGGACTGATTTTGTAAGCAGAATCTACAATAAGGAGTGGTTTCGTTATACATTGTTACGGAGTCGAGGACAGTGGTATTATATAACTTTAGCGCTGTAATATTTACGAAAGAATAAAGAATAAAAAAGGTACAGTACGAAATATTTATATACACTTGGAAGAAGCAGCAGCTTAAAAGTAAGCTTCCACTTTCTTGTGTGAGTCGGTGCAGTACAGGAGTCTGTTGTCGGTCAAATTCATTTTGCTAAATGGGCTGATACTAACTGCCTGAATTTCGAATTGTCACCTTGATGCACTATTGATTCGGGAAGCGAGTTCCATTCCTTTATGGCCAAAGGCAAGAAAGACTTGTTGAATGCGATTGTTTGACTTGTCGTTGCGACTTGTTGAATGCGATTGTGAGTGTTGAATGCGACTTCAGCTTTGTTTGTCGCTTATTCGAGATTCATGGGATCTGCCCCTGCTACTAACATTCGCACATTTGATAAACACGAACAACTGCAACCGGTAACGATTGCCACTGCGATAATGGCAACAGCGCTATGTTTTTGTTACAATATACAACCGCAAGAAAATAAACAACTCAGTTGACTGAGGAGCACCTACAGTTTATCGGCGGTTACTGTCAAGTTTATTGTCAGTTTCTCGCTCCTTGCAAGGGGCGATATCTGTCAGGCTTTATGACGCTTCTATGTTCATTCGACAGATACGCCCACACAAGTGATTGTGATGTTTTTCGCGCAACGCACAGCGCAGTCGTGCCAGCGCACCACTGTTGCTCTGTCGTTTGGAAGAACTACATAACGGCTTGGCCAAAATGAATGCAGTGCGCCAGAAACATTGTTATATTATTCGTTCTGTACGCATAAGAATCGGCTAGTCTGTGTTCTCGCATAAGACCCAGTGAAGTGGCCGTGAGTGCAACCAGCGGCTGTTGGTGAGGGGAGGCGTACATTTGATGGAAGTGCTGCAAACGCGTCGCCTCGTTATTTTTTTTTTCTTTTACGCGGACAGCGTACACCATAAGAAAAACTTAATTTAGGTTAAATGATGCTACAGCTTTGCTGTATTATCATTTTCACTCATCAAAAGTGGGCATTCTGAAACTCAGCAGCACCAATAACACTTCTACGGGCTTGGTAGGTAGGATTACCCTTTGGTGGAAATCATGGTGGTAGAACAGAAGGGTGAAAGTCGAATTCGCTGGGGCTTGTCTCGATGGTCGAAAGTGAACGTTTATGCATATTCGCACGCACTTTGTTAACTTAAAAGTATGGCTAAAGCAATAGAGTGTGGAAGAATCGCCAGGGTTGCGTTTCTAGCGTGGTGATATCAAGTTACCGCTGTGTTCTGCTCTAACGTTCTAACGGGCTATTGCGAACTGGAGCTCATTTATTTCTCGACAACTGTGCGCTGATGTAAAACACTTATTGTCACTGCTCACAGTGACACTTCTAGTCTTCTAAACATCACAACAAAAAACACATCACGAATGTCAAACTGATGTAAGTACGTGGTGAAATGTAAACATATATTTACGGCCGCATATTCTATGTTCCACAAAAATTGAAGCGTTGTTGACACCACTAGAATGAAAAAATAAACGTGCTAGAAAGCGTGATGGGCAGCGTTGGTTTCTTTTGATTATAAACTTATATTTCTGCGCATACAAGAATGGAACGCTGGAAATAGGCGATTTCACATACTGTCGTAAGCTTTTTCATCGTGCTATCATCACCTCCAAGCTTCCATCATGCCACCGTCATCCACTTTGCTCACCAAGCCATCCACCAAAGACGTTTTGCCTCGCCACCATCAGGTGGCATTTTCCACCATCACCATCATTGGTTCGTAACCACCACCACCATCTGCCACCACTTTTCCCCTCTAGCCGTCATAAGCCAGCGATTATCACCGTCACCACCATTGGCTTGCCGCCATCACCACCATCTGCCATCATTTTTTCCACTCTCGCCGTCATGAGCCATTATGCCCGCTACAGTTTCCACCATATCCACTAATATTTCCGACATTTCCACAATTATTTCCATCATATCCAGCAATGATTCCACCATCCACCAACCGAGGATTTTCAATAGGGGAACTAAATTCTTAAGTTCACATACGAGTTTATTCTACTGGTTACTGTTCTTACCCTGTAATATTACACTCTGTGAGGTACTTGCCCTTATTAAACATGGGGAGAAGAAAGTAGCGTGCGTCTTTTTCGTCTAGTTTCTGTGATTATCTCATGTTTGCACTCTGTTTTCTGCTTAGCTATTAGTTATTAGCTATTAATTATAGAAGTAGAGTTAACACTACTTTTCTGAATTTCTCTCTCTCTCTCTCTCTCTCTCTCTCTCTCTCTCTATATATATATATATATATATATATATATATATATATATATATATATATGTAATCATGCAATCACGCCCGAGCGCCGGCTTTAAGCACCATGCATGTACTGATGTCAAACAGCTCATGCTGATACTAAAAGTTCGACAGTGCACGTTGATTCCCTATAGCAGACAATTTTCTTCAGTACATAGTGTGACCACGTTTGCATTGACCATGAAACAGAGGAGCTGTGGCTAATTGTACGATGTTTCGCGGGCTTTCGTCAATGATCGCATGCCTCTTTTACTACTACAATGTTCACGTTCACCTTACTCTCTTAACATGCCGTTCATTCCTTATTAGTCATATTTTCATTTCTTCTTCTCTTTTTTTCTCTTTGTTTTTCTTAGTTTTTTTCTTTTCTTCTTGTTCATCTCTCCCACCTGTCCCCTTTCCTCCTGGCTCCACAAGCCAACAAAGATAAGGAAAATCCGTAATTATATTATGCGTTGAAAAAGACTGGGCTCCCGTCAAAATGTGGGGTAACTTGACTGTTATGGGAAAGCGCATTTATCTTCATTCACACTTGTACTTTGCGGCAACCAAAATTATTCTTCAGCGTGTATATATATATATATATATATATATATATATATATATATATATATATATATAGCGTAGTTTTCCCTTCATTGAGAACTGTACCTTGCACAAGTGTCACAGTTGTACACGACGTATTATTTACTCGCGGACATCTCAGTCAGCGGAGCATTGGGCAAATGGCACCAGAAAACGTAATATTCAGTGAAAGGGCACCGTGAATACGCACGTGTATTCACCAGTATGAGTGAGGCCTGCTTTAAACTTCAACCGGCGTTAATGGTCAAACCCGTTGTGGTACACCAATGCTTCGGCAAAACTAATTATGTTGTCATATTAGGCTGCATTGACGCAGCAGCTTCCACCACGAGGTTCTGTCTCCTAATGTAGGACTGCCACCGCCATGGCGTGTCCGCACCAGTGTGGGCAGACGACTCCTCATAGAGGTGGGTTTTCCGCCCACCAATGTTCACACCTAACAGGGCCTTCTGAAAGAGCGAAAAAACAGTATTATCAAATCTCCGCCACGCGCAATATGCATCCCTCGTGAACAATGATGACAACAAAGTAGTTTCATACCGGCACAGGTACTCCATCATTCCAAAAATACCGAAACAGTATTCTGACAATCGATTTGTGTCGGTCACATATATCCGCGTAAGCATGAGTTACGGTAGCAATAATAACAAAACATGTATCGTAAGAAAGAAGAGAAGCCCAGCTGGTAACACCAGCTAGACAGAAATGTGGCGAACGGTCATGTAATCCTGCGTCCACAGCTTGCGTGTAGCAATGTGATGTTAGAGCAACAAATTGTTGCTACTTCCTCTCAACACGTTGTAAATGCTCACATGAATGGATTTTTTCACAGCGGCTTGTTGCCGGTGCTCATGACAAGCTCAACGAACCAAATTTATCACACCTCCAAATTCAGGTCTAAAATGAAACTCCGTTCAATAAATGTGCTCAAACTCTCGTTTCATTGCGTCTTATGATCGAGCTCAATCCGGCATGCGGCACGATCTCCCTTACTGCGCATGAGCGCCCCTATCCTCTCTCTAACTTTTCTCTCTCTCATCTCGCAACGCCGATGCACGCAGCGTCTCTTGGCCTACGCTCTTTCCCCTCTTTCTCCTCACGGCACCCCTCTAAGAGACATATACAACCACACTGCGCATGCGCATTCCCTGTTCCTCATTTCGCACGCTTCCCACACTCTTGCCTCACAATGCTGACGGCTGCAGCGTCTGCTAACCTACGCTCACTCCACCCTCTCTAGAAATCCATCCTAGTGACTATTGCGCCCCCACTTCGAATGCGTGTCCCCTCGTCATCTCTCTCTGCTACGCTTAAGCCCGCAACATATGCAGCGTTTTCCCGGTGCTTTCCCGGTGTTTCGTTCGGTGGCGTCATTCGGCGTCAAAGCTGCCGGTCACAGTGGTCGAAATGTCAAACTCTGGACATTTCAGATATCTGCTGCGCCGGCACCGATGCAGTGAGCAATCAATGAATGGAGAACCAATCAGCGCATGGCTGCTAGCAACTTCCGCTACGTAGCAGCATCGTTTGCTGCTGTCTACATAGCTGCCGCCCGACTCAGATCTGTTAAGACGTCACCGTGCGCTGTGTGGCCCGAAAATTCTGAACTGATGCTTGTATTTCACTTAGCTTGTTCAACAGGAAGTGCTCGGGATTTCTTCGAACTGTTCTCGAGCGACAAACTCAGGTACACTTCTAGTACACTCAAATTCAAGTCTATCGGTAGGGTAAGCAGGCCTGAGTGTATTGGCTAAATACGTGGCCTCTAAGATGTATAATAACTCTCAAGCTTGGGGGCCGTGTGTTGCGAGTTTCTGGTTCTTTCTATTCCACACAGCTGGCGCTAGAAGTAAAAACAAAATCTTTTCAGTAGCCCTGCGATCTGTTTTTCTTACCTCAGAACTGTAAATAGGACATGAAACCGGTTTTCAGGAATATTTCTTGTTGCAGAATTGATGGACACTACACACTGCTTTGCGAGGTCTCGCGTTCATTTTCTTCCACCCACTTTGCGACTTTCTCTGCGATGTGGAGGTGACGCTGGCCTTGGCACTCCTCATTAAGTTTGCCACCCTCTTTCGGCGTTCACGCGATGACGCCGAGGTAAGCGGCGCCGGAAAAACGCTGGAAGAAACGCTGCATATGTTTCGGGCTTTACCCTGTCTTTAATCACTGCGCCGTGGCGCCTTATGGCAGACAAAAATCAGGTGTTCGTCTTCCTCTCTAAGAAGCACTATCTGCCCATATCGCGCCTCAAAACTTGGGCGCAAGCAACGTCTGCTAGCGAGTTTCTTACTGAAGAAACAGACTTTCTCGCGCTGCACAACCATTCACTGGTGTTAGGAAAAAGAGGTGTCGGGACATGCCACCACATCCGTGACTGTGGCGACCTTGGGTAGCGTGGTCCTGGCTGCAGCCATCCGAGTCTCAGCGGAAGATGAGTTGAGAAGCCGGAGTAGAAAAAAATGGCAGATGCCGTGTACAGTGGGAATCAGTGATATGCGAAGCATGAAAGAGAAATGTTGATAGGTCACTTTTAAACTAACACAATGTTACGAGGTGGAACTAAGTGATGCCCAACATGACTTCCGTGTCATAATTATCATGTTTGAATGTGTCGTTTACCTTCGTCATCTGTTCACGTCACGTGATACCAAATTTAGTATATGTGGAGTTAGCGAAACAGCCGCGAGCATGCTATGAGCGTTGTATGTTGTCATGCTCTTACATGACACGCGTGCAGGGTTATCATGTTTGCACCAGTCATATATTTTGTCACTCATTGACGTTAGGTAACACCAAATTTGCTATATGTAGAGCTAGCAAAACAGCCGCGAGCGCATCATAAGGGGCCCAATTAATTTCCTCCTCCTCGAGTAGCTTCTACACTTGCTAAGGAGGGAAGATGCTTAAGGTTCGAAATGGGTCCCCTCGATGACACAAGTGCAAGGTGGCCGCGTGAAGGAAGAGCCGTAGTCTGGTGAAGAGACGCTTTTCTGCAGCCTCAGGCGTCTTCCGAGTCCAAGCCCGAACCTATGCTCATATTTAGCATTCAAACATCCTCTTTTCAACCCTCGGTTGAACAAAGGGTCTCCACACAAGCCAATCACACGTGTGGGCTCGCATCGCCACAACCAATCATGAAAATACTTTTATAACAGGCACTCCTTTGGTGGCCCCGCCGCGGTGGTCTAGTGGCTAAGGTACTCGGCTGCGGACCCGCAGGTCGCGGGTTCGATTCCCGGCTGTGGCGGCTGCATTTCCGATGGAGGCGGAAATGTTGTAGGCCCGTGTACTCAGATTTGGGTGCACGTTAAAGAACCCCAGGTGGTCTAAATTTCCGGAGCCCTCCACTACGGCGTCTCTCATAATCAAATGGTGGTTTTGGGACGTTCAACCCCACAAATCAATCACTGCTTTGGTGAATATCACGTTATGGAGTACAAAAAGAGAGGGAATATGTTTTCCGCCTGTCACACTCTCTCACATACCAAGCCGACCTCTGTCGGCAGTCATTCTCACGCTCGAGCCCCGTCAGCTCTCTCTTCACACGTCACTTCACAGAAGCCTCTTTAAGCACGGAGAGTACACGTGAGGCCCTGTGCGCTGACCAGATGTGGACGCGACTGCAAGGCACCCCGACATCTTAACAACACTTCGTAATGACGTACAGCGGGGAAGATATGCTCGTCTCCTTGCCGCCACTATATCTCGGTCAGCTCAGTGGTCACGTCCCGGCTTCATTCTCAATAGCACGCGTGCGTGCCAACAATGGCTTAAACTCGGACGGTGGCGCATGGCTTGCTTCTTGCCAGACGCTCTTCCGAGTAAGCCTTTTTCTAGTTCCGAACGGGGGCGACCTTGATAGCACCACTCGTGAACTGTGTGAACGAAGGAGCCTCCTTTATTTCCCATGCGCAGATCCCCTACGTTCGCCTTCGTTGAACTGATCCGCTTCATTAGTTGACGGGTCGGGAACTGGCTCCGCGCTCTGCATCTGCCGCATTGATTGCACTACACATCAAGCGCTGATAATGGTTACCTCATACTAACACCTCCCCCCTCAAAAGTGTTACTGGATACTTGATGTCCAGTAACGCGACAAAACAAACAAAAAATCACTAAATATAAACTCTCTTTTGGTTCGCGCACATGCGTGAACCTATTTTAACTTCACTCTAAAGAGGAGAACTTTCACGTCCTTCAGCGAAATAGACACATTGACACATATACATAATGCTCTCAAATGGTCGTTCGAAAAAAAAAAACACTCTCGCAATGCACAAGAATTAAGAATGCACTCGGAATGAAGTCAACAGTGCCAGTCCGCATTAGCTTGACACAGAGCACAACCAAAGCGCATAGTCCAGCGGCTCTTGTTTTTTAAATTTACACACCATGAGGTCATCGTTCCAACACGTGAGCCCCACTCCATGCGCCCTCAATGCCCCGCATAACACACTCGAAGAGAGTGACGGACCCAGCACTACAGGTATACTTTAGTCTCAACGGATCGCACCAAGAAAAAAAATATAAACTTACTTCACAAACGCTACCATATTTACCTACGAAGTTATTCCTACACAACACCTGTACTACACCAAAAAGCAGTTCTACCACTTAGAGGCAAGCTTGCCTCTCAACAACAACACAACAAAAAAATTGGCAGCATATCCACGGAGTGAATGATGGAGAGGGGAGCGAAGCATTCGTCCGTCCATTCGTTCTTGCTTCCGTCCGTCCATGCGTCCGTCTGTGTGACCATCCATGCGTCCATCCGCCCGTCCGTGCGTGCAACTGTTCGTGCGTCCGTCCCTGCGTTCGTTCATGCGTCCTTCCGTGCATCTGTCTGTGTGTCCATTCGTCCATCTAATAAACACTCCAAGTACCACCATCTCTCATCGTTTCATCATATATCCCCATATAGAAGCACCGCCATCCAGCGGATATTCCAAGGGCTAAACGAGAGGTGGCACACGCACACTTACGGCTTGCGCTTCGGGTCTACTTCCCACCTTTAAGCACCTCGAGTTCATGGTACATACTAGTTCACTGTATTCATGGCACTGCGGTCCAACGCTCACTAAACATTTCTAAAACCAATGAGGTTACGCCAGAGAGTATAACGCAGCAACCTTTTCCTGTAAGATAGTGCTCAATGTACATGCCAATGGCTGCTAGGGGGAAATGAGAGACAGGAGAATTTGGCTTTTACTTTCTTACGGCTTGCGCTTCGTATCTACTTACAACCTTAATCTCCTCGAGTTCATGGTATATACCAGTTCATTGTATTCATGGCACTGCGGTTCAACGCTCACTAAACCTTTCTAAAACTTAGGAGGTTACACCCAGAGAGTATAACGTAGCAATCCTTTCTTGTCAGATAGTGCTCATTGTACATGCCATTGGCTTCTAATGGGGATTGCAGCGTGCGCGTTAACTAAAAGCCAAATGCTCCTGTCTCTCATTCCCCATTAGAAGCCATTGGCATGTACATTGTGCACTTTTTTATTGTTCAACAACGCACAGAAGAAATCTCTCACCGGCACCACCTTGGAGGTCAAATCGTTATACGTGTTACGTACTACAACGGCTACAAGGGATGAACGGGTGCCATTGTAAGAAGCTTCGCCCCTAAAAATGCCTAGTACAACAAACAATCATTTGGCATCACGCCGGAAATATTAGTCTGTTCGGCCCACTTTCACATAACGCATAACAATAAACGTGCGATGCAAACTACTGTACCGTCATTCAATTCACAGTAACTGCTTCAGTGGCTACATATTAACAACAACAACAATGAGGAAAAAAGCTCAGTTATATGAAACATACAAAACATCACCTTGCCACTTAACAGTTACGATCAGTGAATCCAATGATCGTCCGAGACGCGAAAGAGGATCGCAGCCGTGCGCAATGCGCCTTTGTTTTGAACGATTTTTTTTCACATTCACCTCTCATTCAAATGTGGACGCCTCTCGTTGCAACTGGTTCAGCCTCTCACTGAAGAATGCCACTGATGGTGCACATTCAATATCGTTTGGAAAGGCATCCTCTAATTGCCGTTTCCGATGCGCTCATAGCCAAATAAAAATCTTCGCTGCGGGTGGTTGCCGACCACGCAGAAATCAATGCGAAGGCCTCTACCTCAATTAAACGCTAGCTGTCCCTCTACGTGTCTTGGCAGTGTGTTCGACACCCTCGTACAGCCTTAACCAATAAATAAGTGACTTTTCACTAAAAGCCTTTCACAATGTCGCCACTCTTCGATAACACGCCATACCTCAACACTCAAAAAAGAAAACGCAAAACTAGTTACTACAATGACTTCTGTCCATGGTAATTACATAAAAAACTGCTCCGGAACTAACCAAAAGACAACCCAAAAGAAAAATTCCTTCAAGAAACTGGTACTTAAATTCTCTTAAGACCTTATGACTCAACTTCATCTTTGAGTCGCACACGCGATTGTCCTGGTCTGACGACTTTTCCTTTAGAACGGGGAATACGCAAGACGTGTAACCCCCTCGTTATACCACTGAACCCCAATGCTAGCCGCTTTTTAATCCGCTTTGTTGTTTTCTTTTCTGGGAAGTTACCAACGCCAGAGTTGTCATGCGCTGACACTTCGTCTCACGTCGATTCTCACGCCACTGAGTTGTGGGACTGCTTCCTGTCTAATTGCTCTCTACGATAGAGCACGTCAGTTACATTGACGTGCGACCCTTCTTTCACCTGATGCCACACATCGGCTAGTGACTCATCGTGTTCCTGTTCCCCGTCGCAATAATCTCCACAAAATAGACCAAGCCGCTCGCTGTACACATTACATTCAGAAGCAGAATTGGAACTTTTCAACTGCGTCTGCTCTACAAGTGACGCGTACTTAATTGTTTGCGACTCCCTTGCTTGGCCGTCCAGTTTCTCCTCTGTGCGCTGCACGGCGTTAGCGCTAGAGCTAGAACATCGAGGTAAATGCTCTGGCTCCCTCATCGATGAATACCGCTTCGGTATAATATCCTCTCTTACACAGTTCACCCTTGCGTCACACTCCATTAGATAACTCATCAGATTTTGCCGACGACGATGGAGAAACTCGTAATTTGCTGGAGTATAAGCAATACCGACACACTTTTATTCAACTGATCGGTCAATGCGCATCGCAATTTTACAGGCTGAGCAGCGATTCCCAGCGAGGATGGAAGAGCTAAAGGTGCATACAGTAACACCATACAGTAACACCATGACCAAAAGCGTCTGTTAGTCCTATTGTGCCCCTACTCTGGTACAAAATTTCAGTGGACACTTCACTAGCTCGTACCACCGTGACATCAGCACCTGAGTCATTGCGTGAAAAAGAAGGTTTGTTTTTCACAACAATATCAATATGAGGATCCTTCATCAGTGTTTTTTTTTCTAATGGTAGACTGCCGAGAAGGTGTAGCTCGGCTCTCAAATGACCTCTTATTCTGGGGAGCTACACATTAAACTTCTGCTGTATTAGCAGCAGTGTCACGTGAAAGCTCGCAATCTCTCTGAAAGTGACACATTGTTTCGCATCTAAAACACGCTCCTAATTTGGGGCTCAATTTCGTTCTAGTAAATGGTTTGTTTGGATTGCTGCCCATGATTCGAATTTTCTGGCCCTGCATTGCGGTAGCTGCCCTGGCTGCCGCAGCCGAGGCTTTCTTCAGAATTGGCGGCTACTTCGGCAATATCCCTGGGCCTCAACCAACCCTTTATTTCCTGCTGAGTTACCAAGGAGTGGAGATTATCTGGCATTAACTGTTTCAGCCTGTCAGCTATCAGCGATTCCTGAAGACTTTTAAACGACTCCACTTCTCTACTTCTAAGGTAGTAAGCGAACATGGTCGCCAGGCGTGCCGTCACTTGGCTCCACGATTCATCTGCCTCTCGTTTGATTTCCTGAAACATTCGCTGGTACTCTGTCGGAGTCATCTTCAGCTCCTTTAGCACACTTGACTTTATATCTAAATACGGCATTACCCCTGCTTCTGCCTGATTGGCAACAAACATATGCATCTTATCGGTTAAGAATGCCAACAAAATCGAGCCCTGTATTTCCTCAGGAATTTTCAATGCCGCAAAAAGAACATCCACATTGATAAACCAAGCTGCAAGAATCGGCTCATTAGTGGGCATGGGTGCTAGGACTGCCTTTAGCCCTTTCTTTTGCCGTGCAATACTAGAATGCTTGTTCCAGTTATTTGGCTCTTGTGACAAGGCACACGACGACTCATTTTCTCTAGCTCAAGCTTGAACTTTACCACTTCTATCTCGAGCGCCATTTCGCGGGGCGATCAAATTCATTCATACCCTCACCTTCCGTCACATGTCTCTCTGAATCCACCATCTCCGAAAGTGTGCCTGAACGCAAGCGCATTCACTAAGAAAAAAAATTAAGGCCTCAAAAGTGCACAAATCAGGCCTCACCTTGCAGCGATGCGTCTCCCGATGACCACGTTGGTTGGAACTCTGCCCATCCCGTCGCCAACCTTGGTTGCAACGAAGCCTTTGATGCCGCGGTTGCTCGATCAGACCACCCCTCTCGTTGTCTGAAGTCAGCCGCGCCGATTGTCCCTGCTGCTCGGCTTTCATTTACCGACGCGCAGCGCTCTTGCGCTGCACAACTTCTGGCTCCAACATTGACCAGCAGGCTCGTGCTGAATTACAATGCTACTTCTCGTAGCACCCCACATGTCCCAAAGCAGCGAGTGTCTTGACGCTACTTCTTGCAGAGCACCAGCAGGTCCGAAAAGTGGTGAGCGTCTTGTCAGCTTCCCGGTCATCAGCACCTTCCTCGCAGCGGACTCTCTACTACACGTCGACTGCGCCAGTTAATTTTCTTCTCCTCGACTAGCTTCTAACTAGCTAAGGCGGGAAGATGTTTGAGGTTCGGAATGGGTACCCTCGATTACTCGAGGGCACGGTGGCAGCGCGAAGGCAGAGCCGTAGTCCGGTGAAGAGACGCTTTATTGCAGCCTCAGGCGTCTGCCCGAGTCCAAGCCCGAACCTCCGCTCCTATTTCGCATTCAAGTATCCTCTTTTCAACCCTTGGTTGAACAAAGGGTCTCGACACAAGCCAATCACACGTGTGGGCTCGCATCGCCACAACCAATCATGAAAATACTTTTATAACAGGCAGCTGCTTTGGTGAATATCACGTTATGGTGTACAAGAAGGGAGGGGAGAGGTTTTCTGCGTGTCACACTGTCTCTCATACCAGGCCAACCCCCGTCAGCAGCCATTCTCACGCTCGAGCCCCGTGAGCTCTCTCATTACACGTCGCTTCATAGAAGCCTCTTTAAGCACGGAGAGTACACCGTGAGGCCCTGTACGCTGACTAGGTGTGGACGCGACTGTAAGGCGCCCCGATATCCTAACAACACTTCGTGATGACGTACAGCGCGGAAGATATGCTCGTCTCCTTGCCGCTACTATGTATCGGTCAGCCCAGTGGTCGCGTCCCGGCTTCATTCTCAATAGCACGCGTGTGTGCCAACAATGGCTTAATCTCAGACGGTGGCGCATGGCCTGCTTCTTGTCAGAAGCTCTTCCGAGTAAGTCTTACCCTTCTAGTACCAAACGGGGGCGACCTTGACGGCGCCGCTCGTGAACCGTGTGAACGAAGGAGCCTCCTTTATTTTCCATGCGCAGGTCCCCCGCATTCGCCTTACCGGATCCGATCAGCTTCGTTAGTTGACTGTATGGAAACTGGCTCCGCACTGTGCATCGACCGCATTAATTGCGCTTCACAAAACACGCCGATAATGATTACCCCATTCTAACTGGCCCACTATACTCCAATGTAGCGTTGGCGCGCGCGCACGCTGGGCACAGTGACGCTAGTGTAGCAAAACGCGAGCACACTATAGTGCGACGCCAAGCGTGACACCATCAGTCGGCACGGCCAGACGGCAACCGGCGCGAAATTCGACACGCTGCATTTCGCAGCAATGTGTTAGGCAGACAACAATGCGTCTCCTTCTTTTCGTGACAGAGGGACACCGGATGCGCTGAAACGCGCATGCGTCAAAGCAACGCAGCGCTGCGCGCGTCTGCATGTATATGGCAGGTGCAGTGCCTGGCCTGGTGACGCCGGCGTGACAACGCCAGTGTGACGCAACGATATGAACGCTGGCGAGCAGGCGCACCACATCACTTCAAAATGTATTAGCGCCTTGACTGTGGCAGTAGTCATGTTCTCACATGACACGCATGCCATGATTATCATGTTTTGCACCAGTCACATACATTCGTCATTCATTGGCGTCACGTCTTATAATATTTGGCAAATGTGAAAGTAGCGAAACGACCACGAGCGCATCTTGAGTGTGGCATGTGGTCATGTTGTTACATGGCACGCATGTCATGATTATTATGTTTGGATGTGTGTTTACCTGTGCTGTTCGTTCGCGTCGCGTAATAATGAGTTAGGTACATGTGAAACTAGCGCAATGGCCGGGAGCGTATCATGAGCGTAATATGCAGTCATGTTGTCACATGACACCCGTCTCATGTTTGCATCAGCGTCATACCCTCATCATCTATACACGTCCCTTAATGCCAAATTATGTAAGAGTGCAGATAGCGAAATGACCACCAGCGCATCTTGAACGTAGCATGTAGTCATGTCGTTACATGACACACATCTCTTGTATATCAAGATGCACCAGTCGCATGCCTTCATAATTCATTCACGTACCGTAATACCAAACTTGGTATATGTGACGCTAGTGAAACGGCAGCGAGCGCATCATGAGCGTGGCATGTAGTCATGTTGTTACATCACGCGCATGTCATGACTTTCATGTTAGGATCTGTCGCTTGTGTTGGTCATGCAATCATATCATAACATGCCAGTTTTGCAACATGCCATGTGAACGAAACCACCGCATAGGCTGCAGGACCATGAATTGTAAATCATGACATTCATGCTAATCATGTCATGATTTCCATGTAATAAGTAGACAAATATGTTCTTCATGCATATTCTCCGTCTTCTCAAGCATTCTCTCATGCATACTCTTCGTTTTCTCAAGGTTCCTTGCGAGGAAACACAATTGACTTCAGGTCCTTCCGGTAGGATTGTCCCCCTCCACTCCGCCCCCGAACAGGCAGTCAAACCTTCTTCTAGGAAAGTGCAAGGGCATGCACACCTTGTTGCACAAGGAGGAGCGATACAGTGCAACCGGCTCAGTTGTATGACTTCGAACACCTCGCGTAGAGGAGACTCCCACGGGTGGCAAGATTCCAGGTTGACTCATCCAGCGCTGCTAGCTCCTCGCAGGCCCCGGAGATAACAATGCACCAAGACATGGCCGCTGGCTCAGGAATCTAGAAAGTGTTCCTTCTGATCAAGTCCAGATGTGAGACCCATCGTCCGCTGTACAACACAGAGGAGGTGGCAGCTCTGGCTGTATTCGTCCCTTCGGGTAGTCGGGTGTGTATAAGCGGATTTTGGTCCGGTAGCTGATAGACCAACAGAAGTCACTGTTTCACCACTGTAGTGGAAGCTGCTGTGGAATGTCGCTCCACACAGGACGAGATTTCCGGTAGAGACTGGTAAGGCCACGGCACAACACTGGCCACCCCCTACATATAAAAACTGGATCTCGATTTCCAAGGTAGTGCCACTGGGAGTTTTTTTTCCTCTGCGTTGTGGAGCAACAGATTATCAGCATGCGCATTAACTCAAAGTGGATCATGGATGTCAGTGTCCAATCAGCCTTCTCTCATTGGCCATTAGCTGTGAATGACACGTTGCATTAATAAACACTGTGTCATCGCTGCGTGTTTTCGACCTCCCCATGTTTCTCTCCGTAAAGACAGCGCGGTGAGGACAAGGATTAGCACTACCACCAGTGTAAGCGCTGGCCCCCACTGCTTCACCCCTACACATAGTTCCTTTAGCGGCAAATAGTGTAATTTGTATATACTCTTGTCATGGCTAATTCTTTTCCGTATGCCTGCTGCAGCCGGGAGTTGTTTTCAATCTTGAGGCGTCCCGCCTAAAAGGCCTGCATTCGGCGGGACTTGGAGCGTAGCTTTCGATGTTCACCTTTTCATGATAACACTAAACGCCTGTCACAAATGAGCGCTCCGAAAAAGCGTGCGCCGCCAAATTTAGCGACAGTAACGATACCATACGCAGAAAGGCGCCTCAAGGTCAACTATAAAGAAGAAAACAAGCATTCAAAGACTCCCCGGGCGTGCCGGCTCTCTCCCCTCGGAAGCGTAGTTTGCCGACTAACCTCTCCACATTGGTGGCCGAGCAAGCCCTGGAAGGTTCTCGAGGGAAAGGGGCGTGGTGATGCAGAGTTGCGTTTTGTGTCACGGACGGCCCTCGAACCGTCTCGCGCTTTCCCCAGCCTTCGCTGCGCATCGCGCCGACGGAAACGATGAGAATTTTCTCGAATCTAGCGCGGAAGGTATTTAACCTAGCAGTGGAGAAGGGAGATCAGGAGAAGAAGGAATTTCACGCCAGAGTGCGTAGGGTGTTTCCGCCGTGACTGTCGGCGAAGCCTCTTGTTCTCAGTGACGGAAGAAAAGAGGGAATTTTGCGCCTGTGTGCGTAGGGTGGTCCGCCTTGTCGGCGAAGCCTTTTGTCCTCAGTGACAGAGGAGAAGAAGGAATGTTGCGCTAGTGTGCGTAGGGTCTTTCCGCCGTGTGGGTGAAGCCTTTTGTCCTCAGTGACAAAGGAGGTAATGAAGAGGATTTCTAGCGGAGGGGTGAAGACTCGTGCTACAAGCAGAAGAGTGAGACTTCCGCCAGAGAGCGAAGACGCGTCCTGCAATCTTAACGCGTGGGAAGCCGACGTGTTACCGGCGAAGTTTGGTGCTTGAAGAGCAGCCAAGTGAAGACGCGAGGTTTCCTGGAAGAGAAACTTCGGGGGCAGCGGAACGACAACAACGCTGGACTTTGAGTGAGTGATTCTCGGAAGAGTATCATTCTGACTTTTGTTCCAAGGACTTTGGACTGAATAAGTTCTCGAACTCTTTAGTCTTTAAGTGTCTTGGTTGTTCAATGCATGCGACTTCATTGTAGTGCGCATTGTTGTATGTGTCCGTTGTTTCGAGTGTGGCTGATTGTACTGTGTAGTACGTTGTTTGAAGAATGACATATCGTATTCAACTATTGTCGAGTGTGCTTAATTGTGTATTGTTTTGATGTGCCATTATTGAGAATATAATTTTGTTTTGTTTATCAAATCTCGGCTCTGACTTGTTCTTTGGGCCACAGCTTGACCAGGAAATATTCCACTAGGTGCCTTCTTGCTTTGAGCTGTTTTTTTATATATCCTATGTACTACATGTACTTATTTGTAGTATAGTGGACTCTGCGGAGACCAGAAAGCATCGCGAAAACATATTTCAACAGATCGCATGCTCGGTAAGGATCAGTTGCATGTGAATAAATAATCAAAACCTTCGTTAGGACTTTCTCTATTCCTTAAAGCCATGTATTGCAAGACCAGTAAATTATAGCCTGATGTAGAGCCAGTAAGCTCATTCAAGCCCAAGAAGCATTGTTCAGCAGCGCAATCCAGCGGGAACAAGCCACACCAAGTATAAACGGTAGACTATTATGACTGCACACGAAATCAATATTACGCGCTGATTAGTGTCGATGAACCAACATTTTGTCTTCCTAGCGACTATCAGGTCACACCACTCCATGTAACTAGCAGTAAAATTTAGCCAGTGATGACCAACACGTGAAACGCTGAACTATATACGTATACATCTAACAGTTGATGTCAACCCTGTACCGCTGGTCAATACTACAACATGAGCAACATTCTGCCAACACATCTCGCCAAAAGCAGTAAATATTAGCAGGAACTGCTTCAGTTAGGCAAAATGATTCACTTTATAGCAGAATTAGCCGATACTATAGACCCGATAGATGAAATTAGTTCCTAGTAGCCAGCACTAGCCCTAAATTGGCCAGTTATGGTCAATTCTGAACAGCAGTTAGCAGGTACTAGGCTGTATTACACAATATGAGCTGATGGCTGTGAAAGCAGTGTTAATTTTACGCAAGTAGATGCTGCGAATCTCCTCTACTGTTAGGCTAATTGAGACATCCCAACTATATGCTGACTACAATGACGCATTGTCAATTATGCTAGTCATGTCATGCTACAGATGAAATGCCTAGCATGCTGTCTAGGTGAAATACGATGATTCATGACACCACATGGCATTGGTTCTTTTCCTGGATGCGTTGTCATTTTGGCACACTCACACTGCCAGAAATTCCGCCTACCGTTTGGGCTTCTAGGTGAGCATATATGAGGTGCTTGTCTTGAATTAGTCAAATAATTACGTTCTGTTATGCACTAGTGGTCACGTGCTTTGCGTAAATGCAATAGGTTCAGCTGAACAAATGTTTGCCGGATGGCAGAAGCCGTTGTCCTACAATGGGCATAGTCAGGATGATGATGATGACGATCATGATGAAATATTCTGCGATGGATAGCATGTTGCTGTTGTAAAATGGTTGCAGCGCTTGACTGGGGACAAAGAAGCCATGTGTTTTATCCTGACCGGAACAGTTTCATATTGACAGAGTCTACTTAGAAGCCTTGTACTTTAATGTATGCGCACGATAACTAACTATAGTTTTCTTGGTTCTTGTACGCAAAAACCGCCGATAGTTATTGCTGTGAAGATCACTAATTCTTCTTTTCTTCTTACTGTAGTGCGATGGATAGAGAGAAACACAGTCGACTGGAACAAGGGGTATAAAATGTCGATTTCGAATTTGGGACGACTCACAACACCGTACGTCACAGCAGGTATGTGGAACATGTAGACTAAATTTGGTATAATTCCTAACCAGAGAAAGTTTCTTTTTCGGCTAGCCATTCCAACGACATATGGGATTGTCTTCTTTTTACACGATTATTCACTTTATATGTTGTATATGTCGCGCACCTATAACTATAGATGACGTTGAGAATTACAGTATTTTGATGTTTGGCACAATGTCTCCGGCGTCATTTTAGTAGCTGAACACTCCCTCGTCTTGGATAGAGAAAAAATATTTACAGCTGACACGCGTGCGCGCAACTGCGTTGCAAGGCTGAAGTGTAATCAATATTTTGTAGAAAGGGTCTTCTTCAGTGTTCACACCTCTGCTGAACAAATCGGCCGAATACACGTAATTGCTGTTATTCAAGGACATTTATTGAAGTACAGAATATATCACGTGGCCGCGCGAGCTAATATTGCATTCCACAAATTCATCCATTCACGTGCCGAAAACAGTTTGAAGGGGGTTACTACGTTCTATAAAGTGCCCTGTGAAATAGGTGCACCGCAACACCTCAATTTTAAGGCGCCTTGTGAATTTAACTTGAAAAACTCGTACGCCCCTTGAGCAGAGGCCCGAATGAAAAGTTCACAAGTGACTCTAGTGTTATTTGGGTGCCCCGCAGTGGTACTCTCTATAGCACACATGTTCCTAAATGCAAAAAAACATCGTCGGCATTGAGTTTTCAATGTGCGCTAACTTTCCGCTACAGTTCAGCGCATGGCGGCACTGTCAGCAGAATAACTTGTGGCATACGCACGCTGTTGCGAGTTTTACGGACTCTTCGCGTTTGTATGGAACAAGAGGTGTGAGACGGCTCTGGTAAAGCGAAGATTACTTGTTGAATAAAACAGACATCAAACCGGAAAACTCATGCAAACAACTGCAATGAACACCAAAATGCTCCTGGTTGACAATGACTTATGAACGTATAATATTATGATAAATAGTTATAATAATAATAATAATAAAATAGTTATAACAATAAAATATAATATGTGTAGGGCCGCGAAGTTTCTCAACCACTACGTGATTATGAGGAATGCTGTAATGGAGGGCTCCAGCAATTTAAAATATCTATTTCTATTGAGCATGCGCTGACGTTGCGAAGTACACGAGCGTTTACGACCTAGGCTCGTAAAACTTAAGGAAGTTCATGATGCATGATGAGCCACTGCACCCCATCAAAACGAGGACGACCGGAAGAAAGACTCACAAAAGAATTTTCGAGGCCTCAATCAGATAATTGTCGTCTCGGTGTTGCACTTTGGTTCACTGTCCAGCATCTCGTCTGCATGAAAGTGCGACCGCCGACTAGTGAACCCCTAACCTGGCCGCAGACACACACGAAGACGATAGGTGCTCTTATGTCACTGCAACGGATCTCTTAGTTCTCCTAATAAATATTGCGAAGTAGTCCTTAGCGTATTGCAAGCTCTTTGGACATCTATCTATCTATCTATCTATCTATCTATCTATCTATCTATCTATCTATCTATCTATCTATCTATCTATCTATGTCGCCTAGGTCTGGGTGCTCTTATGATCACCCGCTTAACTTGGTGTAAACCAAAATTGGTATGGGCGGGTAAGATTGTCTGACCAATACCACACGCTGATTATTACATGAATATTGTCAAAATCTCTTTGCTTACGTCGTCAATCTTTTCCCAATAAACTATAGCACGTCCCCGAGGGCGTGTATGTGCCACTGGTATGTCGATATGTTCCAAAGGTGATAGGCATTTCATGTCTACCCAGGAACGGTGATAACAAACATGGGCAATTGTAACGCTTGAAAGTTAAGAAAAAGCTGACTTAGGGAGCCTTGACCAGATGAATGCAAAAAGTAAGTGTCAGTGTCTCAGCAGGAATTTAACCCCAGCATTCTGCGCGGCAATCAAGTATTCTATCACAGAGCCACGCCAATTCTCGGAAATAATGTGCAAATAGACCCTAACGTTCGTGAAACGTTCATTGGAGTTGCAATACTGGCCATCAAATTTTATAAACATTACATGTTCACTCCTACGAAACAGCCAATATGTCGGGTATCGTAAATTGTAGTTAGGTGTCATGCGCTGAAGTTCATTTATGTAGTAGTGTCCGGTGTATGCAACCAATACCGCGTGAAATACAAGATACACTATGTAAATGAAAGCATTATTGACACCATGGGCTTTAAATACGGGTTTACTGCGTGCCAGCCCTGTATTCTAACACAGAACCACGCCGGTTCTTGAAACTGGTCTTAGGCAGGCTTGATGCGTGAAAAGAACCGTGTTCATGTTCACCAATCTACTGTGGCACACACTCACTTCAAGCATAATCTTTCATCTTCATTACCACAGCACCAAGAATAGCACTGAAATGTCTTGCAAGTATTTAGCAAGTACCACGCATCTCCGAAGAAAGACGAAAGATGGCAGAGTGAATGCCTCCTAACTACACAAATTATATCTTGATTTAGGATGTAGAGGGTTTCCTGCGACTGTTCTCCGTGTTCTGTGTGGGCCTAGTGTTTTTTTCCTCACAGTCTAGCCCCATACATTGAAATAACTATCCGTGCTCTAGCCCGATTTTTTTACATAACTTTCATGGCAGTCTAGCCTCGTTTATTGACAATATTTCTTGCAGTCTTGCCCTATACACTGAGATAATGTTTTGTTAGTCAAGCCACGTTCATTGAAAAACGCAGCCACATAGATTCATGTTGTTTCGGGCTTGTCACTGGCATTCTCAGTGCATAGTGCAACACATTCCTAATAGGAATCTAGAAGGAAGTTAAAGAAGTTGACGTTCCCATTTGAGCTGTAGTGTGGCTTGGGACTGAATTAGAATTATTGCCACGTAACATCTTGGGTAGAGGTGTTGGGTACTTTTTTGATGACAGAGCTCAGCATTGCACGTCTCCTGCAGTTCAATACCAAGGCCCCGCGTTAAGATACACCTTTGCGAACCACCTCGACAACATCACCGACAACGAGCGGCTACTTCGCTATAATGTAGCCCTACGACCCCGGTTCCTTTCTTGAGGAGAGCAACGTCAATTTGGATATAATGCTCAACATCAACGAGCGCGTAAGGAACCAATATGTCTTAGACCCAACTGTCATTTTGGCAAATTTCCTATTCTATTTTGACGAACCCCTCGTGTCCGTTTTGAGACCCTCGAGCACGGGGTTACGAGCTGGGAGATGTGCTATTGCAAAAACCTGCACTTCTGGCTACCAGCGTTCAGCGCCATGCCTCATAAAAAGTTTAGCGCCATGACTGATACCCAGAATTGCGCTGGTACTGGGACGCTGGAGCGGCAGCGTCCCAGTACCAGCGCAATTCTGGGTGCTGGGTACTGGTGCTGGGTACTCGGCGCAAAATGGTTCACAAGGTTAAAATGGGGGGGGGGGTGCCCTTTTGTCATAAATAAATAAATAAATAAATAAATAAATAAATACAGAAGTAAAAGAAGCCATAAAGCCCAAAATCATAACACAAATAAATAAATGAAAAATGAATAAAATACCTCACAAAACGATTTGACCTCACGACCATTGAATCACGACCCCAGAACTCTATTCAATAAGTCACGAAAAAACATGTTGGTTGGGTTAGATATCACCATTAACCTTAAAAACACGCCTTTCGACTTCATGTTGACAAGCCGCACAGTCAACAGTAACGCGATATTTCTTTGCAAATAACAATTGCGTCTTCATTCGACAGTGGCGAACGGGTTCCGGGAGCCGAATGACGTGCGGATATTGGCTAGTGCGCAAAGTTTTTCGAAGAATCTAATCTTAACTCTAAAAAATTTCAAATGGACTGGAGGAGCTGGGGCAGATTGTTGCTGCCCATATATTTTTTTTCTTTGAGAGTCACTTTTCGCACTTTCTACTGGTTAACATGTACAGATGATTTAGGACGACTTGTTGGGTACATATGCGCGCACACGACTGAATATTGAGTATTTTCTCGCGCAAGGAACGATATAGCAGAATACACCTGGCGTGCCAGAGCACAGATTTGCAGTTATATCGATACCTGCTACTAAAAAACCGCTGAAGAAAATACTAATGCAATTCAGCGGAAAAGTATGCCATTGTGTTAGTTGACTAAGGCGTGCCAAATTACCAACTCAAAATTGCGTGTTATCACATACAAGTCAGAAAAGTACCGGCTACGACGTTCGGAATGAAGCTTTCGGTGACAGCCTGCGTTGCTCAAAGCACGACACATTGATCGTCATCGCTCCTCGTGCGGGCACCGCACAAGCGTAGAAATAGTTGATTTATGCTCAGGAATGTATAAACTGTATTTTAAGGTCATTCTTACACTTTATAATTGTGCCAACTAAAAGCAAAAAGCGCCGGTAGCATGTACACCAACGCGGCCGCCACAATAAGCCTAATGCTCGCTGGGACAGTGCAAAAGGCCGCTCTCAACGCAGCTGAGTTGCGATGCTTGAAGTTTCTGCCCTTGAGCTTCGCAACATTTCTAACTGTTACCTCATTTGTACCTGAAGTAAGTAGAAGGTCAGTCATTTCCATACATGCTTTTCCGCGGCGGCGATCCCGAGCGATAGCTGTTTTTCTGGCCACGGCTGGCAGTATACAGCGGATGTGCCAGTCTGCAGATTTGCAGTTATATCAATCCCAACCACTAAGAAAACGTCCAAATAAATACTAATGCGATCCGCTGAAAACGCATGCCAGGGAGTCAGTTCACCAAGGCGTACCAAATTACCAACTGGAAATTACGTGTTCTTACATATCAGGCAGAGAAGTACCACCTAAGTGCGGCCGGCAGCTCTTTATGACAGCCTGCGCAGCTGAAAGCATGGCGCATTGATCTTCAGGGCTCCTTGTGCGAACATCGACACAAGATAAAATAGTTGATTTAGGTTCATGAATGTCTAAACTATACTTTACAGTTATTCTCACACTTTAAAGTTGTGTGTACGCGAAGCAACAAGGGCCGCTAACATATACACTCACGTGGCCCGCACGATAGGCCTAATGCTCGTTGGGCCGGGACTGGGTAAGACCGCTCTCAATGCGGTGAGTTGAGATGGTTGAATTTCCTGCATTTGAGCTTCGGAACATTTATAACTGTTACCTGGAGTAAGTAGAAGGATAATCACGGCCAGGCATCTATTTAGGCGGTGTGGCGGAATCGAACGACAGATATTTTTTTCGCCTCCACTAGAAAATCTTGGGAAGCGATTGAGAGAGCTCATTTGCGTTTCGTCAAACGTGTGACATAAACAATTTTTGTTTCTTTTAGGAGTGGCGTCCAGCTCCAGGCCTGTAAACCCTGCAACATGAAATCGTTCCAGCGATACACAGCTGATACGAATATGGCCGGTATACGCGGGGGCATGCGGAAAAGGTGCAATAGTTGCTTTGATACGTACGTGCACACCAAAAATTACGTATGCTCGGTATCTGTTAGGGTAGCATCTATACATGCCGTAGAATCGAGCGTTTTATATTTAACGACACCGAAACATACCATGGCGCACGCTACATAGTTCTGCACTCTGCTCTCGTAGAAACAGTGCGTGCTCCATTATTCTCCTGCGCTTGCCAGTAATATACCCAACACTTCCAGCGCTTCTCAGTGTGCACTAGCATCACAGCGGTTAGTCCAGCGCCCCTACCAGTGCAACACTGAAAAATTGTTTTGCTGCACAATCTTCAAGGAAAACAAGGAAGACAGGAAAGAGCGCAGACTACCAACTGTTTATTATCGCTTCTTGAAGCCAATATATAAGCATACTACGCTGCGCTTCCACGATGCGCACAAAACCAAAGATGCCGCAAACAAGGCCGTCCCAAAACAAATCATTTCAAGTGTGACTGCTACCACAATGACATATGCGAAAAATGGCAAAATACAGAAGTGATACCCACCACATTCGAAACTGCGTATTCCCAATTGATTGATTGATATGTGGGGTTTAACGTCCCAAAACCACCATTCGATTATGAGAGACGCCGTAGTGGAGGGCTTCGAAAATTTTCACAACCTGGGGTTCTTTAACGTGCACCCAAATCTGAGTACACGGGCCTACAACATTCCCGCCTCCATCGGAAATTCAGCCGCGACAGCCGGGATTTGATCCCACGACCTGCGGGTCAGGAGATGCGTATTCCCAAGGTGTGCGGTCTTATTTATATAAAAATTATCCTTTAACATATTTTGTATTTTTATTGCACCAAGATCAAAGGCGTAAAAATATGAAAACGTACTCTAGAGACTTTTGTTTAAAAACATTTATTATAGCGCTTAGCACCAAAAAACAATAAATTACCAATCTTATAGTTACTCCAAGCAGCCCCAAGTGAGCGAACCCGAAAAAGCAGTGCGCCGAGAGAGTACAAAAATATAATAACAAGCATAACCTTACAACACATTACGTATCGTCGCATGGGAAATAAAAAGGAACACTGATGAACAAAACAAAATAAGAGAAATGCAAGAGACCACAATGCAAGGCATTACCCACAACTCTACACATGACCATGTAGGAAGATCATTCCCCAGTCCGAAATTGACAATGAAGGCATGCTTATGCACTTGTCAATAAATTGCCTGATAAAGTACTCTTCCATAATCTCTCTTTCGGTTTTATCACGTGCCTTAGCCATGACTGACGCACTCTCAAACCAAGGGGGTGCATCCGCATGTCCAACTGTAGAAATCTAAATGACCACCCTTTTTTCCTTTGACGGCCAGACTGTGCTCACGCAAGCATTCATTGAGGCAACAGCCCCTCTGCCCATGTACACCCTCCCACACGACGAAGGGATCAGATATACAACAGCAAATACGCACCTAATGAACACGTTCGCTTGCTTTTTGGTGCATTTTGCCTTCTTCTGTTTAGTCATTAACGAACAGATCTGACCTAACTTTGTAGGTGCTCAAAACAGTACATCAACACCATACCTATGAGCCACCTTTTTACATTGTGGGAAACACTATGTAAGTACGGCATAACATAAATAGGCCTCCTCTCCCTTCCTCCGACACTTGGACCCCCGCCCTTGTAATTATTAGGAAGGCTTTCGAAAGCACTAACTAAAATCTGTGCCTGGTATCCAGCCGCGCCCGGACGAGCTACCTGATTCTCGAAGCTTTCAAACATCAGATGAAGGCAAGACTTGTCGAGGGCTGCCGCACAAGCTGACAACACAATGCCCCTCTTAATCAACTTCGAGTGCGTGCTTTCAAAAGGCAACAAGCCATTCTTCAATCGCAGATGGTATTTAGAGCAGATGTGCTCCTTGGCAAACCTCAGCCGTAGGTCCACAAACGACCTGATTTTCGACCGGCATTTTTGCGTGAACTTTAGGCCACTGGAGTGTCTGTTAAAAACCTCAAGGACACCTTTCACAACACCCTGTTCACGTTCACATGGTACGTTTCCAAGCACAATGAGGTAGTCGCCCACATACCTGAAGGTGCGAACGACATCCAAATGGGACAGCTTATCCTTCAGGCATTGGTCGAAGGCTGCCAAGAATATGTCACTGAGGACAGGCGCAACTGCAGAGCCGATACAAATTCCAGCTTTTCGGACGTAGGTACCCTCCTGATGGCTGATTGCAGTGGACTCAAGGTAGAATTTCAAAAGTTCCAAATAGTTATTCACGAAGATACCATGCTTGTTTTTGATCCCCGAAATCATCGATTGCACTCCTGACAGCATCAAAAAGCGCGGCATATGGGATTGAGTAAAAAAGCTCTTCAACATCAATTGAAAAAGCCGTGGACGCCACTGCTAAGCCTTCCTTCAAAGTAGAAACGATTTCTGATGAACTTCACACTAAGAAAAAGTCACCGCTCTTAAGAGAACCAAGTATGTCTTGTAGGTACTGTGACACTACCCTTTGCCAGCTGCCCTTCTCGGACACAATGAGGCGTAGCGTGTAGTCACACTTGTGCGTCTTGCAGGTGAAAAATGACTGTAGCGGCACATTGCTTGCTTTTACCACTTCTCTGCAGAGTGCATCAAGGTTCATTTCTTTGAACAGTTTTTGTAGCATGATATTCCTATTATTTGGACAGAAATGCACCTTCTTGAAGTTTTTGCACAGTTCATCTAGTGCCTTGTCCTCATACATTCGTTCAGGAAGAACCACGAATCCTCCCTCTTTGTCTGAGGTTAGAACCATCAAAGTCCTATCTTTGAGTTCCTCGACGACGAAACTTAGAGGAGGCCTAGGAACCCGCTGATCACTCACGGTTTCCACCAGGCAGTCTATTCCATCCCCGATGGCCCTCTGCTGGTCCTGCTCTTGCACACGTTGGCCAAATCAATGCACAATGGACAACATTTCAGGACGCGTTGAACGAGGTTGGAAACTGCATTTGGGACCCTTTTTGAGGACTTGCTCCACTGTTGCAGGAATCCTTACGTCTCCCAGGTAAGTGACACTACTGCCTGTTGCAGACAGTCGTGGTTTGGAAGTAAAGGTTGACCTGACGTTCTGCCACAAGAACTCCGCCATTCTATTCGCCTTCCTTTTGTGCTTTGCGAACTGTTGCTGGCCTGTATCACAACCACAGTCCTCTTGGAGTACCACCCTCTCTTTTTCCTGTCTCCCTCGTTTTCCGTCAAGTTTTTGCAGTGAATCAATTTTTCAAGTATGAAGCAACGAGTCTGAAAAAAAAAGTATTGCTGCAACACTATTTCTCAGTGCACCCTGTTTAGTAACAGTTTATGCCAGCGCGTACCAGTGACCCCAGCGTGTACCAATACCAATGAGCGTACTGGAATCACGCTGGGGATGCCGTTCTTTGCAATAGGGGCAAGAAACTGCTATGCGATCTTTTAGGGAACCTCTTTGGACAACAGATTGCTGTCTAAAAACAATTGACTGTGCGTAGTCAGACGCCAACCAAGCCCCATTAGGTATACATTCAATAAATGTCAACCTTGTGCCAGAAGACCGACCACAACATGTCCGAGACTTGACCGAGGTTTCCGACATTGTAGGTCTATGACAGGCTACCAGGATTTTCCACAACGGGGATCTGTGGCGAGCCTCTCTACTCCATTGCCTGGAGTTGATGTGGTCCGTTATATATCACTCTGACAGGGGGCCGCTCATGAACCGATTACCACTAGCGAGCATTCAAGGAAGAGTTCCACAATTATCCTGCTGGCTTAGGTTACCAACTGGGGTTACCAACTGTGCTAGTTTGGCTGGAAGGGTTGGTAAGCACCTATACTGCAACTTTTCGGAGGACTTGGCATATAATGGCTGTATTTGTGAGAGGTTACGAGGTACGTACCGCTAAGATCCCGGGAACTTCCAAGCCGCTGTAATCCAGCCAATTAAGAGGCCGTAATGTGGGGTTTGGATATCATTGCTGCTTCGCGACTGACCCGAATCCATTCGTGATTCAGAGGTGTCATAAATGTTTGGGTTGTTGCGTCCCCCTGTAATCCAGTCAAGTTGGAGTCGTGGCTTTTATATTAAAAGAACACCCTGTACCACGTAAAAATGCAGGCTGTTCTTGCGCGGGTTGCAAGCTACCCTCTGCATGTGGTGCGGAGATGTGCCCCACAGGCCTATTAGCCGGAGTCGGCTAAGCAGTGCGTTGGCTTCTTTCTGCCAGTGGTGATGCTGGACGGTCCTGACTACTCTTCCTGCGCCGCTCTTCGGGGCGAGTAGAAGGGAGAGCACTCCTGTCGGAATGGGCTCAGCTGAGCTCGAACAATCGGATAGGTCGGTTGCACCCATGGCAGACTGAACCTGCCTTGCTTTACTCGAGGGGCTTACTTTTCGTCTACGCCCCCCGCCCCGATATGCTATACCCTCATGTGGGCGAATTGCGTTACAAAAGTACTGCGCACAGTGAACTCGAGAAGGGGTGAACTCAGCATCATGATGACGCTGGCTGATGGTAATACGACAAAGAATACAACACCCTTTCCTTTCACCGTTGTACTAGGGCAAAATTGACTCACTATCCCAGGCCTTATGCCTTGGGGAAAATATCGTCAAAAGCGACACTTTTTTCCCATAAGTCAGCAATATTCAAAAGCTTCGCCCAGTGGCGGAGTTTTGTAATATCGTTTTTGCTAATAGTTCTATATATTTTACAACGTCATATCCGTGACATACGTCAGCGGAGGAGTAGTTAACCTCCGCGTCAAAAGCTTTCGTGTATAAACAACGTTGGCTGTTGGCGTACTAGTGATCTTGCCAAAACACCACTAAGTCCTAGATCAGAACATGTGCAGAAAATGTCTTAAAATAAATCAGTTGGCTCAAGAACCACCGAGTGGCCACCGAATCAGCAAGGCTTGCCACCACTAGGACTCATTTTATGGCTCACGTGGAGAGAAAGAAATGAGACAAAAAGCAAGTGCGCTAGGCTGAACTTCCCCACCTGCACCTAGTCTCCCTGTTAGGGTGGAATCACCACGTTTCGAGCGTTCTGCTCAGAAGCAGAAAAAAGAGGAAGGCTATGATCGGTATCAGAGTGAACTCGTAAGATGAAGGTCTTGTCTTTCAACGAGGAGCTCCCCCCAGAGAGCCTCAGGTCGCCTTATTTATGTTGTAGTTTATTATACGGCCAATTTTACCATTTTATCAGCAATAGGCTGTCGTATATTTTACTCATTTATTTATTTACATATACTGCCAATCCCAATTAGGGATTATTGAAGGAAGGGCACATACATTGTGAAAGGGCAAGATTTATACAGAGGGTACTCACTGAATTATTATAATAACGAGTGAGACAAAGCAGACAGAAATACATTTGATGACTACCTCTGTACCACTAAAATACATTCAGTAGCATGGGACATCAATTCCAACTAGTACTGAAAAAAAGAAAAGTGAGCACTTCAAACAGTGGACAAGAAAAAAACAGAGTTCGTCAGTTCTGAAGACAATAAATAACATTCGAGCAGAGATGAAAAATTTTCCAATGATTGACTGTTTGTTATACTGATTGGCAAGTTATTCAACTCGCGAATTGCTAGTGGAAAAAAAGAATACTTCAGACAGTCCGTCCGGCACTGATATTCATTCAGTGTCTGAGAATGCTTTTGTGGTGTTGGCCTTGTTTCTTTAAATGACATGTACTTTGAACTGTCTATGTTTAGCTGATGGTGAACTAACTGATATAGGAATTTCTGACGTGCCAGTTTAGCGCGGTTTTTTATTGTTAAGAGACCTGCGTACTTGTAAAATAGTTTGCTTTGGACATTTTTATTTGGGATTTCATCTTAGTAATAGCTTGACTCAACTTGTTCCGAGTTTGTGGAGTAGGTTTTGCCTTCAAAGTTTTTCTGAGGCGCTTTACTTCACGCTTGCAATGAATAATTTCACGCGTTATCCAGGAATTATGCTTTCGTGTTTTCTTTGTTTTAGATGGCACATAGTTAAGAACGCAATGTGTTACGACTGATTTGAAGCTTTCCCATAGTATTTCCACATTTGTGTTTGAATCAATCGCAAGTAGTTCAAATGAAGCAAGTTCATAGAAAAGATGATCAAGTATACTGGTGTCATCGGCATGGTTAAAGTCAAGATAGGCAGAAAAGGAGTTGGACGGTATAGGGATGTCAACTATTGAAACGGAGCCCTGAATAACTTTGTGGTCTGATATGCCCTAAATAATTTCAACCTGTGCATTATCGGCAGGAAAATGATCGCTTAAGAACACCAAGTCGAGTATATTAGAACAGCACCCTTGGATACGGGTAGGCTGTTTTGCGATTTGGGACAGATTAAATGTCAACATGATGTCAATGAGCGCACCCGTGCATGCGCTGTTGTGTTGCATTGTTCGCCAGTTTATATCGGGTAAGTTAAAATCGCCGAGCAAAATTAGCCTGGCTCCGAGAACATACCGATGCATATACGTGTGCAATGCCTGCAAGCTATCCTTGTCTGAAGATGGGCTACGATAAACGCAGCCAACAAATACTGGGTGAGAAGTGAAGAGAAGCTTGCAAAATATTGCCTCGACTCCGTTAACCTCAGGAAGTATTTCAAAGGAAAGCTCTTTATTAAGTAGGATGGCCACACCTCCCCCGCGCGTCTGCCTATCTTTACGAATGATGACGCAGTTGGTGGGTGTTACCTCAAAATCCTTTATCTCATTTGTAAGCCATGTTTTTGTCAAAGCTACGAAGTCGGGTTCAATTCCAAGAAGTAAGGATTCAAGCGGTACTATTTTTTGAAGCATGCTGTGGGTGTTTAAGGTAAGAAATGTTATTTCTTTCGTTGGCTACGTCGTTGTGGCTCGACTGATGCTTTCACTTCGTCGTTTTTTTCATGGTTAATGGTGTGACGGCGAGCGCTTACGAGCACAATATCATTTGTATCATCATACCATCGGTACAGATCTTCATTCACTTTTAACTTGTCATAGAGTAGAAATACTTTGTCTCCAGCTTCTTTTTTGGTTTTTGCATTTTGCCAAAGCACTTTTCTGATGTATCTTATTCTATTTGAGAAGTCCTCTCCAACAGAGAAAGTGGTGCTCTTTAGTTTCGTGCAGTTTATAAGAATGGTTACTTTGTCTCGGAAGTCGAGGAGTCTCAGCATCACTGGTCTAGGTTTTTGAGCGTTTTGTTTTCCTATCCTGTAGATTCTTTCTATTGGAACGGGTTTGATCTTTGGTATGTTCTTAAGTATCTGCTCAGTTGTGGTTTGTTCGAGGGTTTCGGGGTGTTCGTCTGCCTTCTCCGGTACGCCATACACAAGTACGTTTGACCTTCTAGACCGGTTTTCTAAGTCGTCTATTTTTAATTCCAAGTAATGAACGGTTTTTTGAAGATTGTTTTCTTGGGAGACACAGGACGTGAACTTGTTTTCCAGTAACGTTACTTGTTCAAGTTTTGCTTCAATAGGTTTTAAACGTTCTTCTTCTACTTCTTTTATGTCATCTGCAATTACTTGAAGCTGTTTCATTATCTTGTTCATATCGGGTCCTGGGTTTGTTTCAATGTCGCCACTGAGAAACAGTAATTCCTTGATACAGGTACACATGTCACTCCATAGGGCACAAATCTGCCTAGGGCACGGCAGCACTATCAGGCATAGGTAGTTTGAACGAATACATTTGTGATAACGCCTGCTCACCTGCGGTAGGTAAACAAACGGGTTGAGGTGTTGCATCCTGGCAGCGCCGCCATGCCCTATGGCTTGAGTCGAGGGGTGTCCAGTCTTGATACCACTCCAGTCTGCCAGCAGCGCCATCTTCACGTTGTGGCGATCCGCGTCGGCGCATGAAGTCACCGAGGCAGGCCTGTTTCCAGGCAAATAGCCGAGCGTAGATTTCATGTGCGCAATGCGCACATGATGCGCTTGATGGCTTGGAAGTGGTGCGCCGTCGTATCCAGATAGCAGAGCCGGTTCTTCGCCTCCTGCTTGTGCGAGCAGCAGGACGCCAAATATCTGCGGTAGATAAACAAACGGGTTGAGGTGTTGCATCCTGGCAGTGCCGCCGTGCCTTATCAAGTGGGTATATGTAGTGGGTGGCACCGGTAAATCATCAGCCTAAAACCCAGGTAGCTTTGCTTTGATAAATGTCTGGAATTTAACGTTCCAGAAACCACCATGTGATTAAGAGGGACGCCGTAGCGGAGTGCTGCGGAATTTTTGGCTAGCTGGGGTTCTTTACGTGCACGCAAATCTGAGCACGCGGGCCTACTGCATTTTCACATCCATCGAAAATGCGGCCGTCGCAGCATTGATTTGACTTCTCGACCTGCATGTCAGTAGTGGAGTACCTTAAGCACTGGCGCTGCCGAGGTAGCATATGTGACGTATGCAAAGGTATTAGCAATAACGAAGAAAATATTATAATGACGTAACTCTACTATCTTTGACAAAATTTACTTTTTCCACACCAGAGCAGTGGGGCAACTACTTTTCCAAGTACACCGAAGGCTATTACGGGGATGATGCCATAATTTACAACTACGTACACGGTACCAGGATGATCAAGAAGCTGTTCGAGGACGATGTCATTGGCAAAGCTGGATTGCAATACCTGGTCGCCTGGAGCATATATAGGCAGCTGGCCGAGTTCACTGAGCCATACTTGTTCCGCGGTGACCGGACAGCAGAAGAATCTTGTTTCGTGCACGTCAAGAATGTAATGAGACTGGCAGTTCTGAGCAACTACTTCAACACGGGTGCGTATAATCTCTGTGACACATTACGGCTCCGCAAGGTTTTTAAGGAGATGTGCTTCCTGCGAACAGGACATTCGCAGCATTGCGGCACACGTTTCATACGCTCAATGTAGTTGGCGTCAGCCAACACGGTGACAACATGAATGAAATGACATTAACGCAAAAGCAACATTGTGGTGGTTGAAGTGGTCTCGAAGCTCTTTCCAAGTAATCATCAAATGGTTTTATTGTATAAAAAAGGCGTTGCCTCGAGCTAGTTGGTTATTCTCAAGTAAAAGCTAATGAGTGCGGAACTTTTGAACAGAAGCCAGAGGCTCGGAATAATTAATGTCGAACCTAGCATCGAAACCATTAATATCGAAGTTCGGAAATAAATAAGGTAGAGAGTAAGAATGTACGCTGCTCTCAATCCCGTTGTCTGAAAAAAGTCATAGCTTTGCCGAAAAGGTGAAGCAATGCATGCAATAGCAACAATGTGAAAGTTCACGCCCAGAATGGAAAGCAGATCGAAACGTGGCCCGTGTTTCTTGCGCACAAATTACGCAGAAAAAGTATTCACAGGTACGAATGCACGCGAATAAGCGTCTTAATTGTTACTTCCCTGAGTCTGAAAAGCACGCGCTTTTCGCTAACGGAGACTGCAATAATTGCAGTGACGTTTGTGCGCCCGGTAACTATATACAGCAGAATCGTTCCACGTAAAGCCCTAGGCCAGCAAAGGCGTACGATCCTCCCCTGGTCGCCACCCCGAGATAAGGATGCATGAGAAGCGTAGCTCCCCTTCTCTAAGCCGGCCAAACTACGCATAGGATATTAGAGTGCGCCGCTGCGCAATGTGGCGACATGCGCTCATTGCGCTGTCTTTGTGGTAATGCTCAAAACACAGCAGCGGTAAGTGGTATATACAAATCACCTGCCGTTTGAACGATGAAGAACGTTATCCGGGGTGGCTCAGTGGTCAACGCCTCCTTTTCACGACGCAGAGGTCCCACGTTCCATTATGCACGCCGAAGTGTTTTAAAGACTCTTTTAAAGACGATAGTTTCTCTTGCGGACCTTCGACGAAAAAAGTTTGGTCTATCTGTTTGTTTGTACATTTGTCTGTTTGTCCGCCCTTCAAGCAACCTCAGGACGACTCCTTCCACAGCGCCCACCAATATACTTTTGCAAATGTCATACATACTTTTGCGAATGTCAAATAAAAATCCGACATTTCGCATATATGAGGTACTATAACAAAACGTCGATGCTTTGAAAGTGTGCCTTTATACTCGAGAAGGCACACAGAACTAATCATAAGGACCGTATCGTTAAACAAGCTGCGCTGACAGTGCAGCGCGATGCTCAAAAAAGGCAAGTGTTACCAACGCTTTGCTAAAACGACACGGTGGTGACACCTGTCAGTCGCTTTACGATCTACGCTTTATCGCCTCAGAGAAGGGACGTATCTTTCCCCGCAGGCGCGCACGACTTCCTTTGTTTTCGAAGATAACTGCGAGTTCGCACTCGTGTCTAACGTGCCTTAGCTTCACTGTATAGGCTACCTTTAGGTAGCATATACAGTGAATCTAAAGAACGTTAGACTGCGCCTTATCACCTCAGAGACGCCACGCATCTTTCCTCACAGTCGCGCACGCCCTCCTTTGTTTTGAAAGATAACTGCCAGATGGCGCTCGTGTCTAACGTACCTTAGATTCACTGTACATGCTATCTTTAGGTAGCAGAGTTGCGCCACTGTTTTCCGGGCACCACTCGCTCCACCCAACCCACAAGAGTTCAGCGCCCCTATTCACCGAGCGCCATCAAGTGGTCACAGGTGGTTCATTTGCACTGCGGAGAAGCCAATGCTATGCAGATTCTGGGCAGATCACGCAGGGTTGACAACAGCTGTTGTCATTCTCGCCGTGCTTCTTCATTATTATAGCTTATGCTGCCTGTCGGTCACGAGAAATGCGGCAGCAAAAGCATTCTCTGTTGAATTGTACTTTGTACAGTCCATGCGATTAGCCGCAGGTGCAGCAGCTGTTGCTATTGAAAGGTTATAGTTCAGTCGGAAGGAATAAACGCTTGGCCATTCTCGTCAGGAGGATTTTCTCTTAGTGGTGCAAATCATTGTTGCATTGCGGTTTAGGGAGACCGAGAGGACAGGTTTAGCTTGGATGAGGTCAAGTACTGTTGTGGCTTGAGGGGGACAAGGGCCCCTTTTCCGCTTCTCTGCTGACGCCCATGCGCTTGGTTTTTTCAATCTGTCCACGACACAGAAAAAAATTGCTCTATTTGTATTAACCAGCGATGCAATAGTGAATGCGTTATATATGCAAATTCGTGCATCGTGTGTCAGCTGCACACGCCCAAAATCTGTCCGGCTGTTAAAAGGCTAAACAAAAAAGAAGAATTTAAGCTAGAACTATTTGAATCGGCAAGGTGTTGCTGGTAGTGCGTGATAGGAATGCAGCTTTGAAACCTTAAGTGAAAAGAAAGTCGGACACGACAAGGTAGTCGAACGATGATTCGCATCAATTGTTGTGAGCCGCGATTTTAATACGAGCGTAATACGGGATGCACGCTTAACGCGGGCGTCGCATGGCCACTCTCGATCGCTAACCAACTCGATTCATTTGAAGACTAAATAGCTTTAGCTTGCTAACTCCCACAGTTAACGCATGAGCCCAACGCGATGAAAATATTTCAACTCTAGCCCGATAGTGATATATCTAAATGGAAAAAAACACTGCAAAAATGCTGAAGCTAATGTGTGGCCTACTATCAATATACATATGTACTACTGCTTCAATGAGCTGACGCGCGTTTTTTTTCAACTATACTTACCTAAACGTAAACATTAAATCAAGGCTTTCAGGCATCACCAGAGAAACTGAGCTTGTCGCGTACCTTCACAAAAAAATAGAAAGAGAACAAAGAAAATAAATTAATAAAGCAACGCTATAAGCGCGAGCGCGGCTGCTACGCGGGGGGTGAGTGGCTTTCCCGCAAGACATTTTAACCCAAGATGGCGTACCTTGGCGCTACCTCTGCTACCTAAAGGTAGCGTATACAGTAACTCTAACGTGCCTCGATGCTCTCGTTCACCTCCGCTGCACGCTCGAGGCACTTTAACGCAGCGCCTTCAGAATACCATTCACCAATTTTATTCCGCAGAAAATGAAATAAATATTTTGTTCACTCTCTTCGGATGCAAGATTATCGTCTTTCGACGACATTTGCAGTTTACAAAGCAGATCTGGGGCCAATTTTTTTCTGATTTGTTTCTTTCTTGCATTTTCACATATATAGAAACGTATACATGCACGGTGCATGACATCGACGCCGACGCCGGTGGCGAAATTCAACTGAGAGTGTCTTTATAATTGCTATTGCAAAAAAAAAATGTGTGTGTGACATTGTAATTTCAACAGCTGACATCAAGAAACCCTATTTCTCTCGGGGATAGCTGAAGTGACTATGGGTTGACACACTCGTAATAACGCAAGATATCTTCAACCACTTTCGAAAGCAACGTACGGCCTGTGTGTATGCGATGCTGTGTGTATGCGATCACCTGTGTGTATGCGATGCTGAACAAAGGACGTCTGCCCTAGAGGTCGGTTGCCAAAATTAAAAATATTCTGGTAGGCCTTGAGAAAGTACTGTAGGGCGTCAACTGGCGGAAGTGGAGGATCATTAGTGATCATGTCTACAATTTGACGGCTGCCCGAATGTGCTGCAAGTGGTGTGTACTGAGTTAAAACAAGGGTGTAAGGCAAGCACTTCAGTTTGTGAATCGAGCAACGGACACAGGTGGGCCACAGAAATGCCTTGTGGAAGCACTTGATTTATGTAGCCGAAATTTACAAGTGGTAGACAAGTTCTGTTATCGGTGACGCTGAGCAGCGTGTAGGGAACTGCGCTAATATGTGCAAGGAGTACGTCAGTGAGAGTCCTAGCATAATAGTTCCCTTTGGGCACAGCTGGTGAGCACAGAAAATTGATGTACGTCACAGTTTTGGAGGGCAGGTGAACAAAGTCGCTATATTGTAATCGACGTGTAGGTTGGTACGGGGCGTCACTAATTTGTGGCCGTTGAAGGTGGAGCACACCAGTGGAGCAATCAATCAGAGCACAATTGGCGGCACGAAAATCGAGGCCGAGTATGAGGTCGTGGCAACATGTTGCAAGCACGGTAAAAAGGACAACCACTTGATGACCGGCTACGGTAAGTTGAGCTGTGCACATACCGACAACAGGGACTCTTGCGCCATCTGCAACTTAGACGACACTGGTCAAATGGGGCGTGAGGACCTTTTTTATGCGACGACGAAAATGCGAACTCATAATAGAGACGTGAGCGCCCATACCAATCAAAGCTTCAACAGCTGTGCCATCCACATATATTTCAATGGTGTTCCGGTTCAAACGTAAGGGCAACAGAGGATTTTTGGGTAAGGTAGACTGGGCAGCTTCACCTCCAGAAGCTGCGTAGCCTAGTTTTCCGGGAACATGCGGCGGTTAAACGATGGCGAGGTAGAGCGGCGACCCGTTTGAACGGGAAGGACAGCTGTGAGGCGGCGGTGACAACGAGACAAGGTGGCCACTGTCCTCTGGGGCAGTAAGTGCTGTAGACTCAGTGCGGGTCGGATAACGGTGGCTCGGGGTATGGAATGAGGTATTGTAAGTTGGATACAAGCCATAAGGCATAGATTGCCACTGGCTGCGGCAGTAACGAATGATGTGCCCCGCGCGACCACAGCGGAAGCAGATTGGCTTATCATAAGCTCTACGCCATTCAGATGAATTTCTGGTTCGAAGAGAGTACGGATGGCGACGTCTCATGTCAATAGAAGCTACAAAGGCATCAGTATTATCCAGGGAAAGGGCAGTGGACAGGATACCCAGGTTGGTGAATTCCTGGCGGACAGCAGCCTGGATAAAAGAGACAGCTGGCGTTGAGGCACCGGGCAACGTCGGTTTGTTGGCAGCCGGGTAAGCGGCCTCGAGTTCACGTCGGACGACATGCGTAATGTCTTCGGTTGTAGACGGCTGACAAGAAGTGGCTTCGCAAGAAGACGTTGCAGCGGTGTTAGGTAGGCGCTGGAACTGGTGTAAAATGCGTCGACTCTTCGCCTGCTCGAGACGGCGGCACTCTTTGATCACGGCGACGATGGTCGTTACGTTCGTAAATACAAGCAGGTGGAACGCATCGTCAGGGATTCCTTTTAAAACGTGCGATATTTTCTCAGCTTCAGTCATGTTGGGATGGGACCTTTGACACAATGCTAACACGACTTGAATATAAATCAAGTAGGGCTCGTGGACGTATCTGTACGTACGGCCAATTGCTTTCGGGCATTAAGCTGTTGACCACACTGGTTGCCAAAAACGTTGCGGAACTGTTTAAACATTTCCCAGCTTGTGATTCCGTGCTCGTGGGTCTCAAACCAGATGCGAGGGGTCTTGTCAAGATAGAAGATGACATTCGCAAGCATAACGGCTTGGTCCCAGCCACATTGCTTGCTGACGCGCTCTCACATACTAAGTCACTTGTTCACATTCGCATTGGCCTGTCAAGTAAAGGTACCGGAATCACGGGGCTGCGTTACGGCAACGTACCGAGTTGCTGTCGTTACCGAGGTTGGTGGCGAAGGCGTATCCTCACCCGGAGTTATGGTAGCAGATTTAAGGAGACGCCCACTGCGTAGCTCCGTTGTTCAAAGAGCACCCAGCACTTCGGCCAAAATGTTACGTGGAAAATAACAGCAGTCAGTCCGCAGCCGCAACATAGCTCACCTACAACGTCCACTACTTCCCTCTCAGTCTGAGGCACCCTTTTTTGCGTATGTCTCACAATGCCCTATTACAGTCAGCCGAAATCACGTAACAATATAATAGCCCCAGTATTGAGTGACGTTTTTCGACCATGCTCATGAAGTGTTGCAGGGCCCGTTTAATTTGTTTACGGAATCAAAGAAAAGTAGCTCTTGGAGGCAATATATCGCGAAATCACCTTAGCAGCCGTTGACTCAAGAACTGTAGAGATCACAATAAAGGCTCGATATGAAGGAATACATATCAGCAGAAAATGATTTACTGTGTGGCCGTTAAGGCGAAACTTAATTTCTTTCGACATGCTTTAGCATTGGCGAGTATGTGCTTGCAGGGAGCGTCACTGTCGAGAGAGGATTGCAGAGAGAAGGATTGGTGCGATTGAAGGAGAGAATTCGTAGAGAAATGATGCGGCGGCACAGGCTGTAAAGGTCGGAGCCGAGCAAGAGCAGGTGCCGTAACGTGGGCGACTGCGCCACCGGGCCTCGGTAAACGATGCACGAACGTGACCGCAGTAGTAGTGGCGGCGCGAGTCAGTTTTGGCACTTTTGGGCAGTGGAGATGAGGCCTCTGTGGGAGTCGTGGCTCTTTCCTGCATTTCTCACCATGTCAGAAGTCGGTACGGAGTCGGAATCATTCGAGTGATATGGTACGGCTGTGTGAATGATGTGGGACGCGGGCAGACCGCACTATACCTAATAAAGGGAGAGTAGTGCTCTCAGTAGCGGAGTTCGGTTCCGTAACAAAGGGGAGAAAGACGTTGCCATTTGTAGGCTCGGCCGTGAGGTATACTGAAGGCATTTCGCCGAAATCGCGATTGAAGCGCGCATTCGCCGACATGCAGTCGTGCAAGAGTGAAGCATGGTGGTCGTGCAGTGAACTACGTGACACAAGTGTAGGAATAGCTTCAACAACTTCGGGAAGAAGGAGATTGTTGCTCTCATTCAGGTACTCCCGTCGAAGCCGTTGATGAAGGTAAACCGACAAAGAGAGGCGGAAGTGCGCCACGCCACGTGTAGTTGCCACAAGCGCATCAGTTGCATTACCCAGGGAATTTTAACTGCTGTTGTTGCAGTGGGCTGTACAGATCGATGACGATGAACCCACGGAGACTACTAGAGAGAGGTAAGGCTGTGGACCAGCGCGCTATGGACAGTGTGAAAACTGCCGGCGCTGCCAATGAGATCATGTCATTTTGAACAAGAGTTCATGAACTTCTTGACGTATCGGTACACCACCTCCACTAGTACCACTTTTAGAATTAGTACTAATCATTCGAAATACCAAGGTTGCCACACTACGTATTAGCATGGAAAGCAGCGCTCACTTTTAAATGCAGAGTGTAAGGTACTGACAAACTAGTTTTTATCGGTTCTCCGATCATGCCGGCGAAGTACGTTGTCGCAAAGGGCCAAATGTTGTGCTTGTCCGAGCTATGCGGGAGTGGTTGGTTGTGTCGATGAATCACGGAGCAAGCATTTTATCGTGAGAATCTAGGAGTTTCGCACTGCTGAGAGATTAACTTGTAAATGTTTACGTAAGCAACAAAAGGCTGAGATGTCTAGCACCGGGCCTTGTCGTCACTCATGAAGAAGAACGCGAAGGTGTCCGTGTCCAACACTAGTTGCCCACCGCTCTAGAACACAGCCCTACGAGGAAATTTTCCAACATGTCAGGCAGTCGCAATGATCATTAAACGGCGACAGCCAACTAAATGCATGTGGAAGCGCGCTATCAATAATGTGACTGCGTAAATATGATCGAAACTTGATGAGAGCCGAGAATTTCACGAGAATTTTTTAAATTTTAATGTGTAATCAGCCCAGCCATTGTTTAGCACTCCAGTTGGTGCTCTGCCCTGCGCTTCACTAAAACAGGGCCAACAAGTATGATATTATGCCACACATAAACACCGTTTTTTGCAACCCTGAACAAATAGGATGAAAGCATGGCGCTTACCTCTTGGTTACGGAATGCCTGGAGCTTGCACATTTTTGTGCCCTTACAAGGCAACAAGCAAGGAAAACAGCGTGCGGAAAGAAATACGTGTCATTTCATCCCTGTGCTAGGAAAGAGCTCCAGAAAATTCAACGCAGTTAAAGAAAAGCTTCCGCCCCGCCGTGGTAGTCTAGTGGATAAGGTACTCGGCTGCTGACCCGCAGGTCACGCGATCAAATTCTGGCTGTGACGGCTGCATTTCCGATGGAGGCGCAAATGCTGTAGGCCCGTATGCTCAGATTTTGGTACGCGTTAAGGCACCCAGGCGGTCAAAATTTCCGGAGATTTTCAATATGGCATCTCTCATATTGATATAGTTGTTTAGGGGCGTTAAACCCCACAAATCAATCAATCAATCAATCAATCAAGAAAAGCTTCCATCAGAAAACCAGGCCGATGTCTCAACGATGTCTCAACGAGGTTTTGCGGCGACTCCGAAAAACGATAAATTTGTTGCAATTGAGTGTCCCTTCCGTCGTGTGTTCTTTCGCTAACGAAACCCACACTCCCATAATCAAAATGTCTACCACTACCTCATCTAATGCTCAGAGCAGGGACCTCTACCGTGGGCGGCGTTTACGAGCAATTCAAAGTGGGAACAAAACAAGTAAATAGCGTTGAGAAGAATACCTGACATAGGGTTCTTATTCATTACAAGACAAACTGCAGCGATCTCAAGAAACAATAGGTCTCATATATATTTTACTCTTGTAGATAAACCAAATGAAAGGACAACTATCTTATAAATAATGGAATATTGCCTGTGTAGTTTTCGCGTTTTTTAACTTTGTGAGTCTTATTGTTAAATATATAAATTTCATTCACAATTGTAAGAATATTTTCAATACGACAAGCTAACACAATGTTCCTGCAATTTTTTCTACTCAACAGTGGCTCCACCTTACACGGTAGAGTACTTGAAGCGCATGGCATTCCGAATCAAGAGTTCCTTCCGGGAGGCCCTGGAAAACTCCACCTGGCTCACCAAAGAAGCTCGTAGTCATTTGATGAATAAGTTGGTTCAAATCACTATTCAAGCAGGGAGTCCAGGGGATCGAATATACCCCGAGTTCGTGGAAACGTTTTATGGTCAGTATCGCCTTGTTTAGTGGGTGACATTTCTGACGTTTCACCATAAAAAGTAAAGCTATTACTTGTAAGCCTGTACACTTGGAACGCAAGACTTTATTTACATTTACGTAGTGTTTAAATGCAGTTGCAAGTGCAAAACTGTGCTTCGCACTAAATGCTGAAGCGGAAAGGTATTCGTGGAAAATCGGGACGTAAAATTCATACCACTGTGTTTGAAGGAATCATTGATAAAATATGAATACTGTATTCTAGTTCATGATGATACCAGTATTAATTGCCGGATGTAAAAATATGCCGATTCTTAAAGCATTCTTCAAAGGCCTGATTTCGTTCCAAGCCGGCAGTTTCATGAGTCACTCGTTTTTTTTCCTTCATATAAGCATGACTGGTTTTGTTTAAATCACCCGTAAAGAAGCATCTATGTCCTTGGTTGCCAGAAGTTAGTTAGCATCAGCGATAGGTGTAGACGTGAACCTCCGTAATTTTTCAGGTTTAGGTGCAAGGGTGATTGTGCGTATTGTCGAATCAGTATAGTTCGAGATTTCATTTATTACTGAATACTGTGCGGGCCGTCATGACCTTATAAGGGTAGGTACAGAATTTGCACATAAAACAAAGGCAAAGCAATTATACTGTAGTATAAATAAAACTAAATGGTAGATTTGTACACAACACTAGAAACCCTCAAGTCTACCATTGGTATTCAACGCACTCTTTATTGCGTACAATAATCAAATTCACTAGAAAAACTGGCAAATGGTTCCACTTACTTATTCGTAAAGAAAGAGTGCATGGACACATCAAGTTTGATTATTGGAACCAAAAACACATACTGATTACTTGACTGGTTGGCCGAGGAACAATAAGTTGTCTTTAAGGGCTACTTGGTACATGACACTGAGGGGAACAGCGCAAAAAAGGACGAACAAAGAATGAACACACGACATATGCACTGCGAACAGCTGTGTGTAAATTTATTACATCAAGATATATAGCTGTAGACAGCAACGCTTGTCTTGTGCGCTTAATCTTTCTCGGTCCCGTTTTCGCACTGTTCCCCTCAGTAGCAAGTTAAGGTTTACTTCAAATAACAAAGGGCCTCTTAACAATCTCTAATAATACCGAGAATTAGTGCCGTACTCTCTATCGGCATTTGCAGTTTTTTGCGGGTCAGTTCGTGACGCCACCAGTTTTTTCCCATGACGTCAGGATGAAATAAGCTCCGAATTGGTCAATATGTGGGACTGGTATGCGTTGAATAGTCTCCAATCCACCTTTGTCTTGCAGCCGCATGCCCGTTCCTTCTTGTGAGGCCCGATTGTCATGTGCAATAAACCGAAGTTACTTTGTTTTTGGTGTTTGTGTATGTGAAAGTGTACACAGAAAAGCGTGAAATCATGTCTGTCTGAACGCCTATTGTAGACATTCAGCGTGTTTTAAGAAGAAATAAGTGGAGAACAACAGGGTGAGTTTGTACACAAAATGTAACGAAAGCGATAAGGAAGCTGCTGCATCGCCTTCGAACTTGGTGTGGTTTGGGACCCTTTAAGGTGTCCTTTTGATAGCGAAAAAAATGAGTATTTAATCCTACTAACTTTCCTGTCTTATGCCAGCACAGGATATTCAAGCAACTGAAGCATGTCAGACGAAAAATATGTTCTAGAGTAAAAGGATAAAATTTGCAAGCAACTCAGAGCTTGTTATTGCTAGTATTAGTTTAAAGAAAAAGCATCATGAATGAGCGCCTATTGTGGACATTCAGCGTGTTTTAAGAAGAAATAAGTGGAGAACAACAGGGTGAGTTTGTACAGAAAATGTAGCGAAAGCGATAAGGAAGCTGCTGCATCGCCTTCGAACTTGGTGTGGTTTGGAAGCCTTTAAGGTGTCCTTTTGATAGCGAAAAAAATGAATATTTATTCCTACTAACTTTCCTGTCTTAAGCCAGCACAGGATATTCAAGCAACTGGAGCATGTCAGACGAAAAATATGTGCTAGAGTAAAAGGATAGAATTTGCAAGCAACTCAGAGCTTGTTATTGCTAGTATTAGTTTACAGAAAAAGCACCATGACTTTTTTTTCTGCAGCTGCACATATAGCGTTCACGTGTGCTTTCAAAGTGTGTGGATTGGTAAACCCAGATATTTCACCGAGTAGCCTCCAATAAGAGGGGTAGACTTCATTTCTTAATTACATTTCATAACGTGCTCGTTTCAACTCCTAACATGACAGACATGATTTCAACAGTTTTCATATTTTATTCAGCAGCCGATAGCTTTTGCGCAGCAATAAAAGAGCTTAGTGTAATAGTGCATTGTTGATCGCACGGTGCAGCACCTCTTCCGGACGTTTCACTGAACCGCCTGTTTCCCTCATGGATAAAAAGCCGTCGCATTCACACTCGCTACTGCTGGCAAAACATGAGAACTAGGCTGTTCGACGAGGAGCAAGTCAATGCACATTACATCTCGCCGACTACCGTAATAATACCAATAGGCATAGTGCATCCTCCATTCATGTATGAATACGGGCCAGCCGCAATCTACTATGGTGCTCTTGGAATGGTAAGCCCAAGTTTGAGTATAAGATATTGCACATCCTGTTCTTCATGCGAGTACATCTTACTGTACTCGAGCCTGTCTGCAGCTTTCACAAGCTTCCACTCGCACATAGAACATACCATCCGCAAGGTGATGTCATCCGTGAAACTTCATATAGAATATGAGGGTGATGGTATAGTTCACAATAAGTGTTCCCCTATTTGCAGTCACAATGAAAAAAAAACTTTATTGCATGACACCTTTAAGCATGCACCACCGTATATGTATTCATATGCTGAGTGGGTGATTCATTTCGGGTGCATGTGCCTTTTTCTTTAGAAAATACGGTGTCACTAGTCTCACGCGAGAGATCGCGAATTTAGAGCACAAATACTTCCGGCACAACAACCAACATTTCAGACCAATTACATTCCTATAGAGAATATCTATTCCAGTGAGACCTTTAGAGAAAGTTGAACGAACTGCGGAGCGTAATAACTCAGTTGCGCTATCCTTGTGTTTGTTTCTTCTGTTTCTTCCGTGCGGTTAAGAAATATTTTATATTGTTCCTGTTCTGCTCACGAAAGTTTCTGAATTCTCAGAAAGTTATAGTGTACCAACTGCCCCCTTGGTGCTCCTTCAAGAAAGTGACAAAATACTAATAAAGAAGGGTGTCAGACAAAGGGATAGAATAGCCTCAGTGCTTTTCACCGCCTGCGTACAGGAAGGTTGCGGATGCCTAGATTTGGAAAAGTTGTAGGCATACAGTTGTTGGGGAGCATCTTATTACCCTCCACTTCATCGATGCCATTGCATTGCTGAGTAGCTCAGTGCACGTATTACAATTCATGATTACTGAATTAGGGAAAAGAAAGGCTCTATAGATTCTGTGAAATGTGGCAAGAGCGAAAGGCACCGAGGCCTCATGGAGGTTCTTGCTCCGTTCACACAATTGGCTGCAGTGAAGACAATGTTGTCGCGGGTTATAAAGTACAGAGGACTTATTTAAAACACGGACAGTAGAACTCGTAGAGACACCCTCAAAAGAAGGCCGCTAAGATTGTCGCCTTCTTCACTTGCCGGCGCTCCGCCTCTTGAGCAAATACACAATCTTCGTTGTCGATGCTAGCTCGCAGCTAGACGCAGCTATGCACGCGGCATTACCCTCTCGCCAGAGTGAGCGTCGTCCCGATGCTCACCAGGTAGAGATGCGGCCAGCGTGTGTTTACATCACTCAGAGTGGTAATGTTTCAGCAATGTCTTGGGCAGATGCTGGCGACGTTTCGAAGAGGAGAAGGCGCCGGGCGCGACTTCGTATGTCACTTCGCTAAGACGGCGCGAAACCTTGCAGGGTCCCAAGTATTGGCGTAGGAGTTTCTCCGAGAGGCCTCGCCGTCGTACAGGAAACCAAACGCAGGCTCTATTTCCTGGTTGATAACCGAAGAATAGATGATGAAGATTGTAACGTTGGACGTCAACTTGCTGCTGGTTGATTATTCTGACGCAGGCAAGCTGCCTTGCTTACTTGGCGGGCTCAGTGAAGCCTGCGGCCACTGTCTCGGAATCATTGCAATCGTAAGGCAGATGACGTCAAGCATTGTAACTTCTCTGCCACGAATTTGTGTGAATGGCGTCATTTTTGTCGTTTCCTGACGCACCGTATTATAAGCGATTGTGAAGTACGGCAATATTCGGTCCCAATTCTTGTGTTCCACATCGACGTACACGCAAAGCATGCCAGCGATTGTCCCTTCAGGTCTTTCTGTAAGCCCATTCGTTTGTGGGTGGTAAGATGTCAGTTTCCTATGTTCTGTGCCAATGAGCGTAAGCACAGTGCGCAAAAGCTCGGCTGTAATAGCGGTACCTTTTACTGTTACGACGGCAGCTGGAGTACCATGTCCCAGGACAATGCTCTCAATGAAGAACTGGGCCGCTTCAGCTGCAATGCCACTCGCAATCGCCTTGGTCTCCACACATCAGTTCGTCGCCATTTGTTGCCACTGTCCAATGTTGGGAATGGGCCCAGCAGATCCATTCCGATTTGAGAAAATGAAGTTTCTGGCACGGCCACAGAATATAATAGCCTAGTGGGTTTGACAGGTGGTCTTTGCGCCGCTGAAGTCAATGCATGTTCGGACGTAATGTTTCACCTCTGCTGCGATTCTTGGCCAGTAATATTTTGTTTTAACACGTGTAAGTGTTCTTGTGAAATTGAGGTGGCCAGCAGTGCCTTCGTCCTGGCAGGCTTGTAAAATTTCGCTGCGGAGAGCTTCAGGAACTATCAGCAGATAGCATCTACCTCTTGATGAGCAATTCTTTTTGTACAGAATTTCGTCCCGTCAACAGATTGAAGATAAGTTCTTCGGAAACACTCTTGGTGTATTAGGGGCTTGTCCGTTCAGGAATTCTATTATTGAGTTGAGCTCCCGATGATCTTGCTGTTGCCGAGAAATGATAGCCGCATCAACAACTCCTAAAACAACCTTTGAATTCTTCATCCTCTGACCCCCGTGATTAAATCGGTGACCTTGACAAACAGTCGGCGTCTAAGTGTTGCCTTCCGGACTTGTAAACTACGGCCGTGTCGTACTCTTGGAGCCATAAGCTCCATCGTGCTAAACGTCCAGATGAGTATTTTATGTTGTTCAACCAACAAAGAGAGTGGTGGTCGCTTACGACTTGGAAAGCACGGCCATATAAGTAGGGGCGGAACTTCGCAACTGCCCAAACAACAGCCAGACACTCCTTCTGCATTGTTGAGTAGTTAGACTCGGCGCGTTTCAACGTTCTGCTAGCGTAGGCAACTACACTCTCCACACCATCGTGGCATTGGACAAGAACAGCACCTAGGCTCACATTGCTGGCGTCTGTATGAATGGCTGTTGATGAATTCTCGTAGAAGTGAGCGACGATGGGTGGAGTTTGTAGACGCCGTCGCAGCTCGTTGAATGAAGCTTCTTGCTCTTCACCCCATACATACTCAACGTCTTCCCTTGTAAGGCGGGTGAGTGGAGAGGCGATGTGTGCAAAATCTGCTATAAATCACCGGTAGTAAAGGCAGAGACCCAGAAAACACCTGGCCGCTTTCTTATCAACAGCCCTTGTGAACTTTGAGACGGCTGCATTTTTATCTCGGTAAGGCCTCACACCTTCGCGACTGACCACGTGTTCAACGAACTGGAGTTCTTCGAAGCTGAAGGGGCAGTTTCTCGGCTTTAGTGTGTGTCCGGCGGACACTAGCCACTTTAGGTGTTCTTCAAACGTGACCGAAAAAAACAATCACGTTCTAGAGGTACAGAAGGCATGTATTACATTTCAGGCCGGACAGAATGGTATTCACTAGTCTCTGAAACGTGGCTAGGGCTGAGAATAGACCAAAAGGGAGGACTTTGAATTGATAAAGCCCATGTGGCGTAACGAACGCAGTCTTTTCTCGGTCGAGCTCATCTACTTCAATTTGCCAGTATCCACCTTTAAGGTACATTGACGAGAAGTAGCGCGCATGTCATAGCCTGTCCAAAGAGTCATCGATCTGTGGTAACGGATAAACGTCTTTTTTCGTAACGTGGTTCAGCTTACAATAATCGATGCAGAAACGCAAGCTGCCATCTTTCATTTTCACGAGTACCACTGGCGATGCCCAAGGACTCTTTGGCGGTTGAATTACATCATCCTCTAGCATCTTCTTGACTTGCGGCTTGATTACCTCACGTTCTTTCTGAGTGACGCGATATGGGTTCTGTCGTATCGGTCTTGCTGTGTGTTCCGTAATGATGCGATGCTCATTCGGAGGCGTTCGAACCACTTGTGATATCGATTAGAAGCAGTCCTTGAACTGGTTGAGTAGCTCCATAAGACGAAATCTTTCCGTTGGTGTTAGACTCGAGCGATATCGACTGGTGGTGCATGTGGAGGTGATTGGGCTGTGGCTTCCCTTTGCATAAGAAGGCAGTCGTGAGAGTAGTCGAGCTCCTCCAGGTACGCCCCAGCCGTGCCTTTAACGATGTGCGGCGTTCATTCGTGAAATTGATCAGAAGCACCACTGCACGCCCATCCTCTAAGCTGACGATGTCGCGAGTGATGGCAAAGCCTTGGCGAAAAAGAAGGGCAGTGATGCGTTCGGCTATGGCGTCTTCATTACAGTACACGCCGCAACACACGGAAACAAGCCTGCATGACAGCGGTGGCACGCAGACGTCGTCGTCGACCACACGTAACACCCTGGGTTCTCGGTCTGGATCATGGGTCACAGGCTTGTCAGCGATGAATGTATTCACACCATCACGTATGTTGAAATGTGGCAACAAAAGCCACGTTCTCAATCGTAAGTCATGCTGTACATTTTCCCGTGGGTGTCATCATCTGGCCTCCAGCATTTCGGATATAAGGGCCTGTTCATTCCGTCTTGACTTTCTTGAGTTTGTCTGCCAATCGTTCACTCATTATAGAAAAGTCTGCACCGTGTCGACTAAGGCCGTCACTTGAACGCCATCATTCGTCACAGCGAGGTCGGCAGTCACAGTTTTGTCACCACAGTCTTCATCGTCATCTCTCGCGTGTTTCAGCAGCAGTGGGAAATTTTGGCAAATCGACGGCTTGCCACCTTCCCCCCAGAGGTAGCTGCTTTCATTTTCCCCGCAGTGGTCTGGGAGACCGACCTCTGACGGCGTCGGCAAAGCTACGGCGCTTGTAGCAATCAAAACGAGCCGGGTATAGTGAGCACGTCCGGAAGATAGCAAAGCCTTCCCGCCGTCCAGCCTGGTCGTCATCGATGGGGGCACGGTTTTCGGTGAACTCTCAGCGCGTAGTGGTAGGTGCACTCCTATGGTACTCAGCTCGGCGATGTGGGCAAAACGGTAAATGTGCCCTGGCTCTCCACAGTTGTAGCAGAGTGGTCGGCGATCCACAGTGCACCATATGTCGGTCTTCCGCATATAGGGGCACCTGATAGAATCCTGCTGAGCCCAGGCTGTGACAGAATACGATTCGACCTACTGTGGCAAAGGCATGCGTATGTTTTGACGAACAGCGTCTGCATAGCTGTATCCGTTAGGCCGGTCGGATACTTCTGGAGCCAATGGCTGAAGCATAGCGTCTGCGTAGGTATAAAAGTTTGGATGGTATGGCGTAGCGAAATATTGATGAGGAGAGGCAAACACTTGTCGTGGCAAACGACCTCAGCGATGGAGGCTACCGTGCACTCCTGCTGCGGGACGCATGTGTCTGCAATGTGTACTTTGCGTTCTCCTTGGCAATCTCCTCACTCACGATCTGTCGAATCAGGTGGCGTAGAAAGAACTCGTCGTTTGCGGTAAGTGTGGCGGCGCCTCCAGCTGCGCCGATGTCCGGGCCCTCCGACTGTCGCTACCGTTACAGCAGTGCATGCTCTATTGCGGTGGCCTCCCTGGTGAACTCGTCCACTGTTGTTGGCGGATTGTGCACAAGACCAACAAACAGTTGCTCTTTGACACCCCTCATGAGATGGCTTAGCTTTTGAGCCTTGGGCACGTTGGGGTCCGCGTGGTGGCACAGACGCACCATATTCTCAGCAAACATGGCCACACTTTCATGCAGCTGTTGGGTGCGTCTTTCAAGAAGGCGTTGTGCGTTTTCACATTGGTCCGCGTTACCGAAGGTGTCAAGAAACTGACGACAAAACTCCTCTCATGTCGTCAACGTTGCCTCGTGGTTGATAGACCACGTCTTCGCGCCGTCTTCAAGGCCGAAATATACGTGCAAGAGCTTTTAATCAAGACTCCACCAGTTCGTTTTAGCTAACCGTTCAAACGGCTCAAGCCAGTCTTGCGCATCTTCATACGGCTGGCCATAAAATGGTTCAGCAATGCGCATCTTCTGGACCATCACCTGTGCAGGACTCTTCAAAAAATGCCATCTCTTGAGTATGGGTGGCTGTCGGAAGTGTTGTTCCTTCTAAAAGGCCAAATTCCGGTTCAAGACCTTGAAGGCGACAGTTTGAGCGGTTCAGAGGCGTCTCCACGCGTGGGTGCTCGTAGAGCTTGACTCAGGGCTTCTCACAGGGGTGCCGACCATGAGGTGGTAGTACCCTGCACCTCCACCAGTGTCGCGGGTTATAAAATACAGAGGGTTTATTTAAAAACACGAACAGTGGAACTCGTAGAGACGCTCTCAAAAGAAGGCCGCTAAGATTGTCGTCTTCTTCCCTTGCCGGCGCTGCGCTTCTCGAGCGAATTCGCAATTTTCGTTGTCGATGCTACCTCGCAGCTAGACGCATCTATGCACTCGGCACTATTACATTTGGGATGACTGCCAGGCGGGCACGTTGGTACACCAATTTGGTGATGAAACAAGTGCAAAAAAGTTTCAACACTCAGAAAGTGTTCGTCATGTGTCTTACTTAGTGTTCGTAATGTTTGGCGCTTGTTTAAATATTAAGAAGTAATTTGCACAATAACGACATGTAGTACATTACCACATTACAATATATTACATTAGAACAGCATATAAAACGAAACATTAGCACATGCAAAAATTGAGCACATTGTACGATTCAATTTATTTGTCATTAACATCAGTTGCACTCTTGCAAAGCACACTTTCCTAGACGAGGGGAATTGAAATAAAGTTGGACAAATTAAGTTTTGTTTTGAAATAACAATGATATAAAGAAACTCTTAATCAACAATTTGAATTAGGTAAATTCTGGACAATTCGGCAATGCCGGGATTTGATAACTAATGCGCTGTCTACCCCGCAGGAGCGTCTGCGTGAGCAGGCGTTTGGTATGTAGCGACACCACTGAGCTTAGGGGGGGGGGGGGGTAGTTCAGACTCTCTGCCATGCCTAGCCGTGCATCGCTGAGCCGTGTCCGGGAAAGGGGGATCTTGGGGGTTGAACTCACGCTGAATGCTTGGACCTTGAAGGCCCTCTCGGCTGAGGCTACACAAACCTTTTGACCACAGCTTCACGTAGACGGCACCTCTGGGCTGACCCACACAGGGTAAATCGGCAGTCGCCTTTTCCTATCTCTCTCTCCCTACATCTTCATTTTCATATTTCGATTTTTATCTGTCCTCTTATCTTCTCTTTTTCGTTTACTTCCAAACTTTCTGGTGCCGAGGGTTAACCTTGTGTAGTTACCCAACCTTTGGTAGTTATAATTGGTTACAGCGGCGATGCAGGGCTGGCGTCACCAAGTAATTACTATTCGACGTTGTAGCGTCTGCTTGTTGGGCTCGGCGATGGGTAGCCACCATTGCCGCTGAAATGTACAAAGTCTGTATGGCGCACGTTTTCCTCGCTCTCCCTGATCACCTTTCGAAAAGGTGGCGCACCGAAGAACCATTCCTTTTTTCTAAACTAAAGCATTCTTTTTCCAAGTTTTATGTCGTGCATAGCCGGAAACAGAACAAAACAGTCGGAGCAATCTGATATTTTTCATGTCTCGAAAACACTGACCCAAGCAATGGGTACAGAATATTGTGTAGCAAAGTTGGGAAGTGGCGACCTCCTTTTGGATGTTCGCGACAAGCTCCAATACGACAACTTCCCTACACTGGTCACGTTTGGGATGTCCCAGTTTCAGTAGACCCTCACAGATCCTTGAAAAAGTACGTGGGGCCATCTCTTGACCACCTTCTTGGACTAATAGAGAGTGATATATTGCAAGACTGGTAAGACCAGAATGTAGTGAAGGTTCAAATATTATTGATACGACGAGACAAAAAAAGGAACACCAAGAAAACATATAATTATCACCTTCGGGACTTGAGTGATTTAAACGATTCAAACGAAACCGGCTACTGAAAGCTTCGAGTCAGGCTCTACATACAAAATCCTCGTAGGTGTTTCAAATGTCTGGGCTTTGGACATGGATCACAAAGCTTCAGAGGGCGCGAGACTTGCGCGAACTGTAGCTCCAACAAGCACTCCAACAGACACCCATCAGACAACTGTACTGCTGCAACCCACTATGTGTATTGCGAAGTAGACCATTCCGTCGACTCGCGATGATGCCCGTATTGAAAAAAAAATCTTTAGCTTAAACCTAAAGTCACTTTGTCTCTTCAAGAGGCGCGCCGGCACTTCTTCCTTTCATATTTGCTAAGACACGGTGCCGGGCTAGTTGGTTGGAGTTCATTTATATGGGTATAGCGCACCGCGACAAAAACGCAAAAAAGACACACACACACACGCGCGCGCGCGCACAGCGGTCTGCGTGTGTGTGTGCCTTTGCAGTGGTGCGCTTTATCCATATAATTGATGAACGTCTTCCATGACAAGCACTCTTTTTGCATATGTGACGCGCCAGGGCACCACGCCACATTTTTGAGCGTCCGCGAGTGTCACAGAAAGTGTGACCGCAGTCGCGCCATCTGCACCCAAAGCTGGAGTAGGCAGTGCTGCCTCGCCTACTGCCAAACAGTTTCAGCACACTTCAGAGTCTACCAGACCCCGGACCACTGCACTCACAGTGAGGTCCGAAACTTCTGCGAATGTGCCTGCTCATTAGGCACCATCTGCCACCTCGCAGAAGGTGATGGATACAAGTTTCACTCCTCCAGTGCCTCAGACGCCGAAAGACAGGTGCAACTTTTTAGAGTGTGCCCAGAAAGACAAATGTCGAATTACTGGGCTCCCGAAAGGCCCTGTAACCGGAAATAACCCTTTTTGTACATTCAGCAACACACATCTTCAATATGACACATATAATACATTGGAACGTCAGAGGACTGCTGAGGAACCTCGACAATATCCAAGAACTTTTACACAAACATACAACAAAAAAAAAACAGCACCTAAAATCGAAACACGCCCCGCCGCGGTGGTCTAGTGGCTAAGGTACTCGGCTGCTGACCCGCAGGGCGAGGGTTCGAATCCCGGCTGCGGCGGCTGCATTTCCGACGGAGGCGGAAGTGTTGTAGGCCCATGTGCTCAGATTTCGGTGCACGTTAAAGAACCCCAGGTGGTCTAAATTTCCGGAGCCCTCCACAACGGCGTCTCTCATAATCATATAGTGGTTTTGGGACGTTAAACCCCACATATCAATCAATCAATCAAAATCGAAACACACCAGCTTCCTACGCAATATTGTTGTTTTTCTAAACGACAGAGATAATTTGGTCACGTGAACCGGTGGTGTTGCCATAATAGCTAATCAACGAACATGCTGTACGCATTTACCCTTTCAGACATCCCTGGAGGCAGTAGCTGTCCGAGCTGTCATCTTCAACAAATTGCTAACACTTTGCAGTATTTGCATACCTTTACACGATCAACTGAGTAAACACAAATTTTAGTCGCTAATCGATGAACTTCAAGAACCGTGTCTCTTCCTAGGGGACTTGAATGCTCATGGTAGCCTAGGTGATTATCGCTGCGATGTGCGAGGCCGCCTTATATAACAGTTCCTTTTCTCTTCTGGTGCGTGTTTTCTCTATCGAAAAGAGTCAACATACTGTAGCGATGCTGAGGCAGACAGGCTAAAAAAAGAAGCGTCTTTATTAGGGTGAACTTGGGCCCACAAGTCTAGTGACTATGGTCGTCGAACTCCGAGTCGTCGAGTTGCACAGATCCAACTGTCTTCCTGTTCCTCGTAGCCCGAGTGCACGACGGCGTGGAGCATGCCAGCCGGGTCTTGCCTAGTGCTCGTGCGACGATGATAGCGGCGGGCTACTTGAACGGGGCCAATCAGTCGCGGCATTATTTCCTCCTCAGAGGCATCTTCCTGATGCTTGAGACAGTGAAAAGATACATGCGCACTCTCACTCGTTTTCCGATGATCTGTCATGATAGGGCTTCATGCGGACTACGTGTACCACTTCCGTGGTATAGCGGCCTCTTGAGCTCTCTTGTCCAGCAGATCTGACTTCATAAGTGACGTCGCTGATACGGTGGAGTACATCATAAGGGCCGAAGTGTCGGCAAAGAAGCTTTTCAGATAGTTCGCGGTGGCGCACTGCGATCTATATCCACCCTTTGTCACCAAGATGATAAAGTGCGTCACTGCGTCGCTTGTTGTACCGACTTGAATCGATGCACTGTTAGCAGCGTATTCAGTATTTTGCCATTTGTCGTGCTTCTTCGGCTCTTTGCAAGAAGTCATATAATTCAGGTGGATAGCTGCTTTCGCGTCATACTGGTAACATGGCAACCAGTGGGGTGGTAACTTTTTGGCCGAATACTAGTTCGACAAGGGCAACACGGGTTGTTTCTTGAACGGCTGTATTACATGCGAGTGTGATGTACGGTAATATTTCATCTTACTGTTAATGTTCAACAACGACATACATGTAGAGCATATCGGTCAGAGTTCTGTTGAGGCGTTGAGTTAAGCCATTTGACTGAAAGTGATACGCCGTTGTTCTTCTGTGATCAGTATTTGTCATGCGCATCAGGTATTGCATTACGTCTACAGTAAATGCGGTGCCCGGATCCGTAATAACGATGATGGGCGCACCATGCCTGAGCACTATGCCGTTCCGAAAAAACTTGGCGACTTCGGCAGCTGTCGCACTGTACAGAGAGTCAGTCTCAGCATAATTGGTCAGATAGTCTGTGGCTACGACTATCCATTTCTGGCCTGCACACGATGTCGGGGAAGGTCCTAGGAAGTCCATGCTGATTTGTTAGAATGGGGCATTCGGAGGGTCTATTGGCTGGAGAAGGCCGGCTGATTTTACGGGTGTAGTTTTGCGCCGTTGACATTGACAAGTTTTCACGTAGCACTGCACTGATGCAAGCAACTTAGGCCAATAGCACTTTGTGCGAATCCTGGCGAATGTTCAGCTCACACCCAAGAGTCCAGATGTTGGCTCGTCGTGGTATGGATGCGGAATTTCCTCTCGCACAGATGTAGGTACGACTAGTAAATACGTTTCGCCAATAGACTCGAAGTTCCTGCTCTAAAGGACACTTCCTCGAAGGTAGAAAGCGGAGAGCCCTCTGGAAAATATGCCAGAGACTTGAACGTTGAGACCTTGCAGGTACTGTATTATCATCATCAGCCTAGCTACGTCCACTGCAGGACAAAGGCCTCTCCTATGTTTCGCCAGTTAACCCGGATACCCGCAAACTTCTCAATCTCATCTGCCCACCTAATCTTCTGTCTCCCCCTAACCCGCTTGCCTTCTCTGGGAATCCAGTTAGTTACCCTTAATGACGAGCGGTTATCCTGTCTACGCGCTACATGCCTGGCCCATGTCCATTTCCTCTTCTTGATTTCAAATATGATATCCTTAACCCTCGTTTGTTTCCTGATCCACTCTGCTCTCTTCTTGTATTTTAAGGTTACACCTACCAATTTTTTTCCATTGCTCGCTGCGTCGTCCTCAATTTAAGCTGAACCCTCTTTGTAAGTCTCCAGGTTTCTGCTCCGTAGCTATGTACCGGCAAGATACAGCTGTTATATACCTTCCTCTTGAGGGATAGTGGCAATCTACCTGTCATAATTTGAGAGTGCTTGCCGAATGTGCTCCACCCCATTCTTATTCTTCTAGTTACTTCAATCTCGTGGTTCGGCTCTGCGGTGATTACCTGCCCTAAGTAGACATAGTCTTTTACCACTTCAAGTGCACTATTACATATCTCGAAGCGCTGTTCTTTGCCGAGGTTGTTGTACATTACTTTCGTTTTCTGCAGATTAATTTTAAGACCCACTTTTCTGCTCTCCTTGTCTAACTCCGTAATCATGAGTTGCAATTCGTCCCCCGAGTTACTCAGCAATGCAATGTCATCGGCGAAGCGCAGGTTACTAAGGTACTCTCCATTACCTCTTCTCCCTAACTGTTCCCATTCTAGGCTTCTGAAAACCTCCTGTAAGCATACGGTATATAGCATTGGGGAGATTGTGTCCCCTGCCTTACACCCTTCTTGATTGGTAATCTGTTGCTTTCTTTATGAGGCATTATGATAGCAATTGATCCCCTGTAGATTTCTTCCAGGATGTTTATATACACTTCATCGACGCCCTGATTCCGCAGTGTCTGCATGACGGCTGATAATTCTACTGAATCAAATGCCTTCTCGTAATCTCTGAAGGCTATGTATAGTGGTTGGTTATACTCTGAGCATTTCTCTATTACCTGATTGATAGTATGAATGTGGTCGATTGTTGAGTAGCCTGTTCGAAATCCTGCTTTTTCCTTTGGTTATTTGAATTTCAATGTTTTCTTTACTCTGTTAGCAATTACCTTTGTAAATAGCTTTTATACTATAGAGAGCAAGCTGATCGGCCTGTAATTCTTCAAGTTCTTGTCATCTCCTTTCTTATGTATTAAGATGATGTTAGCGTTCTTCCGAGGGGTTGTATTAGTACCACGAAATCACGGTCATCTTGTTGTTGTTGGGCGATTTTGGATGCGTCGACAACGCCTAGAAACGGGAACTCTTCCTCTTCAGGTACACTTGGATCGACGGGAGAGCATGACAGGCAGTCGGCATCGCTGTGTTTTCTTCCAGATATGTACACGACAGTAATGTCATACTCCTGGAGCCTAAGGCTCAATCTTGCTAGTCGACCTGACGGATCCTTGAGATTAGCCAGCCAGCATAGAGCACGGTGGTCACTGACAGCTCTGAACGGTCCACCATAAAGGTAGGGCCGAAACTTGTTTATTGCCCAGATGACTGCGAGGCAATCTTTTTCAGTTGCAGAGTAGTTTGCCTCAGCTTTTGATAGTTTGCGGCTGGCGTGGCTAACACTTTCTCTTAACCATTTTGCCACTGGACAAGGATGACGCCGAGGCCGACATTGCTGGCATCTTTATGGACTTCAGTGTCGGCTGTCTCATCAAAATGGGCAAGTATTGGTGAACCCTGTAGTCATTTTCTTAATTCGTCAAAAGCTTCCTGTTGTTCACAATCCCATGTGAAGGGCACGTCGTCTTTTGTTAGTTTTGTAAGAGGTTCCGCAATCTTTGAGAAGTTTTCCACAAATGGCCCATAGTAGGCACATAAACTCAAAAATTGATGCACTGACTTTTTTTCTCTGGGTGTAGGGAACCTTCGAACAGCGGCTGTCTTTTCAGGATTAGGACGAACACCCTCGGAACAAATGACATGTCCAAAGATTCGCAGCTCTTCGAAGCCGAAGTGGGGTTTTTCGGGTTCGATTATCAAGTGTGCTGACCGGATGGCTTCCAATGCTGTTCATAGTCGCTCTATATGTTGGTCAAACGTTGAAGAGAATAACATCACGTCATCCAAATACACTAGGCATGACTGCCATTTTAATCCCGCGAGGACTGTGTCCATCATTCGCTGGAACGTCACTGGCGCGGAACAGAGGCCGAATGGAAGCGCTTTGAATTCGTAGATGCCATCTGGTGTTACGAATGCTGTTTTTTCATGGTCCCGCTCGTCGACTTCTATTGCCAATATCCGCTTTTCAGATCGAAGGAAGAGAAAAACTTTGTGGTTCGCAGCCGATCTAGTGTTTCGTCAATACGTGGCAAGGGGTAGACATCTCGTTTAGTTACCCGGTTCAGTTTTCGGTAGTCGACACAGAATCTAAGTTTGTTGTCTTTATTCTTACTGAGCACTACGGGGGACGCCCATGGACTATTCGAAGGCTGGATGACGTCATCCAAAAGCATCTCCTCCACTTGCTTCTTTATAATTTCCCGTTCTTTTTACGACACTCGATACGGATGCTGGCATATAGGCCTTGTGTTGTCTAGCGTCATAATTTTGTGTTTCGTAATTGACGTGCACTGGACCTTTGAGGCAGTCGAGAAGCAACTAGAGAATTCTTTCACGAAGGCATTAATCTGTTTCTTTTGACTGTCTGCAATGCTGTGATTGATGGTCACGAATGTATCGATGTTGCAGGCTACTGGTCGAGTGGTTGATGTCATTAAGCTGCATAGCTCGGTCGCCATACAGAAGTCGTGTAAATAGGCAATAGCCGTGCCCTGAATGACGTGTTGAAATTCTTTGTAGAAATTTTTGTTTAGAATAAGTGAGTAACAATTCAGAGTACTAGGTACTCTACTATGGGAGAGCTCTACCGAAGATGACGAGGCAACGCGAGCACAGAGGCCCGTTCGGCAAAAAGTGTGAGTAGTACATCTGCACGGCCATTCAAGTGAACAAGACCCTGAGTTACACTGACACCTTTGTTAAAAACAGCCCTACATTTGTATCCGCTATGCCTTCGTGGTTTTACAATGCTTCATTCTCTACGAGCACCATTATACTGCAGAGTGGCGGCATAGTTACGTCATCATGAACAGCGCGTAGAGTAGTTAGGCGTCGTTTCTCGGATTCCTCCGCAGGTGTAGCTCTTTTAGTCGAAAACGACACGCTAGACCTACGCAGGTCAATTACGGCGCCATTAGCTCGCAAAAAACCATTCCTATAATGTGGTCTTTTGAAAATTCTGGTAGTACAACGAAATCGGCAACGTAAATAAAGCCCCGTATTTCAAGTGTTGCAGTGCATCTGCCAAGGGGTGTAATAATGTGACCACCTGCCGTGCGTATGTGCCATCCACTCCACTGTGTCACAACCTTGTTTAGCTTCTTCACCATCTTGTGACTTATCACTGAATTATCAGCAGTAGTGTCGATCGATGCATTCAGCCCCCATCCTTCCTTTCTCAACTGCAAATCTGAAATAACGCTTTTGTTGCTGCACCCATTTACCGGAAATACACCGTCGTCGCCCTCAAACCATATTGGAGAACCTTCGCAACTGACGCTATCAGCAGCCTCACCTCCACAAGTCGCTTGCTTCAGTTTTTCGGGAGTGGACTTGGAGAACGATGACCAGACTGCCTTGAATGTGCACGTGGGCTAGATGACCAGTAGCGCATAGGTGATGGTGACCATGACTGATGTTGGCGTAGACGTGGCGAGTTGTGGCACGTGGACAAGTACTCCTCAAACTCCGCTGGTCGTTCACCATTTCGGAGGCATTGTGCAAACGACGGGAAGCCTCTTAATCCGGCCTGTCGGTGAGGGCAGAATCTCTACAGATGACCCACTTCGACACAATAAAAACACAGAGGCCTGCGCTTGTGATCACGCCAGACGTCACTTTTCCTGGGCCTATGCTCCACAATGCGATGTATGCTACGTGCTCCTGTGGGCAAAGAGATAGCCGTTGGTACCCATGAACGAGGTGTGCTGCGTGCTGCAGGTGGGAGAAGAGTCGCTGCAATCGCAACTGCTGCATTGCTGTGTTCCGTGGGTTGCCTGAGAACTTCAGAGTATGTTGGGATAGGTCGAACAAGCTGCAGCTCACGCTCTGGCTCTCGTATGACCTGCCTCAGTTTGTCTCGAATAACGTCTGTAACAGATAGTGCAGTTGGGGTCGGGGGCACTTGCAGTCTGCTCAGTTCTTCTCTAATAACTGATCTGATGAGCTCTCGCAGTGCTTCAATGTCGTTTCGCACGCCTGCGGAGAATACCTGTGCAGATGCGCAGTATATATTCCGGTTGTTCTACCGAGCCAACTGTTCCAGTGTTTTTTCGATGGCCGTCGCTTCCGAATATCACTCAGTAACTGTGCTTGGGGAGGGGGGGGGTTGAGGACGAGAACGGCGAACAGCTTTTGCTTCACTGCACGCATTAGATGGCGCACCTTTTTATCTTCAGCATTGTTGTAATCCGCACGCTTTTACAGACGGACCATGTCCTCATTATGTATAGCAGCACTCCCGTTTGTGAGCTGGTTCCTCGATTGAAGAGCAGCCTCCGCTTTTTCTTTCCTGTCTATGTTCATGAACGTAGCCACCGCTTGTCGTCGAAATACATCACAGATAGACAACAAGGTTTCATGGTTTTCAGACCATGTCTTTGCGAAGTCTTCCAAGGCGAAGTATACGTGACGAAGCTTATCTCCTTTGTACCATCCATTCAAGCTCGCCATTCTCTCGAACAGTTCCAACCAATCTTGCACGTCCTCGTACGAGTCGCCGTAGAATACTGGCGGCTGGTGCGGTTGGCTGATGAACACTTGTGCTGGTGTTACCTGGCTAGTCATAGTGATGGCATCCATCGTTTGAATTCTCCTTGGTGTGAAGTGAAGAGGACTTAACTCAGGTGAGTCACCTCGAAGACGGGGACTTGCTCTCTGGTGTACAGGAGTCAATTCCATGGGGTTGACTTGCCGGTCGTCGGGGCTACGCAGTCTTGAGATCGCGGCACTTCGATTCATTACCCAGTGCCTCCACCATAAATGTAGCAATGCTGAGGCAGACAGGCTAAAAAAACAAGCGTCCTTATTAGGGCGAACTTGTGCTCACGAGTCTGGTGATTATGATCGTTGAAGTCCAAGTAGTCTAGTTGCACTGATCACACTTTCTTTCTTTTCCTCGTAGCCAGAGCGCACGAACGCGTGGCGCATGCCAGCCGGGTCTTGCCTGGTACTCGTGCCACGATGATTGCGCCGGGCTACTTGAACGTGGCCAACCTGTCGCGGCAATACTATAGTGTGGCTAGTATTACCCACTCATCAATAGACCTGGGCATTGTCTCTTTATCGCTGCTACCAATACTCACATGGGAAGTTATAAATATTCCTACGGAAGCGAATATTACCCTATATCTTTGAGGACACTAATATCATCTGAATATCCTGCACATGCACAGGTCTATCAGCCGGGGGGCGCAAGGGGAGTGCGAGTCACCCCACTGATAAAGATTAGGGGGCTGAACCCCCCCCCCCTTTTGACAGTAGTCACTCTTGGCTGCACGGTGGGGAAACCAATAATTGATTTATGGGGTTTAACGTCCCAAAACCACCATATTATTATGAGAGACGCCGTAGTGGAGGGCTCCGGAAATTTGGACCACCTGGGGTTCTTTAACGTGCACCCAAATCTGAGCATGCGGTCCTACAACATTTCCGCCTCCATCGGAAATGCAGCCGCCGCAGCCGGGGGGGAAACCAATAAGTAATCAAAATTTTCCGTCTTAACAGTAATAACTCAATTGTAATCTTACGGTAGAATGAATATGTTACGAGGCAATTGGAAACATCTGGATGACCAGAAAATGGCGTTACCCCTGGTGGAACAGCGAGTGTCTGAATGCGCCCAAACAACAAAACAAAGCATAGAGGCGTCTTCGAGACCCCCAACAACCGAGGTATTGTCAATTTTAAAAACATCAAGTCTCAAGGTAGGAGAACGCGTCGACAGGCCAGAAGGTAGAGCTGGCAGAAGTTCCTATCTGGCATCAACTTATGTACACACGAGGCCAAAGTCTGGAGCATGGTCAGTGCGGTATTAGTACGAGAAGCACATTATCTTCCACTAGCAAACACACAAGGCAGCGTTTTGGAAGAGCTAGTAAACTCCCTCGGTGCACACTTTGAAGACCCTACAGCTCAACTAATTTCACTCCGTTACAAAGCAAAAACAGAAAAACAAAAAATAGTATACAAATCCACAAACACTGAGACATACAATAATTCATTTGTCTGAGCATAGCTACAAGCATCGCCAAGCTGCTGCAACTAAAGCGCTCCAGGCTCCGACCGCATAGTATACGAAACAATGAAACGGCTGCCCCCTGAAAGCCAAAAATCACTCATTTCATTGTACAATGCCATTTGGCTGTCTGGTGAGATTCCTTCCACCTGGAATGAAGCCATCGTCATTCCAATTCATAGACAGGGCAAGCACCCGTCTGCAGTGTCCAGCTACAGGCCAATAGCGTTAACTAGTTACCTTCGCAAGGTCTTTGGCAAAATTATGAATAGGCGACTGATGCACTTCCTTGAAACTAATGGCTGCTCGGCCCATACCAGTGTGGGTACCGAGAGGCTAGATCAATCACTGACCACCTCGGCCGTATTAAGGCACAAATTCGTGATGCTTACGTTCATAAACAATTCTCTCTTGCTGTGTTCCTCGATATGAAGAAGGCTTCGACGCATTGTGGCACTTTGACATATTCCAAGAACTGTCACACCCAGATGCTTGTAGCAGAATGTTGGCTACAACTGAAAGCTACCTGTCCAAACGGACTTTCCGTGTTAAAGTAGGCACTGTATTGCCCGTACAGTTGATCAAGAAAAAAGAGTGCCGCAAGGAAATTTATTGAGTTTTACGCTATTTATAGTCAAAATAAACTCCTTGCGCCTCGCTGTCTCACGAAATATGTTTTACTGTATATATGTTAACTATGTACTGGTTGGTTTCACGTCCTATAACCTCTCAGTGTGTGAGCGTCAGGTTCAATTAAGTTTGAACAAAGTCTCTGAATGTGCAGATGAGAATGAGTTTAAACTGAACACGCAAGAGTACCTGCATCTTGTTGTACCGGAAGAGGGGCGTTCATCCTAAAATTGATCTGCATATTCAACGTCTCTCTGCAAAGCCTGAGCGTGTGTTTCCGGGCCTAATATAGGACGCAAAACTTACCTTCATACTATATGACAATTATTTAAAGAACGGGTGCTTCAACACACTGAATATTCTAAAAGTGTTGTCACGCACTACATGGGGTAGCGACAGGAAATGCCAGATGAATTTGTATGGAAGGCTCGTATGCACGCGCCTAGACTACGTGCTATCACTTATCAGCCTTCGACCTCATCAGCATTAAAGATGCTCGACGCCGTCCACCATCTTGGCACTCGCCTTTGTACGGGTGCCTTTCAAAAAGGCCCCCGTACGTAGAATAAATTGCATGTACGTAGAATAAATTGAATGGTTGATCCATCTTTAGAGATGCTACAAGTCCTTTACATACTACCACAATGTTAACGCAGACGACGAACACCCCACTAGCACCATGAATAATGATGTCTCGAATTCTGCTTTGTCCAACAACCGCTTGTCACTGAGACAGCCCTACTCCCTCCGTGTGAAGAGTTTCACTGAGAAAACAGGCGTTTTACTTCTAGAGAATCGTGTAATGGCTCCTGCAGCATATCGACTGCCATTGCAGTGACCGATTATTGACTGAGACCTATCCTTTGTGGAGGTTACTGAACACGCACCTACTGCACACATCCGTATAGACTTCCTCGAACTTCAACATAAATACACTTGCGCGGATCTCCTTACAGATGCGTCAAAGTCTCGTACTGGTGTGCCCTATGCAGCTGTTGGCCTGTCATTTTTAAAATCGGGTATTCTGCACCCACAAACAAGCATCTTTACTGCAAGAGCCCATGGGATATTTGTGGCCGTCAAGCATGTCAATGAAACACAGCTGCAACGTACGGATGTATACACAGATTCGCGGTAGTAACACCTTTCAGTGTCGTAACTGCTTTTGGCGAGTGTCGTAACAGATTTGAAGACGCTAAAAAATTAAAATCCTGTTTTTATACCACTTTACTCTCTTCTATGCAGTATCTATGCCCTCAACGATCAGATGTGGTGTGCTGCATGCCAGGACATTGTGAGCTCGCTGGAAACGTAGTTGCGGACCAGATGGCTGGGCCTGTGCATGACCACGCACCCGCCATTACATCCCTGACCGTCCCTGCACTTGACATCAAATCTTTCGTATGACAGCAGCTTAGGGCGTGCTGGCAGCGCCTGTGGGATTTGCAAACAGACAACAAACTACACTTTATAAACCAATACTTGAAAATTGGCCAACAGTATCCAGATCCCGCTACACACAAGGGACACAAGGCTAGAAATAGCACACACACACTCAGCACATTTATATCGTTTGTGTGGTGGAAATCCGCCGTTGTATGTCAGATGTGGAGAAGCACTTACGGTTCTCCACATCCTGGTACAGTGCAATAAATTAGGTGCTCTGAAAAAACAAAACACTTTTTACTACCCTACTGACAGTAGCTCCCACTACACCCTGGGGTGCTCATCGATAAGGATCCAACATTTAAACTTTGATCACTGTTGAGGTTTTTAAATGATCTACACTGTCAATTTCTATGTAAGAAAACACCGGAGTGGTGATGCACGTACTCCGGCGGCTGCTGGCAGCGCATTTGAGCGGGAGCGATAGCAACCACAGTCCCTTTTCGCGTCATCTCGCGGCAAGCAAAAGAGAGAGAGAGAGATTGACTTTATTTAAACGTATCCTGAGGGGGCTGAGAAAGGGCCATTCCGACCCTCAATTCAACCTGGAGGCTCCGCCCAGGATGGCGCTGGCAGCCGAAGGCTTGTAGCGATCATTTAACCATATGGTGTAGTAGCACAAATTTGACGGGGACGAAGAGGACAAGAAAACACGACACTCCTCTTCTTGTCCTCTTCGTCCCCGTCAAATTTGCGCTACTACACCATATGGTTAAATGATGTCTCACCAACTAGCCCAGCTATCAACCCTACTGAGCTTGTAGCGATGTCCCGGGCCCTCTGGACCGCCTGTAGTTGCAGCTTGTATTGGTTGCTCTTGAGGGCTTCCTGCCAAGCCTCTTGGGTATTCAGTTGTGCTGCGCTATGGGTAGGGCACAGCCAGAGCATGTGTTCAAAATTGCAATAGGGATGGTTGCAAAGGGAGCATGTGGGTGGTGTATCGGGGTCGACTCTGTGTAAGGTGGATGGTGTTATGTACGTACGTGTTTGCGATCTTCTGAGAGTTAGAGCTTGTGCTTTGTTAAGTTTTGGGTGCGGTGCTGGGAAGGCACGTCTTTGTCCCCGGTAATGCGAAGTGATCTCGTGGTATGTGAGTGCTTTGTCCTGGCTGCAGAGATTCTCGTACCGCTCACTCATCGAGGGGTCGTTGTCTGCGGCGCGGCGTGTGAGCTCACGCGCCAGGCGTTTGACCTCTTCGTTGGGATTGCAGTGGTCGAGTTCCGGTAACCGTCCCATGTGGGCTGGGAACCAGGATACGTAGATTTGAGCTTTCTCTTCCTTAACAAGGGTTTTCTTGCTCTCGTACTCTGTTATTACGTTGGCGGTGAGTTTTCCAGTGCTTCCAGCTACTAGGCCAGCCACGAATGTTTGTGCTGCCGTCTTAGAGTCTGTGTATATTGTGGAGAAGGCTTGGCAGCTTTGCAAGGCTAGTGCGATCGCCATTTCCTCTGCTTCGTGGACATGGCTTGTTTGGACGGTTGCCGCGTTTATGAGGTTTCCGTCTATATCAACGACCGTGTCATGATATGCGCGGTAGGTTCATCTGGTGCGCGATGTTTCTGAGTTTGTGCTGTGCCGTACGCCGACGAAGATGACGATGAGACAAGGAAAAGGCGGAATAGTGTCGTGAATGTCAAGCCAAGCCATGGGGAGAGAGAAGAGAAAGACGACGACGGGGCGTTCGAGAAGAAGAATCCGAATGAAACAGTGGCAGGCTGAAGTGCTCGTCGGGTCGTGGTCCCGAAGCCTACCTGTGCCTGTGGTCCACACGAGCCTGGCTCCCTTCTACCGTGTGATCCAGCAGCCGGCGCCGGTCCGTTGTACTCGGATCCGGGCGTATTCCAGACCTGGGCCTACTACTGGCTGTCCGGGACGTGCTTGTCACACATCGACTCTGCCTCACGCTCCGCTCCGACCATGCCTGAGTCATCGCTGAGGTCGGCGTAAGACGCAACGCAACGCATCGACTCATCTGCCTTCGACGCCACACGGTGAAGTGTTTCAAACCTTGTGTAGTGCAGTGGGGGACTACGCTAAGCGTCAGACCTTGTCTTCCGAGAACGTATGTCGTGCTCGTACCTAAGGCAGTTCTTCGCTGTTGCCATGTAACACGCCAAGCTTCATTATCGTTTTTTTGTGGCATTAAAGCCTTATAACTCAAGTTGCAAATGTCTTCGTCAGTCTCGACAACGATTATTTAAGTTGCCGTGATTACCCGAACCATATCCCTCACAATTGGCGTCCGCACGACAGGACGAAGCCGTTTGCACTGGGTTGAAATCTGTAGGGAAGATGAGTGAGCAAGAGCTTATAACGCTAGCGGAACGCATGGGGCTTCAAGGAGCCGAGCTGAAGACGTGGGTAGACGCGCGGTTAGAGCGGGCTCATGAGGAATCTGTGCAAGCGCGTGAAGAGCGTTCCGCGGAAAGGCAGGCGGCGAAGGAACGTTTGGAGATAGAAGAGAGAACTCTTCAACTGCGAATTCGACTAGCTGAGGTTGAAGGTAGCCGAGAGCCAACAGCGCGGGACCGCGAACCTGAGAGGAGTCAAAGCCGCCCGTGCTTGATCAATCCTCACAACCTGATTCCAGTGTTTGACGAGGGGCGTGACGATCTCGATGCGTATCTCAAGAGGTTCGAACGCGTAGCAGTTGGTCAAGAGTGGCCTGAGGAGAAGTGGGCGACAGCGCTTAGTTTATGCCTCAGTGGGGAAGCATTGAAAGTCTTCGGTCGTCTGTCGCCAGAAGACTCACTGGATTACCGGAGTACGAAAATGGCCTTGCTCCAGAGGTTTCGTTTCACAGCCGAAGGCTATCGCGAAAAGTTTCGGCAAAGCAAGCCTGAAGACGGCGAAACTGGTAAACAGTACGCCACGAGATTACAGAGTTACTTCGATAGATGGCTGGAAATGTCGGAAACGGACGAGGACTTTGCATCCGTGCGCAACCTCATTGTAGCTGAGCAGTTTCTGAATAACTGCCACGATCGCCTGGCACATTTTCTAAGGGAGAAGAAATGCAGGACGGTAAAAGAAATGGCAGAAGCAGCTGATACCTTCTTGGAAGCCCAGCGGCAAACAAACTTGTTGGTATTTCGTACCAAGTCTGCAAACAACATTCCCAAGGAGCAAGAAGGATTTACTTATACCCAGCCTCCTCTTAGATGTTTCGTCTGTGATCGACCCGGCCACAGAGCATCTGATTGCCGCACGAAACCCCAACGAGTCTTCTGTGGGCACTGTCGGAAGCCCGGCCACGATGCAAGAGCATGCCCAAGCAACGGCGGGTCAAAGAAAATGACATCTTGCATCGTGTCTACTGACCAGAAGTCCGAGACGCCCCGATGTGCCGATGATTCATCACAAGATGAATATGTTGCTAGTGCACTCCGAACGCGCACCGCAACAGCTACACGAAACTTGCCGGTGTTACATGGAGAAGTGTTTGAACATACTGTATCAGTCTTGAGGGATACTGGGAGCAACACCCTGTCGTGCGACGTTCCCTCGTTCCCGATGATGCGCTGACGGGTACTACCGCCACTATTTTATTGGCCGATGGTAGTTGCATCGAGGTACCGGAAGCAGAAGTACGGATTCTATCGCCCTATTTCACCGGAAATGCGATAGTCAAATGCATGACGTCACCACTTTACGATGTCATCGTAGGAAATGTTCCCGGCGCCCGTGACGCTAATGACCCCGACTCAACGTGGAAGGAGTCAGCGAGCCTGAAGTCGGAAACTAATCAGGCATTGAATTCTGAAGAGAAGTCCAAGGATGGATGCGGGACGAATAGCACAGTCATGGTTGGTGTTTCAAGCAAAGGACATCGCCGGAAGCTCACGACTGCTAAATTTGGAAACTTAGAGGTGACACAGGAGTCATTTCGCCAAAAACAAAAGGAAGACCGGTCGCTGGATGTTTGTAGGGCGAAAGTCGACACCCTCATCCGCGGCAAAGGAGCCACATACCACTCATTTATGTTCGAGAAAGGAATCTTGTACCGCGTTTACCACTTGACTCCGGGTAAATCAGTTCAACAAGCGGTGGTTCCAAAGACGTTGCGTGTCCATGTGTTGCACTTGGCACATGAATCACCGATATCTGGTCACCAGGGTATCAAGAAGACGAAGGACCGAGTTTTGGAGTCGTTTTATTGGCCCGGTGTACAGGAGGAGGTACGAAGATTCGTAAAATCATGCGACGCATGCCAAAGGACATATCCCAAAGGCAAAGTAGGCAAGGCGCCTCTTGGACGAATGCCTTTGATTGACACGCCATTCGAACGTGTGGCCGTTGATATCATTGGACCTCTGACGCCGATTTCAAAGAAGGGTAATCGGTACATTCTTACCCTTGTGGATTTCGCCACTCGGTACCCGGACGCGGTGGCTTTGCCCGCAATTGATTCGGCAACAGTAGCAGATGGACTACTGGAGATGTTCTCTCGAATAGGATTTCCACGGGAGATCCTCTGTGATCAAGCATCCTGCTTCACGTCAGGCCTGATGGAAGAGGTGAATGCTCTGCTTGCTATTCGACATTTGAGCTCGACGCCTTACCACCCGATATGCAATGGCTTGGTCGAAAGGTTCAACGGCACTTTGAAACAGATGTTGCGCAAGTTGTGCCAAGAGAAGCCGAAGTCATGGGACCGATTTCTTGCGCCTCTGTTATTCGCCTATCGAGAAGTACCTCAGGCCAGTATGGGCTTCTCGCCGTTTGAACTGATCTACGGCCAGCACGTCCGAGGACCCCTGGATATACTGAAGGAACTCTGGACAGGGGAAGACCTAGAGGAAGATATCAAGACTACTTACGGATACGTGCTTGATCTGGGAGAACGTCTTGAACGCACCTTGAAGCTGGCTCAAGAGAATCTCTCCCGAGCTCAACACTCGCAAAAGAAGTATTATGACCGAACCTCCAAAACCCGACAGCTCAAAGTTGGTGACCGGGCTCTTATATTGCTCCCAACCAGGGAAAACAAGCTTCTTATGCACTGGAAGGGGCCATTTCCGGTTACAGGAAAAAAGAATGACCACGACTATTGGTTGGACCTTGGGCACACCACGAAAATGTTTCACATAAACATGCTCAAGCGCTACGAAGAACGTCAACCAGAAGTCACTAGTCAAGCTTCATCGTTCGTTGTAGTCGAAGAAGAAGAATCTGAACGAAAGAGTGGCAGGCTGAAGCACTCGTCGGGTCGTGGTCCCGAAGCCTACCTGTGCCTGTGGTCTGCACGAGCCTGGCTCCCTCCTACCGTGTGATCCAGCAGCCGGCGCCGGTCCGTTGTACTCGGATCCAGGCGTATTCCAGACCTGGGCCTACTACTGGTTGTCCGGGACGTGCTTGCCACACATCGACTCTGCCTCACGCTCCGCTCCGACCATGCCTGAGTCATCGCTGATGTCGGCGTAAGACGCCAACGCAACGCATCGACTCATCTGCCTTCGACGTCACACGGTGAAGTGTTTCAAACCTTGTGTAGTGCAGTGGGGGACTACGCTAAGCGTCAGACCTTGTCTTTCGAGAACGTATGTCGTGCTCGTACCTAAGGCAGTTCTTCACTGTTGCCATGTAACACGCCAAGCTTCATTATCGTTTTTTTTGTGGCATTAAAGCCCTATAACTCAAGTTGCAAATGTCTTCGTCAGTCTCGACAACGATTATGTAAGTTGCCGTGATTACCCGAACCTTATCCCTCACAGACCGCTATGGCAAACGCCTCCCTGTCATAGTAGCGGGCGGCATCTACGAATAGCGCGTGCGTGTTGTGTTTTTTTTTGCCTTGTGTATGAGCGCCCTCGCTCTTTCCTTCCTTCGCCCTTTGTTGAACGTTGGGTGAACGTTGCGGGGAATCGGCTCAACCCTAATGTGTTTCCTCACGTCATTACCAAGTTGTGTTTTTTTCTCTGGTTGAAAAATTGGGCAGATGCCTGCATCTCGTAGGATGAGATGGCCTGCCTGCGTCAACGACAGGCGTGTGATCTGTGCCACTCTCTGAGCCTCAAAAATTGCTTGGGCTGTGTTGTGCAGACCAAGTTGCTCGAGTTGGCTCAGTGGTTAGAGCATTGAACGAAGTTGCTCGAGTTTCTCGTTGCTCGTGCTATTGGCAAGCCGAGTGCCGTTTTCAGTCCCTTGCGGAGCATGGAGTCGACCTTTTCCCATTTCAGCCTTCGTAAGTTTCAGAAACGGGAACGCGTATGCTACGTGACTTACGAGAAAGGCGTGATACGCCTTCATGTAGTTGTCTTCTAGGAGGCCTGCTCCCTTGTTGGCAATTCTAGCAATGCCTCTTGAAAAATTGTTCGTGCTTTTTTCAAGGCGCTTGAGTGCTTCTTTGTTGTGGCCCTCCTTGGCGCTTAACATTAGCCCTAGTACTTTGACCGTATACACTTGCGGTATCGTTTGGTTGTTCTCAGCTTTGAGCACTACTTGCTGTTCCTCTTCACCCGAATTCCGTCGAGGGTGAAAGAGCGTTAGAGTAGATTTAGTGGGGGACAGTGCGAGTCCAGTTGGCTTAAGAAATTCTTCAGTTGTAGTCAGTGCTTGTTGAAGGATTCGTTCCAAGGCACCATATGAGTGGGCACAAGGAACCCATATGGTAATATCATCCGCGTATATGGCATGGTGCACGGATGGGATTAGAGCGAGCTTCTCCGACAACTTGTGCATCGCCACATTAAAGATGAATGGCGAGAGTACTGACCCTTGTGGGGTGCCGCTATTTCCAAGTCGTTCGGGTTCGCCGCATTGCTCTCCTATGCTTATGGTGGCGGTTCGGTTCACCAGAAAGCCTTTAACGTAGTTTTAGAATTTCTCGCCTAGGTTCATGTGTGATATTTCACCCAGTATGTGTTCATGTTTTACGTTGTCAAAGGCCTAGGCGAGGTCAAGGGCTAATATGGCTTTGGGCATGTGGAGGAGGCCGTAACATATGTGTTCTCTTAACATCAACATGGCGTCCTGTGTGGACAGTGCCCGGCGGAAGCCAATAATGTTGGGTCGAAAGAGCCCATTGCTCTCAATGTGGTTCGTGATACGGTTGAGTATTGCATGCTCAGCTACTTTTCCGACGAAAGATGAAGATGTGAGTGTTATGGGCCTTAAGTTATCGATGCTCAGCGGTTTTCCAGGTTTTGAGATGAGCGATACCTTGGCACTACGCCATTCTTTAGGCACGGTACCCGTTTCCCATGCCTCATTTATCTTCTTGGTAATGATTGCGATTGCCTTATCGTCTAGATTCCGTAGCAGTTTATTGTCGATTCCATCTGGCCCTGGCGCCGATCTGCCATTGAGTTGTTGTAGAGCGTACCGTATTTCAGCTTCGCTGAATGATTGGTCTAGCTTTTCTTGCGGTCGACCTCCATACAAGGGATTTTCGTTTTCCCAGGCTACTGATTTGCTTTCCAGCGGGAGATATTTTTGGCCTAGCGTTTTGAGGAGAGCTTGGGATCCACCACTATCCTGGGCGTGCTTGTGCACCAATCGTTCAATATGCAGCTGGGTGCCGCCTCTGGTGGGTTTGTCGCTGTCCGCCATAAAGTGTTTGAGCAGCCCCCATTTGCTTCCCTTCCTCATTTTGCCATCTGCTTCGTCACATGTGTTGTTTCACTGCTGGGCGCAGAGTGTTTTGGCGTGAGATTCGATTTCGCGGCCAAGGTCCGCGATTTTTGTGCGTAAGTGTTTGTTGAGCTTGTTTTTACGCCACGCTTCTTTTAGGTCATGCTTTTTCTGCAACAAACTGGCCAGGTAAGAGTCCATTGCCTGGATGGATTCATCAGTCTCGACTTCTTTGGTGGCCTCATTCGCTGCCATTTTTAATTCATTTAAGAGAGCTTCATATGATAGTACGGTATTACCCTTCTGCTCCCGTATTTTACGGAACTTGTCCCAGTCTGTGATTTTGAATTTTCTTGGTGCTTTCGCCTCGTTCTCAACGGTAATTTCTAGGATGCAGTGGTCGCTACCTAGGTCTTCGGCGAGGTTATCCCAGGTAGCTCTGACGTTCTTGGTGAAGGTTAAGTCCGGCATTGTGTCCCGCTGTGCCGTGTTACCTCTTCTTGAAGGGAGGGCAAGGCTGTTTATCAGCTGCAGGTCCAGCGCATTCGCGCATTCTGCTAACTTGGTGCCTTTGCCTTCGCTTTTTAAGTATCCCCATTCGGTACTCCTGGCGTTAAAATCGCCCGCTACTATGAGCGGATTGTCACCCGCCATTTTTACCGCCGAGGTAAGCAGTCTGTTGAAATCTCTTTTCTTATTTGATGAACAACTGTAAACATTGAGCACGAAGATGCTTCTTTTAACAGCCCTGTGTGGTAAGATTTCCACCAGGACCGTTTCCAGGCCTTTTTTGTATACGGGGGCGTCCCTTTCGGCGAACATTATGCCCTTCCGGATGAAGGTGGCCACTCCTCGCGTCTTGTTCTGCTCGGGGTGCAGGGTCGGCTTGGCTACCCTGTACCCCTGTATGCCAATGCTTTTTGCAGTTTTGCTTTCTCCACATTCGTGCAGCAATATTATATGCGGATTTTTTTACAGGCTAGCAATAGTTGTGTTAGTGCTGCTTTGCGTTTCTGAAGTGAGTTACAGATCCACTGCCAGATCTTAATCTCGTTACAGTCAGCAGTCATTTTGGCTTGGTAGCTTGTGTGCGTCGCGGCTCGTTATTTCCGCGAGATTGCGTGCTTTGACTGGTCGGACTTTAGCTCTAGAAGGTATCCTCGGCACGCTTGCCGTAACTGCTGGTTTGTCCGCGCTTAGTTTCTGAGAAGCACCTGCCCCAGAAGGGTTGGCTGCCATCTTCTCCAGGCTCACGAGCCTCTGGTCAGCTTTGTCAGTGTAAGTCTTAAAGATTTCCATAAACTTGGCAAGCGTGTTCGCCAACGTATCAATTTTGTCGTTGAGCTTAGTTCTCGCGGACTCGACATTTGTCAGTAGGGCTTCTTTTTCTATCGAGACCATCTCGATCTCCTCCGTCGTGTCGCTGTCGCTGTCTACGGCTTTGCGTTTGTGTGTGTTGTGGATCGTTTGTTGTGAGCGTGTTGTCGGTGGTGCTGGTGAGCTCGACAAATGAATTCCGTGGCAACTCTGTATTCTAGCTATTGAGGCCCGGAGCTCTTCAAGCTCCTTCTTGAGGGCCCTGTTTTTCTGTTCAAGCGCTACAATACGAGAATCGGGAGCATGCTCTGGCTGTGCCTTAGCTTTGGGCTGGCTACTTGTGCTTCGTGATTCACCTGCAACCCTGCTGGCCAAGGAGCCATTGCTCGGCTACTGCTGTTGCTGCGTGGCTGTTGGTCTCGTTCTCGATCGGGATCTGGAGCACTCCCGAGATGACAGGCCGTTGTCGGATCCCGACAGGGTCGAGGGGTGCCCTCCGGAACGAGAACGGCCTCTGGATCGAAAACGCCTTCTGGATCGGGAACGCCTTCTGGATGGGGATCTCCCCCTGGATGGAGAACGGTGTTGGACGCTCGAGGCGTTCTCCTGTCCCGGCACCTGGTTGTGGCAGGGTTCCTTAAATGTGACAGATGTTGGTGCGTCTTGACGTTGTTGTGCTTGCCACTCTTGCTTTCTGCGTTTTCTTCTCCTTCTCACTATGTAAGGAATGTGGAAGCGTCTTTTGCATTCGCGATCTCCGGTGGGGTGATTGCCATCGCAAAGCTTGCATTTCGGCTCGCAGTGATGCACGCCGTCTTCTTGTAGCGTTCCACCGCAGTTGTGACATTTCTTGCTCGTTGCGTTTGTGTGCCGGCAAACATCGGCGCGATGGCCGACTCCTCCGCACGTTCTGCAAACATCAACTTGTCGCTCGTAGAGCGAGCAGGGAACCATGGCGGTTCCGCATATCACTGTGCTCGGAACGCGCAACCCGTCAAAGAGCATTGCGACAAATTTGGTCTTTTTAATGCGTCTTGCCTCGATGGCAGTGGGATTTCGGTCGTGCACAATCAGGCGTTTGAGCGTTGCGTCGTCAAGGGATAGGTCAATGTTCTTGATGACGCCCTTGCATGTATTATCAGGCGCAGCCACGTATGCGGCAACTTCGAACGAGCCTTGTTTTGTGTGCAGTTTCTGCACGTTCACGTATGATGTGGCATTAGTTTGGTATGGCGTAGCAATAACAATGATGTTTTGCATATTGTTAGGGCAGATCGTGTCCTGCCGTGCTTGCTCGTCGGTGATCTGGGTGGCCATGATGACGGCTCTTGCTAGCAGAACGAGGTCGACTCGGGCTACGTCCAATCCTCCTCTGGGTCTCATAATTACCCTGATCTGGTTCTTTGGTAGGCGGGGTAGCCTGGAAGCGGAGACCACACGGTGTAGTGCCGATTGACTTTTTTGAAAGCCCCTGGGGTGCTTCGGCTGGTTGCTGTGCTCGACCGTCCCAGCGGCCAGCTTCTCGTTCGGCGGAGTCGTCTGTCTTCGGCGTCTCATGGCGGTGGCCCATCCTGGTCCGTCGAAAATCTCCGCGCTTACTTCCATTCCCTCCACGGTTACGGTGGAAGGCATTTTCAGTGCCTGGTTGTCGGCTGCGACGTACGGAGGTTGATCCAGTAGCTGCCGCGTCTGGCCGAGCCCTTGGCTACGTGCAACGGCCGTACTCCTCGCCAACCCTAGGTGTGATTAGGGTTAGCGGGGACGCTCGCCGCGTCAAAACTTTAAAGCCCAAAAATATGTCTAAGAGTTCACTCACCGGCAAAAATGGGTCTCCACTGAAACCGCAGAGCTTGCTTGTTCGAATAAGCACAAAACCAAGTGATCTTGGAGCAAAGAAACGACCGAAAACATTTAGAAAAGCGGGAGCCGACGTTTTCACGTCCGCACTCCTCGATCCTACCTAGCGATCCCGGCGAGCAAAAGAGGAATTCGTTGCTTTTATAAAACGGCAAACTTGTTTCTCCTCTCCCTTCAAGGCGATTACCAGCTCTCGCGTTATTTGCTTGTACGGGGATGGGGTCGCAATCTCACCGCTGGTTTCATATCAGTAAAAAATTGTTGTTGCGCTGCACACTGTTCACGAATGTATCACGATTCTGAAGCTCGGCAAGCCTTACTTGCTCTTGAGTGAACCTCTCTGAGTCGCCTGTAAGATTTTATTTAGGTGAAAGAGTTCTCCCCTCCTTATCTTATCAGTTTCCGACGCTGCTTCTGTGCGAAGTGCATGTTCCTCGCTCTTAAACGCATTATTTTGTCATTTTCTGTCACCATGAACATGCTCTTGTTACCAGTAGTGCTTGCATGACAACATATTTGAGATCTCTCGTCCCTTCATCTGGTCACGACGTGTGTTTTTAAATCCGATTATTACCCTCTAGTCGGGTAGCTCGCTTAAGGGCAGATACTCATCTGTTTGACCACACATACTCACACGTGGCACTCCTTAGAGGTGCTGTACTGCACTCATCTCTCTTTGTATGGCTATAGGCCATCTTGTGCCCCAAATGACCAAAATCTCTCACATCCACCATAATTTTAACGCATACAACGTCACTCTACAGTGTATGTCTGAATGGCCCGGCCAAATGCCGGACACATTAGAACGTGGCCTAGATCCCATTGCTTTCTTCATAACCACTGCCGGTCAGTCTCCAGCTAAAAATAAATATGAGTCTCTCTGCTCAATCACTCACCTTATCAGTTATTTCACAAAGCTTTCACCTCCAGACGTTTATCTGGCTCTCTCATTCCTACCATTAATGAAAGATAATTTCTTGCTTTCTTTTGCATGCGACGAAGAACGCGCAGGCCCTGCGTCACGATGTTAGGACCTGGCGATGTTAGGACCTGGATCTCGGTAATCCACCTCTTGCGACTAGTTGTCACTTGCAGTAGCGTCCCCGCGAAGCTCATGCGAGCAAGGTTGCCCACACGTTCGCCCTCGACAAGGTGCTGTACGTTGTAACTTACTTTCACTATTCCCAAACAGAACTTAACACCGTCAAAGCAGAAATTCTAGGCCGGTACAAGGCACCTCTGAACTTCTTTATCACTACCTCTACCAGCTAGCTTTTTGCCACAGGCCCCTTCCATCCACATACGGGCTCTCACTTCTCTTCACTACGACTCTCGATTGCCCGCTATCTTTTCTATTAGCAGGGTCAATTGCTACTGGCGCTAGCAGGTATACGTCACATTTCCGCTTCCACATCTCCTTCTACCTCATGCAACTCCGCTTCCAACCTTCATATTTATCTACTTCGGCCAGCATATACCCCGTTCTGCACGAAGGCCGTCGCCAGGCCACAGCGCAGCATCATTTCCCTCCTGTTTCTCCACTGGGAGCTGCCAAGACGGATGCCTCACTCGTAGCTTCGTAGGGCTGCTGCGGTTGCGCATTTAATATTCACATTTCGCGACAGCTGAAACGCCGGCCATCGTGTCTTACTTGCACCCGGGAAATCTACTGTCACTCGCGGTGCTTTGCGTGGTGCATGCGTTACAGTTATTTCACTCTCTCCCTACTGCCTTCCAGTAGACGCTGCCATCCGCCACATACAGACTCCACACGTTACCTTCTTTTACGGACAGCTGGTCAAGCGAGCAATCTCCACACTCCTACCTTCCACTGTTTTTCTCCGCTAGATTGCTGGGCATTCAGAAATTAACGGCAATGAGCAGGCTGACCAGCTCCCCGCGAAACATTGCACCGGGGCAGTGTTCAATCACTCACCCACAACTGCCGAAGGCAGTGAGAGATCCGTGAAGAACAACGGTAGAAACTGCTTGCGCGAAACTATCAAGGAGGTACACCTACAGCTGAGACTCACCAAGCATCTCTACCCATGACCTCATCAATCACTCACAGTGCTAGAGGCCCGACTTTTATGGCATATAGAATTTATTCTTCTAATCATTCCGTTTCTCCTTTTTCTCTGTAAATATAGATATGACCCCTGCTGTCCCGAATGCCCCTTTGCATATGCCATTCTGTCAATACTGCCTTTTCTGTTGCCCGGGAGCTCAGAAAGTCGACTTTTACTCTGCGCGTTTCCTTTCTGTCGCCAAATGTCGTGACTTGATCAGCACTGAAGAACATCTAAAGGTTGTGCATGCGATGAATATTTTCGGCATTTAGTTTGTGACTGAAAATAAAAGTCTATTGCTTCCACAACTACTACTAGCAGTTGCACTTCTCCAGTTTGAATAATAGAATTTTTATGTTCGCAGTCACCCATTTTCTTTCCTTTTTCAACGGGTGGACCCAAATCTTGCCTAAGAAAGGTTCAGTGGGGTTGGGGTGAGCCCTACAGTTCTAGGTGTGTTTTTTTCTATGTCTTCGTTAGTTTCTCGCCTGCTAAGCCAATGCAGCGTATTTCACCCCGATATGTAGCAATCACCTCAACATTTATATACGTTACGAGGGATGACGACTGCCCAGACGTTTTCATTGGTCGTAGATGCATTGCTATAGCTAACATTCACTGGTGCTGTAGGCAAAATGGTACATTTTAATTGCTTCTGGAATGTTGTCATTGCAGATATTGGGTCACGAGATAATGCACGCATTCGACGTAAAACACTTGGATTACGAGTTCTTGAGAGACGAACAAATGGTAAAGGAATACACCAAGAGGGCGCTCTGCTTAAGGAGGTCGCATAGAGCAGTTGTAAGTATTACAGCCTTTTCAACACACACAAGCGCATAGAGGTATGCTTAAACAAGATGCCCCAATTGTGATTTGGCACTATTCTGAAACAGAGGGATGAAGGCTGGCGAAATAAGCCTAATGCATGATATTTCAATGCACTAGACTAGCTAGTTCTATTTTTATTCAGGTTAGTTGACATAATTACCAAAATGTCAATGAAGCATACGCATGCATGTTAATATGGAACGTAAGTAGGCCATTTTCATTAGAGTGTATACGGGTACACTGTTAAAGGGAACATCGCTGCACACGGGGATCACTCGCTGCCATTGCCAGCCTCCGACTGTGGCAAGTTTAGCGCAGGCGCAATGCCTGAAGGGAGGGTAGCTGTTTCGTAGTCTGAAACCCTGCGCCCCTGTTCGGCAAACTCAAGCGTAGCCAACTGTTGCCGGTACAAAAGAGGACCGCGCATGGTCCTCACTGTGCCTGCACAGAGCTCGTTGCATCCCCGTGTTGGGGCGATTTTGCCAAGCGGCAGCCACGTGCTCCAATGTTTAGCAAAGGACTCTGTGTACATTTTGCGAGCCAATTTTTTCGGATTGAATAAAAAAGCCCTCGAAATGTGAGAAATGCAGTAATAATTCAGTGAACCAAACTTAAAAAAGGACTCTAAAGTGTTCGGATTTCGTGGGAGCCTTAATTACTGGGTGGCCACTAGAATGAACCTATATCACGCCATTCTAGAATTATTATCAGAAACTAGGTACTAATACGCGTTTCTGGCAGTTTATTTCAAAAAAGTGAGCACAGGAGCCGTAAGGGCGAATTCATTAAATTGTTAAGTTACACATGAGACACAAACACCGACATATATTATTGTGAGATGTCAGCATGATGTGAATAAATGATGGTTTTATCCCCCTAAACGCATTTATTCATATAGAACAGTTAGTGCAATCAAACCTTAAAATAACCAGGACTTTGAATATGCCTGCTTTCTTCAGTATTGACATAATGACGAGCGTTTGCGACTTGCATAGGAGCTCCAGCGCAGCGCCCAAACTCAAATTCCCCCAAAAATTTTAACTCTTCATTGTTTCGCATAGCTCATAAATTCAGTTTTTTTTTAATTTCACGATACAGTAAGATTAGTTTGGGCCGAGTTATGAAAAAAACGATAAAAAGAAGAAGTTTTCGAGTCGAATTAGTGTGTTTGGATCCCGATGCTGTCGAATCATTCAAAGTTCTTGTTCATTGAGTGTATACACGCGGTGGCACTGGGACCAGAGCGTCAATTCGAATAAACAAGAAGTTCAGACTAACCGAGTGCACATTGCCGAGCTTTTACTGCACCAATTGACCGCGCCTTCACGAGCGAGAGAGCAGCACACTCATTAGAGCTCACCACAAAATCCAACGCTTTTCATGAGGACCATTGCTGAAGGCAGCGTTGCTCACTCTGGCAAAAGTACACGAGGAGCACCACCAGAACGAGCCACAATTTTCAACGGAGTCGTCCATATGATTTGTGGGCCATGATCATTTGGAAATTTCACAGCACACTGCATTGACATTTTCCCGCATTGATTCCGGCGGCATTGATAATGCAGACGGATCCATGTTCTTGTTATTGCAACTGTGCAGCACTACGGCAAAGAATTTTTTCGGCTGTGCAGTTGCATATACGTCAATTAAAATTTTCTGCCTTTTTCGGATATTGAGAGCATGTTCGAGAGCGCTGCTTATTGACGCGTGCTTTAGTTTAGTTGCGCGTCGTTCCTTTCAGAGCTAGCTCCTTTTACTCGCGGTCTGCCGTGCGGCTGCTGCCGCTGTGTACAACACTGTTGCCATTGTGTACAGCTTCGTGGTTACAGCTCAAAATCGCCTTTCGGGTGATTCTAACAATGTTCACTAAATGACGCGCCGCCACCCAGGGCATTGGTTTCCGACTGCCCGCGCCCTCACCCCTGCAATGGCTTTCAAGCAAATAAAATTGAAGATAAAACTGTAGCGTAGTAACTTTCATTCTTCCAGCAGGTCGCCTCCACAACGCTATACAGATTATGGGTAGTAAGAGGGAGAATTATAGGAATGTCACCAAGAGGGTGTCATTCATGGTGTTAGTAGTGTTCGGTCCGGCCGCGTGTCAACGCGAGCCATGCGGCAGAGAGGAAAGAAAAGTGTCAGGCAGGCCAGCAGGGTGATGAGGATCGTCGCGACTACGTCCACTTTGTTCTCAGTGCTTCGCAAGCAGTGCAGCACATGGCAAGTGCTGAGTGTTATGCCACTGCCGATATTCTCCCAAACCCCTTTACCTGCCTGCTGTCCACACCATTGAAGCACGATCGATAGCTCTACGTTTGCGACCAGTATGGCATGAAGGGACCGGTGGTGAACGTTCTGAACGACGTGCCCAACACAGTAATGCCGGCTGCGGAACGTCCCCAGAAATGCTACCCTCGACATACTCATCGTGCACCGGCTCATTAACGAGCATTCTTACAGAAATAGTCAGGCAAAGAAACGCACCATGCATCTCTAAGCAAGCTTCTCTAACAGCACTCACTTTGTGGATAGGGCAGTGATTTTTTTTTATTTCACGGGCTTCCTGTATCATCCAGAAAATTGATCATTCACTTAGTAACTTGTTCACAGTATAATAGTTAGCTGTTCACAGATGTTAGCTGTTAAGCTAGTTAACATTTTGATGATTAGGTGAGTACTCGTCGCGTTGCATGTATATTCACAAATACTTAATCTAAGTGAACAAAATGTTAGCAGTCGCTACTCCAGCGACCTGGTGTGATGCTTCACTTTTCCCCAGTTATATATTGCGAGCACTATTTATGTACTTTATCTACTCATTTTAAAGTACCTCAGGTGGTCGAAATTTCTGGAGTGCTCTACTACGGTCCTTCTCATAATCATATGACAGTTTTGGGGCGTCAACCGCAACATATCAATCAATCAGTCTATCTACTCATTTGTACATACTCATCACCTTCACGCTGGCGTGGGTTATAAGACTCAGTCTCGGAGAATGAAAAAAGAAGTGTCTTACGCCCTAAATGTTGCCTTACAAAAGATAATGAGTGCTTTCCAGTCCTCTAGTCCTCTCCGTACTGCGGATCCTCATCAGCTGCCACTACAAAACACCCCTGCATCTACGTTCAGGTTGCCGTTTTTACAACGAGCCATCGGCCATGTCATGCGATGAGCACAGCACCTCGACTCTATCCTCCTAACTTGTGTCAGGGGGAGGAAAAGGCTTGTTATACCGTCAGCAGCCCTCGAAATGATCCACCAGTGTTGTCTGGCCTTCGCGGTGAAGATGATGAGGAATAGTTGGAGCAGTACTACGACGTATGTTTTTTCGGCCGCTGAGATGAGCGTACGAAACTCTCCCGCGTCCCGTTCTTTCTAACCGGGGTTGTCAAGACTTGATTTTTCAACCATGAGCTCGATTTCGGCTACTGGGCCACCTTTTCGCAGCTCCTCCATCAGATCTTCGCAAACCTTTCTGTCCGCTCCGACATCGTCAAACGGAAGCTTGCTGAGTGGGTCCAGCACTCAGGCGAGTCCTATATGTCGTATACAGCAGACGTCCTCGCTCTTTGCCACCGCGTCGACAGCTAAATGTTGTGAAATGACCGCATTCAACATCTGCTCAAAGCTATGGAATCAGTGGCATTCAATGCTTTGGGAACAAATAATGCTATCACGGTAACAAATATCATCAGTGCTTGTCAGCGTCTCGATAATCTCCATCTTATCCGCTTGCCACCTGACGTACCTACCCCTAGGGCAACGAACGACAGTGAGCTACGTACGTTTATCCGTTTTATAAATCATGAAGAACTACAACTCCAAGCTGTGTCGTGCTCTCTTCCGCTGTGCACGACAATTCCTGGTGGTAGCCTTCACACCACTGTGAGGAAAGAGTTGGCATCTATGGCATGCCCGCAAGTCCCAAGCCCGCAACCCGCACCAACGGCCACCAATGCTCAAGTTGCTGCTCTCGCACCACCTTCCCAGCACTCACCGCAGCCTGAGTCAGCAGTGCTCGCTTCGCTCAATGCTCTTTCCACAAGAGCGCCACCAGAGTTTTCCAACACTTGGTGACCACCTCGACAAGCCTGCTGTTACTTTGGAATTCATGGCCACATCTCAAGGTAGCCAACGGCGTCAACAAGACAAGAGGCATGGCTATGATGATTTTGAAAGGAATGAGTTTGCCCCTGTTTCCCAGAATCGCCACTCATACCCGTTTTGTCCTCGTCGTTCACCATCTCCGCCAGCCTTTGATGCAGCGGGTTCGTACCAGCCCACGCTTCATTACTCTCTATCGCCTACGTGGTGCTCCTCTTCTCTCTTTCGCCCGGCTACCACGGCATCTGTTCATCGTCAGAAAAACTAAACAATGCAGCTTCAGGAGAGAAAGCTGCATCTTACGGACTGCATAGAACTCCTGCGGAATGCACCTCAAAATATTTTGAATGTGTGTCGAAGGTGTGTGGACTAACCCCTTCGTGGACATGGGTGTGTCGCTTTCTGCTCATAGTGTTGAACTGTGTTCTCGCTTGCAAAAACTGAGGACTCCATATGACTGGCGTTTTCGCTGCGCTAACGAAGTTTTCGTTGATGCCTCCGGTGTTTGCACAGTACAAGTTTTTATTTAGAACATTCTACATCACATAAAATTTCTCGTTCGGCCCTCTTGTACTAACGCGTTAGTTTTGGGTTGGGGCTTTCTCTCCTTAGCTTCAGCGGTGATATCTTGTCGACAGAGTCATTCACATCACACACGCTGCACTTTCTTTTGGTATAGGTGGCCATCACTTGTGCTTTGTCACGATGGCTCATTGCTCCATTCCTACAAGTCTTGTGCATATTCTGAGCTGACATCATATACCATCATTATTGAGGATGTGCTCCTGGCACCGTGTGGACGTTATGTCTCTGGAGACCTTACCATTGCTTAATGCCTCTTGTACTTTCACTAGGTTCGATCAATTGCCACAGCTGTTAATCCTACTGCTTTTCCTGTTGTGCTTCAGCAGGGCGTCACTGTGACTTGCTTTACGAACATCGAACTCCTTTATTTAGTGTCTCTCCACGCTTCACCACTGTTTTTAGCTATCAGGGCCAGTAACGATGCTAAGATGACTGCTTTAACAGCCACCATAAATCCCAACCTCATGGTAGCACAAAAAGAAGAGCTTTTAGCTGTACTGCAAAAGCACACCCCTTCATTTACTGTCAGTTTCAAGATCTTGGGCCGCATTGCCGTCACTGTGCATCGTATTGAACCTAAAAGCAATTGAATTGTGCAGCCCCGCCTCTACTATGCGTATTTCGCTAAGCGGAGAATCATCGCACACAAAATGACCGACATGCTCAAACAAAACGTCATCCGGCCATCGTCCACTCTCTTGGTCGTCAACTGCAGTTTTGGTCTACAATAAAGACGAATCTCTGCGATTCTGCGTCGATTATAGAGCGCTTAACAAGATTGCGCGCAAAGATGCTTACCCGATGCCCCGCATAGATGACGCACTTCACTCTTTGCAGGGGGTGAATTTTTTTCCAGCCGTGACCTCCGATGCGGGTATTGGCGAATACCTATGCATGAAGCGGAAAAGAATAAAAAGGTATTTTGCAGCACCAGATGGGCATTATGCTCCTGCCATATTCCAACGCATGATAGACACAGTTTTTCGTGGCCTCAAGTAGAAGAGGTGTTTTTGCGATATAGAAGACTTCGTAATAGTTTCCGCTTTTCTAGTCAACATCTTGAGCGACTGGACGCAGGTTTAACGTTCCTTTGCAACAGCGTAGTTCACCTTAACACAAAAAGTTGTCATTTCACCAAGACAAAAAATAAGGTGTTAGGCCCCCTTGTCAGCAAAAGACAGCTTTCGCCAAAATCCTGACAATTTCTGTCATGATGGGCTTCCTTCGCTCGCTAACTCGGAAACCCCTATGCAGCGTCTCGGGTCTGGCGTCCTACTTCCGCCCCTTCATCAGCCATTTTGCTACAATCGCCTCGCCACTGGACAAACTCATCACGTCAGGATTTGCCTTCGCGTGGAGCGACCACTGGGAGCGTGCTCTTCAAGCCCTCAAACGTGCCATAACATCCGACCCCATTTTATGTCAATTCGACGAAACTCACCTACATTTTCACACACCGACGATAGTGGCCATGGAATTGGAGCAGTTCATTTAGAGCGGGACACCACTCCTCAAGCAAAAGTTGTTGCGTATGCCAGTCGTGCATCAACGGCCGCCGAGCAGAACTGCTGTATTACTGAGCAGAAATGCTTTACTGTAGTTTAGGCCGTACAAAAATTTAGACCGCATCTTTTGTTGTCTACAGATCATCACGCCTCAAGTTGGCAAGAGTTTGCTCTCCTTTATCACTGAAGACCTACTAAGGACAGCCAGCACAATGCACAAGACGACATCCGCCTACTTGTCTGGTTGACTGGGTCATTGAGCACTCAAGCTGCAACAGTTCAATTTCCACGTTCCTGGCAAAACAACCAAGATGCAGACGCTTTCATTTGTTGCCTTCTGCCACTATTGCCGTCAAGACCATTTGGTCAATCCTCGTCACATGAACCCGCCGCTGAGTCCCCCCAAACATTATCCCAACTATCGGTTGTTGACACGTAGGTTTCAAATCGCTATGCCCAGTTCGCCTTGAGCCAGCGTCATGATGCATACTGCAAGTGCATTACCGAACTCTTAAGTGGCAGATAACCTCATTCAATGCCTGATCACGACGACAACTGCGACAGTTTAGGATTGACTGCAATGTGCTACACTGTTACGTCTACACTACTGATAGAGACATGAGGGTTCCTGTTCTCCATTCTTTACGTCAGCAAGTACTCGAAGTCTTTCACGTCGACTCATGTGCAGACCACTTGGGATTCAACAACAGTAAAAGCTGCGCCAAGGAACGTTTCTTCTGGCCTCGCCTCTCCGAATTCGTGGACAAGTACATTGCATCTTGTCCATTACGTCACATTGACGGAAGCGACAAACTTCATCTCCGGCTGGCCTAACGCAACCCATTCCGTGTCTCGAGGCACCCTTCACCACCGTTGGGATAGACCTAGTTAGACCTCTTCTCATCACGCCAGCAGGTCATCGATGGATTGTGACAGCCGTTGATCACTTGACACGATACGCAAAGACGGCTCCCCCAACTACAAGCTCTGCATCTGACGTCGCCGATTTCTTTCTCAAAGCCATAGTGTTGCGTCATGGTGCACCTCGCATTCAGTTGAGTGATTGCAGCAAGCGTTTGCTTTCCTCTATCACTGAAGACCTACTGAGGACTTCTAGAAATGTGCACAAGACGACGTCAGCTTACCACCCTCAAACAAACGAGATTTTTCTCACGTTAACAGACATATTAGTGATGTATATCGTACCACACCACGACAAGTGGGATACAATTTTGCTTTTGTAACATTTGCACACAACACCGCTGTCCAAAAAACTACTGGCTATTCTCCTCTCTATCTCGTGTGGGGCCCTTTATTGACGTTCACCATCGACGTCTCTTTCCTGAATACTCTCGCTGATGCTTCAGTCATCTTATCCGAGCACTTCGTTTCCAGACTTGACCAATGCCATACGTGCTCGCCTCAACCCATAAGCTAGTCAGAAAGATCGAAGGCATCGCCACGACAGTTCCCATCACGATGTTTTCTTCAGTCCTGGGGATGAAGTGCTGCTTTGGACACCCACTTGTGCTCCGGGACTATGCGAAAAATACAGTCACGGTTTAATGGGCATATATTGTCCGTAAAAAACATCCGCACTGAAATATTGCGTCACTGCCACCGAGCTTTCGTCAGACCGCCAGTCCTGTGGTTCTAGGATTGCTCATGCTTTGCGTATGAAGCCACTTGTATGACGTCCCATTTCGTTTTAAGGCATGGCCGTGCCAGCCGCTCGCGTGCAAAGGGCGAAAAGTATTATGAGCACTATTCATGTACTTCCTCTACTCAGTTGTACATGCTCATCATAACCACGCTGGTGTGGGCTATAGGGCTCAGTCTCAGCAAATAAGAAGTGTCTTACGGCCTAAACGTTGCTTTACAATATATATGTTTAGTCTACTAATTAACTAGCACAAGGGCAACGCGATAAAAAAGAACGCTATATTATATACGAACATGGCGCCACAGCATCCTTCATTCTTAATGTCGCCTTCGATGCTCAGTCCTTTTTCCACTAGCGTTTTTCTTAACCCGTGTATCTTTCCAGCGAGCGGAAACTGGTTAGGTGTCGACAGACAAACCGTCCCATTTTAGACGCTTGTTCAGTGCAATTTTGTTATGTTCATGCAAGTTCTCTAGTAGGCAGGTCACTGCTCCCAAAGAATGGACAATGCAATAAGGCTTCTCAAAAGCGTGGCATATGCTTTTTAGCATGGTCAGGTAGGCAAACCAGGAGTTCAACTAAGACAAAGTTCCCAGGTTTATAGGACTCTAGAAGGCGAGAGTTCTTCGTGTTGATCACTTGAGTTCATAGGTTGAAGTTGAGCAAACGTTGCCTTGCGTCAAGGCGTCGCTGATTCACTGTTTCTGAATTATCAGCACAGTGACTCCTCGGCACAGCGAACTCTGAGTTCTAAGAAATTGAAGTTCTCCCACGCACAAGAAATATTATAGTCACGCTTGTGGTCATTTTTTTGGGCGGGGGGGCGTCTTATTGATAGAGCTGTGCGCCACCACCCGTTTTTGCTCACGCCGTTCACTCCGCCACTCAAGTTTTCAGAGAGACCCCGCTGCCGCCACGCAACAACTGCAGCGTGCTGCCGTTTGTACTATTTGAACCCGAGTGAAAAATCTGGGCATAAAATGCATCACATCCTCGTTTCCTTTGCAGTTTTATGATTTTTCACTGTCGCGTTTGTGGTGTCTTGACTGCTCTGGTGTGTCCGTGTTTGTATACCCTATCTATATGAGGGCTGTAAAGCAGTTTTTGGTGGTAAACAATTAACATTTATTTTCTTGATCGTTTCTTGTTTTTCGGCACTCTTCGTGGCACCAGAATAGAGATTAACATGACACGATTAGAGCACATACTGTTGAGAGGTTTGTTTATTTTCTACCCTGCTTTACTTTGCGTTCGCCCCCTCCCCCGTAATTCTTCCTCGAAATTCGCGAGATTATCACGTGCGATAAACTTGTGATTTCACTGTACTTTTGGGAATTTCTGACGGCCTAATTAGAAATAACAAAGTGTAGCCCACAAGCTCGAGTTCCTGATAGAATCTGGGCTTAGAGATCACATTGCACTCGTGCTTTATGAAGACATAAATGTCGGAGAGACATAGCCTGCAAGAATTGTAGGGAAAGGAGTGCAGTGCAGTTCACTAGGCAACGAAACCAAAAGAATGGGCCCCGGATTATTTCATTTTCCTAACTAATGAATTATTTTCAGCGAATACGACAAAACACTCCAAAAAAAGGCCGACCTACTTCGAAGATTTTAGTATACATTTTGATTGCGAGAAAAATTATGACACTTTCTACAGGCTTTCATCCTCGCTGTCATGTTCTGCATAAAGTCTAAATCAATAATGTTTATACGCACAATGTATGCTCTTCCCAGAAATAACATATCACGAGCGCTAGCGAGGAACAATGCTGAAGCAATTGTGAACAAGCTGTACATCATGATCACCTGGAAGGTGCAAGTGATAACATCACTCCGCGTGTGATTCCTACCATCGATTGCTCCTCAAATGGAAGGATCTATTTATCGTCTCAGGCAAGGTGCCCGTACACTTTCCTGGCTGCTTTTGATCTTCTGTATTTATGTTATCAAGGCAAATGTATTCTTCAAAACTTGCTTTTTTTCGCTGCTGCCAGGCACCACCACTCAAGCCCAATGTGGCTTTGACGGGCCTAATATTTGTACCTCTTTCTTGTGAAAGGAGCAATAAAGATTATTATGTTACTGATATCATTAAAACGTTAGAAAGAATATTATTATTGATATTGTTACGAGAAGGAGACCGACTCGGAGGGGTAGTCAGAGATGTATTTACAGCCGGTTAAGCGAGCAACGCCAGCCACGAAGATTAGCTCGCGCCTGTTTTCATTGTCTCCATGCACTGGCACGTAGCATGACCCCCGGCGGTGGAGGCACCGTCCCGGTGCTTTAAAGGTCGTTATCTGACGCATTCTTGTAGGGCTTGATCCGCGATATGAGTAATACATTATTATTTCCAATACAATAACACAAAAAAATTTTACTCACGCAATCATAAACATCAGCCTATGAATTCAATGTTGTACACGTCACTTCTTTGCGCCAATGTAAATTCCCATTAGCTACCATATGCGTGTCAATACGAAATATTTTTGGATGGGCCATCTGCGGAGCAGTGCATTGCTTTGCAATTTGTGGGATCACCGGTGGGACGCGCCCCTGTCTTACTAGCGCAAAGTACGAAGGGAGGAGTGGGCTTGCGCCAATAACCGCAAGAGCGTAGCTGCACTCATGTCTCAACAAAAAATGCGGGCTTGCATTTGTGTAGTATGTATCTAGGGTAGTATGTATCTAGAGTATTCACAGCTGACATTGTGGTAGAGTAGATGGATATATGTAGAGTGGATGTTCTTTGCGTGTGCCTGAAAATCATACCTTTGTAGATGTACTCGGCTAGCAGTTGCGTTTCATCTTCTCAATAACTGTCTGAAAACATCTACCCTAGCGTGTTGAGGATCTTTCTTGTGACGTCATGTTGAGGCGTTCTCAATGGCTAACAAGACAGGTGTTTTTAGCTCCAAGAGAAAGCATCCCAATCTTCTGTGCAATTGCATTAGGTTGTAGTTAAGCAGCTTTTGGATGTCTGTTAGGAGTATGTTTATTTTCTGTCACCCCTTTTCGCGTGGTATGAAATGGTAGCGCGAGAAGGACGTGCAATATTGTGTTCGTTTCGTCTTCGATGTGTTTCTTCTTGCTTGGCGTGATTCGGGCTATCAAAGATGCGATGCTCATGACTGTGAGGCTGAAGTTTTCGGTCACTCATTTGATGACATGATTCTCATGAATATGCATGCCATGTGTACGTGCTTTCGAAAATTTAGATTAGTGAACATGTGATTTCAAGCTAATTCAAAGGCGCGCAATCTATATGGATTTGCATGTACCCAAAGTCGGGTCATCTAATGCCGGCTGATATGCTTTGCAGGATACGTTCTGTGACAGGCGGCTACACCAGTGTATTTAATTACCAGATAGATTTTTCAACTTTGCGTTAAGGCACGGCTAAAGTACGATACCAAGATAGGGAAGTATTTACATTCACTTCCAGAATCAAACTGATAAAGTCAAGTTATGCATCTTAGTTGTTATATTCCCAGCAATACTCTATTAGGTAATCTTACTTATAATGCGACTCTCTTTGCAGCGGTATTGGTTGCGTTTTTTGAAGAACGATGTTTTGAATGATGATTTGGACTCGGAGAACCTTGGTGACTCGGTCGGCACCAGACTTGATTATGAGGCCTTTGCCTCATTGCCCGACGACATCAGGAGGGTAAAACTTGCCGGCTTTGATAAGTCGCCGGAGCAACTCTTCTTCATCAGCCAGTGCAACAATTGGTGTGCCTGGTATGACGCAGACAAACAACGCCCGCGCTACGCACCACACCGATCACGGTGTCTTGTTCCTTTGAGGAACATGGCTGAATTTTCTCGTGCATTCGGCTGTGCGCCAGAGAGGGTGATGAATCCGAGTAAAAAGTGCTCATTATGGTAATGCATGATGCCCCCATATTTATGTTCTTAGCCATATTAAAGTCAATCTTTTTCCGCACTATTTGGTGAAATATAGGAAACTGTTCCTGAACACACAGCGAAACGTCTTGAGCTTGACGCGTTCTACTTTACACAGAGTGACGTGGTGTACAACACACTGTAACTGTTAAGAACTTTATAGTCGAGCATAAGCTGAATATTATACGCTGCGGCTATAGAACCGCAAGACGTATGCTATAAACAATTCTGCTGATAGCTTCTTGTGTTGGTATTCATATAGCAAGTAAAATATTCGTAGATATAGGCTGGAGCATATTCGAAAATATGCCATTGAACAATTAAGGCTTACTCTGAGGGAAGCTAATTTTTTTTCAATGCTGTGAACGACTTCATCTTACTATTCTATAGTTTATAACGTGCAAAAGGTCAGTGAACAGCTCTTTACTGCCCAACAAGAGCAAAAGCAGTCTGCCGCGGGAACTACCGCATTATAACTCGGTAGTACGCAGAGACAAAACACATATCATTACTGTTTTTGGTAACAGTATTAGGAGATGTATTTGAAAACGGAACGCCATGACGTGACGTAGTATGTCCCAAGTGTGGAGAAAGTAGTGAATCCCACAAGCATTTATAGAGCGCAAAAATGATAGAAATACTGCTATCAAGACACTATATGTCCAATGAATGCTTGTAGTTCCATCGGAATAACGAAATTGATTGCTGATACATAGAAGGGGCACAGGATATGCTCATTCTTTGAATACTCGGTGCCATCTTTTGTTGCCGTATCTATCTATCGAGTGATTTATCTAGGCAGACAGTACGTGTTTGTGACTACTGTCAGATTTCAGCATAAAATTTTATAACCCGCTCTAGGATAGTTTTTGAGCTTTTCAGAGCATTTAGGATATGTACGAAATAAGTTTTAGGAGTGTTTGTAAATATTTATTCTTCGTAAAATTTTGAGGGAATCTTACAGTCTTGTCATCACCTGGCTGAATTGGTGGTTAGATTAGCGAAAGAAAAAAGCAACATCAAAGTCAACATATCTTGTTTTAGTCTGGATGATACCACCGTTTTATTGTTAACGCCGTTCTCAAGCATTACAACAACTGCAGGCATTTCCGGGAATTCATTTCCGAGTATTTATATTTCTGACGCAGTGTCATGATGTGAAAATATTTTCTTCAAAGTTTGCGGATCCTTGCAGGTACTTTCGAGATTGCGAGTTTGTCGAAGCTGCAAACCACATTGTTTTTTTAAATCTTGCGAGCATACAAAAGGAATGTTGCTTAGGCAGATGTGATGTGAGTGCAGTGCTCATAAGCAACTATGTGTTTGTTCTTTCAAGCGCAAATGCAGGTGTCCATGCTGCCTTTTTTTATCTAGATAAATTAGCGTTTATGTTGAACGGCACACCTTATGGTAGTTGGCTTTTTTAATTTACTGCGTTTGTTGAAAGTGAATACAGATGTTTATCAGTACAAATAAATAGGTGTGCTCTTCATTATTCTTGTTTTTTGTATCTAAGTCATCTTCTTGACAATATTATTGGCCACCTTAGCTCGCTACAGTATAACACGTTATTCTCAGCTTCTGATTCTTGAAACAGATCTCAGTGCTCGTACAGCACTTTACTGATTTTCCGAAAATATTAGGCGTTCGAGCGCATTGAAAGACAGCCGATGTTACAAGATGTACTAATCCATTTAGCTACTTTAGCGAACCTGGGTTCTAGCGACGCGTCCCCACTGATGCGGTTCCCGAAATGTAAGGCTTACATAGGACCCAGGCACCGTTTGGTAGATTGGAGGCTCTCCGATCAAAGGACTGATGCTGGCAAGTTGAGAAAACTAACACGAAGACATTTACTGACACGTTGTACAATTATTTACGACATGAAAAGAATAGAGTTCAGGGCTCCAAGAGCGTGGAGGATAGACCGTAACCCATTGTTCAGAGCAACATTTTGCACTTTGCAGCATCGTTTTAAGCTCTCAGTCCCACTCCTTCTTCTCGATTGAAAAACCAGCCACACATGCCACCAGACAATAACACACAGTCGTGGATGAGTCGTTGCACTCGCTGAAACGAATCTTACGGTATCCACCGTGAGGCAAGCTAGCGGACGTGTACTTAACTGCCATCTCTTTCTAGAATGTTAGCAAAAGATAACTGGCATAATTGCTTTGTCACGACCCACAAGGTTAGGTGGCCGGGCAGCCTCGCCAAACAAGTCATTGTGGAGAAAACGACTGTTTGGGCACTGGCTCGCGTTCAGTAGAAATTCCCCACATTCTTATCCCTTTGTGGCGTGTCCTGCCGCTGGACGCTCGTTTCAGAGAAAAGCGCAGGGATTTCAAGAGTTGAGAACCCGCCCGGCTACCCTCCTTATGGGCAGCACATCATGAACGACCAAGTGTCACAACAGCCTCCCCTTAGCCAGATGAGTCACGGGGGGAAACAGGCACGGCTGCTGCCTGAAAGTACGACGACACTCTCCGTATTTGAACGCCAGCAACTTGACTTCACTTGTGGCATTGTCTGGATATATGCCAAAAACTTTGCAGCGTCTCTGTAACTCCACCACATGTGCAATCAAGCATTCGGCGCCCTGCGAGCGAACAAAGCTAAAAGAGCGATGGTAAACAAACTTTCAGTATTCAGTTTTTACGAAAACTGGCGTACTCAGTACCCTAACGACTAACTTATGCTAAAAAACAAAACATACTGCATTACACGTTCTCACGGTGTGGTGCACAAAAAACTCAAAAAACAAATTAGAGACACTGCGAAGGGCATGCATGAATCACTTGGAAAGCGTGGCTATGCGCCCCAGGTTTTCTACTGAAATGTCTATTCTAATATTTATTGTCGAAGCGATATTGAAAAATCAAGCTTCACCACAAGAGGCGACTGTTCTGTTTCCAGCCAGGTAAACGTACAATGGTATGTCTTTACTGTCAAATTGGCACCTCCAAGATAGCACTGCTACTTTGAATGGCCGACACAATGAATCGCACTCTTCTTGAATTGTAGTATGCTATCGCGTGAAAGCTCAACTTCTGGCTCAAGTGTAGCATGGGGTGTTCATTACCATCATCTCTCTTCTTACTGAATGACACCTAGGTCTTGATCACTCACGTCGCCCTGGACTGTGAATTCTCGGTCGTGATCGCGAGTTTTATTCAAGACTGGAAGGCTGATCACTACTGCCTTCAAGCTTGAAAAGGCAGCTTTTTGCTTTAGATCTTAGATCACTTTCGTCGTTTTTGTCCCACGGAAATCATCGGTCGAGGCGCTTGCGATCGCTGAACAAGCTTGGCTTCTGGGAGTGCCAAATTTTTCCACAGTTTTTTTAGGCTGCCAATAATCCTCCAGTGCTAAGATATTAGGCTCGCTAGGTTTTCCGAAACCTTGGTCTACGTTGTAACCTAAATATACATTTACTACGGTGGCTCCTACCCCAATGCCAGTGAAACCCTATTATTCTGCTCTTACGATCAATTCCTCAATCTTTCTTCAAAGAAAGACAACACAACGTAGGAAAGAAACACCAGCCTATAACATGTTCGTTTGGTTAAACATACCTGCCTACGCCAACGCCGCTGAAAAAGCCACTGGGTCTTCCTGAGCACTTCAATTACTCTCATTCCAACTGCGTAGCAAAATACAAAGCACTAGTGACCGAGCGCATAATCCCTCACAGTTAATCTAAACGCTCATCGTGACTTTACGTTGTCACAAACAGTGTACAACCAAAATCAACCCGAGGTGCTATACACATCAAAAGCACCTCGACAAATTGGCATCAATTTTATAAAAAAACCAAGTGCCAAACGGCTGACGTTACTCTTAGTGTGTAATGAATCCTTTCGAATAAATTTTTAATTGATTTGATTTTATGCTAATATCATCCTCCGAATTCTCATTCAAGCAACATCGACGTGACAGTAATTGTATGCGTTATTCCACTTAAACCTCGAAAATACTAAAAATAAATCTTCCTCGTTTTTATCATCGTGACCATGCGTCTCACTTAAAATACGATTCCTCACACTTCTGTTCAAACATAAAATCCAAGCCGATGTCGCTGATTCTATATATGGCAGCATGTATTTAGGCACCCAGAACTATACTTTCATGTTGAAATAAAATACCACTTGCTGTGTACAACTGTCCCACATTTTTTTTCCAACTCAAGTTCTTGTTTGCAGATCTCTTGCTTCAGTCTTTGTTTCAAGCTCATCTTCTATAAGCGGCATTTCTTTCGTTCAGGTATCTTCCACTTTGTTACAGCAAACGTGCACGTAGAATGGGGGGAAAATGATTAAGAAGGAAGAATGAGAAAGGAATAGCTTGAGGTGAAGCATACAACCTTGTATACCCATCGAAGTAAAGAGGAATAAACTAAAAACATCCCGGCATATTGAAGTCTCTCCGTGGGATTAGCCGGGTGGCGCAGGGTTTGCCTTGTGTATTTTTTGGAGCAAAAGGAGTGTTTCAATCAATATCCAAATATTGTTACGGAAAAGAAGAGACGCCGTATTGACGAGGTTGTGGATTAGATGTATTTGAAACCAGCGGTAATGGTGTCACCGGTTGACCAGCGATCAAGCGCAGACAACCCTTCGTCTTCCTCGTCAGGTACACACGCGCGTCACCCCCTGGAATATCAATATGCATGTATGTAGCATAGTTCATAGCCCCCGGCGGCATAAGTGCCATCTCGGCGCATATATATGTCAACGTCACTAGAAGAGTGGTAGGGCTTCAAGCGCGCAACATGTACATTATCGGTCGCCTGTTCGGCACGTGAAGGTGACGGAGCAACAGGACCCATTTCATGTGTCAAAGGCGTAGCCACACGAAGGATTCGGTATGGACCTGTGTAGCGAGTAAGCAGTTTTTCTGACAAGCCAACTTGACGGGTTGGAGACTAGAGCAGGACCAAATAACCGGGCGGAAAGTGTACGTCACGGTGTCGTTGATCCTACAAACGCCGTTGCTTCTCTTGAGAGGTGAGAAGGCGGGTAAGGGTGATTGCGCGTGCGTGAGCGGCCAGGGTGATAGCGCCCATGGTATAATCACTGGTCGGTACTGTAGGGGACGATATGATGGTGTCTGGAGGGAATGTTTGTTCTCAGCCAAGCAACAGAAAAAAATGGAGAGTAACCAACAGTGTCATGGCGCGAAGAATTATAGGCAAATGTGTCGTACAGCAACGCAAGATCCTAGTCGGTGTGGTTGGTAGAAACATACTTAGTGAGCATGTCTTTAAGAGTTTGATTCAGACGCTCCATACGTTCATTGGTCTGCAGATGGTATGACGCAGCCAGCTTGTGTCTCGTTTGACAGGACTTCAAGGTGTCGGCTATGACCCTCGGCAAAACGGTGGGGCCATGGTCTGCAAGCAGCTGCTGTGGAGTTCCATGTTGCAAAATCACATCCTTGAGGAGGAAGTCGGTGACATTTGTGGCGCAGCTTTTTGGAAGAGCTCGTTTGATGGCAAAACGCATGACGTAGTCATTGGCCACGGCAATCCACTCGTTACCCGAGGAAGACAACGAGAAAGAGCCAAGTAGGTCCAAGCCAACGCAGAAGAATGGATCTGACGGAATGTCAAGTGGTTGAAGGCATCCAGCGGGAAACGTCGATAGTGTTTTGCAGCGCTGACATTTCTCACAAGCCACAACATATCTTCTCACCTAGCGTGCAAGCCCTGGCCAAAATAATCGACGGTGTATTCGGCCGTATGTGCGTGACACACCAAGGTGACCGGCTGTCGGAAGGTCATGAAGTTTATGAAAACCTTCCAAGCGAAGGTGTCACGAATTGACAAACAGCAGGGCCGGTCCAACCAGCTCAAAATTTGGCGGTATAATACATCGTCGTGGAGCACGAATGAGCAATGAGACTGATTGGAAGATTGTAATTCGAGGCGCTCAATGATAGCACACAAATACGACTCACGGCGCTGCTCGTCAACGATGCATGTCATTTGCGAAAGGGAAAACACACAAGGGTCGGTGTCGGCGTCAGGCATAGCGCTCGACTCAGTAACCGGGTATCGGGACAGAAAGTCAGCGTCCTGGTGTGGGCGTCCGGACTTGTACGTCACCCTGTAGGTATACTCTTGCAGTCACAGAGCCCAGCCCCCGAGCCGGTCAGTAGGATCCTTCAGTGACGTAAGCCAATATAGCGCATGATGGTCAGTTAATAGAGATAAATTTCTGCCATATAAATATGGGCGGAACTTTGAGACTGCCCAAAAAAGAGCAAGACGTTCACCATCTGCAATGGAATAGTTGAGCTCAGCAGCTGGGAGGAGGCGGCTAGCGTAGGTGACAACTAGGTCTTGTCCCCGTTGGCGTTGGGCTAGGACGGCTCCTATCCTATGACCACTACCATCGGTTCGGATTTTTGTCGGAGCGGATGGGTCAAAGTGAGCCAATATGAGCGAAGCCGTCAGTGGCGTAAAGCAGCAGCTTGGTCGGTACCCCACGTAAATGCGAAGTCTTTCTTCAAAAGCTTAGCCAGGGGTCGAGTGATGAATGCAACATCTTTCACAAACCTTCTAAATTAGAAACAAAGTCCTACGAACCTCCGGACGTCTTTGACTGACTTGGGTACAGGAAAACTCGTGACTGCACAAATTTTCTCCGGGTCCGCCTGCACACCAGAGGCGTCGACAAGGTGGCCCAATGCCCCACAGCGTTGGTCTAGTGAATAAGATACTCGGCTGCTAGCCCGCAGATCGCGGGATTGAATCCCGGCTGTGGCGGCTGCATTTCCGATGGAGGTGGAAATGTTTTAGGCCCGTGTGTTCAGACTCAAGGAACCCCAGGCGGCCGAAATCTCAGGGCAGTCTCTGAAATTTCAGGGCAGAGTGCGACGACAGGAAGTCCATGCCGAAGATTAGATCGGGAGGGTAGTTTTCAAGCACCACACATAGAACGGGAAGATGGCGGCCGGCAATACTAACACGAGTGGAACACATTTCAGTGGTGGCCACAGTTCCACCATCAGCGACACGGAGGGCTTTAGTCGCTGCAGGCGGGAGGACGTTTATGAGTAGGCGACACAGATGAGCAATCATTATGGACACTTGAGCTCCAGCATCAACAAACGCCATCCAAGAAATACCGTCCTTATACAATTCTATTTCATTTTCTTTTCTTTTTCATTTTTCATTTTTATTGAAGGCAAAATTGTTACACTTTGCCTTGGGGGACACGACTAAAGGCTAAATAAACGCAAGTTCTTATTAGTAGGGATGTCAATAGAAGATATGGGTACGTCGCAAATGATGCAGCACTACTTGCCAGAGCGGCATGACCTAGTTTTCCGTCCGAGAGGATCCATAGTTCACCGGCAACGGATAGCGGCGTATTTGGGGCGATGGGGAATGGTGGCTTTGAGGTGACGGCGAATGAGCCATGGCGCGACTGTTAGGGACGCCGGAAGAAGGGTATACACGACTGCGCGTATACCAACGGGAGTCCTCATATGGGCGAGAAGAGGAAAATGGGCTCCAGTTTTAGGGCACCCAAGTGCTGCAGAAGTAGCGGGAATTATGACCAACTCGGTGGCAGCGGAAGCAGATCGGTTTGTCGTCTGCAGTTCTCTATTCGATCGGATTGCAGGATCGTGGAAGAAAAGGAGTCATGGCGTGGGGCATTCATTGTCATTAGTATGAAGGAGGCTTGGCAGACGGAGCCGGCCACAGGAAAACCAAGCTTTGCAATTGGCTGTCTGACGCCAGCATGAATAACGAAGACCGCCGGAGGCGTTTGTGTGGTGCCATGGTCGAGTTGAAGTGGAGGAAACAATGCCGGACTTGACACCCAAAGCTTCCTTTGAAATATACGTGTCACCCTGTCTTGCATGGGTGGTGCGGCACCGTGATCGGTGCAGGTTGATGTAACAGCCATGATAGGCAGCCACGTAAATTGAGGCAGAACACAGCGGATTTGGCCATTTCGAAGTGGCAGCATTCCTTAATAAACATATCTACGGCCGTGACGTTGGTGTAAACGAGAGAGTGAAAGGCGTCGTCCACGATGCATTTGAGTATGTGGCCTCACTCTCTGTCGTATTTGCTCATCCACTTTTTGGCACAACGTGAGCACGCCCTGTATATACGAGACATATGACTCAGTTGAGGACTGCACACGAGTGGCGAGTTTTTTTTTTTTCGCGCTTCCAATTGGCGACTGGGTCTCCAAAGTTGTCGCGTAGTCGCTCCTTGAAGATATCCCAGCTTGTGAGCTTGGTCTCATGGTCGTCGATTCAAACACGTTGGGTGCCGTCCAAGTAAATTATTACGTTTGCGAGCATCACGGTAGGATACCATTGGTGTTTCTGGCTAACATGTCTGTACATTCGGAGCCAATAGTAAACATCAACCCCAGATTGTGCGGAAAATGTGCTGGGATCACGGGGGTAGGGCATCGTCAGGTATGTAGTGGCTGGCACTACAGATGGAGGCGCTGACGGGTTGTTGCCATTGGTAGCCGTGGCCGGAGACTAAATGGTGCGGCCACTGCGAAGCTTCGTGGTGAGGACGGGGAACGTTCCACCTCCTCCAAATATGTTACAAAAAAGAAGAGACGCCATATCGTGAAGGTAGTTGATTAGATGTATTTGAAGCCAGTGGTAATGGTTTGTTGGTTGGTTTCTCAACACCTTGGTGCGGCCCACCTTGGGGGATAGGCCATCAATGAGACGGTGCCTTGCTTTTTGAATAGTTCACTTCTTGATAGGGAGGTTTGGATTAACTAGGTAATACAGGTAATAATTTAAAAGTGTCAAATTTCTAAACAAACAAAAAAAACTTGAAAAGGAAAATTCCAATAAACCCACAAAAAGTCTATACATATAACAACTGAAGTTATCTATTTTTAGCATTACATTCTTTTAGATTCTCATAAGAAATATGTAACAGCGATAAAAAACGTTCCTGTGACTGAAACCAAATGCGACTCGTCAAGTGAAGGAATCACCGGAAGTGTCAAGTTTCAGTTCAACTTTCGTAGGGGCTCTTCTAGCAGATTTTTCTTTTGACTTTCGAATTTTTGGCATGAGAAAAAGTAGTGCTCCAAAGATTCACTCTCATCACATAAAGGCACAAAGGTGACTGCGCCAGACCCGACCTGTGAAGGTAAAAGTTCAATGAAGGGACTCGACAACGCAGTCTTGTATTTCTTCCTTTCTTGATAAACACCACTTGTGGTTCCAAGAAAACTTTAGCTGTGAATAGTCTGATAAAAACAAAGAAGATTTTTTGAAGTTACTGGCTGTTGTGCGTTTTTAAAAGCGTGCCCCTGTGATCTATTCCGAAGAAGGCGAAATAGGTAAAACGGACCAATCAAGGGAAGATACCGCTAGCTAGGGCTTCTGCATGCTCACTGAGAGCTAAATCTCTATAGCTTGGTACCAAAACTAGGAATGAGCGAGTTGTGAAGAAGAAGATGTGCCTGCAGCGAGCAGCATCGCCAACGACCGGCTCGCTCGGCTCGTGCTTCGGTCCGTTGCTGTGCCGATCGCTGGACGCTTTTTCACGCTGTCTCGTCGCTGTCTTTAACGGCTAATAAACCTCCTCACATTTGATGGAAGGTGCTGTTAATCCCCGTTGCTACATCCTGGAGCTTCGAAGCCGCACGCTACCACCTGTCATGACTGCCGACGCCAGTACATCGACGCCTTCGCTCCAGTTAAACTGTCCTGGCCATCCTACGCTACGGGAGCCGAAGGTCTTCAGCGGTGCGGATGGGACCGACGTCGAAGACTGGGTTGAGCACTACGAACTGGTGAGCGCCAACAATAAGTGGGATGAAGCCGACAAGCTGGGCCACGTGATATTTTATCTCACTGGCGTCGCCGAATTGTGGTTTAATAACCACAAACATAACATCCCCACATGGAGCGTCTTCAAGACGTCGTGTGCTGAAGTGTTCGGTCGGCCGGCTGTCCGCTAGCAGAGGGCAGAACAGCGCCTGCGCGTCCGCTCTCAGCAGACTGGCGAGACCTTTACCAGCTATATTGAGGACGTCGTCGACCTTTGTCGACGTGTGAATGACACCATGCCCGAATCTGACAAGGTCAAAAACATCCTGAAGGGCATCGACGACGGCGCATTTCAAATGCTCTTGGCAAGGAATCCAAGCACAGTTTCTGAAGTCGTCAGCTTGTGTCAGAGCTACAACGAGTTGAAAAAGCAATGCACTCTGACTAGGCAGCTTCAGCCTGGTGGTGAGTCGCTGTCCAGTTTCGACTCCATGCCCGACAATTCACCATTGCTTCAGCAAGTCCGAGCCTTCGTCCGTGAGGAAGTCGCCCGCCAACTTTCCCTAGTTCCCTTTACTCACGAGACCACCACCCGTCTACCTGCCCCGCTTCGCACTGCTATATCGAAAGAGGTTGCACAAGCTGTTCCTCTTGCGCACTACGAGCCACCTCTATCTAGCCATGGTCACTGCCCGGGTGTCGCACAGCCGGTAGGCGCTCCTGTCGCCTATCCGCCAGCCGTTCAGCCTGTGGCCGCGCCCCTAACCTATGCAACGCAGCCTGTGGCTCCTCCTGTCGCCTTTTCGCAAGAGATGCAGCCCGTAGCCGCGCCGCTCACATATGCAGACGCTGTACGTAGGCTCCCGCAACCACCCTACACCACGCGCTCACAGCCCGCACACCCGGCTGCTTATACTGCACCTTGGGCGGCGGCACCAGTCGCCAATCCCTGGAGGACGCCCGAAAACCGACCGATTTGCTACGCTTGCTTCACTCCCGGACACGTTGCTCGCTACTGCCGCCGTCGACCTCAGACGTTTGGCAACTATGCCCGGTCGTTGCATCCCGGCAGCCAACCCTTCGTCCAATACGGGCCGGTCTCGCCACCTCGCTATGCGCCTACTGACCACCTTGACTTCCAGCCGCAACGCGCACCCTCTCCTCGTCGGCAATCGCCACCCCCATGCGTCACCGGCCCGGACCTTCCGACCAGGAAAACTAAGCAACGCAGTCCAAGAGGCAAGAACTGCGCCGTTTTCGAACTGTCTAAGCCCTCGCTCCTCTCCTGCTAACGTGGTCGCAGTAACTGTTGAAGGTTATTGTACTTTTGCCCTTGTGGACACTTGCGCCGCTGTTTCTGTTATTGCCGCTAATCTCTGCCGTTTATTACGCAAAGTAACGACGCCGCTTTCGGGACTGTCGCTTCACACCGCAAGCGCACAGCAAGTAACACCTCTTGCAGCCTGCACTGCAAGAGTCTCCATTGAAGGCCTTCTTTCCATCGTGGAGTTTATTGTTCTTCCTGTCTGTTCGCATGACGTCATCCTCGGGTGGGACTTCCTATCCCGCCATAATGCCGTTATAGACTGCGCGCGCGCCGAATTTGAGTTTTCACCCTTGTGTGATGGCCCATTACTGGACGCTCCTCATCAGCCGCCGAAGTTGCTTGTTCATGAAGATACCAATATTCCGCCTGAAAATTGCGCCCTTGTTCCCGTTTCATGCAACGCCTACACTGACGCTACAGTTCTTTTTATGCCTTCCAATATCTTCAAATTTCGTCGAGCTTTGCCGCTGCCTTTCGCAACAACTGACCTTGCCGCCGGAAGAAGCAACATGTTCGTAAGCAATCCGCTTTCCACACCTGTCACATTGCTTGCGGGGGAATGTCTCGGCTGCGTGCAGGATCTCGACCCTTCGTTTTTGTTTGATGTCCCGGACGACTACTGTGACCACCCAAATGCACTGTCGGCACTCGGGGAGTCGTCCAATGATACGTTTTCCAGCGCCATCGCCGACACTCTCACTCCCACCGAACATGCCGACCTGCTGGACCTTCTGCATGAGTTCAGGAGTTCGTTCGATGTGTTGCAACCTCAATTGGGCCGCACATCACAAGTCAAACATCATGTTGACACCGGACTACACCAGCCACTGTGTCAAAGACCATACCGTGTCTCCGCTGAAGAGCGCCGCGTCATCAACGATCAAGTCGAAGATATGCTTCGTAGAGACGTCATTCGACCATCTCACAGTCCCTGGGCGTCTCCCGTCGTCCTGGTGCGTAAGAAAGACGGATCTATCCGATTTTGCGTGGGCTATCGTCGTTTGAATAAGATAACCAGCAAGGACGTCTATCCTTTGCCGCGCATTGATGACGCCATTGACAACCTTCACGGAGCGGAATTTCTCTCGTCGCTAGATTTGCGGTCTGGCTACTGGCAGGTCCCAATGGCAGAAGCCGATTGCCAAAAAACGGCATTTATTATACCAGACGGACTATATGAATTTAACGTCATGCCCTTTGGGCTTTGTAACGCGCCTGCCACGTTTGAACGTCTTATGGATAATACGCTACGTGGTCTCAAATGGGATATGTGCCTCTGTTACCTCGACGATGTCGTGGTTTTCTCCTATGACTTTCCTACGCACCTCCTTCGCCTCAGGCACGTTTTGAGTTGTCTGACCAACGCTGGTCTGCAGCTTAACCTGAAAAAATGCCGCTTCGCTGAACGCGAGCTCGTCATTTTAGGCCACATCGTGTCCAAGCACGGCGTATTACCAGACCCAGCAAAACTTCGAGCAGTCGCAGAATTTCCCAAGCCGACGACCATGAAAGAACTTCGCAGTTTTGTAGGCCTATGCTCCTATTTCCGGCGCTTTGTTCGCAATTTTGCATCTATCATGTCACCGTTAACCCAGCTTCTTCGCGGTGACGTGAACTTCACCTCCTGGTCCCCTGCGTGTGACGTTGCCTTCACTACTCTTCGCCGTCTGCTCACTTCCCCACCTATTCTTCGCCACTTCGACCCGACGGCTCCTACCGAAGTGCACACCGACGCCAGCGGCTTCGTGCTATGCGCGGTCCTCGCTCAACGAAAGCCCGGCTATTCAGAATACGTTTTAGCCTACGCTAGCCGCACTCTCACGAAAGCCGAAACTAATTACAGCGTGACAGAAAAAGAGTGTTTGGCTCTGGTGTGGGCACTTGGAAAGTTCCGGCCGTACTTATACGGCCGCCCGTTCGATCTAGTAACTGATCACCACGCGCTTTGATGGCTCTCCACGTTGAAAGACCCTCCTGGCCGCCTTGCGCGATGGGCACTTCGCATCCAGGAGTACGACATTCGCGTCGTATACCGCTGCGGACGCAAACACTTTGACGCTGATGCCCTGTTCCGCTCACCTTTACCACCAAATCAGAAGTGCGGAAACACTTGCCTCCAGACCTTGTCATCGCTAAATCTCGACTCGATCGCCACCGAACAACGTCGTGACCCGTGGATCGCCTCTCTTATCGAATATTTATCTGGCACGCCCCACCTTCCAGTATCTCGATCCCTCCGACGTCAAGCTTTCCATTTCGCCATCCGCGATCAACTTCTTCATCGACGCAACTACGCTCCCGATGGCCGCCGGTGGTTGCTGGTCATTCCACGCACTTTACGATCGCAAGTATGCGCCTCCCTTCACGACGATCCGCAATTTGGCCACGCCGGAGTGTTCAAAACATATGAACGCCTTCGCCATCGCTATTACTGGCGCGGCATGTACAATTTTGTACGTAAATTCGTGCAGTGCTGTCCTGACTGCCAGCGACGTAAATCAACACTGCCACGTGCGACTGGCGCATTGCAGCCACTTCCATGCCCTGCCAAGCCATTTGATCGCGTCGGCGTTGACCTTCACGGTCCCCTTCCATTAACACCAGATGGTAATCGGTGGATTATAGTGGCGGTTGACCACCTGACACGCTACGCCGAAACAGCCGCTTTGCCGAGCGCTACAGCTTAGGATGTCGCCTCTTTCATTTTTCAACGCTTTATCCTTCGACATGGTGCACCTCGAGAGCTCCTTAGTGACAGAGGCCGCGCTTTCCTTTCCGAGGTCGTCGAAACTCTGATTTCGGAATGCCACGTCATTCATCGGAAAACGACAGCATACCACCCGCGGACTAACGGACTAACGGAACGGTTCAACCGCACGCTAGGTGATATGCTCTCAATGTACGTGGCATCTGATCATAGCAACTGGGACCGTGTTCTCCCATACGTCACGTTCGCATATAACACCGCAATACAAACCACCACGGGATTCTCACCTTTCTTTCTTCTTTACGGACGTGAGCTTTCCCATACAATTGATACCCTACTTTCTTACCGTCCTGATGCTTGCGACTGTCCACCTATCTCCGATGCTGCTAGAAAAGCCGAAGAGTGCCGCCAGCTCGCCCGTGCGTTCACCTCGGAAGAGCAACAACGCCAGAAAGAAACCCGTAGCACCTCTCTTCCGGATCCCAGCTATGCCCCAGGGTCTCTTGTGTGGCTTGCCATCCCATACCAAACACCGGGACTCTCCTCGAAACTTGTCCCCCGGTACGAGGGGCCTTACACCGTTTTGGAGAAAACCTCTCCGGTTAATTTCCTAATTGAACCAGTTTCCCGATCGGACGACATGCGCCGGCGTGCACGTGACATCGTCCATGTTTCCCGACTGAAACCGTACCATGAGCCTTTGCCTGAAACTTCTTAAGTCGCCAGGATGCCTCCTTTTTCAGCGGGGGCGATTGTGAAAAAGATGTGCCTGCAGCGAGCAGCATCGCCAACGCCCGGCTCGCTCAGCTCGTGCTTCGGTCCGTCGCTGTGCCGATCGCTGGACACTTCTTCACGCTGTCTCGTCGCTGTCTTTAACGGCTAATAAACCTCCTCACAGAGTACACAAAAAAGTTTGTGAGCTTAAGGCAGTACAGACCAAGAGACTGTCTGTTAGAGCAATCACCACTGATAGATCTTGGGGCACTTTACGCAATGCTCGGACTATTGCCAGTAGCTCAGCTTCGTAAATAGGGGTAAAGTCGGGTAATCGAATTCAGAAAGGCCAATCTAGAGAGGATGATACGATTCCTACGCCAGCGTTCTCTTCAAAAACCGAAGCGTCAATCGCTATCACAATGAATGTTTCTAGATTGGCCAAATGATCTTCCAAAATGCCATATATATACTGATATGTGAAAAATTTGCATTCTTGGAAAATATATCATCAAATTCAACGCTAATTGAATCTACAGTGTTGAGTACAAGTATTTCCAATTGGTTAACTTTTAAGGGGTCCAGAAGTTTCTGTATAATTATTACTTGAGGGCACTGTAGTTTAGACCATTGCTGGTTGAAAAATGAGGTCTGCTGGTTAATGAACACATGATGTGGCTTCCGCTAAGGTGATGCATAGATTTTAATGAATGTTCTTGCTGTTAGAATATGAAATCTTTTGATAAGAGAAAGCAAGCGGGATTCTTCGTAGAGGATATTGTTCGCAACATATTTAGGTAGCCTTAGATATAAGTGTAAAGATTCGTGTTCTAGCAGAATCAGTGGTCGAACTTTGTAAGCCGGAGCGCCAGAAAACAAAACAGAGCCGATTTATAATATCGATGAATGTACATGCATTATATCATGACGAGCACGTCTCTACGCAAACTGGCACAATAATTACTGAGCCTGCGCAGCATCCCTACGTCACGTGCTCCTTTAGCAACATTGTTTTCTATGTGGAAACTCCTGTTAAATGTTTCGGTGTAGGTTACCCCCAAGTACCTAACTGACTCGACATGAGAAATGGCGTCTTGTCGGTACAATAGTGAAATTTGCTCTGGGGCATTTTGTGCGATAACTATGATTGTGATTTTGTTTATATTGAGGCATAGGTTGATATCCTCCAGCCACGTTTCTAGGCTATTCATGTATGTCTGCAGAATCAGATACTGTGTGTGATTGTCCGCCGACGCAGCAAAAAATGCGATATCATCGGCATACACATATACCTTTACAGCTTGCTGTATGGGAATGGTGCATTGTAGTGCATTAAATAATAAGGGTGATAGTACTGACCCTTGTGGTAGACCTGTCGTTTGCCTATATAATAAAGAGTTGGCACCAGATTGCGAGCAGTAAAATTCTCTAACACCTAAGAGAGCATTGATCCAGGCAACAAAATATTGAGGCAGTCCTAAGTTATGAAGCGAATCTAGCAGTTTCACATGCTCAGCGCTATCATAGGCTTTTGTGATATCTAAGGTTACCAAAGCGGAGTGTTGTTTCTGACATTGAGCAAGTTTAATTCTGCTTTCGAGATCCACGTGCGCACAACAAATGTAGCAACCATGTCTGAATCCAATTTGGCATGGGCTCAGTGTAAATTTTTCTGACATACATCGATATGTATAAGTCTATATAAAATTCTTTGAACAAGTTTTACTACGTTCGATTTAAGTGCAATGGGTCTGATATTATTTAAGGTAAACTCAGCACCTCCCTTTTTTAATAATAAAATAACTTTTGCCATTCTCCAATCGGGTGGAATCCAAGAGCATCTAAGTGAGTAAGCAATAATTTCGAGTAGGCCAAGTGGGTATATTTTATGTACTGATTTATTCAGCGACGTTATCATGCCATCAGGACCAAGAGCAGATTTGGGCAGTGTTCGGACTTCGTTTGCTAGTTCTGCAGGTGTGACCACTTCAAAATTTTCAGCCCTATGGGGGTGGGGTTTGGCATGAGAAAATCGTCGTAAAGCGACTTTTAAGGCCCTGTGCTATATATTTTAGAAAGGCCTTCACTTCAACTGGTGACGATACTACATATTTTATATTTATGACAATACTACATATTCTATATTTCTTCGTACAGGAAGAACTTTCCTATTTTTCAGAAAGCAAAAAAGTGCTTTTCTATTGACCGGCTTTGAAAGGAACTCACTTCGGTCGTTGTTAAATTGGTTCTTCGCATTAGCCTTAGTTCTCCTAAAACTAGCGGCCACATATTTTTAATAACTCCAGTTCCAGGGAAACTGGTTAAAATAATTTTTCCATGCAGCTTTTCTTAGTCTTTAAGGCCACGAACAGTCTGCATTCCACCAAGGGTTGGTAGAAAGTTAAGAGCTTTCAATTGGGAATTTTAGTTTATTCAACACCTCTTTTAAAACGTCGCTTATTCTGATGGTGTGTAGTTCTGCATCATTCGTTAGGTTAGATAAAGCGCCTTGTAATACGATTTCTCGAATGTATTGAAGTTTTTATGCGTTACCGATGATGTATTCTTGGAGGTTATTGGACATACAACCTGGAACAATATTGGCATATGGTCACTACTTGTTCCCGAGTAAATTGCAGACCATAAAAAGATGAACAGGATAGTGTTAAAAGAAGTTAGATCAAGCACTGAGGAGGACTGATTACTCATAAAAGTAGGAGTTTTTCTGTTATTAGATATAAAGTTATTCTTATTCACCCAATCCCCCACATGTTTGTCATTAAAATCATTTTTAAAATCACACGAAATATGATAAGAAATGAAGTCACCTATTAATACAATATCTTTTTGGCAATATTAAACTGCAGTATCTAGAGTGGAAGACTTTACAACACTCGAAGGAAAATAAGCATTAAGAAATAAAAATGGGAGGGACCCAGGAATAGTAATGCCTAATCCTAAAATCTCGCTTTCTGAAGTGATTGACTGATAGGACCATTTTAGCTCTACGGACGATTTTAGATGAGATAAATATTGCCAAACCTGTACCCCGAGTCGAGCGGTCTAGACAAAATGTCCGGTAATGTTTAATCCTAAAATACTTATTTTCTGCAAGCCAAGTTTGTTGTAAAGCAACAATATCAGAGGAATAATTATCGCGAAGATGAAAGTCTGTAGCTGCCGAAAAAATGGAGCGGCAATTCCTTTGTGGTACTTTTGAATTCCCTATTTTGAAGAAATACCAGCAGCACTCACTGCTTTCTCTAAGATGCCGTCCTTTCAAAAATTCTTTTTTGATGAAGTTTCCTTCTGATATTTTTTTATTTCTCAATATAGGACTAAGGAGCGTTGCGCCTCTATAAAAGCACGTCTTTTCATATATCTTAGTCACAGTGCGTTTGTTTTGGTGGTGAGACATGGGAATCGGAGTCCGAGCTCCAATCTAGGTCTTGCACAAGAGGCATAATTATTCTACGGCCATAGTTTGGCGTGTCTGGCTTTGACTTCGAAGGACCTGATTCCAATGGAACATAAGTAACCTTAACTGGTGAAGGTAGAGAAGGGGGCATGGAAGGTTGGTTACCTCCCTGCAAGATTGGAGTCAACTGAGTGCTCACTATTTGTGCCAATGAGTCCGTTAGTCTCACGAATAGAGAATATAGAGGCTTCGTCATGGTCCTTTCTACCATTGATGTTATTAGATCAGGCAACGACGACTCTAGCATCTGGTTTGCCCGGTTGGCAGTGGTGGCATAGCCACGTGAGCGCTCAGAGAGAATACAATGGGCCTCATGCCAGGAGCATCGTTGTTTTTCGATGATCTTTAGAAGTTGCAACTCATATGTCCTCTTGGGACAACTTTCATCGTCAGCTGCGTGATTTCCTCTGCGTAGGAAGCATCTCACCTTTTGGGTTGAACATTTATATTGTTTATGTTGGTCAGTACACGTGCGACAACTCACAACCAATCTACATCCCTTTAGGGTATGTCCATACCTTCAGCATTTCTTGCACTGCAGTGGGCGAGGGGATAGTGTATCTACACGACAAATTAGTGGCCATGCCCTTATTTCGGTTGGTCGAGCCGAGCCGGCAAAAGTAACGATCACTGATTTGGTGGGGACCTTTATGTTCTCAGCGTTTCGCGAGAATACAGAGACTGCTCATGCAGCCACAAACATTTCAAGTATTTCAGGTGGTTTAAGGCTCAAGTCCACTCCTCGAACTAGTCCCTTCACACAGGCCAAACGGACAGGCACGAAACAGCCCACCGGCTTTGAGACAAACGTACATTTTAGGAGATCTGTCATGCAGGCCTGGTCCGGCGAGCAGCACAGGATGCCTCCACGTCCAAATTAACGCACCTCGGTAATCATTTAGTCCTTCTGATGTCACATCAGGGGTACCGCAAGGTAGTGTCCTTGGTCCTTTACTATTCTTAATTTACATTGATGACCTGCCAAATTATATATCATCTAGTATACGTATATTTGCTGACGACTGCATTGTTTATCGCTCTATAACAAGTGTGGATGATCACCAATCCCTCCAAAGTGACGTGGATTGCATTCACAACTGATGTAAAGCATGGCTGATGACTCTTAAGATTTCAAAATGTAAAACTATCTCATTTACCCGTAAATCAGCTTGTTCGCTCTTTCCTTACAACATGAATAACAATAGATTGACTAGAACCACAGGTTATAAGTATCTAGGCGTTCACCTCACACAAAATCTTTCCTGGGTCGACCATATAACTACCATTTCTGCTAATGCTTCAACATCATTGGGGCACCTTCGCCGCAACCTAAAATCCACTACTCCTCTCGTACGTAAACAGGCCTACCAAACATTTGTCCGGCCCCAGTTAGAGTACGCATCATCCATTTGGTCACCTCACCAAAATTATTTAATACAGAGGTTAGAAGCTATTCAGAACAGGGCTTGTCGTTTTATCACGCGGAATTATAACATTTTATCCAGTGTAACCTAAAGCTCGAAGATAAAGCTCGAACTTTCGCGCAATCCATTAGCAATTTGTTGTGACATGGCGCTTTTGTCTCTCTTTCATAAATATGCCTACGCCACTCGATCACCGCTAGCGCAATTACAACTTTCCTCTCACTTATCGCACAGGTTGCACCATGACTTCAGCTACAACCGCCTCTACGGCACCACTAGTGCTTTTAACTACTCGTCACTCCCGCATTGCATAGGACTGTGGAATGATCTTCCAAACAGCATCGCCCTCCAGCGTAATCACAACAAATTTTGCGAGCATCTTCTCAACCATTTCACTATTAATGCTTAGATTGTCCACTTACTCCCGGGATTCATATATCCCCTTTTTCTTTTTATTTCATCATCACAGTGAAGCTGTTGTTTAAATTTTTGTTCATTAACCCAAACCAGCACGGTAAAATGCGTAGTCTGTTTCACTACGCTTCATTTTGATCTGTCCAACACGCCATTGCATTTCTTTTATATGTTGTAAACTCACTTATTCATGTGGAATACATACGACTACTTCTGTACTTGGACATATTTTTGCTGTTGTTCACGTGCTACATTGTTCTTACTGACTTGTTAACCCAATTTGTTATTACTTTGTATCGACACCCCTCACACAATGCCTCTGCGAGGCCTGTAAGGTACTTGTAAGTAAATAAAGAAATGAAAGAAATAATAAATAAATAATCGGAAATCTTCCGGAGTTCTTTCTGAATTAGTTTCGGATTTTTTATGCGAATGGACTCTCCGTTGGTTGGAACCAGGGCCCCAGGAAAGCTCTTCAGACCACTGCGCAAAAACAGATTGATTGGAAAATCACTGTTAGGAAGGGAAGCCGACCAGGCAGATTATGTCTGGGTGGGAGAGGAGAAGACATCATGTTGATAGGCTTAACAGCACCGCCTGATCCGACCGCACACCCACAGGAGAAAGCATGAAGGTGCCCTTGAAGTAGCAGCTAAGGTATATCCCGAATCGAAACCGGACGCTCAGGCCTCAGAAAGCGCCGGAGAAAACCATGAGGGAAGCAGGGACGGAACAGAAGCTCCAAATACTTTGCGCGATGTCGCGTGAGCAGCGTTAGTCGTGAACAGTTGACCAGTGATCGAGCGGGGACAACCCTTCGTCTTCTTTGTTCAGACACGCACGTGCGTCGCCCCCTAGAAAATCAACATGCATGCATGTAGCAATATTATTGAAGCAGTGAATGATGACTAGTGGGCGAAGCAGTGGGATCGTTGGTGTTATCGTAAATCACCTGCGACATTGAGCACTGGCGCATGTAAGTGAGAGCCGAGTAGCGTACTGTTATACACAATGTTTATTTGTTTTAAATGGTATGTGGGGTTGAGAATTTCCTTTCTCCTTGATTATTACTGCTTTTTGGTATCATTTGGAGCCTGACGTTGACAAAGACGAGGTCTGGGCACGTTCTCCTGCTTGTTATTGGTTGTTTGTTTATATGAAATACAACGCAGATCATATAGTGACCTTACGTGCGGCGAAAGCCAGTCATTGTCCTTGATCATCATCCTCATTGTTATGGGATATTGGGGGTGCCCTGCACGAGCCTATGCAAAAGTAAAACTTTTAGTCTGGAAAGCTCTTGTTCTTCATCGTTCTCAGTACCATCGTCTGTGGTGGCAGCGGTGCTGCACAGGACTGGCCTTGTTCATAAGCTACTCCACGTCACAAAGAAGTGGTGAGAAAGAGGAGTAGTAATAAATGACTTGAATAAAAGTTTTATATAGAGTCAGTATTCTAGTTCCTGTGCTCACGGTTCGAGGGAGAGCATCGTGACTACTCCGCTATCCAGGTATAAATAAATATAGTACGACTAGTCTGGTTAGTACGGTTACATCATTGAATATATGGAGAAAAGGGTCCCAGATTTAGAAAAAAACCCACCAAGACCCTCGCAGGCCGGTAGTAGAACCTCTCAGTCCCCTCTGCGTTTCCAGCCGCATGATAGCATAGAACGCATTATTATTATAGTCAAGAGTCCGAAGCGATCTCGTCTGGTCGGGGCAAACATAGTGCAAAGTAACGCAGACGCCGATCAAAGTGAAAAAAAGAGTGGCCATACGCCTTGCGAAGATTTGTATAGTCAAGAGTCCGACGGAATTCTGTCTGGGTGGGGACAAACCTTGGTCGGCGTTTTTGTCACTTTGGACTGCATTCTTATTAGCATGGCGAGACGCTTGTTGCTCCTCTTTTTGCTCAATTAGCTGTTTTGTCATGTAATTATTTGAGAGGGACACAGCGTGACACTTATCTACAAATTATATAATTTACAGGCCATTTACCGCAGAAAAATGATTCATTTCACAGGCAAAACAGTATGTATGGCACTGCTGAGTACTCGGCAACTTCTTACGAAATTCGAGTCTTCTTACAAAATTCCTAAATTTGCGCACCTAATACAAAACACTCGGTCATGCTGCTCAAACTTCAAACTCTATTCCGTGACAAAATACACTTTCTTTCAAAGAAAGTCTTCTTTCGTACTTCCGAACATTGTATATTAGGCCTATAAGATGCCTTGAATTGGCGTGCCAGTATTTGCCCTTACAATGGGGAACATGTGTCCATTGCAAAAGAGTATCAATTATATGTGCCGAAAATACGAAACTGGAGCAATTCATTTGTTTTGCGTGCCTGAAATGCTTTACATTTATTTGTGTTCCTCTTTTCTGATAGTTTCATTTTTTTGGCTCGACACCAAGTAAAATTTGTTTTTGTGTACATGACGTCTTAATTTGCAAATGAACACGTAAGGTTTTAGACTGATGACAACGGACAATAAAATGCATTTTGTACATGTACACTTCCTTCCTAGCAAGGATGCAGTCAGTCATATCTAGCTCGCTAAATCGTCATGTACACAAAGTAATTATAACAGGGAGGCCATCAAACAGTACCTTAGTTCAAAAAGCGCTAGAATCTTGTTTGTAGAAAACGCAGGTGCAAAAAGCACACATCCTTCATTTACAAATTTTGCAAACTTGTTTCGGTTGGACCAAGCAGCACATGAAAATTATTTAAAGAAACAAATGAACCTATTATACTGAATTATTTACTTCTACTTCCAAGTTATTCACAAAGTAGGATAGAATTTTTGTCACCAAAGTAGGTGGCCTTCTTCGTATATACTGGCAGTAAGTCAATGTAAGTTGACGAGTCCACGGGCTACAGATATCCTCGAAAATATTCGGTAGGAGGCTATGGCTGTTGTCACTGCTCCGTGACGAATGAATCATATTTACAAGCTTTTTTTTTCTTCTACCTTCGTCTTGTTGCGCAGTTTTGTTAAACGAGCTCAGTCTTGAAACACGTTGCTTAAGTCGCAACAGAAACATCGTCTTTAGTGTTCTTTGAATCTCTTTCACCTTCTCTTGCCCGTTTTGCCAATGCAAGTGGTGTCGCTATGCTCCTAGTGTACTTTGTGGAGTGCCCCTTCATTTATCCGTAGGTGTGTGGTTTTGGGGCATTGTTAACACGTTCCAAGGCATGAAAAAACAGTAACCCGGCCTCCGAGATCACTCCCACGTCCACTATTCACCAGATGAGTGGACTTTGTGGTTTACGTGGCTACAGTATTGTTGTGTATATGGCTCTGTCAGGCGACTCACTGGATCTGTACGCGAGTAAAACAGATTTCATTGTCTTGACTTCTACCATACTTATTAATAAATGTGTTAACCGCTATACATAATCTCTAGCCAAGGTTAAAGCCTCGTACAAAGCAATCTCCATGAGGCTTTTGTTCAGCCTCAAAAATAAAAACAAACCTCAGGACGTCTTGGGCAGAGCAGTTCGATGTTGACTACCGAAAAGTGCATTTGTTGTGTGGATTCATAGGAGTCCCTACTGCGCAGCAAATGGTGTGGGAGAACTCGGGCATATTCATCAGGGGCACTATAACCGTGAGCGGTAAGGTTCGTAGCGTTTTCCTGGTATGGCGTTCTGAGCGCATAATTTCGTGCGGTTGTTAAAGAAGAACAGTTGTTCGGCAGTGAATTCTAGCCCAGCCAGTACTTCGTCCTTGTGCTCGTGATTCAAAGAATTGAATGCCTCGTTTGCAACCTTGCTGCGAACAAGATCAGCCTAGTTCTCGTCCAACGTTGTTTTCAGCACTTCTTGCTGTGCAGTTAAAAATAGCTGCAAACAAAGGCAGTGCTATCAAAGACAAACATCGCACAAATAAATGTCTTAAAATTTTGAAATTGGTGAGGATGCAATCGGCTTGTCAGCCCCACGTGAAGACTTAACGAGACACTAACAACTAAGATGCACTTCTATCGGTTTTGTCTGGAGTATAGGTCGAGATGCTCCATCTGCAAACCTATACAGCAGCTAGCAGACTAAAAAGTGCAGCATCTGATTAAATATACAAGGTCACATCGAGCTTTACCTGTACATCAAGCTAATATACTGTATTAAGTGTGCCACCTACAGAAAACAATATATATGCGAAACTGGGCAGCCAATTCATGTGAAAGTCACTGTGCAGACGCACAACACAACTTACCAAAAGCAGTAGCAGGTCACTTCAATCAACAAGACCGCAACTTCGACCGAGCCAAGTATTACGTTCTACAAACAAATTACCGGTTTCCACGAGAGAGAAAATACACATAACCATAATTTATACGTAAATTTGAGTCCCTACATCCATCAGGAATCAATATACCACCTGGGAATTTGGAATGTCTAAAAGCCATGGCGTAAATAAATTGATATTCACCGTCATGAGATACTTCTAACCTTAAAATAAACATAACTGGTATTAAATGATTCGCTGCTAGCCTACATTATACACTAATATTGTTCTCATTCACATTTTTTAAAATGAAGTAGAGATATGCTTATAACTATATATTACTATAAATGTTGCAAAAAACCTGTAATACACGGCTTCCTTCCAGCTTTCCTCGCTTCTAAAATCCCTCTTACTACGCATCGTCAAGGTCACTGCTATATCAGAAAGTTGTCTGCGGTTTATTCCGTCTCCTTACCCCGACGTGCCACCTACCCTTCTTTCTTTTTTTAACTAGTGTTTTATCACTTCCTTTCCATTTCCATTTCCAAATGACCATATTTTGGCCATTGATCTTCCCCAATAAACGCATGCTCTTCAGAACCCACGCAGCGTCGCTTGCCGTTGAAACCTTGTCATTCAAAACTACGCCATCTGCTTCTCCCCATTTTAATGCGACAGCGTTAAACAGCTCGTGTTGCAGAAAAATCGCTGCCGGCGTCGGCCACGTTGGTTGTGAGCGAAATATCGTCTGTGTGTCTGTTACCGAAAAATCAAGCTACCGATATAGCCGCGGGAGGCCGCTACTTGTCCACGCGTGCACGCGCGATCACACCGAAAAAGCCGTGCATCCGAAGGGGAAAAATGCTCAAAGACACGAGGTGCGGTAGTTTCTTTCATCCCTGCTTAGCTTCTAACGCTTTTGTCGGGACGAAGGAACATATAATGCAATTGCAGTATGCGACAAACCTTTGTAACTCCCTTCGCACTGGACGGATTCTTAAATTTTTGCGGTGTTGAATTCGTGAGGCAATTCCAGTTAAGTCATTCCTAGGTTACTTGAAAAAATGCTTCAGGGCTGTTTTAACACATTTTTTCGACAGGTGTCACGACCAAATCGAGCCAATTTGGCGATGATAGCGCGCACTGCTCGAATGTACTGTGTGCGTGTTTGTTTGGGGCGTGTGTGTGTGTGTGTGTGTGTGTGTGTGTGTGTGTGTGTGTGTGTAAAAATATATGAATAAGTATGCACTTAGATTTTGAAGAGTGCACTAGGTGCCGGATTTCGCTATCGCGTTCAACTTTTAAAGGCAAAGCGTAAGGGTGCCCTAATTTTTGTAACTGCTTTCTAGTTGTGTTTCTGCTTCACAAGCGTATGTCGCTCTCATAGGCAACTCTTTGTGATGGCTGGAGCAGCGTCCGACAGCCGGTTTCCAAGTTTCATGTCTTTCCTCTGTCTGTGACTGTAGCGACCACCACTTTGTAGCACAATGCTCCTATACTATGCGCTTTTTCGCCTTCCCCCCACCTCTGGGAAGAGGGCACTTGGTATCTTTCAACCTAACATTAAAGGAAAAAAGGGCTGCACTCCTCCACTTCATAGAATGGTTTTCTTTTTAGACGACGATTACCAACACAGACACGTGCCACCACTAGGAGATGTCGTCACTACAAACCCCCTTAAACTAACACGCCAAAGATGACAGGGCGCCTTTGACAAAGGCAGGTGCCCCCAACAAAACTCCAGCCAACCTGCCTGAGTCAACTCCACAGTTCACCCTGATTATCCCGCTACGTCCTTTTATCTCTCGGGTTCCACCTTGATTTTGTTATCGGGTGTAGTAAGGTTAGAAATGCTATGGAGATTTCTAGGAGAACAGTTTGAAACAATACGTACGAACTAGCTTATTTCTAGCAATTTGCCGAAACAACTATCAGGCTGTCCACGATCACACTGAAAATGGGGGCACAATTATTTTTCAAAATGCCTCTGCCATGTCAGTCGACTATATTTTACTTTTTTCCTGTCATCCAACGCCAACAGTTTTGCACTGGGCACTTCATCCATATCGGTGTGATACTTTAATGAGGCCCAATATATGGTTGGAAACGAGTTGTATACCCGACCTCGTCACCGTCTGTGTTCTATGTGTCTCCTATATATGGGTCCTTATATTTTTGCCATTCCGAAACGATGCCCATCCATACAATAATTAAGCCTGCTTGTTAGGCAAGCTCACTCATGAGGCCTTTACCGTAACAACACTGCCTGATGCCATTCTGCTCTCGAATTTCTTCGGGAGCCTCCTAAACACACCTAATGTGCAAGGAGAATATCCAGAGTACAAACGTTCGCAAATTCAAAGACGCTAGTATAATGAAAAATATCAAAAAATAACACATTTACCCTCTCATACGCTGTGAGTTGGCATAATCAACGCAGCAAATGTCCAGTATCTTAGGAGTCAAGTGACTTTTAAAATCTTAGGATTCAAGTCCACATCTTAAGATTAGGACATTTGGATCTCAGGATTCAATGTCCACAATCTTAGGACCCAAGGGAGTTTTAAAAGAACCTTTTAAAATACGTAGGTCTTCCAATAGTTTGGTAAGACATGTAGCATCATGGAAAAATAATGGTGCAATTCAACAACAGCTTCGTGCAAAGAATGCGAATTTTATTCCTTCTGCCCACGTTATTTCTTGTAATTCTGAATCACCACTCAGTGAGTTGTAAATTTCAACTAGTAGAGAAGGTACTGCTTCAGGAAGCATTTCTTATACAATTTACGTTTTTCAACAAATCTGACATGTGAGACATTGCATATCAGTGTGTTGCTATGCATCTGACGCCACATTCTCGAATTGTTATCGTGTGACGTGCGATTGTTTTTACTGTGGTGTATTTTAATCAAGCAGGTGGCTGAGCTAGCTAGTTGAGCCTATTTAAGGTTAGCAGCGTGAAATTTACAGCCTGAAAGCAACTCAAACAAGAAAGACATGAATTGTATTGTCAGAGAACTCTGCTCTTTGGGATGCGAGGTCGGCGCAACAGGCAAAGGGAATGTTGAAACTTTAATTATTTTTGTGTTCACAGATTTCTACTGTTAACTCGGCTATCTAAAAACTTTTGCGTTAATAAATTTTAGTTGGAAGTCATCGCTTGTGCAGTCTGTTTCCTGTCCATGGTCGTGCGTTATTCATGCGCTCTTAACCTTCATTTTTGGCGTAGTGCACCTGTGTGGTCAAAATAACGGTCATACTTGTGTTTTTTCGTAACAAAATACAAAAAAATGCCAGATCCCACGTACAGTGAGAGTTGATGATATGCGAAACACGAATGAGAAAGGTTGATATGTGACTTTGAAATGAGAAAACGTTATTACATGAAGGTAAATGATGCCCTAAATGACTTCCGCGTCATGATTATCATGTTTGGATGTGTTGTTGACCTTTGTCATCTATTCTGGTCACGCGATGCAAATTTAGTATATGCGGAGCTAGCGTAATGGCTGCGAGCATGGTATGAGCATGGTACGTTGTCATAATCTTACATGACACGCGTGTCAGAAATGTCATGTTTGCGTCAGTCATAAATTTTGTCAACCATTGAATTCACGTAGCATCAACGTTTGTATATGTGGAGCTAGCAAAACGGCCGCGAGGGCATCGTAAAGGGCCCAATCCACTCCAATGTAGCGTTGACGCACGCGCACGCTGGTCACAGCAACGCTACGCTAGCGTCCGTCGGCGTCCGCTACCAGCGTCCGTTGGCGCGGCCCGACGGCAACCAGTGCGAAATGTGACATGCTGCATTTCGCACCGATGCGTTACCCGCACAACACTGCATCTGCCTTTTTTCGTGACGGAGGTACGCCAGACACGCTGAAAAGCGCATGCGTCAAAGCAACGCAGTGCGGTGCGGCTGGCGCCTGCGAGTATACATGGCAGGACCGGCGCCAGGCGTGGCAACACCGGCGCGACGCGACGAAATGAACGCCGCGTAGCACGCACACCACGTCACGTCGAAATGTATTGGCGGCTTGACTGTGGCATGTAGTCATTTTCTCACATGACACGCATCTCATGATTATTACGTTTGCGCCAGTCTCATACCTTCGTAATCCATTGACGTCATGTAATGCCATATTTGGCATATGTGAAGCTAGCAAAACGGCGGTGAGTTCATCATGAGTGTGGCATGTAGTCAAGCTGTTACATGACACGCATGTCATAATTTTCATGTTAAGGTCTGTTGCTTGTGTTCGCTACGCAATCATTTCATACCACACCAGGTTTGCAACATGTCATGTGAACGAAGCTACCGCAAGAGCTGCAGAATCATGAAATATAAATCATACAATACTCATCCTGATTTTCATGTTATTACTAGTCAAATATTTTCCTAATACAGTCATGTTTTCCATACTAGGTTTGGTATTGATGCCATCATCGAAAGGGCCAGGAGAGCTAAAAGTGGTAGGCGGCTAAATAGATAGATAGATAGATAGATAGATAGATAGATAGATAGATAGATAGATAGATAGATAGATAGATAGATAGATAGATAGATAGATAGATAGATAGATAGATAGATAGATAGATAGATAGATAGATAGATAGATAGATAGATAGATAGATAGATAGATAGATAGATAGATAGATAGATAGATAGATAGATAGATAGATAGATAGATACGCTCAAAGTCGCTGAAGTTCGCTAAGAAATGCGAAGGTCACTAAGAAAGTTCGCTAAGAAATGCTAAGAAATGAAAAACAGTTTTTGAAGAACACTTGTCTGTTACTTTTACTTCTGTATGCCGGCAAGCTCGGATAGTGCCTCTTCCGCTAAAAAGAATGAATTGTACGAAAAAATAATTTTCACTTGCTAGTGATGCTGATAAATTAGGTCATGCTTTCCTTACTTAAGATTTATATGTTGACAATAATTGATTGTAGCCCCGTCGCAGTGGTCTAGTGGCTAAGGTACTCGGCTGATGACCCGCAGGTCGCGGGATCAAATCCCGGCTGCGGCGGCTGCATTTCCTATGGAGGCAGAAATGTTGTAGGCTTGTGTGCCGAGGTTTGGATGCACGTTAAAGAACCCCAGGTGGTCGGAAGCTCCGGAGCCCTCCACTACGGCGTCTCTCATAATCATGCGATGGGTTCGGCACATTAAACTCCACATATCAATAAACGATTGTAAACGCGTGCGGGCGTTATGTGTGTACTAACGCAAAACAGTTCCGGAGTGTCGCAGGATGCCTTCCTTGCAAGACGACAACACACGTGCTTCACTCATGGCGCTAGAAGGCTTGTTAGGGAGAATAATAGAAAGCATTACGGCACTGCACATTTTTTTATCTACAGTTAATTTCCATTACACAGAATGTTTCGGTATGCGCTGAAGTCGTACGATTGTTAGTCGACGTCAAAAAGGTTTGCAGGCTTGCTTTCCTAAAATGGCATGAATACGCAAACCATTTCAATGGCCCCAAACATTCACTTTCACGGAAGAGCTGGGCAGTGGCCGCTTTCAAACAGATTGGCAGATAACTGTGTGCTGAAGAGTTGGGAGGGATTCGCTAGTTGTTGCCAAAATTAATTTATGGAGGTAAGCTTTGTAAACTTCACCGTTAATACAAATCCACTCGGTAGCTATTGGTTGCTCATCTTGGGGAATATTCTTTGTTCAGCTCCTTACTCAAAGTGCACGCAATTATTTCAATCACCGCGTGGTACGCTGTAGGACTAGCAATCAGTCCTACAAAAATCTAGCTGAACTGTTAATTGGTTCTTTGAGACTCAGTACACAGGCCCTTGAAGATATGTCACCTTGTCGGCTCAAGTAAGTAAGCCCGTAGCTAATAAATCATTTCGACGAAGTCACAATTATCAGTTAAAAAAGTTAATTCCTTATGAACAGACCTAATATATAACTGGACACTTCAGAAGAGGTTGCTGGATTCTTTCTGATTGTTCACTGATATTTTCACTAAATGCGGAAGGCAACAAAGCAAAAAGAAATAGGCTGAGTATGCAACAATCGTATGTGCGCAACCATTTGGGCCCATCGCCCTTTCTCTCTCATTCAATGCACCCAAGTTGTTACTTGCTATGTCATGTACATCAACCTTACTAATTGCTTACGATTATCTTCCTCTTTTATAACACCCATATGCTCGAAACTGCCGCAGGGATAGTGTTCAACAATTAAATCAGAAAAAATATCCTGAAGAAAATTTTCCGAGTAAAACTATCAAGATAGAGCTATCGACGACACTTGAAGGCTTATACATTTTCTTTACCCTGAACTATTGTCGAATAATATGGAGCCAACCCTTCGAAGTGACTGAACGCCAAAACTTCGCTTTGTGGCACAGGCGTAGATTTTATGCACTGAAGAGCCACTCTTGAATGACCCCGGCGCACTGCAAAAAGTAAACAAGTTTACCCACAGGTATCAATACATTATAATGAAGGAAAAATGCGAGACCAATTCACAACAGATTTGTGAGATTTCCGTAGGCACAGCGCTCTCTTGGTGTATTTTTTTATCACATAGTCGTTATTATGAGCTTCGTATCCTTCGAGCTCTTGTATGCCTTTCACACCAAATTCGTGCATATTCTCTTGGCCAATCATCTACAACAATAAAAAACTGCTTTGCCAGCCACATGAACTACTAGACAATGATGCCACGGAAAGCATATAGCGAATGCTATTATAAGTTCTATAGCGAAAATAACTTTCCCATTTTGCTACCCATGTCTCCCTGCGATTTGTTTCCTACATGTTCTGTCTCTGCAAGTGAATTATCTATGAAGTTGTGTAGGAATATCGCTGTGATAATCAAGCAGTAAATTTTCAGTTTACTATATGGTTCGAATCTGTAATCGCATAAATGTGGGAATGCCACCCTATAATATACTCACGTGATGCAGGAAACAATGTGAATTATCTTCTCGTAACGCGTGTTCTTTAGCTGTCTGTATCAATTTATTGTAAGTAGGTTCCACAACTGTAAACCCACAGAACTGAGCAGATAGAATGACCGAGTAGAATGAGTACGCCATGCGCGATTCGCAATGAAGATATCTTTACGTGCCATTCCGAGGCCACCGTAGGTCAGTGCAATTGGCCCGTTTGGATACATGAATGGACGGAGCATGTTGGCTGTCGCTACTGTAAAATCATTAAAATAGTGCGTATAATACGGGCTCTAACGAGCCTCATCGTACAGTGGTGTCGTCTGATCAGTCCAAATATAGTGAGTAGAGAGTGCCAAAGCCTTGATCTATGTCGGGAATAGTAAGTCTAGGGGTGCCTCCGGGTAAGGTTCTGCATCAGAAGATGAATAAAATGCACAGCTACTTCAGTCAACGCTAAGCAACCTCTTAAAGCACTTGTTGCTAGTTTCAATTACAAAACGAAGCAGTGGAAAATCGCCATCAATGAAAACTGTGCCAAGTGATTGCTAATGCGTAATGAGGCATGAATAAAGCGCCAAGGTGCCCGTTAATATAGTTTACAATGGTTTGAATACTCGTTTTGTCACCGCAGCTTCGCATGTAACGAAGTGTTTCTATCGACCTGCAGACACTGATGTGCAGGTTTCATTTGCGATGGCTTCTTTAAATGCAAAATGCAATGAGAACTTGCCTGTTTAAATAAATTAGTATCTAATGGTTGTAAACCGCGAATATGTTGCACACATTCTGCCGCTCTCGGAACCCATTTTGAAAACCCATGTGCACGTGCCAGAGCATCTGGGAGACGTGCTGGATGCAGAGAAAAAATGACTCCACGTTTACAGTTACTCGCTTATAGGAAACGCGTACTCGTAGGTGACCACATGCAGCAGCGTCAAAATAAAAGCCACACTGCCTGGAGGAACCCGCTATGCACGACAGAGAACTGGAGAGTCAACCCCGCTATGCTTGCCACCCAACTCGGTGGTTTTCGCTAGCCGACAGTGGCGCCAGAACACACAGCCTTGCTAGTAGAAGCAGCACGCTCAATGCACGGCAGCAAATTTTGGTCGGGTCACGCATATTTGCTAAAGTTTAGAGATTATGGCGGCACCATGAGAGCCTTTGTCACCAGAAAGATGAAATGTGAAAGTAAAACACAATTTGGTGCATCCCAGTAGTCAAACTCGCCATTTTTTCCCCACTGAAGCTGAGGTCGGCGTCAAAATTCTAGCTTTCGAGGCTGTTTCCGAGCAGTTCCATGCAATTTTCTTGATTACTATGCTTTTAGAGCAGCTTGGCACGAAAAACGGAAATGCATCAAAAATGCGCAATGTGAGCAGCTGTCTCACTCCTTACCAATGCATGTGTGTTGGCAGTAAGGCTCAGGTTGCAACAGCCTCTTTTGCCCTACACATTAGCTTATTCCAAAGTGATTAAAGATGGATTGGCTGCATCTTTGGTACAGGAGGCTGTGTGCAAGTCATGTGTGCACAAGGTATTGAGCAGTGCTTATGCTGAGATCCAGAGGTTTCCAACAGCAGGGTTTCCTGATTATGTGGTCACTAGATCCTGCGAAAAGGTGGCGAGATGGATCAAACATTTCAGCAAATGCGAAGTCTGTGAGAGAAATCATGAAAGCCGCTTTAGCCTGCTGCCCTACGTTCAAGTTCTTTATTGATACAAGCTCTTATTAGTACATGAAAATACAGAACACTTGTCAGACTTGTTCACAAAATGGCACAAAATTAGGAGTGTCGCATCCAGATATCATGCGGCAGTAGTATGTACGGCTCTCAAGAAGCTGGGCAGCACTTGCACACTTGTTAAGCTCGGGGCCAAAGGCAAAACTGAAAATAAAGGTGAATGTGATCAGAAACACTGAAGCTCCTCCATTCCTTGTGTTACAGGAGTAGTGTACAATATTCCTCAGTCATGCGCCAACAGTTATATTGGTCAGACTGGTAGGTGCATGTTAGATTAGGGGGGCACCAGAAGAAATGCGAGAATTTCCGAATATCAAACTTGTTTGCGTATTGAACACAGTGTCACTGAATAGCTACTGTTTAACAACAACAGGCGTGCAACAGCCGAAATACAACTTGGAGAAATTTTAGGAGCAGCAAAATATTACTTTTGGAGCACTAAAATGTAAATTTTGAGCAGGTTACAGAGAAAAAAATATGCAACTTTCATCACCAGATACCAAATTTTGAGCAGTATAAAAAAGAAGGCTTACATTTAGAAACAAAATAAGTATAAACCATTAGACATCACCTAAATTGTGCAGTGTAAACATAAAGCACTGCTATTTCAATAAAAGTGGTATTTTGAACTACCCCACTGAGCCAACAATAATAAAGTCTATATTAGGATTTGCTGTGCCTTTAAAATCATTTGACAGACTCTACGAATTTAAAATGGATCTTCCAAGCTTGCGATCATGAAATTTGGGTCATTCCTGAAACCGAAGAGCACAGGTGGTGAAAAAAGAAACTAAAAACTGGTGTACAATTTAGTTTGTTTTCTTAGGGACGAATTGTCATACACTGCTCCGAAACTTTCCAGTAGCATATTTAGACATCAGTGATTACACTGATACTCATAATTAGGCAACGTACAAACGCATGACTAAGTGAGCATTATGTGCAGTGTCCCGTGACTAAGATTAACAGCCCCTTTTAAATCTTAATACGCTTTTCCCCAAAGCACAAGTGTAAAATGGCAAAGATGATCTATTCAGAATTCTCTGCACGGGTTAGACTCCCAAGCCAAGAAATTTTCTAATCACTATACCACAGCTTTCCCAACTTCCTACCTTGTTTTTTTTCTCTTTTTTTTCCATTGTGAGGTTAGGTATCGCTTCGGCTCTCCCTTGAAGGCGCATTCGACCAGGTAAAGTAACAACGGTGTGCACCCGTCGACCTAGCGACAGTACCGCAGATGTCCATCGCCAGGACCGTTGCCGGAACGACGCAACTTCAAGACAAAAAAAAAGAGGGGGGGGGGCTCAGAGCGTTCAATGAAATAGGGGTTGTGCAGTTTTTTAAGCTTTATTTACAAACTGTGCCATATTTCACAGCAGCTTTTGAAGATGAACTAGTTTTCGAAGCTTACCAAGTTTTCGCCTGTATATCAAAACAACATTGAGAGGAAGTGACAGTTACAATGGGCCCATCCTACAGACGTAATCTATAAGCAAAGAATTCTGTGAGCTGAGGTCGCAGATAGCAGAGGCGTTGCCAGAATGTTTTCGAAGGGGGCACCACCTTGATTAGAATGGGTCCCAACTAAGCAAGTAGATGTGGTAGACCGTTATTTTCTGCGCCTCTATATACCCTAGGAAAATATTGGGAGTGCAGAGGCACGGGCCTGGTGTGCCGCCCCCTGGCTACACTACTGGTGCATGGAAACCAGTGTGGTCGAGTACACATAAAGAGAAGAAGAGCCGGGGAGGAGGGTGGGAGTGGCACAGGCTCTTCTTAGGTTACCTTAGCGAGAGAAGTAGCTCTAACTGGAGCGGCACATGTATGATGTAAGAAAGAAGGTTTCATTCAACGTGCTGGCCGAACACACAGAAACAACTGACAACAAAATCGCCTGGAATAAGGTGAAATTACCAAAAAAAATGGGAAAAGAATTGAACTTCCGGGCTATGTCTAGACTCTCTGACAATTCGGACAACAACGGGGCACATTCTTGAGTATAATGAATATGATATTAACTTCCCTCAAATATACACACCTACATCCTATTTTGAAGTATACATATTTGGACAGTTCACACTATCATTTTTTAGTTTTAAAAGTGGCTCCTATGCGGAAACCTAAATGTTCCGCTTTTATGCGAACATTCATGGTCGGTGCTCATGTTAACCCCATAGTTGAATAACAACCACAACACAAAAAGAGAGAGGTGACAGTGGAACTGCAAGCCCCCGTGAGAGTACCCTCACTTATGTAACGCACTGTGGCATGCCACCAGTAACTTTTGCTGTCTTTACGGATTGTGTAGTCTGCAGAAGTCCGCGCACATGAAGCCAGAACTAAACAACGCTGTTCAAAAATGAAGACACTGCAAAGTCACATTAAAGTCACACATGCAACTGCCAGATTTCCTTTGCCAGTGCGAGGCGAGATCACGTGATCCAACCCTGCACGTCACAGCGATTGCAGCACTCGCGCCTCCGGTGGTGGGCCTCATGCCCAATATGTTAGGGAAACCGCATGACCGACCCTTGGTACACTGGATGGTGCAGCAAGCAAGCAACCCTCCCCCTGTTAATATTTTTATACCCCAAGAGGAGCAAATATGTTATTTCAAATGGGGATCCTCTTCCTAATAAAAAAACTTATATCCACCTTTGTGTGTCGTAAAATGTTAATAGATCTCTCAAATGTGTCAACAATGTTCAAAACTGAAAAAAATGCTGTTTTGGCAAATTGGTTACCCTTAACTGTGGGTGCGCTCCCTTGTGTTTACGCACAAAGGTGGTTTCGCAAATGCTCAGTAGACGATACACAACTGCCCTGCTGCGAACGGCGTGAATTTGCAAAGTGCAAATAAGCCCCGAAAGTGATGACGTGAACCCAAATATTTTACACCTACTGTGCTGTTTACGAGCACATGCCCCCCCCCCCCCCCAGAAGGTTATTCAATGAAATACCAGCTAATCAGCACCTACTTTAAGGATACGCTTTTCATTTTTCTTTTTCACGCACAGAACACTAGAAATTTAAAAAAAAACTTACTTGTGTGTTAATGCTATATATAGCATACGTTCATGACTATAGCAGCAAAGCATTATTTATTTGAAATATAAGGAAAGAGTAAAAAGTTTCATTTCAAGTTAGATGTGCGATAAATCGGAGGGGCTATTTTGTAAGTATTCTATCTAGAACAAGGCTGACATGAAACAAAAGAATGAAATGGAGCCACACTAGATTGGTCAAGGCTATTCTCATGGTCAAGACATGAGAATAGCCATGGAAGGTGCATAGAACAGGTGGAGGCCGAATTGCATCAATAAAATGGAGACAAAATGGCATCAGAACAACATGGAATCAATTGAAATGAAGAGCTTGAGCCTAAAGGATCAAATTAACCTGTTTCGCACCTCACTTACCATAATTATACTGCGAAAATCACAACAAATTGACTCCAGCAAATTGCAACACCAACTAGCATCTACTCAAGACACAAATAAATGGCTGAAGTCATCCCAGTCTGCAATCTCAAGCTTTCAAAAACAACATGTGCCAATATTTATGATGTGCTGTATTCATTTTATATTTTTACATGTGTTGAAAGCTATTCCAAATTTTCTTAGCTTGCCTACAAGCTTTTTGATCCCTCTTGCTCTTTCATTCTATCTCCTCCCATTCATATTAAATGCTTACAAGATAACCCCCACGTCGACATAGGCCGTTTCTAGTGAATTACACTTTGCAAAGGTGTACCAGAGCTTCCTTAGCCCCCAGTTGTGTCTCGTTATAGCCTCTTCTCAGCCACCCTGCACCTCATGAAGAGCAAATAACTAAAGCAATCGTTATTTTAAAATCCAGCGACCGCTGCGGACCATATAAAGGGCCCCTAAACTGCCTCCTATGATTTTTTTCAAATGTTTGAACTAAGCACCAGCATCATATGCAAAATTCTGCATGATCAATGATTCTCTACGTGGCAGCGCTATAAGCCGCCAGTGCTCCACAAATTCCAAGAAACAATCCCCCCATTCCCTTCGGGCTGGCACGTGACATGGAGAAGTTGAATCTGACGAGCAAATAAATATGCTTCATTGGTCAAGCAAGCACCTATGACTTCCTGTTAGCCTGCAAGAAGCTGTCCACGCAACTCGTCGTTTGTCGTGATGCCCGTGCTTGCACGTGCTTGCAAATCAGGTATTGTGGTCCGTAGGACAGGGTTCATACCGACACTATTCGTATAAGCACCGGCTGGCTCAGCAATAGTGATTCGCCAACAAGCACACAGTTGACAGGGGGGGGGGAGTCGCGGCAACCGGAACAAGCCAGTGTTTGGAGCTCATCGATGATGTATGCCGCGCAAGATTTGGAGAGGTGCTCGGTAAGAGGGCAATGCAGCTTCGGAAGAGGTTCCAACGGAGGGTAGTGAAAAGAAGAATGAAAGGAGTAATTACTGTGCTTAAATAATCAAGTGCATTAAACTCCGCTATTACAGCACCGTTTAAAAATTTCAACGGCTTTATGGCTGTTGTGCACTTGCGCACAACTTCTCCACCACAACTGAATTTCCACCTCTGGATGGGTAAATATTGCATCTGGTTTCTGGCTGTATGCAGTATAGCCCATATTGCGTGCCAGCACTGTTGAGGCATTAAAATATTTCTTGGCGTATGGCTGTGAGATTGGTGGCCTCGAAATCAAGCGGCAAATGTTTAGACCAGCAATGCAATTTCCACTGATTCACACTGTCAAACGTGGGACTCTGGTGCAGCATGGCATAATCTACATTGATTTTATTAGGATGGTGCAGGAAACTTAGTTGAGCACAATTGTGCGCAGAAGCAGCATCATTTGATGAGTAATGTGGGGTGTTTACATTATTAAAACCACACCAAGCTAACAGACAAGGTAAACATAGTAATTCAGATGAATTATTACTTGGAATTTCGTATTTTGTTTCTGACTAGCCACAATTGAATTTTCAAAACGAACTGAAAGGCATTGTTGGGCTTGCAAAGCAAGAAAAAAAGGAAAAAGTAACTGAGACCCCCTTTTGTTGTCTGCCAAGCTAACCCCGCTAGTAGCAATATAATCACCACAACAACTTTCTTTGCTGCGAAGTAACTGACATAAATGTTGGTGCTACTTTTACTTACTCGTATTGATGTCACGAAGCTTTTAAACGTCACTGCTCATTATATCTAATGTAGCTAGCAAGTCACACAAGCCTTGTCTAGCGTACTAACCCCCTACACAGAGAACTGCCTCTAGTTGCAATGGGCCACGCTGCACATAATGGCCACGCTGAACCCACGGCAGACTGCAGTAGTTGGCCTTGTTTTAGGTGCATCGTAAAGACGCGGTTATGCCAAATGGTGCGACATGTGCTACGAGTATGCACCATTTAGCTCACACTGCCGATCCACTCCACAAGTTTGACACACACGCACATAAAATTAGCATTGGTGACAGGCAGGCACTTTTCTAAAAGATACCCGAGACATAGGCAGACGACATAGGCTCCCGTCATGTTGCGGTAAGCTTAGACAAATTGGAAATTAAAAGATCACCTGTACTCGACTATGTAACCTCGAATCGAAAGAAAAAAGATCGATCACTCGGGTCGCTCGTACGCGACTAGCCGCAACTGTTCGTCCTACTTACTCGCCGAATACTCGCACACTGCGGCGAGCGGTTGATTAAGGTGCTCGTGAAAGGTATTAACAAGATGGCACTCGTACTCACAGATGTAATCTGGCTCGTCACTGGCGTTGCTGAGGCAGCTGAAATTTTCTTTTCTCTGCCAAAACCCGGATGACAAAATCAGTGTTGCCAGGTCTTGGTAAGGAAGCGTCGACGAAATCGAACAAAATCACCCGAAATGTGGCCAGGGAAGTATTTTTTCACAACAAAACAAACAACGATTTTAAGCCTCCCTAACAAAAGTGATATTCAGCACTCAGAAAGGCAGCGATGGTGTAGTCAACCAGCAAATGCCAAAATATACTGTCGCTCAGCTTGGCGAGCTGGTATCACGACCGAGGCCATGGTTGGCGCTAAAGACAGTGAAACGATTTTCTTAATAAAGTAGAATGCAACTGATAGCTTTTATACAGCACCAGCTGTCTGTATAACCAACAAAACAAGCGTACCACTTCTTACGACTGTGCTAAGCTTGCGTTGCGTGTCAGACGGACACCAATCATATCGGAGGGAATAAGACGGTTGCAATCTGCGCATCACAATTTCCGACTCTCAGGCCGTGATTTATCTAACGTCTTCGCCAAACGTTTGCGTGATTATGCGCCAAACACAACCTAAAGGGTCTCGTCACGATCAAAAGACACCGTTACAAAGAATTAGCAAAACAATTTGAGGCGATCTTCGCCAAAACGCGAAAACGCGAAAACCAGCATCAGCTGATCCGAAATCGCGAAAACCAGCATCAGCTGATCCGATTGCAGCGTATATTTCATTTCATCATGTCGGCGTTCCGGATGGTATGCAGTTGCAGTAGTCTTGAACTCGACATGCGTGAAAAGCCACGGTTGTGACGCGTGAATACCAAGCTAGAATGACGACCGTAGAGAGGCGAAGAAGCACACCATTTTTGTCATAAATAAATTAGGTGGTAATAGAAGGCGCTAGGCGTTGCCACAAGGTTGGCTTCAAACTGTGAAATTCAATACAATAATACCGTTCAGCCACACCGTGGGTTCGATGCTTCACCCAGAAATAAACACTATTTACGCCCTTGAAAACGTGACCCAGCGTGGTCACATGTGTGTGTACTTTTAATCTCAGATACACCTCGCTCCGATTGTGACATACCAGACCACGTGAACACAATAAGGCAGCTCGTAAAACACAATAACTAAGCGTATACACGTGCATGCTTTATTAGTAAGAAATGTGCAAAGCGATAACAGTCCACCTACGCCTGTCCGCTATTAACTTAGTCCTAACAACATTAGATGTATACACTCTGGAAAAGTACCTCATTATGCTACCATCGAGCGTATAAGCAAAACATCGCTAAAATAACGAAGACTATGGTAGAGTGTGCACAATACGAGTGCTAGTTTTCAACATTTTTGACAGATTAAGCACCGAGGAAAGCTCTGCATCGGTGCAAAGCGATCGGCCAAATTATTACTTGTATTTCAAGGCATAGAAAAGGTAGCTGCTTCTTTTCATTGCAACAATATTATAGCACACTACATTATCACTGTTTCACATATTAAACCACGGAGCCACCACCACAGTATGGGATGGTTCTTTCTTTGAGAAAGAGCTGTAGTCTCAGGGCTCTGGTGACAGAGAAACAAAGAAGAAATAATTCTGCATATGACAACTCCACCATAAAACTGATGTACTACATAAATTATATTAGAAGCACTATCTCAATTGGGCTGCATTGCAAAAGAATTTTCGAGGCAGCCATTCGAAATTACGCACATATTTACAGATTTTGCCAACTTCACTCAGCCCAATGTTTGCTGTGTGTTGGTGTTACTGTGTTCTGAGAATAGTGCTGAAGTCTAAATCAGGATGCTGACGGCATAGCACCAACAGTCAACTGAGCCTAGCTGTTTCAACCCAGCACCTCACATTCGTATATGATGTCAGATATATGACACAGATTTCCTCCGAAATTAGCCTCATGTGGTTCAACCATCGAATCCTTTAGGAAGATGTGTAGATTTCAAATAACATAATGATAGTGACACCGTTCATCGTGTCTGATCTTCTACATATGTCATCCGGCACGACAAATTCCAGACATAGATTTCAGCATTTTCCCCAGCCTTGAATTCTGCCATGCTTGCCTCGACAACCTACTCATCGTGAGTTCATCTGATGAGCACAGTTCACATCTGAATTCTGTAATCCAACATCTGAACAAGGCACATTTGTCAGCATAAGCAGGTGTGCATTTGACGTCCAAAAGCTCACCTGTCCTATCCTCGTGTTCTCTGCATCCAGTATTCAGCTCTACCCAGGCAGATGTATAGGTATTGAGAGATTCCCATCTTCGAATACTAGATGCCGATAAGCCCTACAAGCTCCTTCACCTTATTTTTCTGAACTACGTACTATACTAACATTTCGTACCATGGTGCCAGGCCACTATACATATTCCCTCCACTTCGTGCCATTGATACACAGAAATGCTACTATATTGAGCTCCCTTAGACCAAGAACTCCCATAAATACTTTTGGGGATGAACAGATGCTTGCGCGACAGTATATGCTACTCCCTGAATATCAAATGAGAGTTCCACTACACATCATCGTACGACATATTGAATGCAATTTGTGCTAGATCACCGACTCGTCAAAGGAGTACAAATAGCGGCCAATCAGTTCCCTGACATGTCCTGAAAACTTATGCCCACTATCTGAATAGCATCACAGCATTTTTTTGTGGAGACTGAAGCCAATATATCCTCAAAAATGTCACTGTATCATGTGGTTCGCCCTGTAAACATATCCAGCAATGTGACAATGCGACTGAATCTTGAAGTGCCGAAAAACAATCTACTCGGGTGGTACGTACACCTACCTGATGCTATACTACACCTTATGGTATTTGCCTGGGAAAGTCTTTCGATTTCCCGTGTACTTGGGTGTATGTGAAAGACTTTCTAATTGTGATATATCTAATTGTGCTTACAAGTGAGCATAAATGGTAAGCGCTTATGTCATTGCATTATTACATGACAAAAATTACGTGATTTATTCGTGATAGGATATGTGAGCTCATCTCTTATCGGTACATGTTACACTCCCTCAGTTCAATCGTTGCATCTATTTTCCCGTGAACTACAGCAGATGTCAAGCATATCCGAAATATATCATAGGAGCTGTCAACATTGTCGTTGATGCACTGTCATATAGCCCAAACAACATGTTCACCTGTCCCAGAGAAATAAACGCCATAAAAAAGTGGCGACTGGTTTACATGACAACTAATTCTGCCATCTGCAAGAAATATAAGCTTCGACGCTGCTAGCCTTTCAGTGGTGCAGGCTCATTCGCCAAAAATAGGAGACATATTAGCTTCAACACACGCTGTGACTTCAAAAACTGACCATTTATGCCAACGTGCAAACACAATTAGGCATGTTACTAGACTGCCTTTCATGCCCAAATACACGGGAAATCTAAAGGCTTCCCCTGGCAGATATCATAAGGTGTATGACATCACGTGGGCTTACGTACCACCTGTGTCGAATGCTTTGCAGCACTTCAAGATTCAATCACATTGTAACATTGCTGGATATGTTTGCAGGCCCAACTACTTGATTCAGCGACGTTTCTGAGGATCTTATCGTGCCATTAAATATACTGATGCCTTGCAAAAGACAAGCTCGTAGGGTCGTGTTGATGGCATGGTTCAGCCTCGGGTGAAATATATTCTTACTCCAGACATTTCTAGGCCACACACTGTTGCTCCTGCTTTTGTAGCTGCTGGCTGCATCACTCATGTCATCCTTGGTCCCAACAGATAAAGAAAGCCAATGTGGAGCGACAGTGTTCCACCAAGTCCTACCTCCCAATGAGCAATGAAAATGATGAAACCTAAATGCATGATATTCAAGGCAGACATTGCTTGCAACACTATAAAGCTTGCTTTAGGCGGGACTGTAGGTCTATCCAGTGACCATGTTCTTTTACTCTGATCGACACGAAGCCCACTTTCCTGCCAGTGACTACAATTCTCGTCTATGTTACATCATAAAGAAACTTCTACCTATAGCTGTGTGACAGCACATTGGAAGGCACATATGATGGCAGTGAACTAGACTCTTGTACACGCATGCATAATGAAATGATATGGGTTAAGCATCCCTCATTGGTGCGTGTTACCAACCTAAAAAAAACCTTTCTCTTAAGTAACTTTTACTGAAGTTTCATGAAATAAGACAGATGATTCTTTTCCTAAGCAGAAGTCATCATCAGTGCACAAATGGCTTGAAACAGCAAAAATATCCCACTAACATAACATCAATAAGCATTCCCCGCAATGACGTGATTAAAACAGCATGTTAACTGGTTGTCAAATCAATCTAGCTAATAAAGCCTTTACCAGCATCATTTTTTCAGGCAAAGTGAAAATATTTTTTTGTGTTTATGCATTTGTTGTATCTGAAATTATAAATTGTGTGCGAAAAAAATGCCCCATTGAAGTTTTGACACCTGAGTTATGATGGCTACAAAAATTATTGAATAACAGCTGTAATTTAATCCTATGATTCAGTAAATCTGTTTTCCATGGGTTTACAAATGTGCTAGTTCTCGAGTGCCACAAATAAAAATGAGAATGTAATTTCTATTATTTATTGCCTGGTACTTACGCTCAAATGCCATGAAAAATAAAGTGTACCTTCATGTTTGCTGTGAGCTTGACGCCTGCAACAAGACCTCACTCAAAGAAAGGTTGAGGCACTATTCTAAATAACTGAATTTTCAATCAGTTGGAATAAAAAACAGTGTGGTCTTGCATCTCGAGCATTGTTTCATTAGTAGATCAACAAGCTCGTGGTCGTAAGTCATGCTTAATTGTCTTTCCTAACTCATTCACATCATGAAAGCACTGAAGCTTGTAAAGCCACATTTGCAAAACTTAAAGAATAAAGCCGTGCATGTGCCCCTGAATAGCAAAAAGCAATATTCACATAACCAATGTGATGAATGTGGTGAACCCTGTGGTACATCAAACGGTCCTCCAAACATTCTGAGAGGTATGCTTGGTCATATCTCTGACATGGTTTAGTAATAAAACTATAGGTGCCAGAAAGCTTGAATAGGACTGACAGATTAGGTTGCTATGGATTCATGATATTAGAACAGTACAATGAAGAAGTATAAAAACAAATGAGCCACAGGAAAACGAGCACCGATTAACGGCTGAAGTTTATTCAAAATTACAAAACAGATATATACTACATCCAGATGGCAGTACGCAAAATTGGTCAGCAATACCAAAAAATAAAAAAAACCAGTTGTAGATAAGAGTGGAGAACTTGTTTACCCTGCAGTATAATTGAAAGAAAGATGATGCATGATTGTTTTTCAATTTGACTGTACCTTCTCAATTGGTTCTTTTTTTTTCTTCAAAACATCATCACAGGACAACTCAGGAAGCCTGTGGTCGCACACGTTACTCAAGTCTTTTTTCCTTCTTTGTCGTGCCATTCTAAAAACCAGAAAGATGCTGGATGTCAAGATTAGTTATAATAGTTCTTCCACTACTTGTTTATGTGAAAATTCACTAATATGAGCTCTTTTCGACTCTACTGTTGTGCATAATTGTTGTGCATCTTCTGCCTGAGTAGTTATTTTTTTAGTCAACTCTAGCACACTGAAATAATGCTACCATTCAGACTCCCGGCAGCTTAGTACAATGAACTGAATTTGTCGCTGACAGTAAGTCAATGAAGCAAATTCTCCTGCAGCTCACTGAATCAAACACACATTCAAGGCAAATGAAGAGAGATGACAGCTAGTGATAGCATTTTTCATATGGAAAAAGTCGTTTGGAGCAAGGGGCACAGCATTAGAGTTTAAGAAAGGCCATATAAATTGAGGAACATGTGAATATATATTAACAACAACAACAACAACAACAACAACAACAATAATAATAATAATAATAATAAATATTATTATTACTATACTATCCTCACTGTCACAATTCGAAAGCGACTACACTGAATGAAGGCCTGACCTTTTCAAGGCATGTTGCTTAACTAAAGAAAAAAACGGCATGTTTGATAACTCAGGAATATGAATACGATGATGAAAAAGGACTTAGGCCAAAGCCAATATACATAGCCCATGAAGCTGGCATTAAAGATACCTCATGTGATAAAAACTCGCATGAGCTCAAAAAATCACACAATAAAAGTGAGGGCTTAAAGTGGAACGAAATCCCGATCTCTACGTTGCTGTCAATTGTGTGTGTGAAATCGGTTTCTCATTAGAACCCACACTGTCCTTATGCTGGGCCAACAGTAGCGTAACCGGGTTGCGTAGTAGAAGCGTAGCATTGCGCCAAATAGTACACTATTTGAGTTCCGTTACAAGTATGTTTTTCAAAGGTGGTAAGTCATTGCAAAGAGCTGAGGTGAAGTTTATGATGATCTATATTCATCATCATCACCAGCGGCAGCATCGATCTGGGCACTGCCCTTGAAGACGCGGCTTTCGACGAAAAACGCAACGTGACCTTTCAAGCTCTTCTTATGAGAAGACGGTGATCATGAGGTTGAAGATGATGATGACGGCTTTCGCCTTCACGTCATCTTAGGGAGAAGCATGAGAAACGCTGCAAGATTGAAAATAAACTTAAATGGTAGTCGAGGAGTAAGTCGCCAAAGTTTAACGCCTAACAATACCTATCGGTGTACTAAGGCGTAAAACTAACTGCCTTCACGTCTGCCTTTCACGAATGCCCACATAAAGACAAAATACAAATAACGAAAAGCAACGTGACCTTTCAAGCTCTTTTTATGAGATGACGGTGATTATGATGATGAGGATAATGATGACGGCTTTGGCCTTCACGTCCTCTTAGGCAGAAGCATGGGAAACGCTGCAAGGTTGAAAATAAATTTAAATGGCAGTCGAGGAGTAAACCGCCAAAATTTAACACCTAACAATAACAATTGGTGTAGTAAGGCGTAAAACTAACTGCATTCACGTCTGCCTTTCACGAATGCACACATAAAGACAAAATACACATTACAAAAAGCAACGTGACCTTTCAAGCTCTTTTTATGAGATGACGGTGATCCTGATGATGAAGATGATGATGACGGCTTTCGCCTTCACGTCGTCTTAGGCAGAAGCATGGGAAACGCTGCAAGATTGAAAATAAATTTAAATGGTAGTCGAGGAGTAAGTCGCCAAAATTTAACGCCTAACAATAACTATCGGCGTAGTAAGGCGTAAAACTAACTGCCTTCACGTCTGCCTTTCACGAATGCACACATAAAGACAAAATACACATTACAGGATACGTACGTTGATTGGTAGGACGTCATGTTTATAGACGATGCTCAATATTGCAGCAAATTGGCACGCATGTCACTGGTGGTTAACGAAGGTGGAAATCTGTCTGCTACACTGTCAGTGGCGTCAAGATTAAAGAGACCGATAAAGTTGACGTAGCCTTGGCCATCGGCCACATGGGGGCTAGGGCGGTCATCAGCGCTTCCACAAATTCTGTGTGAAATTCTGAATTGCGTTTGACAGACTGTCATTCATATGTTACACGGCACTTGAGGACACAGACTCATAAGGATCCAGGTCATTCAGGCACCAGCTCACCAGTAACTGACAGAACGAGGCCGCTCATTCGTTGAGCCATGGTCTCATTTGCCAGTAGACCAATTGAATGTCAAATGTCAGTGATATTATCAAGAAATGATACGTGCTAGTATTGCGCACTTCTCTCTGACGTTTTATGTTACTATCCTTTTGCACGTGTCGATACTGCCTTGCACGGCGCTTCATTATTTAAGAGCATGGCATTCCAGATTATTTAGCAATTGAGATTTTTTTGAGCCCACCAATGCAAACAGCTGCATTCATTTTAGATGAAACTCAACCACCGCGAATTACCGAGGAATGTTCCATGCCGCTTGTATAAAGGCTGACGCCGCTCAACGCTCGTCAGTTATTCGGTGACTGGCGTTCTGTGTGTTATTATGAGTATACAGCACCCATTGATTTCTGCGACTTGAGTATCTTTTCGCGGCCATAAGTTCAACCAAATAAAAACTCACTTAGAAGAATCCTACTGCGATGTTTTTCTCAACATCATACGATGTTTATTATGAGCGCGGTGGTCGCACTTCCACGAACACTTTGCGAATACAGCGATTCACGCGTGTCCAATTTCGAACGCAGAAGCATACAGGTCCCACGACAAATTTCGTGATGGAGCTGCAGATTTTCATAGCCAGCCTGTTTTAGAAAGACGCCGTGTTGTCAATACGTGGCCGCCTTGATGGCACGTAGAACAGAGTAAGGCGTCTTACCACAGAGATGGGCAAGCCACGGGGTATCCCTGGCTGTAGCGCACCTATGGCTCTATGTGTACAGATCAACATGGAAGTTTAAAATTCAGCCCATATGGGTAGATCACTGGCCAGGGTGCTCAACTGCTGTCCCTGACGTGGCAGGTTTAATTTCGAACGCGGTGGTCGCAATTGCATGAACACTTTGCGAATGAGGCACAGATCTCTGTCCAATAATGACACACGTCGGCTTCGCTATAGAAGCAGCAGAGTTTGCTGTTACAATCTTGTGCTGGACGCATGCGAAGTAGCGGCACGGGTTCAGTACCATATAAATCGCTCTCGAAAACCGATTGTGGCGCAAAATGAGGTGTTGGTGATGCGACGGCTTTTCAGCATGTAGGAATCTACGTGTAAAGATAATCATACGATGAAATACACATTATGCAACAGATTGCTCTTCATTTATTCATGATGTGCGTTGCCCAGAAACGATTGCAACTGCTCATCGCTTCAAAAGCCAGGAAAAGTTCTTTTGCCTAGAAATTATGACAGCGATTTATCACTGACACATGGTTTTTAAAAAACACCGCGGTGCAATAAGTACTACCAAAATTCGCACTTCTCGCTCGGATTCATCGGAGATCCTGCTGCACACTTATACGCATTGGAGAACTCGGGCATGTTCATTAAAGGTACTATGCATCGAGAGCGATGTGGCGCATAATTAGCGTCATATCTCGGGAATTGAGTACACCATTTTACGCAGTGGTTGTAAAAAAACAATTGCTCCGCTGACATGTCTAGCCCAGCTAGCGTTTCCGTTCTCTATTCTGGGATAAGGGAAGCAAAAACCCGATACGCAATCTTGGTCCCAACGAGGTCAGCCAGATTCTCATTGTCCCGATAGGCACTCAGGTTCTGCTCATTATTTAAAGACAGCTGAAAAGAAAAATCAAGGTATGTATTAAAATGAACACAGATAAATTTTGGTTAACGAGACAACTGCTATACGAGAACAAAATTTTGGGCGCAAGCATTCACTGGTAGATACAATGTACGACATAACCTGCAACTAGAGGGGTGCTTTGATCGGGCACTTGTTCTGTGTGGCCCATAACAAGCGTTTATCACAGATCTGCGATTCTCCGTATTTCGGGGTTTAATGCTTCATAATTCTCAATACCTTGATATTTTAGGTGAAATGTTACCTGAACATTCAGACTTCAAAATGCAAGAAGCTTATTTTCTTTGCCTGCAGGTTATTTGGTTTGTGTATATTATTGTTGAGGCTCCTCGAAGTCTGCATTGGTGGTCTAGTAGTCACGATGGTTGGCTGCTGATTGGAAGGTCATGGGCTTCATCTCGGTCGTTTCGGTGAAATATTGATGGAGGCGAAATGCTAGTGGTCCGTGTACTAAGCGATTTCAGTGTACAATAAAGAACACCAGATATGGAAATTTTCAAACACCTCCCATGGGACGTGCCTCGTAGTCATATGGCATTTGTCACATATGCTAAATTGAAGCACACTGTAAATTCCAGAAGGTATTCGCTTAAAGCTTTGCTGATTGAGACGGGGTTAGTCAGATTTCAACGCAATTCCCGGGCCTCCAATTTAGAATAAGTGGTTTAATTGTGGGCGACTACGGAGGAGACGTGTACACGCTATAGTCTGGCGGAAGGCGCAACCGACACGACCAGAATCCGTGCTATGAACCACAGGGGCAGAGCTGTTGTCACGTCTGGGCGCATATGAACGGACGTTAGCATGAGACCATCAATTCTTTCGCCTTAGGACCACATCTAGAGGAGACAAGAGCTCGCAGGCTTGCTGACCTACGATGGCTTCCCATATGATGTTAACGTTCAGTGAGACTGTCCTGGTGGTCTTGCAGCCATGGGGGAGAGCCTCAAGCGCATGCCTACAAACATAGGACCTGTGACGCTCGATGAGTGACTGGCATACTCCTCTCTAGACAGGCCTGTTCCCGTCGGCTAAACCTTGCTCTTTTAATAAGACACGTGATCTGAGGTTGTTTTAGCGTTTGAAATGTTGTCTTCTCTCTCTCTTTCTCTCTCTTGCTTTAAGACACCAGGTTATTTTAATAAAGCCTATTGTAAGATATGCAGGGATACTAAAGAGTTGTGTGCATTTCTTGTGATCTGGCAAACCATAGTGCCGTCATATGACAGCACTACGCTTTGCCATATGCCATACAATATGACTATGGTTTGCCAGATGACTGTATATCAAGATGTGCAGCTCTCCCTGGAGTCCTTCATACGTTGAGGTTTATTGTTTCATCTCAACACGATGTTTCTTAAATAACCCATTTCTGTGGTCTACGAGGTACTGTTGAAGTAAAATTAACGGTATATGTGGCAAAATAGATGAATAATGAATTATTCTCATGCACATGTCGCAACATGCCGAAAGAACCTAACAGGGTCAGAATTGCCGTTGAAATATTGCATTTTTTCGCATTCGATGAAAATATTGAGTCCAAGTATTACCATTTCTTCTAATTGATGGCAATGACAAGAGAAGCGGTAGAAATTAGCCACTTGACCCCGCCATGGTGGTCTAGTGGCTAAGGTACTCGGCTGCTAACCCGCAGGTCGGGGGATCAAATCCCAGCTTTGGTGGCTACACTTCCGATGGAGGCGGAAAGGTTGTAGGCCCGTGTACTCGGATTTGGGTGCATGTTAAAGAACCCCAGGTGGTCAAAATTTCCGAAGCCCTCCACTACGCGTCTCTCATAATCAAATAGTGGTTTTGGGACGTTAAACCCCACGAATCAATCAAATAAGATTATGGTGGTTTTACAATTGATAACACAATGGCAATCATTTTGCAGGTTTATTGTTTTGGTTTGGCGACCAGCACTTATTGCGTATATAGCGTGTTGTTATTGAGGAGTAATGCTGAGACACCTGAAATCAAGAAAACTGCATTCACGCGCATCAAATTCGCCTCTCTCACTCTCTCTCTCTCTCTCTCTCTCTATATATATATATATATATATATATATATATATATATATATATATATATATATATATATATATATATATATATATCCTGATGAAGGCCACACTCTAGGCCGAAACGTCGAAATAAACCACGTTGTGACCGCTCACGGAGGATCTACTTGACAATATATATATATATATATATATGAATATATATATATATATATATATATATACATATATATATATATATATATATATATATATATATATATATATATATATATATATATATATACCAGTTAATGAGTATTACGACAGACTTGTGTGACTTGCGCATGCAGAGCCCCCGATTCGTATATTCCTTAAGGAACGCTTTCATATCTTGCTGTTCGTAACTTCCGAAAGTGCGTATGCCTAGCACATCAAACGCGTGCATAAACTCGTGGGCGGTGATCTGCAATAAAAATGCTCTGTTACAGGGCAGATAAACGAACTAGGTAGTTCTATGATGTCAGAATTGTGAAAAGCAACACTGTCGCTGCTTTTGCCAGGTACTAAATTTTGCTCCCATAACTCGGCCGTGGCAGCGTTGTCACTAATTTTATTTTCTGTTTTTTTATTTATTATTCATTTGGTGTAAGTTGTGTAAATATCATTCGGCTATATTTAAAGGCTGCGCTAAAACAATATGGAAGCTTTACAGCTGGACCAAGGCCCGTTCCACTCGTCCAATCACACAAAGTGCATGTTACGATCATAGCTGGCTGCAGCATCAGCTGCGTTGAAAGCCCCGCTACTGTGCATGACAGGCATGTCAGCGCTGGTATCGCTGCACGATATCCGCAGCTATTGTTCACCCTGCACTCAATCTACCTCGCCAAACTCTATTTTGTGGCCTTTTTCCTCACACGTATGAAGGAGAAAAAAACTCGTAGAGGCTCTTCCACAAGAATTATAGAAAAAGTATGGAAACAACTACACAATATTGGCACTAGAGGTGTGCTCGGGTTTCGGGTGGCCAGAAAGCCCTGGCCCGGCCCATGGGCCGCGCTTGGGTAGGGCAACGTCTTCTCATCTTGGGTCCAGGTTCAGATCAGGCAACTTCATTGAGCAGGCCGCGCCGATTACAAAGCCCATATCAAGTCAATAATCACGGTAAAAAGCACAAAACGCTAATAATGTCCAGTGAAGTGTATATGGGGTGAGCCTCAGCCCCAGCCTAGGCATCGGCCGTAAGCTCATTGGCTCGGTCGGCTTCCTCGGCTGTGTATCGAGTGTGTTATCTGAAGCGAGCCCACGCTATGCGCAGACGGTGCTCCGCGCAGGCTGTCACCCTTGCCCCTCGCATGTATATAAGCACACTCGATTAATTAAAGGCAGTGTTCGTTCTCCAGAAACCCGAGGCTGGCGTCTTGTTTTATCACATCGCGCGATACAAGGTGTCAGAAGTGGCGAGTCACCGGTTTTCATCGGCGTCCCGGGGCGCCTGGAAAAGAACAGCGATGAAATTCGTGAAGCCACCGGACCTGCTACGTTTTACAGGGGACATCAGTAGGAACTCAAAGTTGTTCATACAGAAATTCAACCAGTTCCTGTCCTCTTCCGAAACAACCGACAAGAATCCCCGCCCGGAGACTGCAAAAGGTGCCCTTCTTTTGAGTATCGCATGCGAAGAAGCCATCGAGGTCTACAACACCTTCACTTTTGCGGTGGGCGAAAGAAGCCTTGACTACGCTACGGTGGTAAAAAAATTGAGGAGTTCTGCGACGCCCAACAAAACGAAGTCTACGAGTGATACGTCTTCCGAAAGAGGGTCCAGGAGCCGGGTGAGCCTTTCGAACATTTTCTGAGAGATTTGAAGACTCAAGCTCGAGCCTGCAACTTGGGTGCATTGGCTGATTCAATGGTCCGAGACCAAATCGTCTTCGGAACTAGAGACACTAAAGTAAGCGAGAAGCTGCTAGCAGACAACAAGCTTACCTTGGAAAATGCCGAGAAGACTTGCAAGGCGGCAGAAATATCCGCGGCACACCAAGAAGTTTGGGGTCAAGACACGAAGCAGGTTGACCCGGTGTGCAAACAAAGCCACGTGGCACGTACTGAGAGGTGCAGAGACTACAAGTGTCGGAAATGCGGGCGAACACACGAACCATGTAATTGCCCTGCGTTTGGAAAGGCATGCAGAAAGTGCAAAAGAAAGAACCACTTGGCAGTTTGCTGTAGGGCGAGTGCTAATGTCGACGAACTCGAAGAGTCTGAAGATGACTTCAACGTCCTCGAGATTTCAGTTAACAAAATCAACAGGAGATGCGACTGGACTGTAGAAGCGCGCGTGAAGAATGCGCCAGTGCAACTCAAAGTGGACACGGAATCTGAAGTTAACTTGCTGCCCTTCGGACCTTACAAAAAATGCACCCAAAACTACTACTTCAACCGAGCAGTACGGTCTTGCGTTCGTATGGTAGGGGTCTGATTAAACCCTTGGGTGTTATCAGGGCAGGAGTGGAAATTGACAGTCGCAAAACCATAATGAACTTCTTCAAATTGGCAGTCGCAAAACCATAATGAACTTCCTCAAATTGGCAGTGGCAAAACCATACTGAACTTCTTCTTCGTGCGCAACGGACGTCAAGCGATACTTGGCCTGCAAGCAGTGAACAAGCAGGACTCCTGTCCCGACAAGTTCACAGGATATCTGAATATAGCTCAGAAAAAGTGGTTAAAGACTTTCCACACTTGTTTTCTGGCACGGCCTGTGTCCAGCGACGCTACCGGATGTTTCTTCGTGAGGGAGCAAATCCAGTCGTCCAAACAACTCGCCGGGTGCCCCTGGCCCTACACGAAACACTCGGGGAAGAACTACATCGCATGGAGTGAACCGGAATAGTCGTCAAAGTCAAGGAACCTACAAATTCGGAAGGCCCCCTTGTACTTGTACGAAAGAAAGACTTCAAGCTCTGTGTTTGCATTGACCCTCGAAAGATTAACGAAAGTCTAAAGCGGGAGCACTACGAAATGCCCCAACGCAAAGATATCGAAGCAGAACTCGCACACGACGTAGTCTTTTCACGATTAGATGCGAACTCTGGGTTTTATCAAATATAATTAGATGACGAAACTTCGAGGATTTGCACATTCTCAACACCGTTTGGACGTTATCGATTTTTGAGGTTGCCATTTGACATTCCTTCGGCGTCAGAAGTCTTTCAGCAGACGCTCAATGAATTTTTTGAAGCAGTTCCTGGTGTAAAAAAGAATGTTGATGACATACTAATCTAGGGTACGTCAAGTAGAGCGCACGACGAGCGCCTTTGACTTTCATTACAGGCTGCAGAACGGGAGGGCTTGATGTTGAACCGAGCAAAGTGCACAGTCGGCGTCGAACAGATCGAATTCCTGGGCGGCGTTATCAGTGCTGAAGGCATCAGGCCCAGCCCTTCCCTAAAATGGGTATGATAGAAATGCCACCACCAGCCGATAAGGGCGCAGTTCAACGAATGCTGGGTGTTGTAAACTGTTTTGCCAAGTTCGTACCGTCGCTCACTGTGAAAACAACGCTGCTCAGAAGCTTGATCAAGAAGGACGCGGTTTTCGAATTGTCAGAAACCGCGCGCACGAATGGAAGCAATTATGCGATACCTTGAGCAAGAACCCACTGCTAGCAATATTCGATCACAAAAAAGAAAGTGACGCATCGCAAAATGAAATGGGCGCCGCGCTTCTGCAACGTCATGGCAGCCATTGGAAACCCGTGGCACATGCGTCGAAGGTATTATCGGATACGGCGCAGTGGTATTCTCAATTAGAAAAGGAGACAATGGCCATTCTGTACGCCTGTGAACGATTTGACCACTTCGTATACGGACGCAAAGTAATAGTCGAAACTGATCATCGCCTCTTGATTGCCATCTATAAAAAGCAATAGGCAATATCCCACCCAGGCTGCAGCGGTTTTTTCTACGGGTATTGCATTACAACATCGAACTATGCTTCGCTCCAGGGAAGCAGCTGGTGCTCGCCGACTTGTTATCAAGGGCCTCAATCAAAAGCGACGGGGCTGACATCACGGGTGACGACGCAGACATGCACGCTGTAGGTTTAGTGTTGTCACTTGTTAGCGACTACACGTGGAACAGGCTTACAACAGAAACCAGCAAAGACCCGTATCTAAGCACAGTTCGTAACAGCATTGTTGCCGGCCTGCCTATCAAAGGACAGCTCAAGCTATTTGCTGGCGAGCTATCTGAAGTCTAAGGCGTCCTTCTTAAAGGCTGCAAGATTATAATACCACCAAACGTGCGGAAGGAAATCTTGGAAAAGATCCACCATCGACACGTTGGCTTGAATAAGAGCAAATTAAGAGCGCGGCATTCAGTGTTTTGGTACGAAATGAATTCTGATATTGACAAATTTTTTTAGACCTGCGCAGTTTGCAAGAAGTATGCGTACTGCCAGCCACGAGAGCCACTTCAAATAAGTTCTGTGCCATACCAAGCCTGGTATAGGGTTGGTATAGACCTCTTTCACTACGGCGGAAAATCGTACCTCTGCGCCTACGACGCCTATTCAAACTTCCCCGAAATTGATGTGCTCACAGAAACGTCGGCGAGAGCGGTCATCGAATCAATCAGAGCTATCTTTGCCTGATATGGTATTCCCATGGAGGTCTGTACAGACAATGGCCCACAATTTGCAAGCAAAGAATTTGCTGCGTTTTCACGAGCGTACGAGTTCTGATAAGTTGCCTCCAGTCCAGGATTCCCACAGTCCAACGGGCTAGCGGAAAAAGGGGTACAAATAGTGAAAATGATATTAAAGGAAGCATGGAAGCTGCACAAGATGTTTGGCTGGATCTTCTCTCGTACAGGACTACACCGCTGGAAGCCGACGGCCGATCGCCTGCGGAGCTGCTCCAGGGTGGGATTTGCGCTCGACGTTGCCGTGCATCCCAAGGAAGGCCGAAACACCGTTCTTCAAGTGCCACCAAATGGAGACCAGCAAGCGCCCGCTGGCTCCTCTAAGGAAAAAAGATATCGTACGAGTGAAGAACGGGACGTGGACTACAAAAGCAAAGGTCGTAGTGCCGTTGCCTCAACCCCGGTCCTACAACGTCCTCACAGATGGAGATAGGCTACTGCGACGTAACCGGTAACACATTTTATTCACTCAAGAAGCGTTTTATAAAGATCCTCCAGAACTTCTTGAATGCGACGACGAAAGTGCTTCAACACAAGTGACACCATGGTGCCAATGCCCACAGCGCCTACAGTGCCCAGAGCTTCAACCTCGGCGTCACCTGTTCCAACTCTGCGGAAGTCGGTATACGGCAGCGTAAATCCCCTCGCCCCCTAACTTACAACAGAAACTTTGTGCAAGAGCCATGAAGCAGATGTGCAACCTTTGTTAATGACGGGACTGTCGTACAGATGAACCAGTGACGTGATCTACGCAAACTGCACTTTCTTGTGTTCCTTTCCAGTTCCGTGTTGCCTCCTCTCAAACAGAGGGGGATGTATCGAGTGTGTTATCTGAAGCGAGCCCGCGCTATGCGCAGACGGTGCTCCGCGCAGGCTGTCACCCTTGCCCCTCACATGTATATAAGCACACTCGAATAATGGCAGCGTTCGTTCTCCAGCAACTCGAGGTTGGCGTCTTGCTTTATCGCATCGCGCGATACAGGCTGGTTGGATGGTCCACAGTTCTAATGCGGGGAAGAGCAGAGGTTGAGATAACGTGACAGATCTTCAGTGATATCAGTAGGTTTGTTCTTTGAAAACTCACACTAGGTGGCGAACTGTGTTGTCTTCCCTCTTTGAGGAGTCTGCAAGCCTAAAAAGTCAAATTATGTCCTCTATCCATCTTGCAGCACTTTCGTCTCTGCGTTGAACTCTGGCCTCTATCGCAGACTTCGCTCTTTCCTCCCTCATCCACTCGAGCAAAGGTGATGAGAAAGGACCAAAGAAATTCACCCCACGACGTTGGCATTCCCTCATGTAGATGAAGGAGTAGGCCCCAGCCCCGGCCAAGGCATCAGCGGTAAGCCCATTGGCTCGGTCGGCTTCCTCGGCTGGCCGGATGGTCGACAGTTCTAATGCGGGGAAGAGCAGAGGCTCTGCTAATGTGAAAGATGTTCAGTGATAATATGAGCAGGTTTCTTCCTTGAAAAATTGCACAAGGTGGCGAACATTTTTGTCTTCAGCCAATGAGGAGTCGGCAAGCCTGAAAAGTAAATGCATGTGCTCTACCTATCTTGCAGCACTTTCTCCATTGCGTTGAACTGTGGCCTCTATCGTAAACTTGTGTCTCTCCTCCCTCATACGCTCGGGCAAAGGTATTGAGAAAGGGCCAACGAAATTCAGCCGACCACGTTGGCATTGCCTCATGTAGATGAAACCATGTGCCTGTGGAATTTTCAGAACAGCAGTACAAATAGCGTGAATGATGTTCTCAGGTGCAGTCGCCGATAATGGCAATCCTGTTGAAATCCTCCAGCCAGACGTCGGCATTCTTGTAAAATGCCTTTGCCGTCAGGTGTGCTTGACGACAAGGTGTGCTGGCACTTGTGATGTAGTTGACATTTGTTTCGCAGTTATCCTGCATTTAGGTAGTCAACCACGCTGTGGCTGGAGGCCCTGTAAACGAAGACTGTTATGTACGTGTTGAGGCTCAAACTCAAACTACTTAGTGGCTTTGCGCCTTGGAGACTGTATTAGCTACCGTACATAGAATTTCCGACATAATCTCACTTGGCTAAGGCATATAGGCTAGATGCCAATCGAGAACGCGCATCCCCCGGCGATGTTTGGTATTTTCTCTCAAGCGGCTAACCACTGAAGTTGCCAGTCTACTTCACGTCGATATTTTTGAGTATGGTAATTACTGCATTTATTGAATATTGTGATAGGTCAGATCAAGTACACCATGGAAGAGTATGTGAAATAAAGAATGAAAGTGTACGTACCATTTTGAGCCCCCCATAGGTGAGTGCGACTGGCCCAAATGAATACGCGAATGGACGAAGCAAGTCAGCAGTCGGTATTGTAAAATCGTTGTAGACATACGAATAATAAGAGTTGCGGTTAGCCTCGTCGTACAGCGGGGTCGTCTGGTCAGTCCAAATGTAGTGTGAATGTAAAGAAAGGGCCTTTATCCATGTTGGGAACAATAGGTCGATTGGTGCATCCGGGTAGGGTTCTGTGGCAGGCGTTCAACAAGATTGTGTTACTCAAAGATGGGTCTGTTGCTGTTTACACACTTTAGTTGTTTTGTCAAATCGGCGGATTGCAACAATAAAAATTGTGCGACAAGCTCTGCAACAGGTCAATATGTTTTATTATCTGTTACCTTTTGCCACTTGCGAAAGTTTACATTCAATACCCTCCCAGAACGACATGCCGACCATAGCATTTGCCCCATTGTGATGTCTCGGCAGGGCTGCAAAGATGGTGGCGGCTTTACTATGAACACGTTTCACTATCGGCCACGAAAACATTAACCGCTGTTACTGCTTATCGCTGTCATGACCAGGGCGAGGGAAGCGTGTCGTTTGTGCGTGGAACGCCAGGATGCACTAGAATCATCGTGCACACTGGCATGTAGGCAGGTTTGTCACGTAGTTTTTTGCATTTTGAGGGCATTTGTAATTGGTAGAAAAACGCTAATACTCAACAGATATAAATTTCAATACCGTCTATTCGGACGTTTTGCAAATCGCTGCACAACTTTGTCATTGAAATTTTTACCATGTTCGTTTCTTGAACAGTTAGGTAATAAGCAGATCTAACTAAACAATACTTGTCAGCACAAAAAATAGTATGATTAACTCCAGGCAACGCTTAGTAACATACTTTTGGCCGCGTCATGATTGCGTGTGCTGGCATATTTTTAAACTTAAGCTAAATATACCTGCTACACCCTATATAGCAGCCTACGCGTGGGTGCTGTCATGATCAGCCCCTTCACTTGGAATACATCAAATTATTATGGGAGGGTAAGATGGTTTGACGAATTCGATGCGCTGGTCATCACATCAACAATGTCACAATCTTGTCGTCTACGTCGTCAATCACTTTCCCCCCAAAGTTTTGGCAGATCCGTAATACCTGAAAATCGACGTTTTGTGAAGCATGCGGAGGGAAAGTTTCCGTGTTACAATTTGTCATTAAGCGACACGTCATGAAATGACGCTATATATGTACAAATGTTGCACGCACAGACATGTGTTGAAGAGTTCCAGATGTTTATATAACCAGTTGTTTGCACTTGCGGAATGATGCTCCCTTGTACATGCGTATTAGCAACTCCTGGAGCTGATATGAAGCGCTGATGCTTGCGAGAATGCTGGTCCTGGACGCTGCTACATAAATCATCTTCAGCGCATGGCAACTAACTACATTGACGTTATCCCAGCTTGACGGCTGTATCAATGGAGTACATATTTAACATTTATAAAATTGGGTATTCAGCCCCGCCACCAGTATTGACGTTTCAGAAAGATTTCTATTCGAAAAGTAGTTTCGAGGCCTGGCGTAGCTCTGTTGTAAAATGCTTCACTGCCACGCAGAATACTTGGGTTTGATTCCGGCTGGGACACTGGGTGGATGCTACCAATGTCGGGTATTTGTTAACACTCGCACGTTCAAATTGTCCGTGTGTGTTCTCGTCGTTCTTGTGTAGATACCTAGTGTCAATCATATGTGGCACAAAGCGCATAGCAGCTGCTTATACCCGCCTGTGGTTTTGAGCCACTGTCTGGCGGGAAGTGTTTGACAATGTGCGTGACCAGATTGGACATTATTCATATTTTGACGAGCACGTAAGTAGTAGTAGTAATAGACTTTTATTCAGCCAAATTTACAGGCCGAGCATTTCTACCGCCTGTGCGATCAGTCGACGCTGTTCTTCTTCCCCTTCGGCGCCGATCCAGTCGAGCCAGGAGATGATTGAAAGATATGGGGGAGGGTAATAGCTGGATTTCTGAGCAGTTGGGCAGTAAAACAGGCAGTGTGACAGGTCAGCGTATGGGGAAGGACAATTAGGACAGCAGGGGTTAGACCGTAATATTCGTCAAACCATCTAACCCTCCCATGCTATATTATGTTCACGCCAAGCTAAGGTGGTGAGCACGAGAGCACCCAAACTGAAGCTACTAGATAGATAGATAGATATGCTCAGTCACCAAACATGGCTTAGAAATGCTTCGCATTTAATAGTGGCAGAGAGCCGGGTCAGTTTTGTGCCACTCATAAGCCAGTATTGGCTTATGAGTGGCTCATAGGCAATTTATATCTATCCAGAAACGGTGAGAACACACATGGGTAATTTTAACGCTTGAGTTTCAAGAGAAGCCTCACAAAGGCAGTGTTGAACGTACGAATACAAAGAATGAATTTCAGTCTCCGAGCAATAATTGTACCCTATCATTCTGCGTGGAAATCACGTATTCTACCCCAGCGCCATGCCAAGTCTGAGAAACAAACTCTCCTGTTTGTGAAACGTCAATTCTGGTTGCAGCACTGACTATACATATTGAAAATGTAACGTATTTTTTTCTAAAATACCACCGTCCTCTCGAGTTAACGTCAATTATAGTGACGTGCCATCCGCTGATGTTGGCCTTTGCAGCAGTGTTTGGGACTGGCCTCCTCGTGAGCCCCAGCGCATACACCAGTGCTTCACGTCAGGTGACATGTTCTCGTGTTGGTAATGCCTATGTTGCTGTTGGCATCGTTGCGCAAGTGCAAACAACTACTAATATAAAGCATATGCGGCTCTTTGTGTATGTGTGGGTCCAATTGTGCATATCTGTAGAGCCAATTCATAGCTTCTCGCTCAATAGATGATTTAAACACGTTTACTTTGCATTCGATTGCTTCATAAAACATCGATTCTCAATATGCAGGGGATGTGCCACCCTTTTTTTTATATAGGCAACATTGAAAGACAATATAGTTTTTCTGGCATTGCTCCTCAATTTCGTATTACATATTCCGCATTCTGTTCGACTTTTATTCTCGTGGGGTTTCTCTTCAGAATGTTACTTGTGTTATTCAGTAATGCGAAGTAGATGAGATGTTATGGCCAGACACGTTGCAATGGTGCAATTTACACTACCTATCCTAAGCAAGTCACATAATTAAACTGATAGTGCACCTTTAGCGGTGAGTCGAAGACACGTTCACTTGGGAAAACGCAGAGGTAAAGCCAACCAGCTGTCAAGCGGAGCAAACGCGAGAAGCAACAACACTCTTCGCCCCACCGTGGTGGTCTAGTGGCTAAGGTACTCGGCTGCTGAAACGCGGGTCGGGGGTTCAAATCCCGGCTGCGGCGGCTGCATTTCCGGTGGAAGCGGAAATGTTGTAGGCCCGTGTGCTCAGATTTTGGTGCACGTTAAAGAACCCCAGGTGGTCCAAATTTCCGGAGTCCTCCACTACGGCGTCTCTCATAATCATATAGTGGTTTTGGGACGTTAAACTCACATATCAATCAATTCAACAACACTCTTCCTTCTCCTCTTTCGCTGGCATTCCTGCTTGTGTCATATATCAATGCTAAAATCATTCCTCCTCTTCCCCCCTCCCCCAAAAAAAGGAGCCTTCCTAGTGACCTACGGAACGAGTAGAACGGGTAGGTCGTAGTGCGGCTTCAGTCGATCGACACGAACAGTCTCGCGGCGGCCACGGCGTCGGTCTGTCGATGGTTTAACCGGCTCAACAATATAGTTAACCGGTGAGGCCTGACGTAGAACTTGGTGGAAGTTTTAGTACCTCGGCAACAGCTTGGTGGAATGACCAGGAAGAGATGAGGAAACTCGAAAGCATACCAACGTGCGAGGCGAATGTAACTGTGAAGCCAGGCTTTTGGTCGATAGGGTCCTTGTGGTACGCCTGATTTTGTGCGGTTAGGAAACGTGTGAGTTTTCTGCATTATTCCACATAGGTGGCGTTTTCGGACGGAGTTGTAGATTCCAAAGAGTCTAGACGATACAGGAAAATGGTCTCCATGAATGAGGAAGGGTCGCGCCCGTAGAATAGGAGGACGGAGAAGATCCTGTCTTAGACTGAGTGGCGCTGTTGTAACGATAAGTTACAAAGGGAAGTATGTGGTCCCAGTTAGTGTGGTCAGCGTACACGCAAATGAATAAGATGTCGGCCAATAAGTGATTCAACCGTTCAGTCATTCCATTCGTTTTCGGATGGTATGCGCTGGTTGTCCGAAGCACAACGTTGAATTCACGAAGAACGGCTTGTACGGCTTTGGAGAGGAATGCGTATCCTCGGTCGCTGAGTAGTTCACGAGGCGTGACATTGCGAAAAACAAGACTGTGAAGGATAAATAAGCTAACTTCACGTGATGTGTCCTCTGGCAGCGCAGCAGTTTCAGCATAGCGGGTCAAGTCATCACTGGCGGCAATCACCCGGCCGCTCCCGTGAGACGTGTAAAGAAGGGGACCGTACAAGTCAATTCCGATGCGGTCGAAACGTCGGAAGGCGCAAGACAACGGCCGCAGTTGTCCAATGGTTATGTGCGGCGGGTTTTTTTTGGCGTTGAAATTTTGAACACGAATGTACGTACTGGTGGACAAAGCGGTACATTCAGCGCCAACAACACCGAAGCTGAAGGCGTGCATACGTTTTTATCACAGCAGTGTGGCCGCATTGAGGATCCGCGTGAAAGGAGTCGCAGTTAAAACACGTACACTCTAAGGCTAAATTACCCCAAAAAGAAGTAACCAAACCCAATGGGTGCGCGCGATGAACAGATAGACTGTTGGGGAGTAACTACAGAGGTATGGGTGCCACGTTCAAACAACTTAGTCTACCTTTTCTGTGCAAAGAGATGAACCGCGGGGGAGACCCGAGCCGTGCGCAAACCGTTGTTGAAGAAACTAGCCATCCTCCTCTCTCTTGGCTGGTGACGGTACGCGTTGCGTCACGCTCGGAGAGCTCGACGATGTAGGATTTACAGCCTGGTTGTATGTACGCTTGGATGAGGGTGAGCTGCTCGTTTTACGTTTTGCCGCACCTATGAAATCTGGTGCCGGTCTCGACACGTCGCCATGCTGCGCTGTATACCCCTGTCTTAGTCAAGATTGTAACGACCAACTCATGAATGACACCACTGGTCGGGAACAACGACTAACATGGCGGCCGAACAGTCACAGGTCTGTCGGATACATTATTTCAGTCTGACTCAGGGCAGAAATCAGCGCTGCTTTTTTTCACAAGTTGGTGATCATTTTCTATTCTGCCGTACTTGTCGGGTGTGCGATACGGATCGCACTTGCCGGCAGCGGGCACGGTCGTTTTTTATATCGCACGCACATATTGCACCGCAAATGTCGGATTCGGCGTCTGTAGTACGCCTGTGCTTTTTGACCACTCAGAAACGGGCCACCATTCCCCTCATCCGCCCAGAGAGAAGCTCGCTCATCGAGTGATTGCCTTTTTTCGCCGCCGTGAAGAGCTCTGGGCTGACGATTTCGGACGGATACCTCGTCGCTGTATTGCGAGTCATCCAAAACGCGAACGAGCTTGGTAGTAGTGTGTAGCACTTTGTTAGTGCACCGGCACAGGCTGGTGGGGCTTTCGCTAGCGCCAGAACTGAGTCTGTGAAAATTGGTTGCCATTACACTTCGTTTACCCGTTAATCGGAAGCAGGCAGCTCGGCGCAGACCATTGTTGGCTGCCACGGCGGCGGGCTTACGTTTCCCGTTGCACTCACTCGAGTTTGTGGAAAAGGACCACATTACCGTCGGTTTTTTTAGGCGCTTGCTCCAAGCCAACTCGGCGCTCTTTGTGGCGGCCGACGCTCCCCGTGCAAAGCTGTGTTTGGTCTCGCGTTCACTTGCTTGAGCTAAACGGTTGCACTCGCTGAGACCTCGCTGGTGGCATGGTAATTCGCCGCTTTTCGGTGTTATGAGTGCGGCTACCGCGCTTATGCTGTTGCGCTACGGCCATCGAAGTGCATCTTAGACGATATGTGACATCACGGTGAAATTATTTGCAAGTCCTGATTTACACGCAATTTTTTCATCTCACCTTGCACGTAGTTGTCATACCCATGCACATTCGTCCTTTCTCATGTGTGAATAACATTTTTTACAATCTCCTTGTGCAGCTGTGGGCACACAACATGCAGAAGGCTCTGTGCGCTGGCGTCTGCAATGTCTGTCATCTATCGCTTCCGTCGAAGGAGCTTCACAAGAACTGTACAATTGTGACAACAAAACTGGACTCGTACGTATGACCATAAATTATCTCAAAGAATGGAGAAGCTTAGTCAGTACAGAGAAAAATAAAAGACTTGAATGTCTTACTTTTGTATTTCGTTGTCGCAGTGACTCTGAAAGCAGTGACAGACAGCTGGCTAAATTTTTTTGTACGTGTTTTTCGGCGCCATTTGTTTCTTTATATTTAGTTTATTTAAATTTAGCACTTCTTTATATTTAGTTATAACCCAGCATGTGTGAGACAATCCAGGACATTTGCGAGGCACAGAAGATGGGTATCAAAGTCTTTTAAATAATGATGACAGTTAAAGAAACGACGACATCGAGACCTCAAAGTATGTTGTCCGAAAGACGCTCGAAGGCGACAGGGGCGTTGCAAAGGCCAAACGACATCACGTTAAACTCGTACAAGCCGTCCGGAGTTACAAACGCAGTATTGGCATGGTCAACCTAATCTAAGGGTACCTGCCAGTATCCCAATGAAAGATCCAGCGAGGAAAATAACTGTGCTCCAGGCAAACACTGGAGAGCGTGATTGATTCTGCAAAGTGGATAAACATATTTGTGAGTGATTTTGTTAGGGCACCTGTAATCAAAACAGAATCGAATGCTCCCGCCCTTCTTTTTGACCAGTACTTCAGGAGAGGCCCACAGACTCTTGGACGGCTGTATGACGCCAAGATCAAGCATAGGAGACACTTGATCGTGAATAACTTGGTGTTCAGCGTGAAAGACCTGGTATAAACGCTGACGCAATGGTGCGTGGATTCCGGTGTCAATACGATGAACAAAGGCAGATGTTTGACCAAGATTCGTTTGTTTGAAGTCGAAATACGTCCGAAAGCGGTCGAGAAGTGTCAAGAGTTGGGTTCGTTGAACAACAGGAAGGAGAAAATCATTCTATGGCAGGAAAGCGTCTAGGGAAGAGGTTGCGGACGTGAGAGTGGGAGTAACACTGACGATCTGGAGGCTTGTTGCGTGAACGGGCAGATAACTGGTTCAAGCACAATCAATGTCCTCAAGGCGGCCGACGCATTCACGATGAAATATAGTGACTGGTACTGAAAGGAGATTTATGGCATAAATGGTTGCGTAAGTCATTTCGACCATCAGAAAAGCAAAAGGTAGAAGAACGATTTTTCGAGAAGTGAAGTCTTCTGACAGCGTGAACATGACGTTCGAAAAAGCGGTACGCTTCACGAGATCAACACAATAACAGAAGACAAAGATGGGATATCCGTCTCCGTGGCGACGACAACACCATAAATAGAAGACTTATTAGAATCGTCCTCGGAGAGCGATGGTAATTATAGTTCGGCTAGGGCACAATATACAATGGCATGATGTGGTGAAAGGAAGTCCCAGCCCAATATGACGTCGTGTGAGCAGTAATAAAAACGGTGAATTCAACCACGTACAGAACGTCCTAGATGAGTAGTGGAGCCGTGCACGTCATAGAATGGTTTAGGTGGTGCGCTGTTGCCATACGCAGGGAGAGACCAGAAAGCGGAATAGTTACTTTTTTTTAACTTACGACACATCGCTTCTCTCAATGCAGACACGGCAGCTCCGGTATCTAATAATGCTTGAATGGCAACACCTTCAATAAACAGAGTGGTTTCATTAGTGGGTAGAGAAGGAGGCTTTGTAGAGTTCGATGGTGGCTCAGTTCGTGCCTGCGGAACTGCGATGGTCCGTTTTGCGTTTGGGAAAGTGGTGCACACCAAAGCATCGGTGAAGGCGAGCGTCGACGTGGGTTGAAGGCGCAGTGGCTTGGCGAATAAGTGTCCAGAGATGGATGGAGTGGCAGCGTCTGTGGTGGTTCCGTATAGGCGTAGCCGCACGCTTCATCAATGGTACCTGGATGAGGGACGCGCCGGCGACAGAACCGCTCAACATGTCCAGGCAGTAGTAACAGATGGGTCTGCTATCCGATGTGTGCGAAGGGTTATTGGCAAGCGTTGAAGAACGGTGGTAAATGGGAACATGCTAGCCAGCCGGTACGCGTGTTGCGTAGAAGGCGTTCGTTTGGTGGGCAGAGTTGACGACGTTTGACGGCGCATGTGCTTGCCTTCTCGCGACGTCAGCGTTAGTCGCGTTAGTGCACACACATGGTGACTGGTACGTGATCGGAAGTGCCTCGCAGACGTGCTCTTCGATGGTTTCGTGCAGCGACGATGTGCAGCGATGTTTCATGCAGCGACGATACAGCGACGACCAGCCCATGAGTATTGCAGGAAAGAAAAGGTGCAAGGGACAACTGGCGTGCCACTTTCTCTCGGATGAATTGCTGGATTAGCGACGTCAATGCCGTCTGTTCCGGAGAAATTGCACCAACGCTCAATGCTGACGTGCTGGTCGTGTCTCGAAAGTCGGGCGTCCCGTTCAAATGCGCCATTTTCCCAACCCATCGTAACGTTGGCAGTTTTCGATAACTTCCGCAACTGTTTGCGGGTCTTTCGCCACCAGCATGTGAAAGGCAGCGCCTTCGATGCCCTTCCCAATATGTCCTACCTTGGCGGTTTCCGACATGCCACGATTGAAGCGACGGCAGAGGCCTACGACGTCCTCGATGTAGGACATAAAACCTTCCCCAGACAGTTGGGCGCAATCCCGCAAGCCCTGTTCTACGCGGAGCTTGTGCACTGTCAGTCGGTCAAACACGTCCGCGAAGGTAGTCTTGAAAGCGGCCCAGTCGGCGAGCTCAGCTTCGTGGCTGTTATCCGGAGCTCCACTACACCTTTGAGGTAGAAGTGGATGCGGCCAAGTTTATCGTTGTTGTCCCACCTATCATTGACGCTTACTTGTTTGAACGAAGGGGGCCAGTCTTAGAAGTTCTGCTCATCGGTGCAACTGAAGATAACCCGATCTCGCTATCTCGGGATGCCAAACAGCGGGCAGTTGGGGATGTAGGAGCGGTCAGCTGTGCAACGTCGGTGGACATCCTTCATGGCGAAGGTAAAGTTCGTATGTGAAGTTCAAGGAAGGAAAAGGGATCCAGCACTTTACACCACTTGATAGTGCGCCTTTAGCAGTGAGTTTAGGACACGTTTACTGGGGAAAACGCAGAGGTAATGCCGACCAGCTGTCAAGCAGGGTGAGCGTGAGAAGACACAACACAAACCCTTCCCTTCATTCACTGGCGTTCCCGCCTGTGCCATATATCAATGCTACAAAACCATGTTTCTATTGGTATTTAGGCACATATCATACACTATAGTTTATCAATTATGTTAGTGAAAAACATTACTTTCAGTCTTGCTACACTCTCATCACTCTTACTACATAGTTATAAAGGCTAATGCATTCGTCCACCTGACGATCGACAATATATTCACTCTCATCATGACCGGTGTAAATAATTAGCCACCTATATCACATTGTACCAATACAAAATTTTATTGTCCTTCCGTTTTGTTGTTGCTTCAGCAGTGCTGCACAAGTACAAGGGTCTAAATACATTAAATTCAGTTGCACGGTGCTACTTGTTGAATATATTTAGGCAACCAACAGGCTCGCAAACACAAATATTCTTTTATTTGTATTCCTATGAGTTTTTGAGAGGCCTTATCTATCCGGTAATAAATGCCGTTTTGATATAGAACTTGAAGAATGCGAATCTGAGGGGTACCCTTATTTTACCGTTTGCAGAGTCTGTTCGAAGCACAAAAGTTCTACTTGCTAAGTGGTTGCTGTAGAACTGTTTGAGCCAATTTGTCTTTCGCATACCCATCTAGGTGGCTGTTACATTTACTTTTAAGCAAGGAAATGTGGGCTGTAGTTCATACTATCCAATATCATCAGCATAAATCATAAGAAATTATTTAGTACTTCCATCATTATTATTATCCATTATTATTACGATGTATCACTATGAAGGGTGTATTAAGTTTGTTAGTTACATAAAGAAAAAAACGGACTAACTGAAGTTTGCACTGGTAAAATTCAGATTCTTTTGATGTTGTGAAAGCAACTCTCCCCACTCGGCGACCGAGACGCACCACCCGAGGTGGTATAGCAAAGTGGGTAGAAGTAACGTACTGCCCTTATGCAAACAGCGGCTATTGACTCGATGGTCGCTCGAAGAGGAAGTGAAAAAGCTGGAGAAGCTCTAGTGAAGCTGATAAAATTTTATATTCACAGACTGTACAGAATAATCATACATAGTTATAGACCTAAAAATTACAAAAAAGAAATCTCTCCGGAAATTAACCATCTGTAGGGTGACCCAGCGAGATTCGGCTGAGCCGATGGTGTCCAACACCTTGAGCTCGGTTCAGAACGCTTAGCGGAGCACCGGGACTGCTTTTATTCCCTCATATTTACAAAATCGTCAACGAATCGTCACCTCTTTGTCCTGTGGTAGGACATCGCAGTCAGCAAATCAACAACCAATCCCGAGAACTCCACTTTCACGCACGTTGAGGGCTAATGCCCCCAGCGCCAAATAACGCAACAACTGAATGCAATTAAAGCAAACCTAAACCAAGGTCGACGTGTCAAGGGCAAGCTCAGTGGGTGCACAACTATCTAAAATTAAACCTATGCGTTCTGGGATTTGTGCCCATAAGACATGCATGGTAACACGTCCACTTATTGCTGACGGGAGTGTAATCCGCCCGTCCGCAGTGCGCCCTGAGTGAAACCGCTCGCTCCCCGCACGCCGTTCTACTTACGAGCTCGTTCTCTCAACTTCTGCCGTGGTGGTTTTTTTTTCAACCAGCATGAAAGGGGTAGCGCAGACAGAGCCGAAGGCATGCCAGTGCGACAGCTTTCATCAAAAGTGCCAACCGGACACCCGTTTTAAGCGCGAGGCAGACGTCCGATTTTCTCTGCGATTCAGCGTGCGGTGCGACGATGCGACTGCCGGAGTGGTGACATTTGATGACGTATCATCGCGTCGCACCGCCGCCCAGCCGGTGCGGCGAGCATCAAACCGGTCAGATATTTTCGTCGCAGCATCACACCGTCACATTGCAGCAGCCAATCACAGCGCGAGCATACAAGTGGCGTCACGATGCTAGTGGCGCCATCTCCATGCCGCCGCTTCCATCTCCCGTAGTCCAAGGCTCCAGGCGAGTCGCTGGAGCAGTGCGAGCGTGGATTTTCTGACATCGCCGACTACGGGGCATGTCAAACATCGAGTACATTTCCCTGGTTACGTGATATCATTCCGAATTGAACAAAGTGATGCTTGGAGGGTGCCTTTTTTGCACGAAAACGCCTGTTTTGAAACAGCTAGCGAGATCGGAGATCGTGAGCAGCGATGCAAGGTGATTTCGCAGGTAAGCATAGGCACCGGCGTCTCTGGCTGGCTCGCTTCGATTCACCTTTGCTCTTTACATCGATGGCATCAATAAAGTAATAATGTTTGCTAACGCATTACATAGGAGCGCAATGCTTGATAGTGTTGTCAAAAAGAAGCGCTTGATGACGAGCTCGCGTGTGAACAGCGTAGGCGACAGCCGGCGCCCGCTGCTAGGCCTTCCTGTCGGAGTCGTGAATAATCAGCTGTTGCTGTGGTTACGACGTGCTTGTCGTTCACGAATGCGCTTTAATAATTATTTTTATAGAACAAAGCGTGGCTGTGCAATGTTGTTTGTTTTGAGCCTCAATACGAGAATACCAAGTCGTTCGACCCTGCATGCCGAGGCGCTGCATGGGGTGGAGCCTGCCGCTGATAGCTTCTTTGCCCTCGTGGGTCCCGAAACGTCGCATGCGGCACGCCGCACCATGCGACGCCGCACGCCGCATCGCACGTCTGTCTCGCGCTTTAAGCACGATACCGACATGCGATTTTCCATGCGATGCAGCGTCTGGCGCGAAGATGCGGCAGCCTGAGTGCATGATGACGTTTCGTGACGCCTCATCCTATCGCACCACCGCATGGCCTGTCCGGCGTGCATCAAACCGGTCAGATGTTTTCGCCGTCACATCGTATCACCACAAGGCCGAAGCCAATTACAGTGCTAGCAGACGATAGGCGTAACGCCGCTGGTGGCGCAATCTCGGTGTCGCCGCTTCAGTCACCCTGGTCCAGGCCAGTTCAGGCGAGACGACAGAGTGAAGGGAGCCTGGATTAGCTGATATTTAGTACCTTTCCCTTGTGACGTGAAATTATTCCATACTGAATACCGTGAAGTTTGAAGTGTGTCATTACTGCAAGACAACGCCTGTTTTGAAACGATTAGCGGTATTGTGAGCAATCATGCAAGGCTATTTCGCAGGTAGACAAGCAACACCGGCGTGTCTGTGAGCGGGCTCACTTAGCTTCCGCCTTTGCTCTTCACATCGATGACACCAGACAAAGTAATACCGTATGCTAATGCATTACGTACAAGTGCAAAGCCTAATGGTGTTGCCAAAAAGACGCGCTCCATGACGAGCTCGTGTGTGTGAACTGCGTATTCGACGGCTGGTGCCCGCCATGCTAGGCCTGCCTGTCGGAGCCGTAAATAATTAGCTGTTGCCGCTGTTTCAGCATCCTTGTCGTTTACGAAGGCATTTTATTCATAATTTTATGGAACGAATCGGGGCTGTGCAACGTTGTTTGTTTTGAGCTCCATTAAGGGGGATACGAAGTCGTCCCACCCTGCATGCCAATGCGCCGCATGGGGGTGGTGCCTGCCACTGATAGCTCCTTCGTCCCCATGTGTCTCGTAAGCCGCATGCCGCTGCCGGTACAACGTCGCGCCACAGGCAGCATCACACAGAAAATTGCGCATCTCTCTCGTGCTTCACTGCAAAGTGGCCAATGATTTCGGGTGTCACAAGCCCGCCAACTTCCGAGGGCTACCCGAAATGCACCGGACAGTAACGGGAAGTCGCCAGTGTCCACACAGTGTCGCAGTGCAAGCCGCCTTTCCTTGGCGGCGACTGTTACGAGCGCGAACAGCAAATGGTCGGGCCGTAAGCTGAACCAATGCGATGATCATACTGCCGCGCTGGGTTTCGGAAGAGGCCCATTCATGCACAGGGTGAAAGTGGAGTGAGGCAATCAGGGCGTCGTCAAAATGACGTTTCCATAAATACCTTTTTGTCGCCCACTTGGGTTTTAGTTCTTTTGTCTTGGGTTGATAAGAAACCAGAAAAGCTTGGTAATCTCAGGCACCCCAGCACTTCGCCGTGCAGGCACTGGAGTGTGTACGGTCAGGGTCGATGCGGTCTTACACTTCGATTGACTGCTGTCCAAATAATGCTACGTGCCGGAGCGAACGCAGCGCGAGGGCTGACATGCCTCCTTAAGCTCACCATACAAATAAAATATAAGAAAACTAATACTGCCGCACACCCACTTCTTACAGCAGCCCTATAACACTGTAGACTGCAATTCTGGCTACTACTGCTCGCAATACATAGAGCTCATTTTGCAGGCAGCTTGTTAAAGTGAAACAAATAAATGTGGGCAATTTCAATTTTTAACGGTGCAAAATGTATTCCTTTAGGCAAATAGCAAGCTATCTCGGTCGCAATGAAGCTGGCAAATCCCGGAACGCTGACATTGACGTACTATAGAGGAGTACGCATTGTAATATATACTCACTGTACACTTCTTCGACGTACTTCGAGTCTAGTCGATTGCCGAAACTTCCTACATAGGACGTAATGTTATTCAACTTTCGTATAGCAGCCTCTCGAATGCTGCGTCCAATCCACGTTGAAGATTCAAAAGCTTTCTGGTAGGTGCTGCGTATTGTTGACACCATCTTCTTGATTGCTCCTACCATGTATCCTAAAATCTCTGTTGGGAGAAGAATCATGTAAGCCTACAATTTCAGGACAATCTTTCCGCAATATATTGTTACGTGGAATAACGAGCAATATTTAGGTAATTTGCTGTTTTGTATATATTTAAGACTTCCCTCAAGTAAAGCTACTTGAAGCATATGGCTGCGGATTTTGCGAATGAAATTTCTGCCATCAACAACAAGAGGAAAGCCATAAGCGTTTTGTAAAAATAATGTTGCCAAAGATACTATAATAACATAAAACTCATTTTAGCTCGATTGGCATCGTTATGATCAAACTACTTAAAATCCACGGTAGACGTGAAACATAAAACACTCGTTCGCATTGGTTATTATTTTGTTTTAATTGAACATGTTGATGTAAAACATTTTGATTATACATCATTTTCTTAATATAAGGTAGGTTTTTCCTCAGATATGAAGATTCCAATTGATAAGTAATAAATTAGTTCTGGCGGTAGAGTTATTGTGGTTTCACTATTACTGAACGCCTTTAAACCATATTGACAGCACGCAAGTTTTTTTAATTCATGTACCAAAAATGCACTAAAGATGTATTAAGCCAGGTACCGTGCCCTAACACCTACTTAAAAATGTGAAGCCTTTCTCAGTGGGCTGCAGACACTTTGACCGTTTTATCTATCTATCTATCTATCTATCTATCTATCTATCTATCTATCTATCTATCTATCTATCTATATATATATATATATATATATATATATATATATATATATTGATCTGTCTATCTATCTATCTATCTATCTATCCAGCAGCTTATATCAGGGTACTCTGGTCATCGCGTCCGTTATTTAGGTAGGCCAAATCAACTATGGGCCAGGAAGAGGGTTGGACAAATATATAAGATTGATACTGATATGAATGTCATAAAAATCTTGTCGCGTATGTCATCAGATGCTTTCCTCCAGACGCATGTGGCATATACCCGTACACCCTAGGCTATATGCTAAGCCTGTATGTGCCACTGGCGATCGCAAAACCAGTAAGAAAAACTTACATCGGCAATGTTGACAAGACGATATAATAGAATAAGTTTCTTGGCCCCAACACAAAACTGAACATACGAATTCTGTATTGCAATGAAATACTGTAATACTGAGAGAGCCACGCCGAGTTTGAAAGCTACTTTGAAAGAACAAGAAATGCAAGTGCTATGTTGGTGAAACTCATATGTGGTTTCAGTGCTGGCTCTCCAATTTTACAAGCATCACATATGTACTCCTATGATACAGCCGTTACGTCGTGTTAATGCCAACTATAGTTTAGTGCCATTCACTGAAGTTCGTCGAGGTAGCATAGGCCAGGTCTACCATCTACAGAAACACGAGCGCTACATATCAGCTTACCATTTCTGATGTTCGTAATACTCATGTGTGTGTTGTCATTGATACGCAACAGTTAGCAACTGCTTGTACGAAACATATGAGATTGTTCAAAATATGTGTGTGCGTAAAACATTTGTAGATATTATGAGAGTCGTTTCGTAAGGTTTGCTTAAATAGGATACATCACAGTAACCATCCCTTCACATAGGCTTCCCATAACGTCGATTTCCGTGGTACACGGCTACTGCCAATTTTTAGGGGCGAAGCTCGTAATAGTCTGGGGTAGTCTGTCCCTCCAGACTAGCCAACACAGCATATCCGCAGACAGACCGACAAACAAACAAACAGACAGACAGACAGGCAGACAGACAGACAGACGAACGCACGGACAGATGGACGGACGGAAAAACAGACGGTTCACCCCACTCATCATCATTCACTTCGTGAATATGGTGCGACTTTATACAGTTCCGCAGTTCACGCCAAAAGCTGTTTCGTTGGTACCGGTTGCTTGTCTCTGAGGCAGCAAAGTTCCACACGCACATGCCCCCGTTGCCAAAGTTACATTTACTGGCAAAAATTAAATACCTCGCGAGTCCCATATTCTAGCGTACGGTGGTACTGTCAACACGAATAGAGCAAAATTTCACGTGAATGAGTAACAACGTCGTATCATGACGTTACGCGATAAGATATTTATTGTTGCCAAATCATGGGAACCCCTGATGACTTCGCAAGAAGTAAGTACAAGTTATCTGCGACATCACGTGATGTCCAGATGGCTTTCTGGCTCGCCAGGGCAACAACGAAGTCTACGGAGAATGACAGGTATTGAACAAGTGCCTTTTCGGGGCACCCGCTTCGCTTTGTGGTATGCTCAACGCAAGTCACAGGGAACCGACGAATTCTATATTGACGGTAGTTTTGCGAATACGACGGAAGGCAAGCACTGCAATAGACTTACCAGACTGAAAAAAGGGGGTGATAACCGCCAAATTCATGACTTTTCTGACGTGATTATAACAAGCGTCGCTTGCAAGCTTGCCCCGAAGAAACATGTATGGGTCAGTAAACTCGACCAACTGCCTGTAGACGTTCCAGGCTACTAAGTATTGTAGGCCCTTTTCGCCCATCGACTCGTTCTTGAAGAGTTTCACGAGCAGTGTGAGTACGTGCAGCACAACAAAAATTTGGTCTGGTCCTCCATATATGTCATTGGTGTACCTAGAAAAAAAGGTGTGCCATTCACCTGTCCTGAAAAGAGAAGCAGAGGTGAACAGAAAGTTATATTGTTGATAGTTATAGCACGAGAACAGAACGATGACAAAAGGACAAGAAGGAGATGAGCGCTCGTCTCCTTCTCACCCCTTTGTCACCGTTCTGTTCTCGCGCTACAACTATCACCATGTCATACTAACTAGTCCGAATCGCCACACCTCTAAGATATACTGGTGTCGAAATGCTGAACTGTCACATTGAACTGCACCGGCAGTACACTGCACACTCTACACTAACGGGTGGCATCTTCGAGAAACCAAAACACTGTAGACACATAATCGAATATTACATACTATTGTTTTCCGTAGTCAAGTTTGAGCTCAATAAAATAATTTTGTATGAATTTTTGTACTGAAAAGACGGCTAAAAATGTCTACAAAACGGTGTTTCTCTTCAATTATTACGAATCCTTGTAACTAACGGATAGGTAATAATGATAATTATAGTGTTATTATTAACATTATCATATAATTATACAAAAGTAAACTCAGACCTCTATGCCCCAGGGAGCCTGTCTGCTACGAGATATGTCTCTCTTTCTTTGAATTCAATATACTGCGATCACTACCGAGATAACATGACAGTGCATTTCACAAGCGAGCGTGATGATGTAAGGTGCTGGGTAGATCGCGAGAGAACGCTTTGTGTCTCGAGTAGAGTTGGGTGGGGTGAAGTCCGAAAAAAAATTAAAAATATCATAGTGAATAGTTTTTATTTGAGCCCTTACAAATAAACACCAATGCAAAAAGTATCGTTGTAGTAAAAAGTATGTGCTACCTCAATATTGCCATGTTGGCACCATTATAAACATTATTTCGAAAATAATATGACATGCGCCAGATATCGAATTTTCCAACAACCTGCAGGGCAAAACGAGACGCTACGTTGGACGATACTATACAGTCTGAAAAAAAGTTATTTTGTTTTAGTTTTTGCCCTAAAAAACTTGAAATTCCCTCCGTGGGCACTTACGCAGTCCTAAGAAGCCCAGTCCTTGGACAGCACGCGTTGAATTTATACAGGAGCCGGTGTTGTGTTGCTCCGAGACTCTTTGCAGATCAAACATCGCCAGTTTTTGTTTGTGACAATTTACGTTTTTGTTCATGGCTCCCACCTCATTGAAATAATCAACTATTTGGCGCGAGATATCTTTTGACGTGTCTGCTTCACCTCTTTTTGCCATTTTTATGCAGATATGCTCAGGCGTTTTATGGCTTCTATCTTTGTTCACCAGGTATTGTGACACAATTTTTTCTAGCGCCTGTATCTTGTTTTCAATCAGGGAATCAGAGAAAAATCGTTAATACTAAATCCTGAGACGTGTTTGCGAACGACTTGACTTGGAGCTTCCATAATTTTTTATACGTCTCTTGAGAGCATTCTTGAGAACACGAAAAAACATCAATGCAGTGAGAATAGAGGAAGTCGTGTGCTGAACGGTGGTCACTTTTATTTTATGTGGATTTCCTTCCAGTGATTTCTATGTGATATTTCCCTGCATTTACGAACCTTCCTAAATGAATAAACTTGTTATATGATGTGTGTAATTGAATAGTTCATTTAAGACACTCTTTAAGGCAATGGCTGCCTTTTCTGCCGTGTTCTGCCCCTGTTACAAGCCAGATCTGAAAAAAAATTGCTTTGTTCCCGTGCACAAAAAGAGCCAAATTTTTTGGTGTTATGTGCTCGTAGTCAGGAGTAACAAAATAAATATTTACGTTGCTGTACTGACAAAAGAGTAGCTTCATGCATGGATCCGAAAAACCAACCGAGAAGAATTTCACCCCTTTTTGACGGGTCACGAAAACACTGACACTAGTCGCGTAGTTTTCCCCGTGCGAATGCTGTGAGCAACAATCAACCTTTACAGATTAAAAGGTAGGCAACAGCCGGCACTTATTGCTGCAAAAGGGAAACGAAAAATAGTAGTTTTCGTGTTAGCTACAGAGGCCAGCAAAATCAAAATGCCGAGGTTTACCCACGTCTCAAATTACCCCTCCCTACCCTATACCTCACAAGACAAAGTACACATTGAAAAGTTTTTTGTTCTGACCTGGAATATTTTCTATGCAAAACCAGATGAATGCATACTCTGACTTCTGGCAACCACACATGATATTTTTTTCCGTGACATGATATTGTTTCCCGTGAGTGATTAGCGTATCAGTTCCAAGTAACTTCATGCTTACAATGTCCGTAGCAGTCATCGTAAAAGCGTTGTGCAGGCCAATATCCTTGCATTATCTATGTAATATACAAAACTGTAGTTGCTCTAAATATGCGGTACAATAGGTTACTAAAGTGCTGCAGAGGTATTTTATCGCGCTGTGTTCCAGTAGCCAACAGCCAGTCACTTTGCCCGCTCAGCATAACGTATTTAAGTTATAAGATGCTGCAATGGCGACACGTGTCTGCCCCTGTCACCCAGCTTGGCTTCGTCGTTATAAAGAACCGAAATAGCGTCATCACTTGTCGTGAAGTGGGATATATTTTGAGCCAGGATGGCAGCAAAGAAAGTTTCGGAGAACCTAAACGAGCAGGCAAAAATGCTTTCATACCTGGTGAAATGTATGGACTAGTCTCTCGGCCAAGGTTGAAAATAGTCATGTAAACTTGTTCAAGTTTAGGCAGGGTACCGTAGGTAGCGTCTACTGCAGTAAAAAATAAAGAGACGTACCATTTCATAAAATTCAGGAGAATTTGTTTTCATTTGTTCGAATGGTATGCAGCCAACAAATTATATCGCCCAATTTTAAAGCTAAGGATGTGGTAGCGCTAGTTCGTTCGTAGGTTCAGAAAACACTTGTATAGTTCTCGAAGATGATAATACGTTGAAATCATAGAACACGCACACTCGAAAAATGAACACTCACAACAGCGTTGATATCTTCAACGAAAAACATATTTAAAACTTCATAAGGCATATCTTACTAAATGATTACCAACAAAATGCACATATGTGGCGACACCATCTGCACGTTGGAATTCTGTAACGGTCCTAATGTACTAATCTAAGATTGTGACACTGCTGTGGCATCATAAGAAGAGTCGCGTGCACTGCAGTTTTCGACCAATGCCAGTGTCCATAACCACTATGGGGCATATTAAGTAGAAAGAAAAAAAATGACTGCATATCTACGGAGTGAATGAAGGAGAGTGGGCCGTTTTTTTAGCTCCCAAGAAACTTGCTCAATTGTACCCGCCTATCTCATGCCATGAGCAAAAGGGCAACCAGAAGCAGCACACAAGACTTTTTAGGCGCTGCGCACAAGGCGTGGTATATGGGACTCCCCTAGGCTGTGGCAAGTTCTATATCGGTCAAACGGGGCGTTGAATTAATGAGAGACTGAAGGAGCATGCCAATACTTTAGGCAAAAGTGATCATGCGCATCTTCCAGCGCACTGTAAAGCCTGCGGATGTCTGCCAGTGTTTGAAAAAAAAACGGTGATTTTTGGTAGGAGCAAAAAACAAACAGCTAGAGAGTGCTTGGAAGCCTATTTTATCAAAAAGAGAGGACCCGATTGTATCAGTGATACATCTATTGTGTTGTATGCAACAGAAATGCATATTTTGGGTAACTTAGTGCTTTGATCATGATGCTGTGCGATGTTTGTTGGCTGTGCACGCATGCGCGGTTTTGTCTTCTTTCCTGTGCGTTTTCTAGACGGTCATTAAACAGTTGGTAGTTGGCGCTGTTCTGTCTTCTCTCCTGCTCTTCGTGCTTCACGATATGTTTTTGCGCCTCAGTCTTCTGCACCATGTCTTAGGACACTTTCACAGTGTTTAAAGGAGACATGCGTATCATTTCATTGTGACCAACCCCCTCTTATTGAGCGAAGTGTATCACTGAACGCATTTAGAAGTTCAGGAAGCGTCCAATTTTCGTACACGAGACGGGATCTTAGTGAAGTAGGCCATAGGCGCCAAGCAGTCGACGTGGGCGTCTTGCTGTAGTGCAGTGGAACGCACAACCTATCGGGTAAGAAAGCAATATGGAGGCTAGGCTGCTCAGAATGGAACGCGATGCGTGGGTTTTTCACTTATGCAGCGGTAGGCGGGCTGTGGCTAGGCTGTGGCCAGGCTGCCGGGGGGGGGGGGGCAGGGGGGGGGGGTTGGTTGCGTGCACGCGTCAGTTTACTGCGGGGTCCTCACCGCCAACGAACCTCTTTTATTCAGTGGCCTCAAGCGCTTTGCGGACGCAGTCTGTCATAAGATAGTAATTGCGGCCGGCGTTTGCAAAGGTGATGCGGACACAACTAAATCAGTAAAAAATCGTCGCACTATTGTTGAGCCACAGCGATCAAAGCAGCTCCCTCTGGTGAGTGGTTGGTGCCGATACAGCTTCGCTGCCGAGTATTCATTAGTTGTAATGAATTCTTTTTCGAAATTCCGACTGTCTCCCAAGACCAGCAGTTTTGCAGAATGCATCATTAAGTACTATTTTTGAAGCATTCTTAAGCACTACCTTTCGTTTAGATACGCAGTCTTGTACGAAATCAACAGTTGTGTTCTACAGCAGTTGTTCAAGTACACTGGACATCACATTTTCCGTGGAAAAGCTGTATTCATTACCAGTTTTTCTGTTACAAATGCAAAAAAAAAAATCTCAGAAGGTACTGTTACACCTTGTGCCATTGACAATAATATCTGGAGATTTAGGTCCCGGAACCAATTCTCATAGTGTTCACAAACGGTTTAGTATCAAATGCGAAGCGTTCCTAAGCATACTTCGGCGGCTTTGAGTCTATCTATTCATCTATCTATCTATCTATCTATCTATCTATCTATCTATCTATCTATCTATCTATCTATCTATCTATCTATCTATCTATCTATCTATATATCTATCTCTATCTATCTATCTATCTATCTATCTATCTTTCTATCTATCTATCTATCTATCTATCTATCTGTCTATCTATCTATCTCTATCTATCTATCTATCTATCTATCTCTATCTATCTATCTAACTATCTGTCTATCTATCTAGCCGCCAACGACATTTAGCTTTTCTGCCTGTCTCAATACTAGTATCGATACAAAACTTGGTATGTCATAACATGGATGCATGATGAGCATAATTGACTAGTCATAACATGAAAATCAAGACGACAAGTATGTCATGATTTAAATTTCGTGGTCTTGCTGCTCTTGCGGTGGTTTCATTCACATGGCCTTTTGCAAAGCTCAAATGGTATGTGTGACATGACTGCCTAGAGAACATATTGACAGATCCTAACGAGGAAGCCGTGACAGGCATCTCATGATTTTCATGTTATGACTAGTTATCACTGCAAGCCACGCTCATGGTGCGCTCGCAGTCGTTTCACTAGCTTCACATGTGCCCAATTCGGTGCTACGTGACGTCAATGAATACCGAATGTATATGACGGCAAACCTAATCATGATATCCGTGTCATGAAAAAATTGGCTACATTCTACGCCTATATCTCCAGCTCCACATATAGTAAATTTTGAGTCACGTGACCTGAATATACGACAAAGGTAAATGACACGTCTAAACAAGATAATCATGATATGCGTGTCATGTGAAACAAGATCGCATGCTACGCTCATAGCATGCTCGCGGCCATTTCGCTAGCCCCACATATACCAAACTTGGTATCAAGTGACGTGAATAGACGACTAAGGTAAACGACACGTCCAAACATGGTAATCTAGATATGCGTGTCATATAAAACATGACTATCTGCTACACCTTAGTGTTCTCGTTGCCGTTTCACTCGCAGCATATATACGAAATTCGGTAATACGGTACGTGCATGCACCACGAAGGTAAATGTCACATCCTAATATCATAATCTTGATATGCGTGTCATGTGAAACATGATTCTATGCTATGCTCATAGCATGCTCATGGGCGTTTCTCTAGCTCCACCTATACTTAATTTGGAATCAGGTGACGAGAATAGGCGACGAATTTGAATGACACGTCCAAACACGATAATAATGTTATGCGTGTCATGTAAAACATGACTACCTGTTACACTGATAACGTGCTCGTGGCAGTTTCACTCACTGCATATATACAAAATTTGCTAATACGTGATATTGATGGACGACGAAGGTAAATGTCACGTCCAAATAGCATAATTGTGATATTCGTGTCATGTGAAACATGATTACAGTCTACGCTTATAGCGTGCTCACGGCCGTTTTGGTAGCTCCAGATATACACAATTTGGTATTACGTGATGTGAACAGAAAGGTGAATGACACTTCCAAAGATGATAATAGTTAATTTCTTCCTCCTCGGCTAGCTTCTACACTACCAAAGAAGGGAAGGTGTTTGAGGTTCGGAATGCACGCCCCTCGATGACCCGAGCACCCAGTGTCAGCGCGAAGGAAGAACCGTAGTTCGGTGAATAGACGCTTTAATGTAACACTCAGGCGTCTGCCCGGGTCCAAGCCCAAATCTCCGCTCTGTTTTTCTCAACCAAACACCCTCTTTCTAACTCTCGGTTGAACAAAGGGTCTCCACACAAGCCAATAACTCGTGTGGGCTCGCATCACCATAACCAATTGGAAAAACACTTTCATACCAGGCACCGCATTGCAAACAAGCACGTTAAAAATATAATGTGCGAAAATATAAGTTCTACGCATGCCACACTCTCTTCCATGCCAGGCCAACCTCTGTCAGTAGCCATTCTCACGCTCGAGATCCGCCAGCTCTCTCAATAAACGTGGCGTCGTCGAGGCTTCCTCAAGAGCGGTGAGTACGCAGTCAGGCTCTGTGCGCTGACAAGGTATGCATGCGACAGGGAGGCACCCGCCATCCTGCAACACACCGTAATGAATGATAGAGGGGGAGGATAAGCTTGTCTACGTGCCGCCACTAGGTCTCGGTCATCCGAGTGGTCGCGCGCCTGTTTCATTCTCAATGGCACACGTGCATGCCAACATGACTTACTCAGATGACCAGGTTTGACCTGATTCCTGCAAGACGTGCTTCCGATTAAGCTTTCCCCTTTAGTCCCAAACTGGGGGCAACCTTAACAGCTCTACCCGTGAACCACATGAAAGACGATGCCTCCATGTTCGAATGCGCGGGGCCTCCGCATTCGCTTTCGCAGACCCGATCAGCGTCGTCAGTTGACGCGTCGGCTACTCCTCCGCACTCTGCAGCAGCCGCATTAGTTGCGCTACACACAGCACGCCGCTGATGGGTGCCTCGTACAAACTATATTCATGGCATGGAAGTCACGCACGGCCTAATTTACGTCCACCTAACAACGTTGTTCTCATATTAAGTGACATATCAGCCTCATCATTCGTGCTTCGCATATGATCGATTCCCACAGTACGTGCGATCTGCCAATTTTTCGCACAGCTGGGTCAGAGTTTCCTGTTCATACATTGTTGTTTAGATCACGCCAAAAAAAATAAAAGACAATTTTTTTCAGCTCTACAAAAAACTTCAGATGTTGCACGCATAACGGTCTTCAGATTGCAGGTATCAGAGAATTAGTGATTTGGTAGGGTAAGTAGCATTGCAGACACGCAAAAATTCAGCGCGTGACCACAACATGATTTGGAAAAAAAACGTACAACGACCCTAAGCTTTGTTGTCTTTTGCGTTATGTAACTCTGCTTGCGTGTGAATTCGTAGCAATAATGGCATGTTGTACACATGTGTCATAAGGAGAAGCACAAATATATAATGCTATATAGTTAATTAAAATAAAATAAATAAATGCTTAACACTATATAACCTGTTTACCACGGGGAACTAAGCCAACAATTGCGTATCAAAGGGCACGACCTCCTTTGCTTGCTTCTGGCATCTTCCTTCTAAATATTTCCCACCAGTCCCTTTATGCATGATCGGCCCACCGAGTGGCTCCTAGCAATCTAGCAATCAATGTGTGAATTTTCCTTCCGGAATGTTTCGTTAGGTATTAGTGTGAAGCTAACAAGTATCTATACACAATTTAAGGAGGAAAGTGCATGCCATATACGATCTTCCCTCTGATGAGGGTGCATAACGGAGCCATGGAATGGTTATAGTACATATTGGTTTAGTGCCGGACAGTTTTTGATGTCCGTAAAGCAAGCGAAGAGCAATTTTCTCATCCAAGACAAAATAACAACAATTGCTTTTGGTGGTGGCTTAGAGTTTGCAGAAATCATAAAGCTTCACCGTAGGCACTCTTAAATGTGGCCTAAAAAGAGAATTAAAAATAGTAAAACCAGGGTCAACTCACAGTGGTCATTGTATGCTTTTATCTTAGAGGCGAGTTGCTTGTCCACAGGAGGCGTCGCGCCATACATTGTCATAGCTTTGATGTAGTCTTCCAATGCACGCTTTTTTCGTGATTCATGCAAGTATAATTGTTCTTTACTGTAGGAAAGCTGTAAATAAACAAGCCATAATTGCTCGCGGGTCATGTCAAGCCTAGATACCGGGGAAAAAAGTTTTGACGCGTAAAATAGCTGAGACACCCAAACTTTGGCGCAAACAGTAAACAGTATCAATTTTTATTTTCACCATTTGTGGGCTCAACCAGAATTTCTGCAAAAAAACTGGATTTTACAGAAACTTAAGTCAGGAAACGATTAGGGTCTTTATCGCCATTAATAACGTGCAGGTACACCCATACTAGTTTCATATTGACTATACTAATTTACAAAACAAAGATGAATGACCACATGCCCAAGGTTTTCTTTGTTTTCCTTGTCTTCAATATTTGTTGGTTTATTTCTTATTATGAAGAATTGTATAAAAAGAGATGCATCGTACTTAAATCTTTCTTACTCGTCGTCGCCTGAAGTAACTTTCAGAATTTGGCTGTTTCCTTCGTCACGCATACTTTCGTGCAACTGCGAATATTTTTTAAACTTAATCACCATTCTTGGAACAATCGCTGATCACATTTCACAGACAAAGTATTGTGTGCTGCGTAGGCTCATGTATGTTTCATTTAGGATTTTAGCTGGACGAACAATATATGCCAACAAATGCACCAACACAAACAAGTCAAGCCTCATTGTTTAGGTGCAATGAAAATGCCTGTGTACGGGGACAGCAACATTTGGGAAAGCCTGACATGGCACGCTGAGAATGAAAGCAGGACAACTTATCTAAAAGTCATGTCGTTTCCTCAGCGTCCGAAGTCCTGTCTGCCAGCTCTACATCACTTCCCAGGGTTATCTTTTCGCCTGGCATTGCTCAGACTCTGTGGTTATCATCTTGGTGATTTATTCTTGGGTATCAATCACTACTTCTCAATGAAATATTGATTTTGTTTTAGTGTAGTCACAACCAGAGAGTTTGTGTTGAAGATATACAGGGGAATGCCATCGTTCGCTTTAGCGCTATCCCTGCCCGACTACGCCTAGATACTCATACGGAAACCACGCATGGCTCTACGAATACATTTTCCCTTTTACATCATTCCTAAAGAAGTCTGGGACCGATAACCCTTAATTTTGTTTCCAGAAGGAGAAAAAAAGTACGTGTATTTCTCGCACTAAGAGCTCCACTCATCTCTTAGTATATTTTGTTATACCAGGATTCCGTGCCACGCTTAAGGGCTGCATGTTGGCCGCTGGAGTTCTACACTCTTTCTAGTATTAACCTTCTGTAACTCGACTTGTCTGCGCTGAGTTGCGCTCAGGAGCCTGATATTTCGAGAGTTGTGTTTACTCTGCATTCCACTCTTCTTAATTATATGGAAGCCGCAATTTGATCAGTGCCGCAAATTTTCTATATGTTGCTTTCAAATCCTTCACGAAGATGACATTCTGACCAGTATTCTTTTTTATTGGGGAACTCTGCAGAGGCATTTTGAAAATGACAAAAACATTTAGATATTTTCATTCAATGAAGACATCTACAAAGGCTACTCAAGCTCGAATGCTTTACAGCCAGCAGCTTCACGATGATATGTAATACCCCTTTCACACGTGGCAACTTAAGTGCACTTTCAAGGAGTGTACTAATGCTCACAAATGCCATTTGGGCGGTTCGATGCTACACGTGAAAGCGAGGTGTACTTTGGAAATGATGATGTGGCAATTGTCTGTTTGTAGCGGAACATATATTTGGTACTTTTGCGACCATGTCTCATCGTCGGACCACGTTGTCTTCGCTGAAGTAGCACAAGTGGCACATGCCATCTTAAACGACAAGACAACGAATGGCCTACACATGTGCAAGTGCGCCTTGAGGTAAACAACGAACGCGATGGACGCCGCCATTGCAGAGCCAGTGCTGCTGCATCCCCCTAGCGGATATGGCCGCAAACTGGCTGAGGGTGAGGGCAGCAAGGATGTTTCTTGAGTTATGACTTGTTTTAATACATATCAGTATCTGTTATAACGACAACAATAGTTAAAAATGGTAAGAGTTTCACTTTAGGCAACAGCCTATTCTGTGCAAGCCACTGGCAATGAGGCTACACACTTCGTGGCAGCAAAGTGTGTTTGGGGAACACACTTTCCGGCAAGTGTTCTTCTCAGCCAGAGTTACTTAACTTGCTCGTGTGACAGCGCGCGAATGACACTCGCGGCTAAGTGCACTCGCTCTAAGTGCACCTAAGTTGCCACGTGTGACAGGGGTATAAAACTCCGAAGTCATACACAGACTAGGTGCGAATGAATAGTGATGTTTTTTGCTAGACTTTTGAAATCAATAGCATTGCGTAAATATTGAGCTTAACACTGACTTCAGGCCTACATTGTAGCCCAAAATTTTTAGCCCCCCTAGCGGCTCTATCTACATGAAGTGCAGTATTTTCTCGAGGTCGCATAATAATTCTCCAAGAAGCTGCGGTGAGATTTCACTGCTAAAGCGAAAAATGTACAGAGTTGCATATGTTTCCTCTCCATAACCATACAACTTCCTGATTACCGACGGTGCATATCATAACGACGCTGTTGGTAAGAGCCACAAATTGTCGTGATTGATATAATTTGATATACGGGGTTTAACGTTCCAAGCCATCATTTAATTATGAGAGACCAAGCCGTTGAGGGCTCCGGAAATTTCGACCATTTGGGTCTCTTTAACGTGCGGCGAAATTGGAGCACACGGGCATACACCAACAAATCGTCATGCGGTCTTGCCCTCTTTGCTATATGATGTTATGCAGGGACAGACTCACTTACTTGAATAACCCTCTTCTTGTTCAGAAAGTCTTTTTCGCCGAATTCAATAGAAAGCACAACATGAATTCCGAGGTCGAGAGAGCCGCGCACCATTATCTCAACCGGTTCGACTTTCGTCAATCTCGTCTCGTTCAATAGATCCAAGTTGAGTGACCTCATCCATTCGACGAGATACTGGGTCTGGGATGAAAGTATATCAAGAGATCAAACAATTCACAATTTTATGGCACATTTCGCGTTGTATCTCAATGCACCTCGCATTAGTATAGTTAACATGAACAATCGGAGAGACGCAGCTCTGTAGGCTCTGTATAGGAGACAACTAACATGTTCCAAGGTGACATCCGGCGAGCTGGTCCACGCTTACCTGATCGACTATGGGAACACAAACATCCTTTTTACTCAGTCAAGCACTCAAAGTGCGGTGTTTGTGCGTGTAGTCTAACTAGTTTCCATTTTTTGAGCGAAATCGGAATTCCGCTTCTCAGAAAATTTAACGTCTTATAAAAAAGTGATTCTGGCATATATACTTGTGTAGGTTTGCGCGACAAATAAAAGTAATATTATTGCTATAGCTAATATATAGACAATCTTGGTTGGATTTCGCCGCCAGCATCAGCGTCGATGTGACGTGCCGTATATGTATACGTATCTATATATATGAAAAAGCAAGAAAAAAAGAAATCAGGAAAAAAATATACTCCAGCGCACACAATCGAACGTGGTACCCCGGCGTCGTGAATGCGAGGCGACTGAGCTACCGAAGGATACCTCTTTCAACGTGCAGACGGCAAGCTATTTACACCTATCACTTACTGCTGTTGGCGGGCTTCTCGGGGGCAAACTATCGTGTTTTCAGCATTATCAGCAAAATGACGCATTGAGCTCGCGGGGCCACTTATCTATCACGTGTACCTTGGCCAACGGAAAGGAGGGGAGTGGAGGATCTATCACGCGCCCTTATCTCGAAGTGGGAGGGAGGGAAGGATCGTACGTCTCGACTGGTTTGGACTTCACCTGCAACGATGCTGTTGTGGTTACCGGGCACACAAAGGTCACTTCAATCATTGCAGTCTCCGTTTTCGATAAGCGTGGGCTTTTCAGACACAGCGATGTAACAACGGAGGCGCTTAGTCGCGTTCATCCGTACCTGTGAGTACGTTTCGTGCGTCATTTGTGCGAGAGAAACGTGGGGCATCTTTTGATCTGCTTGCCGTTCTGCGTGTGACCTTCTAATTTGTTGCAATTGCGTTCATTGCTTCGCCTTTGCGTGAACACTTGGACTTTTCTGTTATGACGCTCCTATTTGCACTCTCGCAACTTACACTCTGAAGAGATATTGTAAGATTGTACAGCCATTATGAGATTGTGCATAATAGATGTATAATGTACACATGTAAAATAATCTTTCACGATAAGAAGAGCTCAGAGTTGCCACTTGTTTGTGCTGTACATGTTCTTTAACACCGTACACCTAATTTACGTTCTTGTGTTTACAATTGTGAATGCACTAGCCCAGTACTGAATTCAAGCTACTGCCCAGGGGGCAAAGCCACTACAGCATGAATGCAAGTACGCAAGATATCAACTATATAAAATCCGGTGACATGCTAGGAATATTGATTTCACGCAAGAAAGTTGGAGAACGCAGCATGTGACAGATGTTCAGCTTTTAGTCAATGGTTCAAAGACGTATCGATACCTTCGGGCAAGTTGAGAAGCTGCCCGCATATTGGGGGCTCAATGGGGGACCAGCGCTGGATAGGTGGCACGCCGAAATATAGCACCTGGCGGAGATTAGCGACACAACTCAGCCTCTCGCGCACGCATGACCGACTGCAGTGTACCCACAGAGAAATATACTTTACAAAAAATGGCCACTGGAGCCTTTTTGCAGCCCAGCTGAAAAATGGTCTGACAAAGCACTAGATGACGTACCCATCCACGCTTTTACCTCTTTGTTAAGACATGTATTAGGCTCCTCAGGAGGACATTGAATACCAAATTTCGGCATCATTTTTTGAAAGAAGAAATCCTAATAATTTGTGCACTTTTTCACATCCGCACTACATCATGTTTCGCTGACGACATTTATGCATCACAACAAACAACAGTAAAGTATGACTAGGAAGTGTGGCCTTTCTGCATTTGTTTTGCCCAAAGAGGCACATTCATTTGGTTTAGATGTACTTTACTTGTATTCCCTTTGTGGAAGCATGGGTGTGTAGGCTAGTCGTAATGGGCACTCACTTTCAGAGTATGAGGGTACGGGTTCAAACCCCAACATCGAAAAGAAAAAAGAATGCTATTTTATTTATGCTGAAGACATTATCGCGTCTGACCAGCCGCTTGTGTCGCTGAAAGCAGCGCAGTAGCTGGGCCGCGTGGCCCTACGGGAATATCCACTCTCAGTATATTTCTCTATGGTGCACCACTCTGAGAGCAGGCTCGTGCGCCGCTGCCGCGCTTCAATTTGGAACGAACTGCTCGAAAAGCCATTGCGCCAGTAATACTGTACTGTAGTTTCGAAAAATAAATTTGTTTTAAGGCTACTCTCACATAAACAGTACTAAGAAACGGAGAGAAGCCCTGCAAAGCGGACTGCGTCTATGCGTATAGTATCGAAAAGACAGTGTTGTGCTGTGATGGCAGCTCCTTCTTCCTCATTTTCTGGTTGCGTGCTGGGTATGAGGCTAATTCTAGTGCTGGCTGACATGCCCCCATTTATAAGTTCATGCTGCGACGATTCCATACTGCCAAAATCTGCAGTAAACGAAACAAAAGCAGAGTAGAAGGAAGCTGCGTCAATCTTTTTCTGGCATCATTTCCACGTCCTGTCCGCGGTTTGTATGCACGGGGACGTTGATCAAGCAAACCTCCGTAGTAGCATAGCACGTGTGGTTTCGCACTGTTATTCTTGAGGGTGCGGTTACGATTAGCTACCACAGTCGCCTCACTTCAATGGGGGCAAAATGTAAAAATAACATCATGAACCAAGGTATATGTGCGAATAGAAGAACCACAAGTGGTCACAGTATTGATACGCACTTTACAGCGTTCCTCAAACTGATATCTTGTTTGGCACATGAAAGCCTAGTGATTATCGATGTCGAACTGACACCTTCATTTGAGGACGACACAGGAAAGCTAAAAAATTTCAACTGCGTTATTCGGCAACCTGAGAAACGTGTGAAAAACGAAGACATTTGATACTTCTCTAACAAGGCATACATTCCGATGTTACTTAGCCACGGCAGCCAGTGAGAAAACGCTTACCGCATCGGCTGGCCCCAGAAAACTGAGCATCGAGTAGTCCATTGCTTTGTTCAAAGCAAGAAATTTGTATTTTGCCCAAATTAAGCTAAAATGAGGCATCTCTGTATCGAGTCTTCACCGCAAGAGTATGTTTTATAACAGCGTAGAGGCGTAGATGAACGTGGCCTCGCCAAGTCTTGTGGACAAGACTGCTTTCATTTATAAGCAACTGTTCACCAAAAAATATATATATATATATATATATATATTTATATACTACCTGCCTATCGTATCACTCACTTCACGCGGTGGCATTGAAGTTTGGTTATGGTGGTGATATAGATGAAGGCATAAAAACTTAGTTCGTCCTAAAGTGCACGACTCAGCGCTCAGCAGGCCAGATGAAAAAAAATACATAGGCCGTATGTTGCTTAATACTCTTGTTTTATTTCCGGCAAAACGCCGTTCAAAACTCAACTATTTGGCCAGGGTTTCCACTGGTGGCTGTCTTCACTATCGAATAATTATAGCAGACACGTGCCGTTCGTCAGACAGGAGAGTGAAAGCAGAGTTTTGCTCGCCTGACCAGTTGGTTGCAACGCCGCTTCCTTTTTCTACGTCCTCCCTCTTTTTATATAAGGTTGCACTAAAATACGCAGCACTACCGCCAGCGCCGTTTGGTTTTCTTACGGCGAAGCGCGCACCCACCGCCTCTACCAGCGCGTGCTCTCACCGCCAAGGTGGTCGTGGAAACTCCAGTGCTGGTTCCCTATGAAGACGCTGGCTACACTGCGATGCTCATTGACTGACGTAAGCCAGCACTTTCGTAGAAGCAGATACGTTTGTTTTAGTGCCACGATACACAAGCTGCAGTGATATCAACTGCACATCATAAGAAGCTGTCGTAAGACTCTTCATGGAATCCTCGACAACAGCTTGAGGAGGCACAGACCAGTGAAGTTTTTGTTATTGATTAAATAGTCGTTGGCAAGTAATACTGCGCGAGTTGGCGTTGTCCGGACATGGCATTGGTATAGGGCAGTTTCGTTCCATAGATTTAGGCACTGTATGGCTTTTTAATAGAATACTTGCAGATTGCCTGGAATTTATTCCAGCTCGATCTGCGATTTTTGTTTTTGATATCATCAGAAACTGGCGTCTATCCAGAACGCCACCTTCACCAGCACTGTGTTTTTCATGACGCGAACTTTTCACAATGTTGTGTGAAGATTTCCGTAGTCTAGACTAATATAAACTACAAATCACCTGTGGTACCTACATACCCACCATCGAAGGAGGTATGTAGGTATGTGCGCACAAGTATGTGGAATTGTCTTGATGAACTACACGAGGAATCCGTGAAGTTATTCATTTCATAACCTGTCACTAATATTCGCCATGAAGTCCTGTCTTCCTGTGCCATTTTGTTTTTGATTTTGACAGGACTTATATGATGGCCATGACAACGCCATGATGAAGGTGGCTCTGTAGATAGAAATGGTGAAAGTGTGTATTGTTGGCTTAGAAATACTTCGCAATTAAAATGCCGATGGGGCTTCTAGTGTTTTAATTGCGAATCATTTCTTAGCGAAATTCCGCGACTTTGATCGTATCTATCTATCTATCTATCTATCTATCTATCTATATATCTATCTATCTATCTATCTATCTTTATCTATCTATCTATCTAGCCAAGCATGTGTTTGTAGCTCTTGTAACGGTTTCGATTATGTTATCGGTACCAAAACTTGTATGGCATAACATAACTATATGACGAGCATAAGCGACTAGTCATAGCATGAAAATGATAATATCCATGTCATGAATGTCATGACTTATATTTCATGGTGTTGCTACTGTTGCAGTGGTCGTAACACTGGTATGGTATGATATGACTTTATGGCGAACATAAGTGACAGACCCTAACGTAGGAACCATAGCATGCTTGTCATGGTAAACATGACTACATGCTATGCCCATTGAGTGCCCGCCGCCGTATAGCTAGTTTCGCATATACCAAAATATGTGTTAGGTGTCATCAATGGATGATTAAGATATATGATTGGTGCAAACATGATAATCACAATAAGTGTGTCATGTAAGAACATGACTAGATGCTACGCTCATGATGCGCTCGTGGTCATTTGACCAGCTTCACATATAGGAAACTTGGTATCACGGGACGTGAATGGATTGTGAAGGTATAAGACTGGTGCAATCACGATATTCAATATATGCGTGTCATGTAAAACATGTATACATGTTACGCTCATAGTGCGCTCACAGCAATGGTGCTAGCTTCACATATACTTAATTTGGTGTTGCGTGAGTTGAATGGATGGCGAAGGTATATGACTGGTACAAACATGATAATTATGATATACGTGTCATGTAAGAACATGGCTCATGATGTGCCATACTTATGTTGTGCTCGCCGCCGTTTCTCTAGCTTCACGCAGAGCAAATTTGATATTGCGTCGCGTGAATGAACCACGATGCTATATGGCAGTTGCGAACATGATATTATTGACATGCGTGTCATTTAGGAACATGACTACGTGCCACGCTCATGATGCGCTCATGGGCGTTTTGCTAGCTTCACATATACCGAATTTGGTTTTACGTGACGCAAATGCACGACTAAGGTATATGAGACGTCTAAAAATGATAATCATAACATGCGTGTCACGTAAAACATCACTACATGCTACACTCATAGCATACTCGCAGCCGTTTCGGTAGCTTCACTCATACTAAATTTGATATCATGTGACCTGAATAGACCGCGAAGGTAAATTACACGACTAAACATAATAATAATAACGTGGAAGTCATTTATGGCATCATTTACGTCTGCTTCATAACGCTGTGCTCATTTTAAAGCTACATGTCGACCTTTCTTATTCGTGATTCGCATATTATCAATTTCCACTAGACGTGAGATCTGCCAATTTTAATGAATTGCTATATTCAAGCGTGTGACACTGAAACACTAAGGCTTTATCGCTAGCATCTCCTCTCTAAAAAAACCAAAAACAAAACAGGACGCTTGAACACCTCCTTTAAGCACTCAGGCTTCATCGCTAGCATCCTGTTTAAAAAAAAGGAAAAGCAGGACGCTTGAACTTCTCCTTTAAGGGCATTACACTATAGCTTAACCGGACCGAATTCACATCGCTTTTCAACAGTGCCACAATTATTGTTTACGTAACTTTGACTGCTTGAAACTATCCTAAAAGACGAATTGCAACTGCAGTGCCAAGTGCCCACTATGTCATTTCTTACCTTTATCAAAATCGTGAAGTACCCTCTAGGCATCCGTAGGGTGCCAGGAGTATACCTTCGCACACAGTAAAAAATTTTACACCCAGAAGGGTGTAAATGAGCTTGTCCCGTGGACGACACCCTAAGGGTGTTAATTCAGCACCTTCCAAAAAGGGTGCTTTACCATGCACCCTTAGAATAGGGTGTACATGTAAAAAAACTGTAGGGTGTTAAAAAAACACCCTTAAGGAAGGGTGCCTTCGATGTCCATCACTTTTTTAGCACCCTCTGAGGAGGGTGCGAGAAGGGTGCACAAGGGTGTTGAGTGCCCATGGCAGGGGTGGCGAATACTGCCACCAATAGATATCAGCATGCACTGATTAAACACTACTTGAAGAAAGTGGTCCTGATTATCGATGGTGCACCACCTGTCGAGCTCCATTCATTGCGTGTGGGCAAAAATATAAACGCGTACAATCGTGTATGAACTTGTGCTGGATCTATATATACTTCACAGTATATGCATATTGCGCGTTACAGAAAATGAAGCCTTGCTGCCCTTGCATATTGCGTTTATTTAATAGGCAAATAAAACAAACTTTTCTTCTGCCACACAACTTTTTCACCAGATATACGTTCATGTATACGTACACTACACATGCAACACCTCAAATGTTTATCATATTTTTTCAGTTTCACTTTATTGACAATTCTTTGCAACATACAATTACACTGGTTTCAGTTTAGTATACTGCTTCAAGTACATAGAGACTACAAATGAAATACACGCTAATATATCCCTATAATTCTTTCAAGTATCTACAATCCTACAATCCCAGTGGTTTCCAGTTTAATACTCCTTCGTGTACACAATCGGTTAATAGGAATGAAATACAGGCAAATATATACTTATGATTCTTTCAAATATATACAATCACCATGATTTCACTATATACGCCTTCATGTACACAATCGTTCCCAAGAAGTGATGCACACAAAAATATATATGGATAGTGTTTTCAAATGTATACAATCACAGTGGTTTAAGCTTTGTATTCCTGCATGTATAACAATTGGTTATGAGAAATGATGTAGATGCAAACATATACGGGTTTTCGCATATATAACTTTAGCAAATACTTAAGAAACCAATACAATGATCAGAAACACAATATGCTAAAAACGAACACAAAACTGAGTCAGGACACACAAAAAACAAAAGAGGTAATGCATAATTATGGCTAATGACACAGCTGGGTCACTTTATGCCTAATGTCCCAGCCATTTTGGCAACCATCTCAAATGTATTAAAAAAACTCGTGCTGCATTGAAAATAGTGAACTTCTGGAATATTTAGGAGAGGAAAAATATTTGGTCACGTGGCTGCTTTCTGAACTTTCTGGAATGCCGTCTAGGTGTTGTATGTAAAAAATTTTATTTTAAAAGCACCGCTCCTTCTTTCCATACGAAACTCGGTCTACGTGTTATGTAACTAGAGCTTAATTTGGGAGAGTTGGTTAATCGTGGTTGTGTGCTAGTCACAGCGCGACAACTTTAGGAAGAGACAGAAAGGACAGGAAAGAGCACAGACTGTCAACTGAATTTAATGAATGTGCTACGAGCGTTTTTATACGGAGTACAAGAACCGTGTTCATGCGCGACGACACATGTGAGCACTACAAAATAATTTTAACTGTGAAAAGAATACTCCCTCTCGGAAAGGATAAGTGAACGTGTAGTGATGCACTGATCATTGGTTTACCTGTTAAAAAATATTTCTACAAACGTTAAATTGGCATTAAGTAAACCTATTCTAGTGACGAATGGGGCAAGATTGACTATTCCTGTTGCTGTTTAGTACACACACTTTTGAAAGCTTGTAAGGGGTGGAAAACAAAACGCTAATATCATATCTGCTGGCTATTTTTCTAGTTGTGAGACACGTGATGTCGTATAACATGCAAAGATTTTGGTCATTGTTTTTTGTTGGTCCTGTCTTCTTTAACTTTACCTTCTGCAGGAGGGTTTTGCAAACGGGTGTGAAGATTCTGTTGCGATACCCAGCATCTTTTAGTCTTTTAATCTGGTTTTTAAGCCTGAGCTCACCCTTGTGCTAACATGACTTCTGAAGGGTGGCCTGAATACATGTATCAATTCCTCTTTCTATTAATTTTGAATGCCCACTATCAAAAGGCAGAACATTCTTAGCACTCCTGGGCTGATAGCACCAGCCAATACCCCAACAGCATCATCACACTTGTTTGCGAAACCCTCCTGCAGAAAGTAAAGTTAAAGGAAACAGGACCAAAAGAAAAAGAGAATGACCAATCACCTTTGCATGTCACATGGTACTTGCAAGCTTTCAAAAGTGCATGTACTTACAGCAACAGGAATAGTCAATCTTGCACCATTCGTCACTAGAATAGGTTTACTGAATGCCAATCTAATGTGTATGAGATACCGCTAACACGTGGAAAAGTAAACATAGGACAAACTGGGCAATGCTTCAATGATCAAGCAAGACAGCATGCTTCAAATGTTAAGAAGGGCTATAGTAGTCTCATGGCCGGACACCGTAAAGAATGCAAGTGTAGTCCTAGGTTTCATAAAACACGGTTTTTGAAAAAAAAGCAAGCAGAAAAATGAGAGATTTTAGAACTCTTTATCAGGAAGGCCAAGGATCAATGCATCAGTACACCTTCACTTATCTTTTCCGAAAAAGAGTATTCTTTTCTCGGTTAAAATTATTTTGTCATGGTCACACATGTGTTGTTGCAGATGAGCCCTGGTCTTGTGCTCAGTATAAAAACGCTCGTAGCACCATCAATAAAATTAATTCAGTTGACAGTGCTCTTTCCTGTCCTTTTTGCGATAAGATTTTTATTACAGAAAAGAATTTCATTTTCTTACAGTTTATGTATAATGATGAGTTTTCATTGTATCACAACATGGAGCAAATTGCATCTCAATACGGACAAAAATCACGATTTTGTGAAATTCGTGATATTTTCTCGTATATTTCAGCAGCTTGAGAGGTATAAAGATATTTTTTCCTCAGAATATACCTTCTGTGGAGTAAGTATTCACTGCTCAGATATTCATACAAAGCGCAATATTGCAATACAAAATGCAAACATAACACATTTTGGCTTTATTCTTGGAGCGAATGTGGCAAAAAAATTGCACTATTATTATTGAGCTTCAAATACCTTACAGAAGCACATTTACTTAACAGGTAGACCGAATTTGCTTTAGAAAAAATAAGCCGTAGTTTTAAAACAAAATTTTCCACAAACAGCACACAGACGGCATTATGCCAGGAAGTTATAAGCCAGCCACATGAACAAAACTTTTTTTCTCGCTGAAGTATTCTAGCAGTTCACCGTTTTCAACGCAGTAAGCCAGCACATTTTTTTTTTTCAAATACAATTCAGATGGTCGCCAAAGTGGCTGGGACGTTTGGCATGGAATGGTCCAGCTATATTTAAGCAAAATAACTTACACAAATAACAATATTTGTTCATCTACCATGACCACACTAGAAAAAGTTGTTCAGGCATTGTGACACTAAAATTTTCAGTACCGTACTGCCTGAACAACTTCTTTGATAAACTCCAAACTCACGCCGAGAAAAAGCCGCTCAGTCATGGTGGTTGTTAAAGGCCTTGCGGCCGTAGACAATGTTGAAAATTAAAAAAAATCAACTCATCAGTGCTGTCACTCCTTCCTTCTTCATCATTACTGACACGGAAGATTTTTCGGTTATCCATGTGGAGGTTCAGGAAGTAGGCTTGCTCTAGGCTGGGTCCAGGGTAGACTACGCAGGACGTCAGCGGCACCCTCTCATCCTGTAATAAGAGCAAATATGACTTCTCATAAAAAATATTCGTGCTGTTCTGGCTGCACCATATATAAAGAATGTGTAGTGTGTATCCTTCGAAATGGCGTGTAATTGACTGAACTAAACTCGAAGCATACAACCCATACATTCCAATAATTTCGTATGATAAAGATAAGAGTTTTCAAGCATACAGCGAATTCCCGAAATGAGGTGAAGTGTAAGACTACAGCTCAAAAATGGCACTTACGAAAGCCTGAACTCACTTAAGAATCAAATTCCTCCTAGGGTAGTGAGCCAGTGTGAAAAACAATTCTTAAAGTACAACGTTTAGAGCATGTAGCATTAATCAAAACGCACAAGAAACTTACCTCTTCATGTACAAACAGTGAAGACATCTCTGCTTTCTCTTTTACATGAGAACAAATGATCTTGCGCGTGGCACTAGCGAAGAGGTCTACAAAAAAAAAAAGTAAAAGACTTACTTAAATCACGCCTCTAACAATCTGAGGAATTGTTACAAGTCACCAATCAGTGCAATTCTGACTGCCTCTATAAGGGCATCAAAAATGAACAATTTTCTCGTTCTTTCTACTCTCACAAGACGCTCCGTCAATGGAATCTAATCCAAATTTGACGCTGTGCTTCCTATTCGCCTGCTTTCTAGACGTAGGGCTGCGAACATGTGTTTTGTGACCTAATCTAGCACAGAAATTCGTCATCTATAATTCAATCATCTTATATAATTCATTGTAATTTGATAAAAGATGCGATAGCTCGTCCAGTTTTTAAAGAGTTGCGGGCCTGCGATAGGCACTGCCTTGCACGTATGAAAGTACTTCTTTTAAAAAAAAAATTCAAAGCTTGCTTTCAGAAAAAGCGTCTGGCATATTTCGACAACCAAGCCCATCCTCTGATGGCAATCAGGGACACGCTATTAGCGATTATTGACTACGAGATTTACAAACACAACCCGTGCCTAAATACTCAGTTAAACACAATCACGCAAGTAAGAGCGCTCGAACGACACCAACGCGCGCGGACGCCGACTACGTTGCAGCAGCCATGACTTATGCTAGAGCAACCGCACATAGCTCCAACAGTCGCGTATACTCTCTCGATTCTGTTATAACGCCGAACATTATCGCAGATGAAAGCGAAGCACGAAAACAGGAAACAGAAACGAGGAAAAACAACGCACGGCGATGGCCACAACAACGCGAAGTCTTCTAGATCTTTCCCTGTTGCTGGTGGCACTTGTCCTACATAGCTTAAAAGACCGAGGCGCACGTGCTGGGAGCATCGCGGCATATCAGCACCTCCAACTATACCGTCTTTAAGCAAAAAAAAAAAAAGCCATTTCGTACAGTGCGCCTCTGTACATAATTTTTGCTTTTTCTTTCTTTTTTTGCGTTTACACCTACAGAAGCACGTTGCACATTTGAGTATTAATAGAAATGTTATTACGATGTAGCCTAAAGCACATCTTAAAACAATATCAATCACTTTGTGCAGTGTATAGACAATGTGCGATCAGCAACTAATCCCGCCCTTGTTAAGTGATCACATCACTCACTGTATGAGTGATGCAGGCACTTACACAACATCGCGCATAGCAGTGTGAACTCGTTAAGTCCCACGTTTAAACGGGCATCTGCAACAGGCCCGCGAACGCATGCTGTTGTAAATGGCTGGCAGCCTACTTCGGCAGAGCTGCTGCAGGCGCCCAGCTAGCGCTGTATGATTACTACCAACGAAAACAGTACACTCACCGTTAACAGGCCCACGTTATCCGTGTCCGCCACTCCATGAATATTCCTTATTCCGAGCGTCACTTCGAACACGGTGTCATGGTGACCAGCTTTGAATATGCGCCTGTTCGCTAGAACACACACAGCGACCAAGACCCCCGACCAACGCAACGCATTTGAAAGACTGATGAGACAGAAAGGGCAACACTGAGAGAGAGAAGGAGGAGGCACTGGCGGCGGCGTGGCGGCGGCGTGGCCGCGCCGCAGCTGTCGACGCAGGTGTTCGGTGACGCAACTCTTCGCTTATCTACGCCGCCGTTGACGCTGGCCGGGTTGAGCGGGGGGGGGGGGGGGGAGGAGCGGCAAACCCGCCAAGACGGCGCCGAAAGGCAAACGCTATGGCGCATACGGCGGACGGCCGTTCAACGTGGAATGACTCTTTGTAAACGGCCACTCTCCATCCAGCCAGTCGCACAGCGACGCAGGTTATTTCCCAGCCTCGGGTTCTTTGAGTATTTTGACGGAATGCGATTGCAGTGGGCGAAAAATAGTGAAGCAAAACTTGCGCAAAACAAAGTGCACCATGGAATGACCAGAAACAATAATTATTTCGTCCTCGGTGGCATTAGCGGGAGAGCATCGCTACACCTTATTCCAGAGAAATTTCTTTTTGCATTGTCTGTGTCCGGCGATTCCGCGTATGGTGCCGCAAACACTGAATGCGTAGTCGAAGCTGGAACAAATTAATCCACTGTAGCGGATGTTTAGAAGGCTTGTCATGCACCACGAAACGTGCCGAGGTCGTTATAACAAACTTTTTGCTGACCACATGATCAGCACATAATTCCATATGGTTGCACAATGAGCTAGCTAAGCACCTGTAGCAAAGGCAGTGCACGTTCTTGTTAAACGTTGTTAATATAAACGATGGTTGTGCATAAGTGCAGTGACAGCTTTCCGTGTGAATTGGTCATAACCCACGTTTTCGAGCGTAGAAGCGCCTCAACGGAGCTAATCAGTTACCACAGCAAGTTCGTAAGCAATGATGAGGCACGAAAATGTGCAGCTGTTTTCCATGTACTGAATAGTTAGTGTACAGTGCCTTGACCACCGCCATTTCTTAAGCCACCTCCCATATAGACTCCCAGTCTGAACAGGTGTGGGACCTTAAACCATAAGAAGCAGTGCCCCCCCCCCCCCGCTCACACACACGAAATTTGAGGGCGCACGGGCTGATGCACACGCATACTTATTCACAGGCGCACACACATACACGTATACTCACATACGGCAACACACACACGCGACCGTAAACGCACGCATGCATGGGCGTACACATGTGCACAGGCACGCTTAACACAAGCACGGACTCGCACATACACGCGCACGCACACATGCACGGGTGTACACACAATCGCGCTTACACGCGAACACATGCGCAGGCTCACGCACACACACCCATACTCGGGCGAACATTATGTTCCTGTGTATAATCCACAGCAAACATGTAGCTTATAACCAACGCTAAGGTGAGCTTTCGTAACGTGGATTGCAGTTAATTGCCATTATAGATGAAACGCGATTTGCTTCTGCTGGCATTCTGCTGTATTCGGAGAGCACCTTCACACATTCTAAGTCTAGGCCGTCATTTAACGCAAGGTCCACATATTCGTGCAGTAGCTACGCTGCTCGGCCGCCAATTCGAAGGTCGCGGCTTGTATTCCGGCCGTGGCAGTCGAATTCATATGGAGGCGAAAAGGTAGAAGCCTGTGCACTGCGCGATATCAGCGCCCATTAAAGAACACCAAATGGTCAAAATCTCTAGAGCTTTCCACTACGACGACCCTCATAATCATATCGAGGTTTTTGAGACGTAAAATACCAAATAATATAATTATGTGTTCTTCTTATGCTGCATATTCCATCTGATGAATCGTCACCTACACCCTTCTCAGGCCCAAAAGCACCCTTAGAGCCTATTTTAGGGTGCTATCGAGGCAAGCACCCAAACAAATGGGTGCTTTTTTTCAATCGACCATTTATGGGTGTTAAAGGGTGTTTCAAAGGGTGCTTACTCGTAAAAGCACCCTTTTTACACCCTTTTGGGTGTAAAAATTTTTACTGTGCAGCTGCACTCTTTGCAAAGAGCGATCAGCTCAAAACCTCCGCATCGCTGCGCATTTCACATGTTCTGACAACTGGTGAGATTCTATGATTCTGACACGCAATGTTGAATGCGTTAAGCAGCTCCTCCCGGTACTTCACACTTTAAGGGCTCTTTATTTACAAAGCAGATTCAAACACTGGCATGGCTGCATGCCGAAACAGCTACTTGCTGGCAAAGAGGGCTCCTTTCAATTCTCACTTGGACTTTAGCCTTGTGTTTTATTTTTTTCAAAGTATCGCAAACATTCCCTCATATACAAAGCCGAGTTTTAGCTCATAAGAAGGGACGACGCTACCAACAGCGCACTTTCTGCTAAACGATATCTTTGTGGCCTCTGAGAAAAAAGAGCAGCGATGCTTTCTACGAGGTAAGCAATTTTGACAACACTGATCGTCCACAGTTTGTGCAACCATGCTATTTCTGCTTCACCTCCCTGTCCATTTAGGACGTGGTTATTGACAAGAAGGATACTCAATGACACGTGCATCTGCGCACGACTAAGGAGAATGGCACCTTCCTTTCATTAAACAGTTGGCATTTTGTATGTAAGCTTTGGCCCCTTGTTTATTGAAGACACGCGAATCCAAAGCAACACATGTATTGGGAGACAGTATCAACATTGAATGACCGTGAGAGCACCATTTCTTATAATGGTGCTTGCATATTACTTGTCGACCTAAAAGGTATTTATATGAAAGTAGGTTTTGAACGTTCACATACACTACGCAGTGTTGCCGTTTATAATAAGGTATAATTTGCACATACCTCTGGCTCGTATGACGAAACAAAATTCAAACATGCATGGTACATCCCAGCTGCTTTCTGCCATGAATTTTGATTAGATTCTGATATGAGTGGAACGATGAGACGTATAAAAGTGAAGAGGCGAATAGAATCCTGAGTCTGGAAAAGCAACAGGAAAATATTACGAGGTCTTCATGAGGACGGATTTTTTATTTTAACGTTCAGAATAAGAATAATTTGTTTAAACACAATTTAGCCAATACTTAACCAGTACGTACATGAGTAGGTCCCGTAGTGACGAGTGGGACCTCATACCTATGATAACATGGTGAATCATATCGTAAAAATAGCCACACGCGCATATAACGAAAAAAAGATAGCCTTATACTACCAAGAAAATATTTCAAAAATAGTCTTATATAAAATCAATGAATGTGTAAAGGATATGGGCCCCATCCATGAGACTGAGTTTAACAGGGTAGTAGGTGCACGAATATATAAAAAACACGCAAAAAGCTAATGCCTTCAAGGTTAGAACGCGATAGCTTAATCAGCCCCCGCACCGACTTACTTCAAACGAGCTTCGAGGAAATAAATGTTTTTGCACGCAGCATTAGTCCTTTGAAACTATGCTACGCTGCTACTGAATATACATTTGCACATTGCTCCTTCGCCACAGATTTTTTTTTTCTTATTTGCCGAAGTTGCACATATTGATCGGTACGGTTCCACATTTTCTTGCGCAGTTGCGGACTTTGTTATGGGTGGGCAGCTGAAAACTGCCCACAGGTAATGCAATGTAGTTGTTTAGAAACCTGATCTGTTTCTAGAATTCTACCAAGGAATAGTACATGCACTGAGAATACTGCTCTTACTAAATGACAATCATAGTACAATTTTTGCCAAAGCACGTCTACTCATTTAGGTGAATATGTGGCACAGCATCTTCTTGCTACGCAAGCAGTTCGTTTTTGATTCTCATTGGGAACTGATAATTTTTACTATTTATTCCATTTTGCTCGATTTTCAGGACACATATTTTTCGATCAAAAGCAGCGATTCGAACAATAACGCAGACGTTGCGATTTTTGCAAAATGAGCTATTTGGCTCTGCCACAATAAAAAAAAAACAAGACCGACTTCATTTAACATCAAAACCTTTGAGCATTTAGTAATAATAGATGAGACTGTTATGGATTCTCAAAAGCAAGTGGTAAGTAAATAACGACCAGTGGCCCTATGGTGTGAACGTTGGGTAAACTGAAATTATTCTTGTTTGTAAGTCTGGTATTATTAATATTGATAAGGCATGTTTTTGGTAATAAGGCAATTACAGAAGAACCTATATTCCGTATACCGAGGTACTCATACACCCTTATTCTTTAGTCATTGATAGCATCGTTTTTTAGAACATGTCGATTTAGGCTTGATATTGTCACTTCCAAGCTGCCAACATATTGCTTCATAGCAAAAAAGTATTTAACAAAAATATTTCTCTAGAAGTGATACATGCTTGCTGTGCGCGAAAGCCGACCGTGTTTCATAAAAATTATACCACCCTGCTGGATAAGTTTCACTGTAGGGAACCAATGTAAATGCCATTTTTACCCTTCTGCAGAAGGCAGAGGACCAGATCTCCTAGCACTCATTTCATCAACCACTTGACAGCTTTGGTAATACAGCACCCATAATCAATTTATGAACATGATGTGATGTTGCCAAGACTGTCCGTTGCTAAATACGCGAAATGTGTCGCAAAAGTGACAACGTGCGATGAGTGTTGTTTCACGGTGACAGAAAAAGGGACAGTAGTCACTCACAGTGAAGCATAGACACCACGACTGCTCTTTTTATCCCTCTTAGAGTATAAAAGACACCGAGTGAAAACTACCACCGTTTCCTCATTAAAACTACTCAATAACACAACAGCGTTTATGACATTCATGTAGTAATGACGAGAAAATACTGGGCTCATTGTTTTAAAGACCGAACGAAGATAACAGTGAACATATATAGATCTTGCAGAAGTATCGTTAAGAGGACAGTAAATCTGTAAGAGAAGGAAACGTTTTTATGGTTTGACCTAGTTTAGTAGAACAACTAGTGTAGCTCATTTGTCGAGCCTCTTGAAGTAACTTACCACTTGCACTTAAAGTGCGCATGTGCATGATCGTTTACACTTGTCTTTGTAGGTGTCTGTCTTGGAGAATGCACTAAACCTTTATCGACAAACCGGTAATTACTTTTTCACCTAAGTGTGCGTAGGGTACTTATGTCCAACATTCCTCCATGTAAATAAAATAAATTTTCGAAGCCTAGCAGGTCGTTTTCACTGTTAATAAAATTAACACACATGGGCGCCATATCATGTTTCTGTTGATGATGTGCTTCTAATAGTTTGAGTTCTGTGGTCCTTGTCAAGACAAAAAACGTAAAGCTATTAATCGAGAAACAAATCGATGTTCAGTTTTCGACCAGTCTGAAGGTGCATCAGTTGAGTAAAAAGTGTGGGCGTTACTGTAAGTCTAAGTGTTATTCTTTCATTCAAGAAAATCTCACAAAAATAAGCGCATTGAGCTTGCACCATTCGGTTTCAGAGTGTTGGAAAAGTAAAGGATAAACGCTATTCAACTAAAATTACTTAGCTACCGGTTTTGCACAGTCATAGCTGATACCTGTATTTCATAGCTCGTACATGAACAATAAAAGCACCTCAGAAAGGGTATAGCGTTACGAGATTGAGATGTTGCTACGGGGCGCCAGAGATGAACATATTAGAAAAGAAGATGATGTTTGTTCTTATGTCGTGCAGATTGGGCTCCATCTTGTATGCCTGCCTGTTTATTGTTATATATTTATCCGACGCCTTTTTTGTGTAACAATTTGTAATATTCACACCATATTAGTAGTAACTTTGCAGCTTCATAAGTATCCTTGTATTTCTACGCATAAGTGAAATACAGTCGCACTTAAACTAAAATAATCGGTTGTGCGCCATTTTATTTCGGTTGTGTTACTGTTTTCTTCAGCGTGGTGTCAATTTGCGCTTTCGAAAAATCCCCGTCACCAGTCAGTCAAGAAAGAAACTAAGCCTGGTGAAAAAGTTTTAAATGAAATAACAGTGCGTTTACACGGTTCGGTATTGCTACAGCGAAATAGTAATGTTCAATGCAACGGGTAATTGTATGCGTAATCTTCAGTCAAGTTTATTTTGACACGCGTACATCTAACGCTTTATTGTGGCAGGATATAGCTTACTAATTGTGTTTCATGAGTTGCCAACCTCAATACACAAGCCGAGCGTAAATATTCCAGGAAAAAAAACTTAGAAACATGGGCGTTCGTTCTAATCAGCAAAATGCACAATGTTAGTTGAGACTCGAAGACAATAGCTGGACTAATCTTTACAAAAAGTACAATGTCAATTTTCTTGAAGATAATAGTAAACACGTGAATAAAAGTAGTGGCCATTCTGCTCTCATACTTGGGTAAACTCGTCGTTTCCCTTGAAGGTATTGCAGACAAATGCGTAGAAATCCTGGCACGGATCAACGCTGTGGTCGAGTTTCGCACGTATCCACTGTCCCAATGAACGGCAGCGACAGCCTCCGCATGCAGTGTCAGGTCGAAGATAGGACGGAATTTGATGCCGTGTCTCGGGTAATGCAGTCGTCCCTTCCGATCGAGGCACTCGCGATGGTCGTGTTACATCTAGCACCGAAGATTTGGGAACGTTGAGGGGAAACATTGTGCCCGTCTGGTGGTGAGGGACAAAAGTACTTTAGTACAATCATGAGCCAGCAATTTATTTGCTTACTGAGTAGGATACTTCTATCACAAGCAGCATTTTATTAAGCTGGCAAATAATGGAACGACAGTAAATGCTCCAATGAACGGGCGCTCTTACAGTAATAAAAATTACTTCACAACCTTTATGGGAGCAGAAATAGTTACTGTGAATAATGAGGATGTAGTTATAACACATTGACGACAAGAATTGCATCAGTAGAAAATGGTTCTGTGCACCATGGTGTATTTTTGCAAAATCTCTCCGTCAGGCCTATATTCTTTCAGCCTTATTGTTACCGTCCCGTGTTAAGGAAAATTATGACTTAGCATTTTAGCAGTGTAGAAAATCACACAATCTTTACATCTGCTTAAGCACCTGCTCAAGAAGGCCTAATCAAATTCCAGCCCCGGCAATGGCATTTCTCAGGAGGTGAAAGCTGAGATGTACCCAAATAAGATTTAGCGAAATTTGAAGAGTCCTCTCCTACCGCTGTCCCCGACTATAAATTCGTCACTTCGCAACTCAATACGCTGACACCTATATATTCAAGGATATTTTTCCGCATACGAAAAATTAATCAAGCAGGTGGGCACAGATCTAGGTGGAGGTCTCCCTACAAGGCAGGAATTTACTATATATGAATAGTTTGCAATGTTGATTAAATTTAGTGTCGGAGACTGCGCACTCTAAGCGCATTCGTTTTTGTTGTCACTACAGCTACAATACTGAGAAACCCTGGCGCACTTTGGCGTCATCGTTAGGAGTGAGTCTGTGTAAAGGACAGGGATGATAACATAGGGGTCACGCGTCTTTTGTGCCCCGCCGTGGTGATCTAGTGGCTCAGGTACTCGGCTGCTGACCCGCAGCGCACGTGTTCGAATCCCGGCTGGAGCGGCTGCATTTTAGATGGAGGCGGAAATGTTGTAGGCCCGTGTGCTCAATTTCGGGTGCACAATAAAGAACCGCAGGTGGTCGAAATTTCCGGAGCCATCCACTACGGCGTCTCTCATAATCATATGGTGGTTTTGGGACGTTAAACCCCACTTAGCAACGCGTCTTTTGTATTATGTAAGACCAAAAGTGCGCATAGGCTGCAGAATATCTCTATTCAAGCTGAGAGTAAACGCGTCGGCCGTCTTCAGTCAGGTCAACGCCCCACCGGGGTGAGCACACAGGTGTAAGAAACGCGAGAAGAGGTGGGCGGAGTGGTTCTGTTGCATGGCTTTGGCAAGAACACCGTTCTTTCAAAATTTCTGAGTGGTAGCATGCACCCCCATTTTCAAAGGCATTAGGAACTGACTGATACATTTGTGCGTGCGCACTAAACATTTAGCAATAGAAACAAGGTGCTGTGTTCTCTGTAGCTAACAATCTCATACTTAAGGGGAAAAAAGATTTAACTAACCAAGCACCCATATCAGGCATCCTTGCTGCGTTGGTTTAGTGGTTACGGTTCTCTAGCGATCACCCAAGTTTTCGGGTTAGGTCGTGGGTGCTTCATCGCACTCTGTTGAAAAGGAAATTCTTAGAAGCTGCGATGTTAGTCCCCGTTAGGGAACACCAAATGGGCGAAGTGTTGGAGCCCTCTACGCTTTCTGATGCCTCATCGAAATGGTAAGTTGTTTTAGCAGCATGATAACATGTTTGCTTTTAAGCGGTAACAACAACATTTGACTGGTTGATAACCTTGCATTTGACTTTGCAGGACACATCTAAAGTATTCTTCGAACCTTGCAACAGATGCATCTTCCTGCAGCTTTTCGGAACGCAACCGCTACACTTTGCAAAACATACCCGATTCTTTGTGTTTTAGCTTACATGTTTTTTTTTCTGCATGGTACATCACGAGCGCTTCTGCACTCGTGTGCGATAGCGATAAAAAATAAGGACTTACACACTGGTGAACAGTTTACTACTGTTCAGCACTTATGTGATGCTTACCGTGGTAGGAACCTCTTGCGATTGGTTGACGAACATGAATCGGAGTAAAAATAGGCAGCAGATTAGGCCTGGTCCAGCAGCGAGTAAAATGACCAGGCAGAGGCTCATCCATTGCATAGCCTGAGCCTTGTCAGTTTCCTGATCAAGAAGTTGTTCATACCGTAGTGCGTAAGCCTCGAGATCCTGGATAATTAGCCCCAATTACCGCGATCACCAGGTCTGACAATGTGAATAACATTTGTACAGCTATGTGCTTCTTGGGCCTTCAATGTAGTTTAATAAATTACAGTCGGGAAAGCTTACAAAGTTATTATCAAGAAATCATACCTACCGACAGGATGATTGACAAGAATAAAGCACCATTTCGTCAACTTATTTAGGTATTTTGTTGTTGATTTACTGTTGATTTACCCTTACTGCAACAGGCAGTTCAATTGTGAATGGTGCAGAAAATACACAAAATCAAGGTATTTTGCCAGCGTGAAAACTCAATAAACATAGTGGCTAATATAGCATTTTCATTTACTTCTTCGCTACTCTCATCTTTCCCCAATGGAAGAAAAAAAAAGGTAAGATGACTGCTAGCCCGTGACAATTTTCGCACTGATAGGCAGTAATATGAAAGTTTGGCAATCTCTCTCGTCTAGTTGTTCGCTCTTTAGAACTTAGTCGACACGTTTAAACACGTTAGTGAACTATGCGAGTCAGGCCAATCATATTGGTAAGCCGGCGTCATTGCCAAGTAGAGCGGAAGGTTACAAAACAAAACAAGCTGAAAAGTAACGCGTTTAAACTCGTTCGTGAACTATGCGTGTCAGGCCAATCATGTCAAATATTGGTCAGCCGGTGACTTCGTCAAGTAGAGCGGAAGGTTAGAAAACAAAACAAGCTAAAATGTAAATAAATATGGCAGGTTAAGAATCTCTACTCATGATGAAGGGTACCCGCTATGAAGGCCTAACAGGGCACGACGGCTGTCCCACATGTCTCAAATACTCTAACTTACCGAAGCTCTAAATGACAGCGTTCCTCAAAGTTACATCTTGGTTATGAGAAGCTCAATCTCAGTAGTCGTTTTATAAGCTGAAAACCACAACCAAGAAAGTGTAAGGAGACCGACATTGAAGTTTTCTCACACTTCTTGATGCTTCGAAGGGAAATACATGTACATTTAAGGGGTCGTTTTTATTGGTAGCTCAGTATTGATGGTCGTTAGCGTGCATTAATATTGCCTTAGGGCAAATTTTTGTCAGCATGGTTTAGGCAACGTTTACAAAAAAGTTTGATACTTTAACTACCAACACGAAAAAAATTTTGACAACTAAAGCTGACACGCAAAAAAAAATCAGTGCATAATACAGATTTTGTAAAGCCCACATTTTCTAACGAAAGGAATGAAGAGTGTCAGAAAATATATTGCAGAAGGCATGTCTTATAAAGCTGTCTTGACAAGTTAAAGTGTTTTTCGTGGCGACGTGGTTTAAGACACAAACGTTGCTGCACATGTTACGGTAGGTGGTTGTTTTGGTGAACATTAAGAAGGACAGCCGAAGGAGCTAACAGACAGGAAACACGAGAATACGCATATTGCACTCGCACCTTCATGCGTGTGGCTTCGCGTCTTGATCTTGAGGCTTGCAATATGTAACGCCTTTAGCAGTAGAAAGTTTTACCTTAATTTTTCAGGTTTTTGGCAACTGTTTGTGGAAGAATAAACCTGCTCCCTTTAACACCTCTCGTACACCTGGTCTATGAAATTGATGAGACCATGTCTTTTTGAAACCAACGGGCTACCTTATGCATCCACCTGATAGAAGAATAGATAGATAGATAGATAGATAGATAGATAGATTGATTGATTGATTGATAGATAGATAGATAGATAGATAGATAGATAGATAGATAGATAGATAGATAGATAGATAGATAGATAGATAGATAGATAGAAACCGAACTAAAACAAATACCGAAGAGCTAGGTACCGAATGCGGGGGCCAGGGGTTCGAACCTGCGTTCGGACACCTCGCTGTGGCGCGTGTTCAGTAAGTGCAAACAGTCACGAAGTGCACGTCTTTCAAGATACTAATAGTAAACTGATGATACACCACGTTGTCCGCTAGTGGTCGAGCTGCTTCACAATGTTCAGAGTCACCCCCCCCCCCCGTAGTATGGTGAAGAGAGATGGTTTCAAGTTCATCAACCCGCTTCGTAATTTTCCGTAGTCCACCTCCGAGCTCTACTTAGTTTTACTGGTAATTGTTACCCGTGCTTCATCTCTTATCTCATGTGTGTGTAGATTGGGAAGTCTTTTGATATCACTGTAAAGCGTGCGTTGAAGATATAGACGAGGAGAGATAAGAAAATATATAGAAGGGAGCTGCTGGTCTACAAGAGCCAATGTAGCGGTTAGCTGGATGTATATAGTGGACTCTTGCAAGGTGCTGCTGAAAAATAAATCAATAATTAGCAGCTTCGACTGATAACGCTCACATCTGTGTGTTTTTCCGTGCCTCTTTGTACTGCAGCAACGCGCTGCGTGACCTCTTTTTCTTTGTTTATTCGTGCGCTTGAACAGACAGTGACCTTCTTCATCAAACTTCCCTGTTTGTTGCTATCGCATTCATCACTTCAGCCTTGCGGTGTAACTGAAACGTTTTCGTTCTAAACATTGTATTGAGCCTTCCGTGGCCCTTTTGAGAACCTTTTTGCAACAAACGCATTTTTAAAGACTGCCTCTCCGGCATCAGAGGCATTCGAAGACTTTTTTCACTTCGCCTTGCTAAGCACTGCCTTCAGGATTTGTTCATATTTGACCAATCTATGATGTATTGTGATGACGTCGCCATGCGACCTGACGCCATATTGACGGTAGAATGATATTTTCCAAGGATTAAGCCCGGCTTTCATGCGAGTACGATAAGAATAAAATTCACACGCATGCCGCCCAGTAATAGCAATCCTCCACACATTATTCAACATTGTCTTGCAAAAAAAAATACCGTTCAGTAAGGAAGAATCCAGAGACCCCTCTTGCGACGTCATTCATATCGACAGATTCGCTTGTCTAAGTTTGTCTGAAAAATATAGACCACATTACCATGATAGAGTAGAGTCCGCGTGGATCTTCCACAAGTAGAGGTGCTTATCTTGGTTCTCGGGGTCTTCGCTTGGTACTAGTTAAAGTAGCGCCTTCCGATATAGGGTATCGAACATAAACGATATGATTTAGGAGGCAGCACGAGCGGTTTAGATGATGGAGACTGCGCCACTAGATGTCCCATACCCACTAGCACAAAGGTCACTATGGGGCTCGTGCTTGTGTTAAATATGATGTAAGAATACGGTAGTTAATTTTTTCACCGTTGTTTATTTGTTTCATTTGTTTACCTAACGTTTCGGTGTTCCGAGCATGACCACATTCTATTCACAAAAATAAATGTGACGTTTCGTCTTTCCCTGCATTTCCACAAACATATTTATTTACATCAATTGCAGGCTCTTTGTGCCATCCATGATAGGACGGTAGGAATATGTTTTACGGGATAAACAAACTGGACTGTGTTTTCATGCAGGCTAGCCCAGCGCTAACCATCGCTTTGTACTGTACTAGATAGTTTCAATTTAAAAATTGCCATTCTTTGCCTAAACAGGCAGGTGTGAAGGCATGCTTAGAGACCAAATATTTTTACCAATTTTTGAATGACGAAGATGAATGACTGCTGCGGCAGAGCAGTAAATACAGTGCTCGAATGCTTAACCAAATATCACAGGCTCGTTTTCCAATAAATATGTGTGTAATACTGAATTAATTGCTTTTGGGATAAAATAAAAAATTCTTTGAGAAACTTACCCGCACCAGACTATATAATGGTACTTGTGTTTATATTTAGGCACACTTCTTATACGTATTTGTATTCAGCTTCTTGTCTCGCAGTTATCAAAGTGTGCATTTAGTTTTTGTCCGGCGTTTTTTCGTGTCTTCTTTTCAGCGCTATATTAAAAGTATCTTTTCTCCCCTCAAAGCTTTATTGACAGTTTCAACCAGTCAATTTTTTGTAATATACTGAGGCAATACTTCACTAAAAATCTATTTATGGCTTCCTAAACTCATTGCACCTAACTGAATTCTGTTCCTCGCAATAATCCTCCTGATCACTAAGCGTCGTACCGATGGACACGCGGCAGATGCAGAAAATCAGAGTTTTCTATGAGATGGGTTACCTGTTGTGCGAGCGCGCCCTTCATCAAAGCATTCACAACCAGAATATGTCCACGGTGACCCGCCATTTTGTTTTGCAGAAGGTCTATATTATCCCATGCCACCGCTTTCAGCAACGCGAGGTGCCCTTGCGCTCGAAAAATCTATTATTTAGATGGTAGCAAATGTTTCCGTATTTCCTCACATTGTCTGTTTACTTATTTTATGGCATATCCTGGCAACTTCGTCAATACGTCTTGTGTGAATTTTCAAATTACAAAAGAAGAAATGCATGCTAATCAAGGAATAAAAAATATAACGAACCCCAACGCATAAGCGAATTATTGCAATTACTGTGAGAGTGAATAACAAGCCAATTGTTACATTAACCTCTTTGTTTCCACGCTCTTTGAGGCCGATCCCGCTCGGTTTTCCGTGGGAAACCTTTCGCAACCGCATTCGGCATAGCCTGTTTCATATAAGTTGCAATATTGTCCTAAAATGTCATGAATTAACAAGTCTTGTTTGATTATGTTTTGCAATGGTTCACTGCATCAACTGTTTCAATAAATTTTCTTCTTTGGGAAAGCTTTAGGCGCGCAATATTGTGAAGAAGAACTTCACAGTTGTCGCAGTTGTAGGCATGCGTGCTCATATTTCGGTGTACTTTAAAGAGCGCCAGGTTGTCGCCATTTCTGGGGCCCTCAACTATGGCGCCTCCTATAATCATATGGTAGTTTTGGGACATGAAATCTCGCACAACATATTAAAATAACAATTTTGGCATTCATTTTGTTTGCCAGGTTATGTGCTTTTTGAAATAAAAACAACTTTAAGGGTCGATTTATTTACTGGGTTTTTGAAAATACGACAAGGAAAATTAGCTCAGTCGGTGGCTTGTTGGCGCATTAAGATCGAGCACCCTTTGCCACTAAAGAGACACAGACACGCGTTTACAAATAATACCAACAACGCACAAATTATGTCAGTTTAGCGGGTGTATCTCAGTCTTTATTTCATATGCCGCACATTGTGCCTCGTATGATCACAGCCATGGAGGAGTATAGTGAGCGGTTAGGTGCGTTTCGCAATGCATTGATCGCAGTGGTTATTCTCGAATCTCAGGCGGTACAGACGTCGCAACTGGAGCCAAAGTGCCGCTTGAGAAACTCCCGCCGAAAGCGGATGTTAGCCCCGGTGAACGCACTCCCGTGATCATCACGTTGACGCCGCTACGCCACTTGATCGCCATAGGCACTGCGCCGTGTCACCTATAACAAAACGCAATAGGGTCCCTTTTTCCCTTCCACTCCATTTCCCTTCCCTTCCATTTCCACTCCATTTCCTTTCCATTTGTATGCTCAAATTATATGGGTTATGAAGCTTGGTACGAAAAAACTTCGGAAACCTTTTCCCACAAGCATCAACACCCGCCGACGATTGAAGTGTGATGGTGACGAGGGGTAAAATTTTAAAAACTAAAAAATTAATTTTTTTCAAATATGCCTAAGCTTATACATGTCGAAGTTAACCATAATTTTATTTAATGGTTTATTTCACACCTGGCTAAACTGTTGACTGCCTGTATGTTTGGTCGAGTGCCATAAAAGGGGGAGAGGGTACTCAGGCGATCTGCTATCAGAGCTTGTGTCTAGCACGGCGCATTGAGTGGTCCACGAGGCATCGCTAACTTTTAAAATGCGAAGCATTTCTTAGAGAACTTCAGTGACTGAGTGTATCTATCTATCTATCTATCTATCTATCTATCTATCTATCTATCTATCTATCTATCTATCTATCTATCTATCTATCTATCTATCTATCTATCTATCTATCTATCTATCTATCTATCTATCTATCTATCTATCTATCTATCTATCTATCTATCTATCTATCTATCTATCTATCTATCTATCTATCCGCCTATGACTTTTAGATCTCCTGGCTGCTTCGATTATGGTATCGATTTCAAACTTGGTATGGCATAACATGACCGTATGAGGAACATACTTGACAAGTCATAACATGAATATTGAATTTGTAGGTCATGATTGTCATGATTTACATTCCATAGTTCCGCAGCTTTTGCGGCGGTTTCGTTCACATGGCATTTTGCAAAATCGGTATGGTATGACAGTATTGCATAGCAAACACAAGCGACTCACCCTAAGATGCAAATCATGACATGCGTGACATGTAACAACATGACTACATGCCACGCTCATGATGCCCTCGTGGCCGCTTCGCTAGCGTTACATGTACGAAATCTGGTATTATGGGACGTGAATGGATGACGAAGGTGTTATGCTGGTGCAAGCATCATAAATATGATATGCGTCCTATGTAACAACATGACGACATGTTTCGCTAGCTTTCCTTACACCAAATATGGTATTACGGGACGTGAATGGATGATGAAGGTCTGTGACTGATGCAAAGATAATCATGAGATGTGTATCATGTGAGTACATGGCTACATGCCGCAGTCAAGGCGCCATACATTTCGACGTAACGCGGTGCGCATGCTCGCCGCCATTCATTTCGTCGCGTCACGAGCGTGTTGTGACGCCAGGCGCGCGCCGCTCGGCGTTGTTTTGACGCATGCGCGTTTCAGCGCGTCCGGCGTCCCTCTGTCTCGAAAACAGGGAGACGCAGTGTTGTCTGGGTAACGCATCGGTGCGAAATGCAGCATGCTGCATTTCGTGCCGGTTGCTGTCGGGCCCTGCCGACGGACACTGGTCGCGCATGTCGCGCCTGGCGTCAAACTATAGAGTTCTCGCGTATTGCTAACGGAGCGTCGCTTCACCCAGCGTGCGCGCGTGTCAACACTACGTTGGAGTATAATGGGTCCTTCATGATGCACTCTAGACCGTATTGCTAGCTCCACATTTGCCAAAGTTTCGTTACGTGACGTCATTGGATGACGAATTATATGATTGGTGCAAACATAATAATCCTGGCGGGCGTGTCGTGTAAGAACATGACAACATAGCACGCTCATATGTGCTCTCGTTTGTTTCGCTAGCTCCACATATACTAATTTGATATCACGTGACGTGAATAGATGACGAAGATAAACGACAAATCAAAACATGATAATCATGACATGTAAGTCATGTAGGGTATCATTTACCTCCACTTCCTAATGTTGTGCTGACCTTAAAGTGCCATATCAACCTTCCTCTTTCGTGCTTCGCATATAATCGATTCCCACTGTAGGTGAGATTTGCCAATTTTTCTTATTTGTTTTTAAGCAGTCAGCTGCCGCCTTCGTACGTAAATGGCGACAGCGGGAACGAGCCACCTAGTTGTGGACACATGGACTTCTACAGAAGGTACTCTACCAGTTTACATATACCTCGTTCATTCTCGGGTGCGGCGCTGTAGTAAGCGCATGAAATTGCGAGCTAACTTTGTGGTGTGGTTTGCAGGATGTGCCGACCACCGACCGGCACTTGCATAACCGTACACAATTTTGCGCGGATGGGAAGGCTGCTTGATTGTCGGTATGAAGTTGCCGCCAGAACTCGGCTTGCCGGGCTTGGTTTTGTGCCAGGACTGCAGCATGAGCCCTGAGAGTACGAGCTCATTCACATTTGCACTATCAGCACTATTCTTGAGTTTTCCGTGGCATACCCGCGTGGAAGATTTCATTAGAAACTTATGCACGCGTGCTCGTTGCCGCGGCTGCTGCGTGGTGGCGGCATCACTCACAACGCAGCCAATGGTGTGCTTGTTGGGTTTGATGCTGGGAATGACGTAACTGATGAGACAACCAGTGGAGACCAATCATCACACCACTGCCGCGCAGTTTTCGTTTTTCATAGTTACTTTCAGCTTTCACCGTAATAAACATTTTCTCAACAGCGAGGATTTTTTCGTTCAAAGCGCTTTTTGCTTCTCCTTTAGAGGTGGCGGAGCGCCGGTTATGTAAGCCGATATGTCAATCTGGACAGAATAGTTTCAAATTCATAAATTGAGTTTTAAAGTGTTTCAAGAACATATCGCTACTTTGTAAAAGTCAACCTGTAATTGGTATGCACTTCACTCATCTGAACCTCTCACCTCCTCTTCCTATGCCTGAGCCAATGTCTCAAAACAGTATGCACGAAAAACTTTTCGATATCCTTGTCGAACTATCAACGGGTGCACAGGCAGATGTTTATTGCCTAGCAATAAACACGAACAAGAGCTGTGGCTGAATTGAATCTGAGGCTTGCAGGCACGCTGGCACGCTGCCAGTGTGTACTTGCATGTCGTATGCCCCGCCGCGGTGGTCTAGTGGCTAAGGTACTCGGCTGCTGATTCGCAGGTCAGCAGCCGAGTACCTTAGCTGCGGCGGCTGCATTTGCGATGGAGGCGGAAATGTTGTAGGCCCGTGTGCTCCGATTTGAGTGCACGTTAAAGAAACTCAGGTGGTCTCAATTTCCGGAGCCCTCCACTACGGCGTCTCTCATAATCATATAGTGGTTTGGGAACGTTAAACCCCACATATCAATCAATTGCATGTCGTACACCACAGGAGTGTTAGAAATTCAGCACTGACAACAAGAAGCCCTTTCGGCGAGTTAGTGGGTACAATTGGCCGCGGCCGCCCTGGGAGGCAAAAATTTTGTAATAAATCAATATGTCCTAAAATATTTACAAATAAACAATACTAAGAGTTCGTGCTATACAGATAGAGAAAAGCTCCTTTAAAACCGAAAAGTGCAGTTCTCAGGTAATCCCGTAGGAGCTTATATAACACAAACGCACCATTCTTAGAACTCGGGCATGTTCATGAGGTGAACTACACACCGTGAGTAGAATTGTGCGTATACCATCCTCATGATGTGCTGCGCTGAACACATCAATCTACACAACGAATTACGAAGAACACCGAAACCCCTACTAAATGGGTCGCGAAAGTTGGAACGAAAGTTTTTCGGAAACCTATTGCGACAGACATCCACAAGCGCGTGACGATTGAAACCTGACTAGGTAAAGAGGGGACAAACAATCATACCTAAAACTGCGCAGGATTGTTTCTTGAAATCGTTGAAATTTTATACTTGTCAAAGTTTACTGTAAACTTTCTTTACTGTGTATATGAAACCTGGTTGTATGGGTTATCGCCTCACATTTTCTTCGAGTGCAATAAATGGGTCAGGTGGGGAGGGGGGGGGGCGTATTCAGGCAGTTTGCTATTAGAGCTTGTGTTTAGTTCAGCGAGTTTTTTGGATTAGCGAATTCCCAGATCAATGGGCATCGTTCACGTTTCCGCGGTTTGCGTACCTTCAATAGTGTACTTAGTTTGCATGTTCTGTTTACTGGTGTGACATTTCTGAGCTGAACTAGCTCACAGATTGTGTAGATAGCCGCTCCTGTGACTGCCGACTGCTTTCGCTGGCGCACGGCTGGCATGCCCTCGCCTTGGTGACGGTCAACGAGACACGCTAAGAAATAAGACGATGTACACAACGCCTACCAAGTTATATTTTCAAAGTTTCTGTCTCGCTGCAGCGGTTCTTGACGATTGAGCAGCGTGAGTTTGCGAGCTGTTATGCTATTGTGCTCGTGAACATAGGTATCACACTCTCCTCCGTGAAGTTTTTTGTGCACATTGTGAGTACGTCATTTGGATAATAAAACAACTTTGCGTCCTTAAACTTTCTTTGTTTCTTTCCTCTCCCGCACGAACTTAGCGAGCCGGAAGGCGAAATAAAGACGCGTAATAATACCGACACATGAAAGGGTCAGCAATGAAAAAACATTTCAATTTCGCGCAATGTAAGGCGAATGCGCGACTTCGCTACCACTTCGGGTTGTGCTGCTATAGTTTATTTTTATTTTTGTTCGCTGTTATTTGTCTCCTTATCACGTACATGGCGACAATGGCAACAAGCCGCCGACGACTGAGCCCATGGGCTTCAATGGAACTCACGCTACCAGTTTACATATAGCTTTGAACAGTTGCTCAAAATATTTCTTAAGCCCAGAAATTGTTTATTCTCTCTTCTGTGACGAAGGAAACAAGCACTGCGTACGCATTTAGGGTTCCCATGAGGTCAGCCAGGTTTTTGTTATAAGTGCGTAGTACAAGGTCTTGTGCTACCGATCGAAGGACAGCTTGAATGAAAGAGTCAAACTAACTAATTATTACTATAATGTGCTTACTTCGAAACCTAATTGAGAGTGCAATTGATTTTGGTCGAATGTGAAAAGGAAGTGCACTGATTTTGGGGGCCGGGCGCTCTAATTACTGCACTATCAACGCTCACGCATGGTGCTTCGCAAATGCACCTTTTATTGGTTGCGCCTGCTTCCTTTGATATTAATCTCGCTTGGAGCTGCATGCTAATGCCGTCTGGTGCGGGTGATGTGAAGTACTGCATCACGACGAGAACGCGCTGAGCAGTTGCCCTTAGCTGCTTTCAGCGGGAAACAGGGCAGCGCGAGGCAGGCCATTGGGAAGTGGAGCAAAACAGGACGCTCACAGCTCAAGTTTGAAACTCTGCCTCTCGCAATTCTCTAGGCCTCTGTTGTGTACGAATGAATGCAGGTACAAGTTGCTTCATTAAGAGCTTCCAATGGACGTTTTACACCTCAAGTGGCGATGCCTTCAATTCATGATGAATACCATTTTTGTATTCATGCAAACATCAGCTACGAAAAGACTGAAAGTGCCATTTTCGGCATTTGTAGAAGGGTTTAAGATGTGCCACCACTTTTTTTTTCTTGCGTGAATTCACAGTAAACGGTAATACTATTTCCAAACAGAAAAAAAAAACACAGTGCAAGCAATTCCTATGACAAAGCGCTCAACCATATATGTTCGTGGGTGATTGATTGGCTGAATGCCCCTTTTATCCTGGCGCAAATCATCATGAGGGATATGCTCCTAATGATGCTGATGATGATGATGATATCTCAACAACGGCTCATACCCACGCAGAGAAATTGCACATACCTTGTAACAACACTGATTGTTGGCCTAGTTGGTACTTCATCAGTTGGTACATACCTCATCGTTGTCCTCCATGGCTGCAATCATTTGACGTCGCTTTTGTTGGATTCGCATTGGGCCAAAATCTCCCACAGTTTTGTTGTGTATGCCTCAGACAACTTGTGCTGAAAGCGATGTTTTTGTTTATCAGTAAATGATTTGATCATCCCCCCCTCCCCCCCCCCCCCCGCGCAATGATTTCTTTCTGCACCTAAGGTGATTCACACTTCCTCTAGTAAAGGAGGCATTGCAAGTTTTCTACGACTTATGTGTTTGTTTTGCGCTGATTAGAATTTCGGCACCCTTACCCTAGGACGTTTAAAGAAAAATTGCCGGAGTGAAAGCTCTTGCAATAAGGTATGGTATGGAGAACTTTATTGAAGTCCTGAGAATCAGTCAAAGACTGATGCTGGCTGCTCCCACGACGGGACAGAGAAGCCAAGCCCCGCTGCCGCCACACGGGCCTTCTAGACGGTCCTTATTTGGTCCGCCAGCACGTCACTGTGTCTCATTCACTGCCACCACTGTTGACCGTGAAAAGCCGCACCAGCCATTGCTGAACAGCGCTGAAGCATGCGTTCAAAATTGAGCAAGCCCCCACTCTTACCTAAACAAATCTAAACCCCGCATTCCGGATTAATTTTATTCATGACGACTGGGTTGGGGTACGTCAGCGTCTGAAGAAGCCACAATATAACCGCCTGTGGCTTGTTAAGTCTAAAATGTTGCGAGGGGAATTCCCCGCGCTTTAAGTAATAATGTTTGACTATATCGTTGTACGTGAACAGCTGGTTCCTAAACTCCTTAGCGGGAGATGCAGCTGCCCCAGGGATTGCAAGGCACACTAATGTTTGAACCTTCCTGTGCGCCACATTATTAAGGTTACGTAGGGCTCCCTCCACTGACCCAATGTGCGCCGGAAACCAAGTAATGATACGCGGAGTGATGTCCTTTTCCTGCAGCAGTCCGTAAGCCGGTTCGATAATAACTACTTCCAAGAAGGCTTTTGCAAAGCGAGAGTTGCTAAATACTAAAACTCTTCCCGAATCAATAAGAGCTAGAGCAATAGCCACATGCTCAGCGACCCCAAGATCTTTCGTATAAGAGGAAGCGGCGTTTTGAACGCTCCCTTTCCCATCTACCACCGCCACCACTGAGAAAGCATCTTTCCTGTTAATCCATACTGCGTCAACAAATGCTGACTCTTCCTCCTGACCCTTTACCTCGCGCAACAAAGCCATAGCTCTCGCCATTCGTCTCCTCATATCATGCACAGGGTGCAGAATTCCCGGAAACGGGGGGACCATGATATTAGCCCTGATCTTCACTGTTGCCTGCAAGATATGCCTACCAGCTGGCGTACCCAGCAACCACTCTCTCTGTGCTATACGCTGAGCCTCGGCAATTTCAACAAGATTATTATGTAAACCCAGCCACAACAACATATCCTTCAACGCACTCACAGGCAAACTGAGCGCTGCCTTAACGGCTTTTTAATTGAAGCTTCCAGTATGTGTTTCTACCTGTTTTTCAATTTAGCATAACAGCTACGTGCGAAAAATGGCACATAATAAATCCCTGAACCAAGCGCACCACATCTTCATCTCCTAATTCCCTCTGCCTGTTAGAGATCATTCGGATAGGTCTTATGGCCTACTGTGTCTTCTTGGTAATACGCTGAATAGTTATATTGTTCGATTTATTTGCATAAATTACAAAACCAAAGACCCTAATTCCATCGACTTTTGGTACCAACGACTCATTGCTGGTACAAGCTGTAATGCAAGTTTTTACTTCTGGTACCCAATTCTTTGGTCTACGACCTAACTTCTTGCATTTAAAGTTTGACAACTCTGACTTTTCAGAGGAACACTTGAGCCCCATAAGAAAGCCAACGCAATACCTTTCCAGCAAAAGTGAAGCCAGCGTTTTTTTTTTTCTCCCAAGACGTTGGAAACATGCTCTTTACTTGTAGTGCTCACTTCGAGATCAAGTGGTTTGATATGTTAGTGTGAATTCCACGTTAGTTTTATATTAACAGAGAAGTTTTCCCGACGAAATGACACACTGAAAATAGTATGCGTGGCTGAATCTCCAAAAAACTTTGCCTCTAATTAGAGGCTTACAAAGGAAAATTAGTAACACTAAGACGCACTTGGAGCACTCTGTGTCCCGAAAACTTTTCCACATTACACTCGTTGGGCTTGCGAGGGAAACGCTCCGTCGTTTTGTGTTGTGCTCCTTTCGGCGTTCCAGTCTTCAACGCGACCAGCGTTCTGGCGGCATCGCTGCCAGGTGTCCACTCGCGACTTTGGCAGCCAGATACCTTGAGGCCTGATTCCACCGTCGTCGGCCTCTGCTGGGACCAGCAAGGATGGCGTAAAGGCCTGCGGCACTCCCCCTCAAGGAGCACTGCTTCAACTTCACCGTCCCGGAAGTGATGGCGTCCGTCGATGAGATAATCGGTGACCTCTAAGGCGACATGGTGAGTGCTGTTCCTACAACACCTAAGAGTTTCGAAGTTCCTAGTTGCGGCTTGGTCCGCTGCACAAGCAACCGTGTTGATGGTAAACTAAGGTTTCAAGCTACAAGGTCACAAAATGCAAGTTGAAGCAATTGGGGCACCAAGTGTGCAAGGCAGTGTGCTCCGCCTCCCGCCGTATGTGTCAGATGACGCAGTTATTTAAGCTCTTCAGCCATACAGAAAAGTGGAGGGTATCACATTTGTTACTCAGCGAAGGCTTCAATCAACGTAATATCGGCGTCAAATTAAACAAGAACAGCGGAGCGCATGTTTCAAGCATCAGAAACAGTATAGTGTTGGCCGCCCAGTCGTCACCATTTACAGGCGTGCAGATCCGGTTTGGATGCACTGCGCGATCCCCCTGGAGTGCGTCATCTCCTTTTCTGCCCTAGTTTTCGTTTTGTGATAACGGTGGCCATCGTGGCCGTGCCAAGAGCTTTTTACTGTATCACTCGCGATTCCTCATTTTTACTTCAGCGTCGCCGTGCAATCAGTGTCTTGGCAAGATAAAACAAAAAGAGAAATCTTATCGATTTGCGGTTCATTTTAAAACAATCGTCGTATCTCGTTCACCAGCGCTGCTTCTCAAACACGCTTCTTTCAGAGAAAGACCCGAAAAGGCTTCACTTTAACTGGAAATGCCAAGAGTTTCTTTGAAAGAGATAGTGCAAATTGTTTCGCTTGACTTGAGCAAAGTGAAACGGCTTGACATTGTCCGCATTGTGAACCGAGTTTTGTCTACTCTAAATAGAATTTGCCACGCATTCTACGACTTCGCGATGAGAAACCATGCTACATTACTCGCCTTCTGCTCCAGTAGTTTTACCCCTGTATTTTTGTTATTTTGCTTCTTTAAAATATAATCACCATGCCTGGAACTCAAGCAGAAATACTGCACTATAGGGGGATCGCGCAACGCTGCCAAACCGGGTGTGGGGGTCTGTCTTGGTCAATGGGGAGTTTTAGAATAGCGCCCCGCGAGCCCTTACGGTGCGGTCGCTGCCTCTAAGCAAGCTTCGTACGCAAGTCGGTGTTCGCGTTTGCGGACCGCACGCAAAAAAATTCCAAAATTGCGTGCGGTAATGGCGGCCCGAACGTCACCCGCAAGCGCTGGTTTCGAGCCTACGGTGTCGCAGCGTAAAATCACTATATGGCTGTAGCCGAAACCATGGCCAAGGCGAGCCGAGCGGCAAGTCGCGGCAAGTCGCTGCTTTGCCGCTCACTTTCATGCGAACGAAACGCCGGTATGAAGCCTCCACAGAAGCGGTTTCGTTTCACTATTGAAAGTGACATATGCATGTTGCGTGAAGTTAGGGAGCAAGACCCCTACAAAGAGCCCACGTGCACGTTGGTTCTCAATAGCGGAAAACCTCTCCCTGGTGCTCGCAAGAGCTATCAGCGCGTGAGCCATCAGTGAGAGGTGCAACCTTCTCCTGGCGCAATTCGTTAGGGAAGACCGTGCCAACCTGAGAAAGTAAGTGCACTTTTACTTACTGTAGCATGTAACACTGTCTCGGAGGGTGTTTAGGTGGTGTGTAGGTCAAAGCTAAAGGTGCCACTTTTGCAGATCAGGAACAGAAGAACAATACGGGGAGAAAGAACATCTTCTTCAGGAAATTCTCGAGGTAGCCAGAGGACATGGCTACCGCATCCGTCCTGGGGTGGCCAGGAGGGCGGCGGGGGGCAGAAGTGCTTCGCTCTGCCAGGCTCCTTTGCCGGCAGCTGCAGCCGGCAGCATCGTGCGTGCGTTGCCGGCACCCACAACCGGCAGCGTTGAACGGGCCGAGCGAAGGCTCCCGACAGCGGTGCGTGACTCCGCGTGTGCCGCATTACGAGAGGACTCCGCGGAGTGCGCAGTGACCACTGGCGTCAGAGAGCCGAGTGTCTGTAAGCATAATGATTAGTAAATCAGAGAAAAGTGGCGGATTCATCCAAGTTCCCGCAACACAGTGTAGCGCTCTGTGTTGCGACAAAAAAAAATTGTCGGCATCGTTTTGTATGTGGAGATTGCAATTGTGTGGCCTCAGTGAACATAACTCAAGCAGTGACTGAAAATGTCTGTCCTTCTTTAAAATGAAACTTTCTATGCCATTTTTTTATTATACATACTCGAAGGCAAGCCTGCAAATTTCGCTTTATCGACGCAGGCATACCGTGGCATGTGGGCGTGGATTGGTGCGTTGTCGTAGCAAGCATGAGAGGTGTGCTTGATTTCAGTTCACGCACTTGACGTGCTTAGCATGCCTACTCAGTAAGAAGGCAGAATAAACATAGCGCCGTGCATGGTTGAAAGAGTGGATGAAAGCGCTAAATTGTGAAGGTAATTTACGTAGTACTTGATGGAAGATGTCACGTCTTATGAAACCTTTTCGTGCAGGGATAGTGATATGATTTGAATAGAAGGTATACTATTATTGCAAAGGGTGTGCCAGGAAATGAAGCACCTTACTAGCAACTACAATTTCCCTGTTAACGGTTATTGAAAGCTCTGAAAAAAGAGAATGCTTCGCCCAATGAAGTTGAATGTTGGAAAAATAATTGAACACGGTGTATCGGTAAACTATAGACGACATGTGCTGTCTGTAGGTAGCAGACATATGCATTCTTGAATCAGTTCGCACATTGCTTTTGCTAGGGAGGTTCAAACATGCGCAAGATTCAGCTGTCGCTTGCGCATGCTTCGATTGCTGCCTGTCATTGGTCACACAACTGTGTACATTTGATGTTTCTTTAACACAGCTTTAACATAGTTTCATAAGAGAAATGTGCAGTGGTAGGTCTACACAAGAATGTTTCATCTTCTAACGATTTTGCTTGCCATGAAGCGTTTGCGACACACTGAAGTAGTAAATGTGTGAACTGAAATTTTATGAGCAATTGTTATTTTATTAAGGGGCGACAGGCGCTTTCGAAAGCGTCGAAGTGGTTTGCTCGGCCCTTCAAGAGCCGTACGAGGTGCTGGCCCCCGTAACCTCGCCGCGCACGAAGGAGCGCAGCCCTTCCCAAGGTCGAGCTAGCTGCACCGGTCCAGCAGTCGATGCTGGTGCTGCCTCAGGTGCAGCAAGGGCACGCAGAGGTAAGTGTCGTGAAACCACTGCGGCAGTAAGAAATTCCCCTGGCTATGTTCTAGTTATGAAGACAGCAAAAGAAACCGAAGGACAAAAAAATGAGGGAAAAAAGCTTTAAGCTTTCCGTTATAGTAGCATGCAATAAGGAAAAAGTACTTGATCTGAATACAACCCTAAAAGTCTGCCATACTTTCTTCTCAAAGGGGAACGAACACAAGCCTGTCTAAATGGGCACTCTCTGTAGAGAAATCTTGTACTATTGGCTGATGAACTACTTTTCGCCGAGCATTGTCAGGTGCGGTCTTAGGACTATTTCTCGGGCCACACGAACAACTGCCTGCCACGCTTCGGTAACCTGGCCTGGGCCTCTGTGGACTTCTAAGGTTGTATCCGACTATTACTTAATGGAAGCATTCCTGGGACGGGTGCGTGGAGAAAGTGTAGCATGTACATACACTTTCTTAAACACTTTGCCACATGCGAATAAGGAGCAGTTGTTGCGGAACATGAAAAAATTTATTACCCTGAGGGAACAGGTACTTGAACCATCGAAACAACCTTGAAATGTAACATGACTAAACATCATTTCGGAATACCAGAACAGCACACTATAGCACAACGGAAATGGTACATACGCCCCACCGCGGTGGTCAAATGGCTAAGGTACTCGGCTGCTGACCCGCACAGGTCGCGGGATCAAATCCCACCAGCGGCGGCTGCATTTCCGATGGAGGCGGAAATGTTGTAGGCCCGTGTGCTCAGATTTGGGCGCACGTTAAAGAACCCCAGGTGGTCGAAATTTTTGGAGCCCTCCACTACGGCGTCTCTCATATTCATATAGTGGTTTTGCGACGTTAAACCCCACAAATCAATCGAAATGGTACATACAACTCATACAGCAAACACGAACTTCTATGTAAGCACGTCTCTACAAGCAAGGCTCCCAGTGAGATCGTGTGACTAATCCATTGGTTGGCAAACTTGCTGATGAGCCGATGGACTCAGCGTGGGCCTTGAGACAATTTAGGTGTAGTAGAAGAAAAAAAAGCGGAGTTTGAGCATGAGTTAGTCAGCTGATGTGACCTTGAGCGTGCAAGGAGCTTATTCTAGTGAGATAGTCTGGGTAAGGGTTAATCAGTCAGAGCCCAGGTGAGCGTTTGGAAACTTGCAGAGAGTGCGAAATCAAGCAAGCCCTGAGAGGGAAATTTTTCTGCTAATTGAAGTACAATAGTTCTGCCAACCTATGGACGTATGAAACTTACAAGGATGACGGACGCTGTTCTAAAAGGTTCGGTGACATCGTGGCTTGAAGTCGAACGTACAACGTGTATAGAGCTTCATAGGGTCACGAAGGCGCAGCAGTGCGCAATGAACATCACACAGTCAATACCCTACTGCAGCATTTCTCTTTGAAGCGAAGCAAAACATATCTCACAACAGATGGGCCCAGTTGCACATATTTCCTGCGAGTTGAAATAAATGTTAACCACGATATTAAAAAAACGTAGCCGTTACGAGGCTTAACAAATGCGGCGAAAATACCAGTCGCGGAAATAAAATTACCCTTTCTTTCAGCTCGCATCTCTGGCAAAGCATCAAGTACTGGGGGTTGCCTTGTTTTGTGTGTCATGTGCAATGCTACAGTTTTTCTGATTGTGCAACCACAATGTATTTTCTCTTTGAACTAGTGTACTCTCAAGTCAGTTACATGTCAAAGTACATTGCTGCCTACTTGTGGCGCAAGAAAATTACATCAGGTAACCCGGTACAGAATGCATAAATTGTTCATTATGGGGTAATGCTCCAGGAATTTGTTTCCTTGCTTTTTTGTTTTACAATGTCTGGAAACACGCCGTGCATGCTGTCATTTCAGGAAGGAGGTGACCTGCTGACCGCCATCTTGAGTTTTTTTAAAGGCGGTTCGCCTTAGAGGCCGAAATGTGCGAAAGAGAGGCAGCCCTCGAAGAGAGACGCCTTAACATTGAAGAAAGGCGCCTGGCCATTTGAGAGCTGGAGCTGCAGCAACGAATGTGCGAGTTTGAGGCAGCACAAGAGGAGCGGCGTCAGGAGAGGGCTGCGCTCCTGCCGCAAAACCAGCTTCTAGCAAACGCACTTACGACACATGTCGACAGGCTGCAAAATTAATCGTTGTGTTAAATATCACTTTTTTTAAACACCCCCCTTTCAGCTGTAATCTGTTATGACTGCACGAGTTATGTGTCATAGTGGCCCATGTTAACTGTAGAATGCAAATAACTTTCGAGAAAGTGTGCATTGTGAAATAAAAATGAAAAATGTTGTTTGAAAAGTGTTGAAAACTGATGTCACGCTGTTTCCTTTTAGTTCGCTGAGCATATAAATTAAACGACATTTTAAAGACGCTAATTGCTGTGGTGACATGGTAAAACAAAACGTGAAAGAAATTGTATCCTAATAGCTATATGACAACTGCAAAAAAATTTCCAAACACAAGAAATTGCCGTAAATTGCGGGTCACGAAATTTTTATTGGAAACGGAAAAATGAAGACTCTTCTGCGTGACAATGACGCGTTGTCTAAGATCTCTTTCAATATTGGAGCCTGAAAATCATATTTAATCTGAGCATATCGCTTTGGTGAAGTCCTCAAACAAAATGGAACAGTGAGGAGGTGGGTAACAATTTCCTGAGGAATGATCTTCGCAGCTTTTTAGAGCCTCCTTGAGCCCTTCATAGCTAGTTTTGGCCTTCTTCGAGTACATCTGCCTCAGTGGCTTTTTTTTTCAAAAAAAAAATCCGGCAATCCAACCTATAAAAATAACCAGAAGCGAAAATGTGTGATTTTGTTAAGAACTCTCATTTTTTGTATCGCATGTACCCTCAATGAATCACTTTACAGCCTGTCGACAGGTGCTTTAGGACGTTATGCTTACTGTATTTAGATAGTGTATTATAAACTTGTACACTGCTGTACTATTTATTGGGCTAAAAGTGTTTCCCAACCCTGTGCAAGTAACTGTCATTGACTATGCCACATTGTTTATTTGTTTAATGTTCTCTGTTAGTTACCTATGTAACTTCCTGTTTTACATTATCGCGCTAGCTATTGTATGTATTTGCTGATGGGCTTCTACGCACATGTGTAGTCAGGACTAAAAGGGGTCGTGCCACAATATGTGTGGCTTGCGCGCTCTTTGCTGCAAGCTTTAATTATTGCTCCAATAAGCACGACACACAAACCAAGATTCACTTATTCTCGCTATATAATTTGTTGTCGTTTTTATGTGCGCAATTTTGAGTTCCTGTATATGGGGACCGAGTTGGGCACGTAGCAGTGTAGCTGTTTTAGTCACGCGATCACAAAGCTTTGCACGCGTCATGCTGAGTATGCTCACTGTCGCACACATGTTGCGCACAAGCACCTGCAAAACAAACTCGCCACTATCTAGCGCACTGTTCAATGTTTCATGTTGTCGATGGGGTGCACTTTCGTTTAGCTAAGACGGTACGTCTTTCTGTATAATGCTATTGTGTTTATGCTGATTTCTTTCACATTACGAAAATTGATCTTAATGTTAATGTGCATCTGTTCATTTTTGTAACATTACGGAAAATATACTTATTGTTCATATGAATACATATCTGTTCATTTATTCGACGTTATATAAATTGTTCATATTTTTATTATGTGTGTGTTCAGTTGTTATACGTTACATAAATTGTTGTTATTGTTATTAGGTATATCCTAATTTCTTCAATGCTACATAAATTGTTTTTTTGTTTTTATGTACAAGGTCATTTGTTGTACGTTACATAAGTTGATGTTATTGCTATTATGTACATGTTCATTTATTCGACGTTATACAAATTGTTCCTACTTTTTTATGTATGTGTTCATTAATTCTACGTTACATAAATTGTTGTTGTTGTTATTATGTATATGTTCATTTGTTCAATGTTACATAAATTGTTTTTATAGTTATTAGGTATGTGTTCATTTGTGCTATGTTACGTAAATTGTTCTTTTTGTTAATATGTACGAGTTCATTTGTTGTACGTTACACAAATTGTTGTTATTGTTATTATTTTGTGTTCATTTGTTCTATGTTACATACATTGTTCTCTTTGTTAATATGTACGAGTTAATTTGTTGTACGTTACATGAATTGTTTTTCGTTATTATGTATGGGCTCATTTGTTTGACGTTACATAAATTGTTCTATTTGTAAAGTGGCAGCATCTATTTTTGAGTAATGATGAAGGTTCTTGCAACCAAAAACAAACTTCTGAATTGGTTCTCTTTGTTTCTCTATCATGGCTTTTCATTTTTTTCCAAGACGTCATGTGTGCATAGGACAGGGTGCTGGAGAAACGTTTCACTGTAAATGGTTTGCAGCACTCTTGGTGTGCCTACACTGCAGCGAAATCACCAAATAATTAAATTCTTACAGCAACCAATTTATCCCAAAGCCTACACGATATGAACATGGAGTCCAATTAGTTATCTTCCTATCATCATCGCAGAAATTTTCATGGATTGGTCCAACAATAACACGTATGCCACCAAGTGAGCACCAATTTCTTTGTTTGCCCACCTCATTACATAGTCATGAACACAGAATTTTCTAAATTGCTACACCGCTTGTTCAACATGTCTGCTTAACACATTTCCCAACACGAGTACTGTTGTGGCCACTGTCCTTCACAATTCGTTGCATGGTAAAAGCAAGCTTTTCTTTTTTTCCGCACCAAGAAAACTGCCTTCCCCACAAGTCTCTTAACAAACACACCAGCTCATCAGGCTTCAAGTGACAGCATGCACGAAAGTGCTTACATGCCTACAGACATTCAACAGACCATATCTGCTTTCGCGTGTATCTCTAGTGCCTCCCACATTAGGCTCACTATCAGCAACATGTTCGCCATTTTACAGAGATACTGCCTCCTAATAAACAACAAGCACTTGTTATGCTTAGGTGCAAACCTGAAATCATCTCCGCATTTGCGCAAGGCACACGAACAGGCAGCTGTTGTAGCACAGCACAGCGTCTCGTAATTCGTGCTTGCATGTTTAGGTTTCCTAAACAAGTGGCGACGAAAAGAACGCTTCTTTGCTAAGCATAGTGTAATGCGTCAAAAGCATAAAACATCACGTAACGCTACAACTATTACTAGAAATGCCATCTGCTTGGTGCGTCGCAAGAAAGTGCTACTACCGAACACTGCACATACCACACATGAAATGTCCGTTCGTACCCCTGAACAGTTTCTGACTAGCACCTTACTTGACAGTCAATACACAATTGCCCTCACCGTGCAAAACATTGCATGGAAAAGCACAATGAAATGAGTTAAAGTAATTACCAAACAAGGCCACACTGAAGCTGAACATGTCCAACTAAGAACAGTTCAGTTCGAATGTAACAACAAGTACTCCTCTAAAAGCGGTGGCCGAAGGCCAAAAAACATGCTGGTTTGGCTGCCGTACAAACACGTGTGGCAGTTTGCAAGCAATGTCACCACGCGGTACATTTGACCAACATTTTGAAGACCAATTATAATATTTTTCCTGAAATGAACAAAAGCAAACTCGGCTATCACCTTTCCGATCACCCACTCAACGGCCTGCCGAACGGTGCTCATGCCCTCGTTGAAAAGCTGTTGCTGCTCGGTGAGGGAAGCGCCGCCATGGAGCCGCATCAGCAGGGGCCGTAAAGGATACGCTGGGTCCCCATAAATGCAAAACAGGCACCGACGCATAAGGCGCTGCAGCTTGCTGTAGAGGCTGCTTTCTCCCAGGATGCCTGTGCACACACACACATGCACAAAACAAGAAAACGTTTGAGTTGCAGGTTTGCACATTTTAAGGTTGCAAATGTACGTCAGTGAAACATGTCATCACAGCACAAAGTTTTCGTGACAGTGCAATGTTTTCTACGTGACATATTATCACACACGTTAATCTTTGCCAGCCAAAAAAACGTGCAAACATAGGCATGCACAGTGACAGTGCGACGGCAGGGCTCCGTAAGAGGCAGGTGCTTGAATTTTAACATTTGCATGGTAACGACACTAATGTCATCTTTGCTAGTCCCTGCGATAATTACGTGCTTATTTTAGCAATACTTCACTCTCTTCACATTACGCCCATCCCACACTCATAGAGCACCAACGCTGAAGTTGTACCGTCTGTCAGATTTACTACAAGCCTTCGGCGCTAGGGAAGCAACAGACCTCCACTAACCAGCGTCCTGTCTCCTGCAGGATAAGGGTCATCCCGCTCGCACACAATACCGTAGGCCCCCATCACTGCCTGGTACTTCACAACGTGCGTCCGCTTGTGACCGGAGAAGTACTCGCTTTGGTCGACAGATGGACGGCAGATCGGTCGTGCAGTGCCATCGACAAAGCCCCAACAGTTGATCAAAGTGGCGCCGTGGTTGTGTACAGCCTGCATGGGTGAAATGAAATGGCCACATCACGTCAAATGTTACGCTATTACAACGCCACCACACTTCGAAGTAACTTAAAGCTCGATTATTAGCAAGGCAGTTTCTCGAACACTCATTCAATGAGGTCAACTATCGCTCTTTCGTGGTGCTTATACATCACAATATTTGTTCAAGCTCACCTGAGAAAACACGTTGAGGTTGTCAAGCGTAAGCCATGTGTGGGTCGTAAGGTTGTTGAGCAAGTGCCCGATAACACGATCGACGTGACTCATCACTTGGCTGACAACACTTGGCATGGTGCAAGTTGCCCGCCCAAACAGTGGTTCGAGGTTGCACCACCGGTTCGGATAGGCGAGCCGTCGCAGTGTCATTAGAAGGGCCTCTTCGCCAGGCACGACGACACCCTGCACGCTCGGCATGACCTGGGTATGCGCAGACCATCCTTCAGTTGTTTAAGGTGCTCCTGTTCTAAACGGAACCATCGTAGGAAGGTCTGGGGGTCCAGGGCGCTGGCGTTGATGACTCCGCCAGCAGACATGTACGTGCGTGGTCTCGGTATCACGGGCACTTCATTTCATTTCATTTCATTTATTTATACTGTTAGCCCAGAAGTGGGCCGTTACAGGGTGGAAGTACAAACAATTATTTGCAAAAAAGAAGTACCGTACAGGTCTCGAGATAATTTCTCGGTACTATTGTGACCAGCAACTCGAAGTTATACATAACATACATAAATGGAACACACATGCGATGCAATACATACGCGCAGAACAGCACATGACGCATTTGAGGCGGCACTTTTGCACCGCGCTGAAGATTTGAAAGACAACTACTGCAGGATCATGCAACCAACAAAAAGTACACACACACGCAAAAAAAAACATATGTCACTGTTATTCGGAAAATAAACGTTTTAGATTCTGTTCAAATGATGTAAGCGAGGAACAACCAATTATAGACTCTGGCAGCATATTCCAATCTTCAATAGCACGTGGAAAGTAACTGAACTTAAAGCAATCGTTACGTGGGACTAGGGGTGGTATATACATATTATGGCGATGTCTGGAGTGTTCTTGTGTGTTGACCTGGAAGTAATCTGAATAGTTTAGTTTAAATTGATTATGAATTAACTGGAAGAGGAATTTCAGACGCTCAATCCTCGTCCTAAGTTCAGGACTATCCAGTCCAGCTTTTTTACAGAGTTCAGTAGGAGAATGATGTCGGCTATATTTATTAAAAATAAATCTCGCACCAAGTCGCTGTATTTTTGTTATTTTATTGCAGTTTGTCTTTGTGTAAGGGTCCCAGACAATTTTAGAATATTCGATAATGGGTCTGACAGGAGTTTTGTAAGCAAGACACTTTATATCAGATGGGGCGGTATAAAGGTTACGTCTAAGGCTATACAATGCCTTGGTAGCCCTGGAACATACATTATCAATATGAGTGTTCCACCGGAGGTCGGGCGTGAACCATAATCCAAGATATTTATAGTTTTGTACACGCTTGAGGAAAGCATTGCAAATCTGGTAGTTGTAATCTAGAGGTGCTTTCTTTCTAGTTATAGTCATAAAGACTGTTTTTTCTGTGTTCAAACTCATTTGCCATTCTTCGCACCAATCTTTTATTCTTTGAAGATTGTTGTTTAGATTAACTTGGTCATGTTCAGTCTCGATTCTACTTCAAAGAAGAGGTCCTCCAGATCACTCCGCGACATGTCAAAGTAAGCCATTTCATGGTACAAAACGTTGCGACACAGTCTTCGATGCCAAGGAATTTTAGCGGGAAATGAGACAGCCAACGTTTCACCAAAAACGACAAGAAGAACCCCTTAGGATTGGATTACGTTGGCTCCGTTTGTGGCTGCGCCTTTTCCATTGAAAACATTTTCATTCACTAGAAACACTTCGCGGGTACTAACTTTATTGACCATAAAGCTAGATATATTTTTCAATTACAACTTGTCTGCGCGTGCATTTTCTTTACAGTTTGGTATGATGTCGCTGCGATCATGCGTTGCGCTTTGCAGCAGGCCAAACGCTATTTTAAAACTCATATGGCGTGCGTTACGCCGGCAACACCCGCACCGCTTGCCAACGGTATTCTAAAGCTCCCTAAAGAATGCCGGACGGCACGCATGATAAGGCTTGTGCCATGCGCTCCACTGTTCGCGTTTCATTTGATGCCGATAGTACACTGGTACCTACAGCGTCCACATCGATATGACCAAGCCCGCCCCTATTTCCTATCAATTAGGCTCACCGCGGTATGCTCGAGTATCGTGGTATGCGCAGAGTGTCATGTTGTGGCTACCAGATAAGGTCATGTTGTGGCTACTTGCACAAGACCCTTCTGCCAACGATGTGGCACCTCCATCCATACATCTGAGGATTCTGTGTCCAAGTGAAGCTCTGTAATGAAGACCACGTGACGAAAAATTGCTTCCGTTCCAAGTCATACGCAGACGCAGCGCAGAGCACCTCACAGTCGCTGAAAAAATTCCCAGAACTAGGAGAGTCTCCTTCGAAGACGAATAACCAAGTTAGAACTTCCAGGTACATGGAAGTTTCGCAACGCAAAACCAAACCACGACAACAGAAGATTCCAGAATATTGGAATGACAACAGCACAACCGAGACAGAATTTCATGACGCCAAGTCGGAATACGCCAGCGGGTTTGATGCCGCGTCGCCATGCACAACGAGTGACAACAAAGTTTCTGCGCTGACTGGGGACACCGCGGCGTTGTCATCTCTGTCAACGTCGCCAGAGGAGACCAGCAACGCTGCGGAGAAGCGAAGTGCATATGCTACGTCTTCAATAGAGGAACTGAAGGCCACAGAAAACGAACAATCCTCGAACGCATCACCGCTGGAGGAAGCGTCGAAAGCACCTCGGGGTGCTGGTCAACCGGTTAAATTGCTCACCAATATCCGACCTCCTGAAACGAGTGCAAGTGACGACCCTGATGAACGGCCCCCTGCGGGCCTGGAAGAAAGCGTGAAGACAACCCCAACGAAAGAAGTACAGACGGCGTATTCAGGGAAACCTAAAACGCCTCGCACACATGCTGTACAGGCCCAAGAATAAGCATCAGAATAGACATCCAGACACTGTAGTAGGCGGTCACCATAACGAAAATTAAGGAGTGACAGATTTTTGAAGCCACACGATCGATATCTTTGTCTCCTGAAAAAGAAAATGGCAGATTCCACATATAGAGTGAATCGATGATATGCGAAGCACGAACAGGAAAGGTTCATACGTCACTTTCAAATCACCTCAACGTTACAAGCTGGAGGTAAATTATGCCGTACACGACATCCGTGTCAAGATTATCATGTTTTGTTGTGTCGTTTACCTTCTTCATCTATTCACGTCACGTGACACCAAACGTAGTATATGTGGAGCTAGCGAAACAGCCGTGAGCACGCTATAAACGTGGTAGGTTGTCTCGTTCTTACATGACACGCGTGTCAGGACTATTATGATTGCGCCAGTCATATACTTTGTCATTCATTGGCGTCACGTAACACCAAGTTTGGTGTATGTGGAGCTAACAAGCGGCCGCCACCACATCATGAAGGACCCAATATACTGCAATGTAGCGTTAACGCACGCGCACGCTGGTCACAGCGACGTTACGCTAGCAAAACGCGAGCACTCAATAGTCTGACGCCAGACGCGACCGGCGCGACCAGCGTCTGTTGACGTGGCCGACGGCAACCAGCGCGAAATGCGACGTGCTACATTTCGCGCTGATGCGTCACCCAGACAACACTGCGTCTCCCTCTTTTCAGGATGGAGGGACGCCGGACACGCTGAAATGCACATGCGTCAAAGCAACGCAGCGCGGCACGCACTTGCGAACATATGGCAGGACCGGTGCCCGTCGTGGCAATGCCGGCGTGAGGCGACGAAATGAATGCCGGTGAGTACGCGCACCACGTCACGTCGAAATGTATTGTCGCCTTGACTGTGGCTTGTAGTCGTGTTCTCACATGACATGCATCTCATAACTATCATGTTTGCACCAGTCACATACCTTCGTCATTCATTGACGTCACGTAGTACGAAATTTCGCATGTGTGAAGCTAGCGAAACGGCCACGAGCGCATCAAGAGTGTGGCATGTAGTCATAAGGTTACATAAAACCCATGTCACGATTATCATGTCTGGATGTGTTATTTACCTAAGCCGTCCGTTCTCGTTGCGTAAAACCGAGTTTAGTACATCTTTATAATCTTTATTGCACTCATATCTTATACAAAATACGCACAAACTTTATGGTCCCATAGCCAAAGGCTAGTGCGGGTCCTAGCCTGTGAAGCTAGCGAAACGGCCGCGAGAGCGTCTTGAGCGCAGCATGTAATAATGTTGCTACATGACATGCATCTCACTTTTATAATGTTTGCACCAGTATCATACCTTCGTCTTCCATTCACGTCCCGTAATACCAAATTCGTTATAAGTGAAGCTAGCGAAACGGCTGCCAGTGCATGATGAGTATGGCATGTAGTCGTGTGTACATGAAGCGCATCTCATGATTATCTTCTTTGCACCAGTCACATACCTTCTTCATTCATTCACGCACCGCAATATCAAATTTAGTATAAGTTACGCTAGCGAAACAGCCGTGAGCGTATCATGAGCGTGGCATTTAGTCATGTTGTTACATGACACGAATGTCATGGTTCTCATGCTGGTGTCTGTCGCTTGTGTTCGCCATGCAATCATGTCATACCATACCAGTTTTGCAACATTCAATGAGAATGGAACCACCGCAAGAGCTGCAGAACCAGCGAATGTAAATTGTGACATTCATGACATAAATATGATTTTCATATTGTGACTAGTCAAATATGTTCTTCATGCAGTCATGTTATGCCTTACCAAGTGTGGTATGGATACCGGTATTGAAGCAGCCAGGAGAGCTAAAAGTCATAGGTGGCTAGATACATAGATAGACAGATACGCTCGAAGTCGCCGAAGTTCGCTAAGCAATGCTTTGAATTTAATGCGTATTCTCCCGACAAGTTGTCTAGAGCCCCAGATAACACGGAACTCTAGAGCCCCAAACTCTCAGCGTCACTCCAAGCCTTGTAGCTCAAGCAGTGTAAGTGATGTCATCACCTCTGTAACGTCCAAAAAGACTCCAGTAGATTCACAAAACCAAGATCCATCACCTGATGCGGGTGAGGACGATATGTTTTTTATTTTGTGCTGCCCACGTTCATTCTTTTTGCTTCCTGTTGCCTGTACCGTTGAAATACTTGCTACCCAGCCCTACAACCACTATTCGTTTGTTGTCTCTGATGCACGCAAACTGTCTAGTATTTCATATGTTTCTGTCAATCACAATGAAACCTTCATGCACTAATTTGTGAGTTCTCTGCTGTGGTGGCTATGCCCTGTTATAGTAATTGCATCATGTGAGTTACAATGCATGCTGCGTGTACTATTGCTGTTATTATTGGCGTTGCTTAGTTTGTCCGTTATACCTGTGCGCGTGGGTAAATTGCAGCGCCAGTCCTTCGAGTATCATCACGTTGACTTCATCTGCTGCAGCTTGACACAGGAGAGGCCATAGAGGCCTCTTACTCATTGCTTTTATGAAAAAGTTGATTGCTTTGTTTCCCCCGAAACTTATTTTAAATGGGCAGGCTATCTTTCATGACATTAAACGTTCGTGGTTTCAAGCATCTTGTCAAACAACAGGAGATAATGAGCCTTGCGTGCTCGCTCACTGTGGACGTGCTTTTTTTGCAAAAGACCAACTTTCGAACGCGGCATGACGTCATGACCTTCCGTACTAGCTTTTCGGTCGAAGCCTTCTTCTCCTTAACGCAGTCGAAGCTACGTGGCACCGGTGTCGTGTTTTTCAATTCGAGGTTCAGGCGGGGTGCGCATTGCCTCTTCAATGCAGAAGGCCGAGTTATCACGGTGGACATGTGTATTGACAGCCAGAAAATTTGATTCACCAACCTTTACGAGCCCGTTAATAGGTCTCTTGTCAATGACTTTCTTAGAAGGGCCAGGTCGTTTCTGCTAAATTCAGCACCGTGCGTGTTGCTAAGTGATTTGAACTGCGTTTTTGAATCGATTCCAGATGTTCGAGATCCTAGTCAAGCACGAAGCACCTTCCATTCGAAAGAGCTACAGAAAATATGTAGAGAGTCGAAGCTTGTCGATGCATGGACAACGCTTCACGGGAATACCTTTGGAGCTGCGCGCGTTCAGGGTATGTCTCAGAGCAGGATTGACGGAGTCTATATTCTTAACGGGCTCGCTGCAAGTTGAGAGACATGCGATGTTATTTCTTTAGCGCCTGGGCAACGCAAGCTCAGCGACTACAAGCCAGTGCTGTTCATCTTGAAGGCCCAGCTAGAAAGACATTGCTACAAGTTGTGGCAAATGGATTTATCAATCCTAAATGATGAAGTTTCGGCATCTGTAATACGCATTCATATTTATGCGTCTCTGGAAGACACGCCGCAAATAGCGCACACAGCATGGGAGCACTTGAAGGCCTGATGGCGTATGATTGCGCACGAGGCAGGGAAAAGGTGCCATTCACGTCTAACATCACAAATGAATAAAACATTGAGGCGTATTCAAGTCGTCGAGCGCGCAGGTAATCTAACCGGCGCAATGCAAGAGTACATTAGCCAAAAAAAAGCTAAATATGACCTCTTGCTGAGGGCAAGTTCCGGGGCTTTTACACGCGCAGAGGATTTGCACCTGCCTGCGAATGATTTAGGCAACTTGGCATACGCACAGCGAGCAGGGGTGAGCAAACACCAGCCCAGTACTATCAGCGAAGCACGAGCGGAGTGTGGGAGAATCGTCACAGATGTCAAATAAATCAATGAGGTCTTTCGGGCACATTTTGAAAGGCTCTCCTCTGGAGACCATCGCTCAAAAGACAACAACCAGCATCACAGAATAGCAGACTTTTATGAAGGCTTGCCCACACTCTGTCCTGAGGCACCTGATATGATCTGCGCTGAGGCGACAAAAGATGTTTTGCAATTTCTGAGGAAAATGAAGGCTACCACTCTTACAGGTCGAGACGGAATACTGACGGGGTTTTATATAAGTTTCTTCGAAGTCATAGGCGAGGCACTTACTGACATGATCAACGGGTTCATTGTTGATGGGAAAAAACTAAGGTCTTTCGGTAAGGGCCTTGCTGTCTCGCTGCCAAAAGAGGGCAAGGATCCTGATGATCCACGTTCATGGGGGCTGATTACCCTCCTTAACACGGACTACAAACTTGTAGCTGCGATGCTTGGCCTGAGGCTAAAGCCTTTTTTGCCCGATATAGTGTCACCCGCGCAAACGTGTGCAGTGCCGGGTAGGTCGATTTTCCAAACACTTACTCTGATAAGAGATTTGTTCTACTATGCCAACGTTGAAAACGTTACCGGGGCTGTCGTCTCGTTAGATCAAGCTAAGGCCTTCGACAGGGTCGAACATGACTACTAATACTGCGTACTTAGGATGTTTGGTTTGCCTGAGCAGTACGTCGGCTGTATAAAGCTTCTATATATCTACATGACTAGACGACTCCTCATAAATGGTGTGGAGACAACAAGCTGGCCAGTAAAACGTGTTCGCCAGGAATGCCCAAACAGACCGGTGCTCTTTGTTCTTTCCATAGATCTTCTTCTTAGGAAAGTGTTAATGTGCCGTAATAATCCGGGCTTTCTAATGACAAGTCTGGGGTCAGTTAACATCAAAGCTTATGCTGATGACATCTTTGTGTTCGTGTAAAATCAAGCCAGTTTATCAATCCCCAGGCTTTCTCGGAGCTGTTTGAACAGTATGCTAGTTTATCGGGTACTTTCCTGAATGCGGAGAAAGTCAAAGCCCTTCGTTTCGGTGGCTTTCATGGCTCTTTGCCGGGAGATATTTATTACGTGGTTGCCGTAAATGTTCTCGGGGTATACTTTCAAGACAGGGAGGTGGCCCAAAGAAATTGGGAGGATGCCGTACATAGAGCCACGCAAGTCTTAACGTGTTTCACCGATTTTAATTTATCACTTGACGCCAAAGTGACGGTGGTGAAAACCAAAGCATGCATTCGCATATGCTTTTTATAACGAACACATTACACTAAAACCCAAACTTTTTGTGAGCCACCTTGCGTCAATAATTGGAGCCTTTCTATGAGACGGGAAGACACCAAAAGTTCCGCAAAAGTTCCTGAAGCTTTAAAAAGTTGTGGAGGACTCAGTCTGCCAGATGTTGCGACATTCAAAAAGGCACTTGCAGCTAAAACAGTTCAAAAGTTGTTTCAGTACAATGTTTACTCTTGTCATGGTATATTGCTATTATGGACCGGAACTCTTGGAGCCGCATTCGCGTCGCAAAGGTATCGGGAGCCTCAAGCAAAATACCCACATGCCTTTTATAAAACAGCAGAGGGTCTCAAGCGTTCGGTTGATGGTGACGCCACCGAAGAATACTTTGCAAAGCTTGCACCCGCACGCATTAGCGAAATAATATTCTGTTGCTCTATTACTGACGAGTAAACACAGAGATGGATGCCCAGCAAGTGAAATTGCGGAGAAACCACGTACCGGAAATAGCTCGAGAATTTGATTAGCTGTGGCAGTGAGACGCGTTGCCCACTCGTCAGAGACTATCAAAGTGGGGCGTCGTTCACAATGAACACTGCCCCAACTACGGGAAAAGAGAAACCATCCACCACACGATGTTTGAATGCGTAGCGCCCAAAGGCGTGTGACACGTCATGCGTCGTTATTTCGGAATGTCGATTCCTTCGGGCACACAGCGCAGAAGGGGCTTATTTGAACAACTCACACAGTTCGTCACAAGGTTCGTCTTTTGGCGTTGCCGCTGTATGGCCGAAGCATGGTAACGATCCCAACGAGCTCCATACCCAGCGTTACAGAAGATTAGAAAGATCATGGTTCAGTATTTTACCGAACAGATTGAAATGCAGGGTGAAGAAGCCTTAATCACAAGGGGCCATGTACGTTCTTTAGGGGCGAAGCTCCTTATAGCGGCAACCGTTTGTCCCTCGTAGCCGTTGTAGTATGTAACAAGTATAACATTTTGGCCTTCAAGGTGGTGCCGGTGAGTGATTTCTTCTTTGCGTCGATGAACAATAGTGCTCAATGTACAGACCAATGGCTGCTAATGGGGAATGAGAGACCGGAGCATTCGGCTTTTAGTTAACGCGCATGCTGCGATCTCCATTAGCAGCCTTTAGCATGTGCATTGAGCACTATCTGACAAGAAAGGGTTGCTACGTTATACTCGCTGGTTGTAACCTCCTTAGTTTGAGAAAGGTTTAGCGAGCGTTCAGCTGCAGTGCAATGAATACAATGAGCTAGTATATACCATAAATGAAACCGAGGTGTTTATATGTGGGAAGTAGATAAGAAGCGCAAGCCGTAAGAAAGTTAAAGTCGAATTCTCCTGTCTCTCATTTCCCATTAGCAGCCATTGGCATGTACAATGAGCACTATCTGACACGAAAAGGTTGTTACATTATACTCGCTGGGCGTAACCTCCTTGGTTTTAGAAAGGTTTAGCGAGCGTTGGCCCGCAGTGCCATACAGTGAACTAGTATATACCATGAACTCGAGGTGGTTAAAGGTGGGAAGTAGACCCAAAGCGCAAGCCGTAAGAAAATGTGCGTGTGCCACCTCCTGTTTATACCTTGAAATGTCCGCTGGATGGCGGTGCTTCTATATGGGGAGTATATGATGAAAAGATGCGAGATGGTGGTACTTGGAGTGTTGAATAGATGGACGAACGGACACACAGACAGATGCATGGATGGACGCTCGAACGGACGCAGGGGTGGATGCATGGATGAACGCAGGGACGGACGCACGAACAGACGCACGCACGGACAGGCTGATGGACGCATGGACGATCACACAGACGGACGCATGGACGAACGGAAGCAAGAACGAATGGACGGGTGAATGTTTAGCCCCAGTCTCCATCATTCACTCCGTAGATATGCTGCCATTTTTTTTGTAAAGCTCGGATTGCGAACATTGAATTTCCTTTACTGCCGTTTAACTGGGGGAAAAATCGCTTCTTTCCGCACGTAATATGTGAATCTGTTCAAACAATTGCTCTTCGCGTTTATTTGTCTCTTTGTTTTCTTGAGTGATTTGTGATCTGTGAGAATCTTGAAATGCTGAGTGTTACATTCTGTGTATGTTCTGTTGTTTGTACACGCCACTGAATTGATTTTGTTTCGCCAGACAGTTACTTGAAACGTTGTCACCAGTTTGCAATAAACTTACCTGTCTTAACCACTGAACCATGATATTTCATCATGCCCCTAGTAAGATGACGGTAGCAGCCGTCATGTTGCCAAAGGCACGCCGTCACTTCTCGGCATTGATTTTCACTCCAGGAAAATTTTTAACCTCCTTGCATTAACCAAACAACCATAATGTGATGATAATGCACTGTTTTCGAAATGTTGAAGTAATAACGTGGTAATGATGTTTTGCGAAAGTTGTGTTGACACCATGGACACTCAAATTTCGCGTTCTAATAGCATCGAAGGCTTCGCTTTGATCTATTGCTGACTCGGTCATACTGTCAGCCCCGACGTCGCTAAGCAGGCCGAGAAAGTGTTGAACACTTCGCTTTAAGAGATGTAAATAGGTAAGTGTCATTTCACTTTACCTATGTCGATTTACGAGAGTGATATAAATCGCTGACAAAAAAGCTTCATGTCATATTATGAAGCCCCACTTTGAATGCAATTCAGATTTAATGAGAGCACTGAACTAAATAATTATGGTGATGGAAGAACAACACTGCCATACAGAGATACGTTTCCAGTGGGTATTGATCATAGTTTCCAAGGTCTGAATCATTATGGAAATAACTCGTAGCGATTGACGTATGCATGGCCGTTGTTCGACCATCAGTTCATAAATCGCCTCTAGGTACTTAAATGACCAGTTAGCACAATATGTAGCTCACCTAGAGATAAGCAATATTATTGCGACTGATGCTTCTGTGTCAAAAGAAAAGGCTGGGGTTGGCAACTTCTCTCCTTCTATGAACTGGTCCTTTTCGATTCGACTCCCAGATTATATATTCATCGCAGAATTATTGGCTGTTGCTCTTGCCCCACGCAAATTACCTTCAAGCGAATCATTAGCAGTTATCATTACAGATTCGTTGTCAGTTTGTAAAGCACTTTCTGCGGCAGCAAAGGCAGAGCTGATGCATACGTTTCGGCATTTAGTTCCCAGAAACGTAAAAAAAACTGCATTTGCTATGGGTACCAGGCTACCATGGATTATATTGGAACCAAATGGCGGACTCTTTAGCAGCAGTATCCCTGAGTGGGCCCACTAACCCAGTTTTGCCAGATATGGCTTACGTGACAGCGCTAAGGTACCGAAAGGCTTTTCTGCAATGGTGAATAGGTGAATGTGTAAATATAAAGATGTGGAGCATTTGAGGTATTGCTGGAATGAACAGTGGTGTGTATCTCGCCAGTTAGAGGTCACTTATGTCATATTGCACTCTGCAGTTCCACAACTAAATTATTACATTAGCAAAGCTCGATTCAAGGTGTCACCGCTGTGCATTTTTGCAATGAAATTGAAACAATTGAACATTTCTTTTCTATTCTGTCATCGTTACTCTTATCAGCGAAAACGATTTTAGTAGCCGCATTGCAAAAGCTAGGAATACAAGTAAATCTACCAGTACGTTTATCACTTGGCGGCACTTCATTTGGTTACTGCCACAGGGGTACATGCTCCACTGTGTTTGATTACATGAACGCAACTAAATGATAACCGTGCTAGTGGGCCCTAACCTTTTCAGATCTTTAGTTTATAATTCGTAGCGTAGTCTGTCAAAAACAAGAGATGGCTTGACCGCTTGCTCAGCAAACATTTTTGTTTATTGGTATTATTATCTCTAAACGAATTTTTCAGATTGGCTTTTTTTTTCAGTTTAGTTTCATTTAAGTATCCTGCCGCCCGGTTCTTGGCGCATCCCTCTCTGTGGGTGAGCGCCATTTATCTCAGGTCATCAGCATCAGCATCGCCTCATTTTTGCGCACACGCGATCATCGCCTCTTTTTCCTGGAAAGTGCCTGGACACTACGCCATATCATGGTGACGTGACTGCTCTCATTGCTTATTCCTAGTCCTTATTCTTCACGAGCACTCATTGGAGATGTATATGATTGATACAGGAGGTTTAGCCTTCGAAAACTACCATATGAATATGAGAGACCCCGTAATGAAAGGCTTCGTAAATTTCGGCTAGCTGTGGTTCTTTACACCTTACCCAATTTTGAGCCCATTGACCTACAGCACTTTAGACTCCTTTAAAAATGCAACTGCCGCAACCGGGATTGAATCCTGCGACCTGCAGATCAGCAGCCAATTGCCTTAGCCACCATGCCACCGCGGCAAGGCACAAGGATTTATCTTTTTGACAGTTTATCCTTCAAACCACTCATTCATTATGACAGGTCGTGGAGGACCACTTCAAATGAATTATGACAATTTTTATCGAATGTTAGTATTTAAAAGGTATAGTTGAGTAACAGTGGGTTCCCGAGAAGGCAACAGCATCGCAGAAGGTAACCACAAAGAGGCCTTGCAAACACGCGAATTTTGAAGCTTTGATTATACTATGAATTTCTGTAACTTTCGGTTTTTTATGGTAGTAGAAAACAGTGTGTGCCTGTAGCCCTGAATAAACAGTCGTATAGCAGTATTGTGAGAGCTGTTTCTCATGCTAAAAAATTCAATCGGCATGACTTTCTTCGGAGAAAAGTGGGCAAAGTTTTAAATTAACGAGGAACGCTAGGCTGCCGTTCTGGTGAAGCGTAGGATGATTTTCATGCTGATGTTTCGTTGAATTTTGTGTCAACACGTTTGTCAATATTTATTATGAAACGACGTTATAGAATATAATACGCTTTATAGGAATTTGCATAACTAGATATGTGCACCCTATTGACATGTATGAATAATCATATGGACTTAAGGAAAACTTACAGATACCGTTTAGATAACATCTTTCCAAAGTCAGGTGGAAGCGACGTTGTTCTACGACGACTTGCATTATTGAGTGTTTGCCAGCTCTCAGGCAGTTCTCTTTGTAGAAACGATGAGCCTTGGCCAGATGAACTGCACTATTTACTTTAACCTATAAATGAATGTTCTTTTATTGAGTTACAAGGAACGCACACTACGAGAGCGGTAATATTTAGGTGATTTCTGTATTTTATTTATTTGTCTTTTATTTACGATGTATCAGATCTAGCTTTCGCTCAACACACTTCAATTACCACTGCTCGTATCTTCCGCCTCCGGTTCAAACAACTTATTGCTGTCTAAATCATTCTAAACATGTCTTCGCGGGGTGCCCCATGAAACATTATGTGGGCCCTCAGTACTCTATGTCACAGGTGTTAACATGTGCTATCTTCAGTAGCGCTAAGCGTGAGGCATCGCGTTCACACAGATCCGCTCGTGAAATACCAGGTTGTTACGCGTGACTCGAATAATAATTAACGTTCATCAAGAAGTTCTCTACATCATCAGAGACCACTGAATAGGGAAATATTTCGCAAGTTTCGCTTCGCTTAATTATCTCAATAGGGGACGGACGCAAACTCTACTGTATCACGTCTTTTGGACCGCACAAGACCTAGCAAGATTGGCACTGCCCATGGAAACTTTTTACGTGCAATGTCAATGTTGTAAGATATTGTGCGTTCTAAAGTTTTTTTTGTTCTAAATGTAGCGACCAATAAACTTCCTTGTTGCGGAGCGAATTCACTTTGAGAAGTTAAAGTTCACTTTGGTTACAGCATCACAGCTAGAATAAAAGTGGTGCATGATGATATACATCCCTAATAAGCAATCTAAGGACACAGTGTGCCAACCTCAAGGATTGTCGTTAAAAGGTCTGTCAGAGGCACAGGCGCGTCATGTTACTGAAACTACCCAATCATGATGATTTTGACTGCGGCAGTTATGGGTCGAATAAGTAAAAACGCCAGAAAAGGCTGAAAGATGTCGAATTGATCCTAACACTGTAACTGTCAACAAACCAAAATATGAAGTAATATTTAAGCCCTGATTTATGTCTCGTTCATGGGACATAGAAATGAATATTGAATTTTGGGGGCAAATCAACTAGTCTGGTACTAGACCGAAACCATCCTATGTGCCACTGGAAGACACCTCGTATACGAGACATTGAGCGAAAAGAAAATGCAGGTGGTTGCATTGCCTTAGGATTCACGCATCGACCACAGTCATATCGTTGACTTTCATAAAATTCATAAGGGGTTAGGCAGTTCGTGATTGGGAATAACCAGGTTAACTGCTCTCGGACAGGACCAATAATTAAAATACCAACTTTCAAGCATTTTCATAGAGTAATTGTAGCCAAAGTAAAATATCGAAATCCTTGGAGCCATGGTAGGAACCATTTTCACACACAATTCTAAAGTGAAATTTCGGCTTCCCTTTTTCTTCTGCATTCATGACGGTGACAATCACATTTAGTTTTCATCACACAATTTACCTATCCATAATGACTAGTTGTTTCAGTGTCTCTTGAAAACCGTTCAGTGAATGATTCAAACAAAAGGTTGAAACCACGAATGGCCAACGTAGTCTCTGACTTCGTCTGTGAGCATTCGTGGAAATATGCTCAGCTCATTCTCGCTGCGTTTTTAAATGCGAAGCATATCTTGGCGAACTTCGGTGACTTTGAACGTATCTATCTATCTATCTATCTATCTATCTATCTATCTATCTATCTATCTATCTATCTATCTATCTATCTATCTATCTGTCTGTCTATCTATCTATCTATCTATCTATCTATCTATCTATCTATCTATCTATCTATCTATCTATCTATCTATCTATCTATCTATCTATCTATCTATCTATCTATCTATCTATCTATCTATCTATCTATCTATCTATCTATCTATCTATCTATCTATCTATCTATCTATCTAGCCGCCTACAACTTTTATCTCTCCTGGCCGTTTCTATATTTGTAGTAATACCAAACTTGGTATGGCATAACATCACTCTATGAAGAACATATTTGACTAAGTGATAACATGAAAATCATGGCGTGGTTGTCATGAATGTCATTACTTACGTTTTATGGTCCTGCAGCTCTTGCGGCAGTTTCGTTCACATGACATGTTGCAAAACTGGTGTGGTATGGCCTGATTGCAAGGCGAACACAAGCGACAGACCCTAACATAAAAATCATGACATGCGTGTCATGTACAACATGACTACTTGCCACGCGTATGATGCGCTCGCGGCCGTTTCGCTTGTTTCAGGTATGCCAAATTTGGTATTACGTGGCTCCAATGAATGACGAAGGCACGTGACTGGTGCAAATATGATAATCATGAAATGCCTGTCATGTGAGCACATGACTACATGCCACAGTAGAGGCGCCAATACATTTCGACGTGATGCAGTGTGCGCGCTCGCCCGCGTTCTTTTCGTCGCGTCAGGCCGGCGTTGCCACGCCAGGAGCCGGTCCTGCCATAAACTCGCAGGCGCGTACCGCGCTGCGCTGCTTCAACGCATGCGCGTTTAAGCGTGTCCGGCGTCCCTCCGCTGCGAAAAGACGGAGACACAGTGTTGTCTGGGTCATGCATCGGCGCAAAACGCAGAATGTCGTAATTCGCGCACCGGTTGCCGTCAGGCGCGCCGATGGTTGCTGGTCGCGCCTGGCGTCAGACTAAAGAGAGCTCGTGTTTGCTAACGTAGCGTCGCCGTGCCCAGCGTGCGCGCGCGTCAACGCTACATTGGAGTATATTGGGCCCTTCATGATGCGCTCGTGGCCATTTTCTTAGCTCCACATATACAAAAATTCATGTTATTTGACATCAATGAGTGACGAAATATATGACTTGTGGAACCATGATAATCCTAACACGCGTGTCATGTTAGAACATGACAACTTACCACGGTCGTAGCATGCTCGTGGCCGTTTCGATAGCTCCACTTATACAAAATTTTGTATCATGTGACATGAATAGATGACGAAGGTAAACGACACATGCAAACATAATAATCATGACACGAATGTCATGTACGGCATCATCTACTTTAACTTCGTAACGTTGTGCTGATTTTAAAGTGACATATCAACAATTCTCATTCGTGCTTCGCATACCATCGATTCCTTCTCTACGTGGGAATTTGCCATTTGGTTTTGTTTGTTTGTTCACGTACAGGTGCATCAAAGCTGCTGTAATGTTACTAACTGTTACACTGCTACTTTTTTACCACTGACGCTGAAACTGCAGGAGTCCGAGGAACACCCGCTATACAATAGCTGGCAGGCCCAGGATGATTCTGAAGAGCAACATAAACCCAATTGGATGACTTCGTGGATGGTGGCCGTGCTCGCTTTGGGATTAACACTATTGTGCAGCGTTATCGCATTCGCCTTTGTACAGACCGCACCATCGTTCCGCAACAAAGCGACAACGGTAAGAACTGTGAGAGCGTGCACTATGTCGAATGCTACCGTAATTATGAGCACGTGCAGTTTTCCGCTTTCATTTCCCGATGTTCTTACACGGACATATACAGAGTAACTACATGCCGGAAAGAAAGAAGTGAAATTTAAGGTTTCTTGCTTCTTTGTTGGATGAAATGTTTATTATAACTAGCAGACCACCATGGCAAGAAAAAAAAACGGCTATTGTTATGTGTCGTGATAATGAGGCAAATGTCACGAAATATTTTGACCAAAAGGTGAACTGCCGTCAGAAAAGACAAAATCTGCAACCTTCAAAGTAAACGTGCAATGCTCGAGGAATTGACCTACTGGCATCTATCGGTGTATTTAAAGCCATTCGTGCATTTAAACTGCAACAAGGACGGTAAACGTAGATCACTACTTTTCAATGCTTGTTTGCGTTACTCAGCAAGTGATCAGTTTATGAGCTGGGAGCTGACCGCTGGCCAATGAAGCTCCCGTAATGACAGGGGTAGGCTATACGACCCCGAAAACACCGTTTGTGAATATGAGTGACACCATAGTGGAGAGCTTTGGAAATTTCGGCCTTCGGCAATGTTTTACGTTTTTTTAACAGGAACCTACACCATAGTATACAGACCTCAAGCATTTTTTACTTTATCGAAAATACGGCCGCCGCGACCGCGATCCCACAACCTGCGGGTCAGCAGTCGAATACGAGAACCAGCAACGCGCTCATTCACAGCGAGGGTCTCATTCTTGCGTCGCTGACCCTGTTGAAATAGAACTTGTATTTTGAACATGGATTAGTTGATGATTTCATTCTCTCAGCTTGTAAAATATGTAAATAGAAAAAAATTCGCTGCTCTCTCCAGAAAATCTGGGTGAAGCGTGTGAGTGTGAGCATCACCACTGTTTGTATTCGTGTTTCCATAGCAATAAAGCATATCGTTGAAAAGTTGTGCAGGTGCTGTGTCGGTCCTTTTTGTTCTTGTGTTACTCGCCACAACGTATCGTTTGATGCCTAGCAACAACGCCAGTTTGATCTCTGTCGTGATCTGCAGGCGGACACCAGGGCTCCTCACCATCTCGTAAAAAGTGCGTCATCAAGGATAACAACAACATATAAGCGGACTCCTCTACTTACAGCCAACGCCTCAGCAAATCCTTTGTTAATGGCCGACGTTCCAGTCAGAGCAGAATGTCAAACGCCGTACTGCCATATGCTGTCAGGCGGGTTACGGATAAAGCTCGACTACAACGTGAACCCATGTACCGACTTCTATAAGTTCGTCTGCAATAGCTTCAGTGGCAAGGACGAGTTCGTCCACGTAAGTGCGTATGCCGGTCATAAAAACTGTAGATAGCACCACCTTGGTTCCACTAGTTTCTAAGATATTTTCTATAAGTAGTAAAGAAAGCCCTAACCGTTAAAATGTTTCATTGTCCTTGGAAATAATTGGCAATCGATCATTCATGTGATCATTCAAACACCACGAACCTAAAGACAAATAGTGTGAACAAGCTTATTAGCTCAATACGTTAACAGAAAGACCTCACTTCGCACCTCGCTTTCTTATGCGCATCATGTTGGCATCATAAGCAGGAAACATTCAAAATGAGAGTTCTCAAAAAAGAACAGCGCTTTTTCACTAGTAAGTTGGTGATTGACCTATAAAACTGATTATTCCAGTTGGAATCGCAGTGTGTGAGAGAGTTCAACTGTGGCGTTAGAGTAAAAAACCGACAGTGAAAAAAAGCAGCCATACTTAGTGTTAATAATGAAACTTTATAATTAAACGTTTCAAGAAAGCCTACTTTACAAAATAACCCCCATTTACTGAAACCTGTTTTGAGTGACCAATGACAAAAACTGATTTTTTAAATTTTGCCACTTTCGAAGTGTTCTTAAAATTTATTTACCTACTAAATGCGAATATATCTGTCTATGTCTATCTTTATTTCTTTATATTTTTTTCTATCTACTTATCACTTATGCATGGAGGCCCTTTTGGGGATCGTATAGGTGACAATTGACAAACACCGATTTACGGATGGGAGGGCATGAGCGTATGGTGAAGATTATGAACAGGTGAATATTATTATGAATATGGTGACATGCTTATCCCGTATATCAAGAAACTGTTTACTTGAGTCAACTGTAGCACATACCTGTACACAACACCCCAAGGAATTCGGTTATGAGACAAATGTTATTGGCATATCCTATCAACTTAAAAGTGGCGGCAACAGACTCTTCAAGAATAATGACACCATCGCATTATGAAAATTTTGTCGAGAAAATGGGGAACACGCGTCGGCGACGTTGTCGGTGCGGATAAAATCAAAGGGATAAACAGGTATAAATTGCATGGTAAGAACTGCAATCAATCTCAGGTATCTTGCGTGGCAGTCAACTGTTTTACCACAGAGCTGCGCAAGTGATTCAAGCTGCTCACGAAATAGACCCTATGAAGTATTGTATCACGACAACGTCGACTCTAGTTCCAGTCTTCATTGTTGGCTTATTTATTTATGTAATAAACGATACCAAATCCCACCCATGAATCGCCGAACAATGATAGACTATTACTCGACCCGGAGGAAAACTGTTAAAAAAGTACTTCGTATGCTATGCACTTTTCACCGTAGCATGCTTTCTCAGAATCAGAATCAGAAATAATTTTGTTTTCCAACGAAATTATTGGGGGTCATTCAGGCGAAAAGCTGCGTAGTACAACTTGAATGTGCCTGAATGCGATTCTTTCATGCTTTGTCCTGTTACATCGTCTACTGATAGCTGCAGCCTATGACGGTTCACGAAGTGGAACTTTCGCATAATGGGACAAACATCTGTATGTTTCATCCAAGAGTAAACTCTTTCTTTTTACCATCTTCTGTATTCAAATAGTAAGTTATCGGTTTTATCGATGTAAATACAGCGGGGTTGAATTGTCATTGACTCAGGCTTTGCACTCACTCGTGAGAATATTCTTATAATCCAGTTACAAATACCTGTGGTGTTTGAATAAAACACTGCATTTGTCTTCTTCACAGATCAAGGAAAGCCTTCGAAGAACCACCCTGGAAGATCTGCAGAATACGGTAGTACCACCTTACAACCAAAATGCTTGGGAAAAGGCAGCTGCGATGTACCAAGCCTGCGTATCTTTCGCATCGTCATACATGCCTGAGGTAACCGTTCATTGTGACTTTTATTAGAGGAGCTATAACATTTTCTACAGCCAGAAATATGTGAGGCGTGTATACAAACACGCTGTCAGTACAGTGATTTTGAAAACGGCGTTTATTCGTAGAGACTATAAAATACCCTACTAGTATCGCTTTTTTTCTATCTTGCATTGTAGCTAGTGCAAGATAGGGCAAATTCAAGTAAGTAGAATTAGTACCTAACAAATCGGCTTAGTAAAAGACCACCAATACACCTTCTTCCGGGTGCCATCACACATGAGCCGTTCTCTTAGCATGGAAGTCTCGAAACGTAGTGTTAGGCCTCTACACGTCTTTTGATCTCTATTGATATTGTTCTGGCGATTCTAGCTGCCCCCGAAAACTCTGCAAAGCTCCTTGGCCTTACGAAAATGAAAAAGGTGATTAGAACATGCAGGTACACACAATTCCTCTCTGAGGGGATAAGCGTGTTGCGTGAAGCTTATCGACATCTCGTCCATCTGATGCGCCACTCACTTATATATCGTGAAATCAGGAGACTTTTCTTGAGAACTTCCTATTACATTCGACAGGTATATGTATAAGCCCGTGATATCCTTTACATCAGGTCTGAATTGTGGTCACATTATGGTCACATTGTGGTTGCATGGTGCGCAGTGTTCAAGTCATTGAAATGGAAGAATGATCCAGCCTCTCTGGAGTTTGACGCTTCATAAAACAAGTGCGACCACTTCCGAACTACATTAAAGTAGCCATATTGAAAGGGCGGGGCAATATCTCTACAATATGGTCACAGTCTCTAGTGCGGATGCAGCCGGCCTGCACCACGGGGATTGGTGCACGAAATTCGTTATTGAACCAAACACTGAACTTGAACGGCTTACTTTCTGTGCACAAGCATTATATTCGAAGAGGAGATCGCCATTGCAGTGGTCGCCACAGTTACAGGGCTCCTGGTAACTATCACGGATCCTAAGGGTGCGTGTCGCAACGTTGAGCAATGGTATATTGCATGCCATGTTTTAGGATCCTCCACGCTTGCTAGTAAACATCGTATCTAATTCGTCGTATGGTAATGTGGGCTTCAAGTCAGTGGCGTCTGCAGGACAACGAGACAGCCAGATTTTCCGCCCGTACTCTTACTCACCGTGCATCACCGTATTCGTGTTAAGCTCGAAAACCTGCCCGGAAATGTGGAGGAGCACTGGCTTTTTCGCCTCTTCAGCAGTACTGTACTGCGCCTGGTAGTACCGATGCATGTAAGGCCGGCCTCATTGGCTACGGGTCCGCACTGTGCTGAAAAATTGACTGACATCAATCACATCGTATATGAATGCCCGTGCAGTTTTCTTATTTGCCCTACTCCACTCAATAGAATTTGAAAGCTACCCTGCATGACTCCTCCGACCTGCAATCCCAAGAGGCTTTGAAAGTGGGCCACCGCAGGAGCTATATGTATCTCGGGCTAGAGTTCCTTCATAGTGGTTATAAAGGGTGGGTCTTTACGACTCGCCCCATCGAAAATAATTCACGTAGCTGAACAAACGTTTTTTTGAGCACCATCGAACTAACGAAAGAGACCAAATAACATAACAAAGCAAAAAGATATGATGAAACACATAGCGCTCCTGCTAGCTTGATTTCGCCTCACGCTAGGGTGAAATTCATCATTCCTTCCCTGAAATGGACCTACTGACAATTTTTGCCAATTAGGTTCGCACGCAATTTCATTTTCTGCAGAATTGAGAATTTTATTGTCAACAGTGCTCGAGGTTTATACGGTCTTGTTACCACATACATCTATCTGTTAATCTGCGCTGTTACACTTGCTTACGTTTGGTGCAGATGAGGTTGTTCGCTGTCATTTATTTTCTTTTTACCAAAGATGTGCTTTTTTACGTTTTTTGTGCTCGAAGAAGAAACTATTAGCATTAAGACAAATATCCACTTTCCTGCTGCTTGTCAGAGCTTCTACCACACGTACATTGCGAAAATATGCATTCACAGCGTGAACATTCGGAGAAGCTTTACAATGAACACAAGAATCTCTCGTATATTACTGCCATCTCACGCAGCGTGTAAATACCATAATACAGAATCTAATTAAAATAAGGGCATATTAGACAAATAGATTAATTCAAAAATGTGTCAGTTGATACCTTAAAATCATTATTCGCAACATTTTGTTTTAAGTAACATGATACACTTCGCCGTATTATACGTCGATGTGGTTCATTGTACCAAACTTTCCACTTTTTTTATTTACAAAAAAAGAACCTCACAATTTTCTTCATGTCTAGTGTCTGAAATTTGTTTTGTATTCTCTGCTGGCCATGTGTGAGAAAATGGGTAATTGTGGATGAAATTCACTAGAACAGTCTCTTAGGGGTGCTAATACTATGCTCACACCTCAGACAGGTGAGCTGAGGAGGTGGATGATCTCGATGAACTTGGACCTCTACAACTACACGACATTGTCGAAAGTCCACTCAGTCGAGATGATGGTTCGAGGCTCTCTTGACCTCGGACTGCATGTTATGCTGTACATATCGTTCGCGCAGAGGACCTTCATAGGGGACAGGCGACACATGCAGGTGAGTGCAAGAATGGTAACTTAACGTGAAGCAGTTGTAACGAGACAAAATCAGAATGCGTGTGCTCTTATGAGCAACGCTGGAACTATACTTGTAGACATATGTGCTAGTATTCCTGAAAATCAAATTTTTGTAGCTACGCATATGAGACATTGCTTTGTGTGTCTACTTTACCTAGTATATAGCAATAATGACAATCCTAGATTGGAATACCAGCCTTCCAGGCTACTTTTTGTAAAGGATAATTCAAGCTAGAGGAAGAAGATTCAGAATCGATGCTGAAGTTTTGTCAAATAGCCTCTATAAAGTTGTATAGAACAACCAGCAAAATTTTACAACTATGCGAACATGCAAGTCTGCGGCCATTCATAACCTTTTTAAGGGATGTACTACTGGCAATGTCTTGTTGTTGTGGCTACTTAGTAACGCTTGAGTAATTATTCCGGGAAGAAGAGAATGCTATTGTGAAGGCTGAGCACTCGTGGTGCGTATGAGTGTTTAGAAACTTCAAAAGAAAAATGATTCACTTGCTCCGCTCACTGCGGAGCAAGTGAATCATTTTTGTGCCGCGAATCATACTTGTGCCGTTTAACCAAGGATTATATTATAACGAAGTCCATAAATGTGACCAGGCTGGCGTAAGAAAATCGTACAACGCTTGACACCTTCAGCATTAATGAAGGTTAGCAGGGCCCTTTGAGAAATTTTGAATTATTGTGGAGAGCCGTTGCTGATCCTGTGTCCGAAGGACCAGTTGGGGTTATTTGATGCCAGATATTCACTGGCATTTAAATTTTCGTCTTTGTTAGTGTTATCACTGATTACATGGAAATGTTTTTCTGATGTTTCTCCTAGGCAACATTATGCAATGTTCGCCGCAGCTGGCATATATCTATGACGTAGATTTACTGCTACGTACAGAAGAAGTCTTGCTCTACGCTATTACGTAATGTCTTGCGTTGGTCTTTCGTTGCACAGTAATACTTACAGAGGTCTCAGTGACGCGTTAAAATTTATATTTATATCTTATCTTGTCGATATTCCACAATCTTATTCAAGTCCAGGACTACCGGTCAATTTTTGAGAACAGAAGACAATAATTACGAATTTTACAATACTGATAACCGTGCAGTAGTTGTTATACTAAGTGAAGAATGAAATTTAAATAAAAGGAATGTTATTTTAGCGCACAGTGCTTTTCCCGGTAGGGGGACTAAAATTGTTCTTAAGAATCTGCGTCTAGACAGCGCTGACCTTGCAAGATGTCCTTTACTTCATTTTTTGACGAATCCCCTTCAAAAGTTGCGAAAAACCTTTTCAAGTAATAATTAGGCAACATTGCCTTCAAAGCTATTAAAGAATGAAGATATGTTGATAACATGCTTGGAAAGCCGTCAACTATGGGTGAACAAAGCTCTTGTTACCAGTACAAAAATTACCTGGGAGAGTCCTAACAGTAAGACTGGTTAATGTTGACAAGGAGATAGTACAAAAAGCAACACATAATCCATTTAGCTCTAGTAATGTACGCGATGTTAGTCTTAACTCGAAATAGAGGGAACGACAGATATTATTACTTCAAGTGTGACTGTGAGGTAACAGAGAACGAAGTGGGTCATGGACAAGTTGTCTAACGTTGATGTATTTTTTTTAATTTCAACCCTTTTAACACTCGTTTTCTAGCATGTTCTACTAGACCACGCCAGAGAACGATTGTTAGAAGCATCAAAATTAAGGAGATTTCACGCCAAGAAATTATTTAGTATAAATGCATGGATCACTACTACATACCAGTATTACACGATGGCTGAATAATAGCTGCTACTAAGAGCTTGTAGTTTAGAAGTAAGTGCAATGGCAACACTGCTAAATGCGTTCAGAAGGTGGAAAATTCTTTGAAAAAAAAAACTAAAAATTAGCGAAATCACAGAGATGCCCAAATCAACTTTTTATATAAAATTGTCTTAACTGTTTGAGCCAGTGAAGAATATGACTACAGAATATACACAACTGGAATTCTCATAAACGAGGAATGAAAGCAATCTGTTGGCTGCAGAATTGGTTGCACCAAAGATTTTGGCAGTATCCCAATTCTCATAGAAATGTAGTTTCCATGGTAATCTGAACGGTTCAGGTAATTTCTAGTGCGACGCTTTAGTATCACAGACACAAATATCCATAAGGCCGAAGAGCCTCAATGGTTACCGCGATTTCGGCTGTGAAAAATGGCACTAGAATGGTTGCTTTACTACTTCCATGTATGTATGTATGTATGTATGTATGTATGTATGTATGTATGTATGTATGTATGTATGTATGTATGTATGTATGTATGTATGTATGTATGTATGTATGTATGTATGTATGTATGTATGTATGTATGTATGTATGTATGTATGTATGTATGTATGTATGTATGTATGTATGTATGTATGTATGTATGTATGTATGTATGTGGCTAGCATCTTCTACATATTATTATTCTGCTACCCCACGCCAGTTCGGAATGTCTTCTGTGCACTCTGATTCGCTATTGTTTATTTTCTGGCTTTCAGAACAAGGTTTACTGTGTACGCAGCATTTAATTGTGCGCCATTTGTTACTTCAGACACTGATAGCATCAATCGCGATCCCTTTTTGTCTACTGGGCAACGCGTAAAACTTACAGCACTCTAAATAGAAGTCAGACTAACACCGACAGGAGTAATATTTTACTTTATGATTACCGCTTGAAACATTGAGATTCTAATCATTGCTGATTTGCTTGCGTTCTCCTCCGTCAGTTGCGGCGATTGCATTTGCAAAGCAAGTGTACCTATGCTCACGTCATTTTTGTTGTTAGCATCGCTGACGTTATTGTTGTCATGTTCACTGGTAGATGGGCTTCAGCAAAGAACAAGACGAGTGGCTGCTAAAGAGAGACGATAAAGGATTCCTGCAGAACATCGGCGACTACTCATTACTCTTCCTTATGTATGGTGTAAGAAGAGGGGATGACTCCGACCTCGCTGCGATGATGGTCAGATACGAACGAAAACGTGAGATAAATTGTCTATTTCTTTTAGTTCTACTAAACTCGATAAATACACAATGCTCTCTTCATGAAGCTACTGTATCACTAATGAGTTTTTTTTTTTCATTCAAGGTGGAACACTTGTATTGCATATGTTTTAGACGTTATCATGGTAACACACAGCTGCTTAAGCATGAAAACGATAAAAAATTTTGTCCAACTTTACAAACTAGGCACTGTTAGTTACCACAATTAAAAATCAAAAAAATTGTGCTAAATTGACATTCCATAGAGTACCAAATTTTAGGTAATTTTGATATGTTTCCGCCTTATTGCCAGACCAAATCATTAGTGTCTGTATTTGGTGGTATCAGAAGTACTTGTGTAGCAGTTATGAATTTTTTAAAGCACCATCCATTTTTGCTATTCAGGTAGGAAATTGATCATTGATTATGTAGTAAACAGCAACGACTACTGCTGCACCCACATGTGCACAGCCTCGCGCAAAGGAGCATGAGCTGCATACCGTACTTGCACCCCCACGATTCTTCTCGCTATCATTTCGATGACAAAAACGTTTTTTTAGGTTACAATTATGATAATCTTCTACAGAGGGCAATCATCATTCTAGGTAATATTCAAGAATTCGTCCTGTGCCGTTTAGTTCCAAAAACAAAAGAATTAATGAAGACGCCAACTAGACGCCAATGAATGCTTCAAACTTCACGACGTCAATTATTTTTGAATATGGCGGCAAAGTACTTTAAGTGCAAAATCAATTCTTATCGAACGCAAGCAACTTTAAGCGTATCTATCTATCTATCTATCTATCTATCTATCTATCTATCTATCTATCTATCTATCTATCTATCTATCTATCTATCTATCTATCTATCTATCTATCTATCTATCTATCTATCTATCTATCTATCTATCTATCTATCTGTCTGTCTGTCTGTCTATCTATCTATCTATCTATCTATCTATCTATCTATCTATCTATCCATCTATTCCTCCATCCCCGACCTTCTATTCTCGTGCCATTTCACTTTGCGTTGATACCTACAAACACCGGTATTGCACAACTTGGCCGTATTGCAATCACGAATATCAAAGCCACAAACTAAAGCTCAGGATATACTTGGAATGCTTTATACTGCACTGCCATTGTGCTCTCTCGGCCGTTTTGTTAGCTTGCTATATGCGACATCGCTGTGTCAGGACGTGAGTATAAGACAAACTTAAGTAAAACTGTTAGTGAAACTTGTGACATGCTCATCAAGTATACATCGCGATTCATATAGTAAAAGAGAGGACCGAATATGCATGAAACTTACGAGAACGTACGTTAAATTAGCATAGTACATACCAAAATTCACAAGCTTGCATGCATGCATGAGAAACATGCGAGACTGAAATGTCTACGCCATAAATGGTTCGATTTGTTTCATAGCCAAGCAATGCGTCTTACGCAGCTCCTCAATGACTTCTACGTCGTATATTGTTTTGTCACAGTGCACAGAATCTCTGAAAATATTTTTTGTTGTCAACATGTAAAGTAGGTGCGGTACGTATTGAGCATGCACATAACATTTCAATGCACGTATACAACAGAACCAATGACGATGATACTTTAGGGGCGACGCTCCTTCGTTCGTTCCCTCGTAAGTATAGTACTAGTAGCCATTTCTCTATAGTCATAAGAATTGCTCATTAGATTGCGTGTGTATATGTCCCTGGAAATAATATCGCTAGATGGCATTAGTGATTTCCGTATAGCTGACAAATAAAGCTGATAGATGGCGCTGTTATAAAAAATTCACAAAATATCAACGGAGTGAATTAGGATGAGTGGGACGAAACTTCTGTCCGTCCGTCTGTCTGTCACACTGTATGTCACACAGACAGACAAACAGACAGACAGACAGACAGACAGACAGACAGACAGACCGACAGACAGACAGACAGACAGACAGGCAGGCAGGCAGGCAGGCAGGCAGGCAGGCAGGCAGGCAGGCAGGCAGGCAGGCAGGCAAGCAAACAGGCGAGCGGGCGGACGGGCAGGCAGCCAGCCAGCCAACCAGCCAGGCAGCCAGGCAGCCAAGCAGCCAGACAGACAGAAAGTCGGGCAGCCAGCCAGCCAGCCAGCCAGCCAGCCAGCCAGCCAGCCAGCCAGCCAGCCAGCCAGGCAGACAGACAGACAGACAGACAGACAGACAGACAGACAGACAGACAGACAGACAGACAGACAGACAGAGGCTTCGCCCCACTCATTATTATTTACTCCGTAGATATGCTGTGATTTTCATTACTATTTCATAGATTTCAACCAACTAGGTTGATTTTTATATTATTGTATTTCAATCATTCTGCAGTTTTGGATGTCGTAAGAAGAGTACGTTCCAAACCTGACAATCCACGGTACATGTTCATCCATGAGCTCGGAAATAGGACAGATCCATACGTTTTTTCAGGTGGGCATGGTTTTTACTCATGTTAATCTGCACATTGCACAGGTTCAATGCAGGTAATAATGAATGCTCAACAAAAGTTAGTGAATATAAAATGAAGGTTGGTAGGCATTGTATCAGCGGTCAGTAGAGCGTTTCAGTCTGCACGATATTCGAAAAAGCATAGCGTATAACTAAATAACGCGGGCGGAAACTGGCGCTTGGACAGGCGCTACCGGCTGTCGAGGGTTAGGAAAAAATAGCAAACGCATAATGTACACCCTTCATGATTTGAGAAGTAGCCATCGTCGCACAATAAGCCTACGAAGTTGGTGTTTTGTGTGTTTCTCTGAAAAACAACACCAAACCGGAACAAAAACTTTTGTAAAAATTAGCACATGAATCTATCTAAATAATAGCACTAGCTGAAAGCTTAAGAGCTACAGAGTGCACAACGATCACTTCATATATCCAAGGTGGCTGATAACTGATTCTGGCTGGCTCTTCAGCCAAGAATAAGTTCTCGAAGATTGCGTAACTTTGGCTATGCTGCACGGAACTTGATAAATACTACAAGGTGGAGCAGTAATTTTTTGACGCAAGCATGAATATCTGCAGGTTTTGACGGTCTCAAAACTGACAAATAGAGAATGTGGGTACACCTATTTAAACTGAATTTACTTAGAACGCTTCTTAAAATATTTTCTAGGCAATATAAATGGAAGAATGGGAATATAGTTTGGCATCGCGCTGACAGGAGATTTTTTGACAAAAGAGATAGGCAGCTGTTCCGTAGGGCCGGTCTACCACACATAGCCAAGTATGTGACTGTAAGGTATGCGCGGTTAACAAAAGAAGCCAGTGCAGTGCTATTCAAAGTTTACTCACTCTCTGTATTATTTTGTTTTTGACCAGATGATTGGGTGTCCTTTTTTTACAAGTACACAAACGGCACCTATAGGCACATCGACTTGGTTCAGCACCAACCTCATACCACCGCAATATTATTGGCCCTGTTCAAGAGTCAGTATGTGGGCATAAAAGGTTTGCGATACTTGGTCGCCTGGAGCATCTATCGACAGCTGGCCGAATTCACTGAGCCATATTTATTTCGAGGGGAAAGAACTGCCAGTGACGCTTGCTACACCCATGTAGAGACACCGATGCACTTGGTGATCATCTCGAAGTACTTTAATGACGGTGCGTATACTTTTCCGAAACTAATGTGATGTTTAAATTGCTTATCTATTCAAGACATGATAAATGTTTTATTCTTTGGCCGCAGTCACCTTTGCATTTGTCCGTGGTCTAACGAAAATTCTTGAAAGCTCTGAGGCATACTGTACAGTTCCTCGTATTTATTATGAGAAAAATCCTTGTGACATCACAATTTGCATCAGGAACTATATTGTCACGACGTCAAAACAGAGATGTTGTCGCAGAGATTGAGACACCAGAAGCAGGTTGACCTTTTTTAATTAGAACGCGCAAGCGAGTTCTTTTTCGTCCATTTCGTAGTCCTTCGTGGCACATGCACAACTGCCATCGTCTTTCTTGAGCAAGCCCTTGACATTTGCCTCCCTCCGGAAGTGGTCGTACGAAAACGGCAACCGGGAGCTAATTAACTCTATAAATACGGTTTCATATGCACGACGTGCACGACTTTGGGCAAATGCTTTTGGCGCTTAGAACTACAATTAGTGTCGAGAACAACTTCGTAGTTCACGTCGTTCAAGCGTCACGTGACGCTGTATGGACCAAAGTACCGTCTTAGCAGTTTTTCAGACAGTCCACGTCGACGTATCGGAATCCAGACCCACACTTTGTCGCCTGGTGTGTAGCTAATAAACTGGTGTCGGATGTCGTAGCGTTGTGCATCTTGATGCTGCTGATGAAAGATGCGCACGCGCGCGAGCTGTCTAGCTTCTTTGGCAGGCTGAGTGAATTGTTCGGCGTCTACATGGATGTCGTCACACTCATGCGGCAACATGGCGTCCAATGCTGTCGTGACTTCGCGACCATAGATTAGACTGAACGGTGTCATCCCAGTGGTTTCTTGTCGAGCGGTGTTATAAGCGAAGGCCACGTACGGAAATCAATATCTGATCCCAGTTGTTATGTTCCGTGTCAACGTACATGCTCATCGTGTCTGTGAGGGTCCTATTGAGGCGCTCCGTCAGTCCGTTTGTCTGCGGATGGTATGCAGTTGTTCTCCGGTGAGCTGTACCGCTGAGTCTGAGAACCGACTCCAAAGGCTCTGCGGTAAAGGCAGGTCGTCTGCCTGTGATCACTGTTGTCGGAGCACCATGCCGAAGGACGATGTTTTCGATGAAGAATTGAGCGGCTTCTGCTGCTGTGCCGCGCTGCATTGCTTTAGTCTCCGCATAACGAGACAGGTAATCAGTGACCACAATAATCCATCTGTTTCCTGTTGTGGAAGTTGGAAAGGGACCCAGGAAATCCATTTCAAACTCGGTGAACGGCTTTTCTGGCGCTTCGACTGGATATAAAAGACCGGCTGGCTTGCTGGGAGGCGCTTTGCGTGTTTGGCAGTCGGTGCAAGTTCGCACGTGATAATTAACAGCAGCAGGTCACTTTTACCATTAGTACTTGCATCGTAGTCGGCACAATGTTCGGGTGTAGCCTAGATGACCAGAAGTTGCTTCATCATAGCACGCTTCTATAATTTCATTTCGAAGAGAGGCAGGCACGACGAGCTAGTGCGGGTTACCGATTGGCGAGAAGTTTTTCTTATAGAGAACACCGTTTCGCAAGCAAAAAGATAGTCTTCTAGCAAATAACCGCGGCACGTCTTTACGTCGTCCTTCTTAATATTGAATGAGTGGTAACAGCTCAGGGTCACTGCGCTGCTCTCGTGCAATAGTGGCCGTGTTGACAACTCCCAAGAATGCCACGTCGATGTTTTCGTCATCAGGAGCGACAGTTTCTACTGGCGACCGTGAGAGACAGTCGGCATCAGTGTGCCTCTTCCCATATTTATAGACGATGGTCATGTCAAACTCTTGAAGCCTTAGGCTCCAGCGCGCCAAACGACCACATGGATCTTTAAGGTTGGTGAGGCAGCACAAAGAGGGATGGTCGCTAACAACCTTGAAGGAGCGGCCGTAAAGATACGGACGAAATTTGATGACTGCCCACACCACGGCGAGACACTCCTTCTCGGTGGTCGAGTAGTTCTTTTCTGTGTGAGAGAGAGTTCTGTTGGCGTAGGCTATCACTCTTTCACAGCCGTCTTGCCACTGCACAAGAACGGCACCTAGACCTACATTGCTGGCGTCATCGTGAAGTACTGTAGGGGCGTCCTGGTAGAAGTGCGCCAGGACTCGAGGTGTTTGCAGGCGTCGTCGTAGTTCATTGAATGCCATTTGCTCCTGTTCACCCCAAAAGAAGGGGACATCATCACGTGTAAGTCGTGTCAATGGCGCCGCAATAGACGAAAAGTCCTCGATAAATCGCCGGTAATAAGCACACAACCCTAAGAAGCGTCTCACCTCCTTTTTGTCACGGGGTGCAGGAAATTGCGCTACGGCGTCTATTCTGGCCGGGTCAGGTCGAACACCCTCGTCACTGACGACGTGGCCTAGGAAGCTAAGTTCGTTGAAACCAAAAGGACATTTTTTTCTGGTTTTAAAGTCAGGCCGACCGAGCGTATGGCTGGGAGTACGGTGAATATATAAATAAATAGACGGCTGAGATGTTCCTCTAATGATGCTGAGAACACAATAACATCATCCAGATAGACCAAGTATGTTTGCCACTTCAGGCCCGATAGTAGGGTGTACTTGAGACGCTGAAAAGTGGCTGGCGTCGAGCACAACCCAAAAGGAAGCACCTTAAATTCGTAAAGGCCATCAGGCGTCAGAAAGGCCATTTTTTCACGATCTTTCGCGACGACTTCTATCTGCCAGTAGCCGCTGCGGAGGTCCATTGAAGAAAAGTAGCGCGCATGACGCAGCCGATCGAGGGAATCGTCTATGCGGGGCAGTGGATAGACGTCTTTCTTCGTGACTTGGTTCAACTTGCAATAATCAATACAGAAACGCGACCTGCCGTCTTTCTTCTTGACCAAAACCACGGGGGACGCCCAAGGACTTTTGGAAGGTTGTATGACGTCATCCACGAGCATCGTCTGTACTTGCTTCTGAATCTCCTCGCGTTCTTTCGGAGCCACACGGTAGGAGTTTTGCCGAATTGGTCGCGTGTTGTCTTCAGTAATGATGCGGTGCTTGGTCAATGGTGTCCGCTGGACCTTTGACGTACGTGAAAAGCAGTCTTCGAATTGGTGTATAAGTCCAAGCAGGCGCTTCCTATCCGAGGGCCGTAGCGTGAAGCAGATTTCCACCGACAAAGTTGTCGAGGCAGGGACTGTCGCGTCGTCTGGTTGCAAAGCACAGCAATCGCCGGTTTGGTCTATACCGTCGAAGTAGGCAATTGCGGTACCCTTCTGGATTTGACGGCGCTCGTTGCTGAAGTTTGTGAGGAGCGATTCTGCCTGTCCACCAGTAAGCGTTAGGATGCCTCTCGCGATGGAAATGCCTTGCGTGAGCAAAAAAGCGACTATGTGCTCCACTATCACATCTTTATAGGAAGGGCACCCACTGGACACAGACACAAGGCAGCATGATCTTGGTGGGAGCGTCACATCGTCGGCTATTCGCAAACGGCCGCGTAGTTTGTCGCTGCTGTCGTCGACATACGGATGTGCGCAAAACGTCACCATAAGTTGAGGGATGTTGATAACAGCGCCATGATCTTGAAGAAAATCCATGCCCAAAATTAGCTCTTTACAGCAGTCTGGCAACAGGACGAAAGTGGCCACGAAGCTAGAATCCCGAATGCGAAGTCGAGTGGTGCATTTACCCGCGGGAGTCATCAGCTGACCACCAGCACTCCTTATGTGTGGCCCTGTCCACCGTGTCTTGACCTTTCTAAGGCGGTCGGCGAGTTCTTGTCGCATGATTGAAAAGTCGGCGCCAGTGTCGACCAGTGCAGTAACGTAATGTCCGTCAATTAAAACGCCAAGATCAGCACGTACAACTTCACCGGCATTAGTATTAGTCGTCGTATTCATCGTCGTATTCGTCGTGGTTGTCGTCGTATCTTTTTGCGATGATAGGGGGAACTTTTCGGTGTTTCGACAATTGGCAACTTTGCCCCCGGAGGTCGCAGCAGTTGGTTTCCCCGGCGCGGGCTAGGCGAACGGCCTCTGGTGGCGTCCGCGTAGCTCTGAGGGAAGTCACTGTGATGTGCAGGAGATGGAGATCGCCAGCGACGCGGTGTAGTTGGTTGGCCAGTCGACAGTTGATCGGCATCGTGGGCACGACGGTCTTCAGAGCGGAAAGAAGCGGGACGAGAAAAGTTCCTGAACCCGGAATCGCTATGAGGGCAATAGCGGGCAATGTGACCTGACTCTCCGTAGCGGAAGCAAATAGGTCGACGGTCAGCCATGCGCCACAAGTCAGTTCGGCGAACTTGTGGTCGTCTCATGGAATCCCGTTGCCACCAAGCTACGGCAGTGGGTCGTGGCTGGAAGGGTGTCGCCACAAATGACGGTGGAGGACGACGGACCGCATCAGCGTAGGTCGCTGGATGTAGCTCAAGATTTGGCGCGGGTGGTGTAACGGCTTGCCTCAACTCCTGGCGGACGATTTCGACAACAGATGCGACGGCCGGTTGGGTAGGAGAGACGAAGAGGGCCCGAAGTTCCTCACGCAGTATTTTCCTAATCATTTATCGCAGGAAACTTTCTCATACCGCAGTGTTCTCAGCTGCAGCACTTACTGCCGTGTGGTTCCGCAGGCGGTCAAAGTGTCGGTATCGTTGTCACAGTGCGAGCTCGATGACAGTCGCCTCTCTTATGAACTTATCTACTGTTGTAGGTGGATTTCGTACGAGGCCCGCAAACGCTGGTTCTTTGACACCCTGCCTTAGGTGACGCACCTTTTTCGGCTCGGGCATGTCAGGGTCAGCTCGTCAAAACAGATCGATCATACCCTCTGCTTACATGGCGGCTGTTTCGTTGGGTTTTTGTACGCGAGCCTCAATCAGTTGCTGTGCGCAATCCCGTCCGTCCGTGTTCGAAAATGTGGCGAGGAGCTTTCAACGGAAATCTTCCCAAGATTGGAAAGTAGCCTCGTGCTTCTCGTATCACGTTCGAGGGCTATCTTCCAGGGCGAAATATGCACGGCCAAGTTTGTGCTGTTCGTTCGAGTGGTTAGATACAGCGACCCGTTCGAACTGTTCGAGCCAGTCCTTGACGTCCTCGTACTCTTCCCCATGGAAAACTTCAGGAACGCGAGGATGTTCAAGAGTCATTTGGGAGGGAAGAGAGGTCTGCGATGGAAGGGTAGCCGTCGATGTGGTAGGAGCTACCATGCTGGTTAGAGGCGGAACAGGTGTGGACTGCAGACGTAGGCCTACTAGGCGCCGACTGAATCGGTGCAGCGGAGTCGTGACGAGAGGCTAGGTCTCTGGACTAGGTGAACGGGTCCGAGCAAGACTGTCCAGCATCCGGTTGTAGACCCCGGCACCTCCACCAGTGTCACGACGTCGAAACAGAGGTCTTGCCGCAGAGATTGATACACCAGAAGCAGGTTTATCTTTTTTATTAGAACGCGCAAGCGAGTTCTTTTTTTCGTCCATTTTGTAGTCCTTCGTGGCACATGCACAACTGCCATCGTCTTTCTTGAGCAAGCACGTCACAATATGATGCTGAGGAAAAACTGACAGACAATCCACAATACAAAGCTGACGATGGAGCGAAGCTCCTTCGATGAGTATGTAATGTTTTTGAAATGTTCAATCTATGGCTGTGATGGTCTCAGACATTGTTTCCTAAAATCAGCTAGAGAAGACTCTGGCGCTGCGATCGTTCAGAGACTATGGGAATGATGGGTAGTACACGGATTTACCGATTTGCCTAGTCTTCGTACTTGCAGGTGGCGAATCGTACCTATGGCTTCGTTTAATGCTGTGTTTCGGTTTAGTTTCGAATGAAATAACGAACTCTTTTGAACTTCGTTACCCCATTCGAAAAGGTAAGCCTAAAGAAATAAGGTGGTGAAGCGTGAGCGCTGAACTCTTGCTATTTTTGTGCTGTGAGAAAACAGCTTTGAGCCACACGAATACACACGAAGCCACATGCAGTCCAAAAGTACGATGATTACCCATCATTTCCATGCTTACTGAAGCGCCGTGCGTTGCAGCTCCCATAGACGCTAGCGTCTGAGTTCCCTCTGGTGTTTATTAGGAAACTTCATGATCCCAGGTAGCCGCCAGAATGCTCTATAGCCAGTCGATGTCAACATACGCCAGCTGCATCGGTCACGCGTCACGTCGCACACTACAGCACTCGCGTTTCCTTCCGTAGCGGCACTGTGCTCAGCCCATGCAGTCGAGTTTTCCAGTGTGACAGCAGCGACAGAACGTAATGCTTAACGAAGAAAAAACGCAATAATAGGCTGAGGTCAGTCAAAATGAAACGTGAAGCCCACGTTTCTCTGCCCGCGGGAGTGAGCGGACTGCGTGCCCCTGAGAGCCAATGTCAGCGAACATAGAGTTTCATACACTATTACCTAGAGAGGAATCTGGCGCTTCGATCATGTAATCTCATGAGAATTGTCGGAAGTACAGGCTTCGGATTGGATTGTGTTAGCCAGTGAACTGTCTACGTATCTTTTTTTGTAGTTTCAGTTTTGTTCTTTGCATTGAGTGGGTAGTGGGGTGGGTGTGAAGAACTGAAGCTGTGCCTTTGTTGTTCAATGAAGGTGAAAACTGCTACGCCTCTGAATTTACTGCAACGCTGGAGCTGTATAAGTCGTGTTTGACAGTTTCAGCGATGCGTCGTCAACTCACCGCTGCGCATAGGTGCAGCGTTCCATGCCAGTGCAGGATGTTACGCCGAGATCACGTTTGTTCTTAGTGCTTCTTGCCAATACTCGTTGAAATCAACTGAAAAGTGACGGCGACACGGAGTAGACGCACCGCCACGCTCTTCTGACTCGACTTCACAACAAAACCAGAGGTGCGTTGGGGGCAGACTACTTGAACAGACACACCTGGCGTCGCTGCAGACAAAATGTTTAGTGTTCCTTCCAAACACTTGGCTGTTATTTTGATAAACAGATATTACGTACATTGGAGGAAAAACGAAGTATGTTTGTTCTTAAATGTTGTAAAAAATAATTCATTGCATCTTGATGCCAAATCTAGAACGCAATGGCGAAGTAATGCATACCCTGGTCGATATTTAGTCGAATTTTGTTGAAGTTTGTCGAGGTTCAACTTCTACCGCCTCGTCACAAGAACCGTTTGCGTACAAAAAATGAAGCAAGTTTCAATTTATTATAGTTTCTCATTTATATCATTCACATTCAGAAAAGAAGCGTCACGAATCTCAAGAACGAGATTTATCCGAAGCAGATCCGAAGCCTGCAATTCCCATCATTCCCATTCGGGTACAAGCGCCGCTGAAGGAGCCCGCGTAGACACTAGCGCAAGATTCCACTCTAGCTATTATTGTATGAAACTCTATGCCAGCAAACTTATGATGGGCTAGTGCTAGCAACGCAGCTCCCTCTGGTCAGCGAACGGTTCTTCGTAATTCACTATAGCTCAGGGCGTCCAATGTTGCAAGACTTGTGCGTCACGTTTGATATCTAGGATGCACTGCCTAGAGCACAGTGGCGCTGCGTATAGTGTCGTAAAGCAAGATGTCGTTCGTTCAACGTATTTTGATGAAACTGTTATTTTCTTTGCTATCTGGCCATGCGTATTTTTGTGACGTCCTTTTTGTGACAAAAATGCATCATTATAGTGTTGGTGAGCAGCGCCGTAACGCACCTTATTGGTAACAATAAGGAAACCTTAACGTGATTTCAAGGTGTGTGGGCATGACACTTGGTCGTCACGTATGAACTGTGTACTTTCATCTACGCTCACTTTTTTTTAAAACTCTTGATTGGACAAGTGGTGTTCTGTGTCAGTAAGTTCCTTATGCAAGAATATCTTGTAGTTAGGCTTTTAGATTAGTTATCAAAATGCATATTTGAGTGCTGCGAGGCTGCCACGGAGACCGTGTCATGGCTGTTCCCTAGACGACGGAATTCTGATAAATTGACGATGTGGCAGGAGCAACAGCGTGTGGCTACAATGTTTTTATTGTTGATACCATCTTTGGCCGTGCTGCCTGAATGTCATTATCAAAGTACGTAGCACAAATTTCCCGATAAACTACCCTTATATGTTTCTTTATGTATGGAGCAGTGGGGTCCCTGGTCTTGGAGCGGCGTACGAAGGTCATGGTGTCCCACATCCTCGATATTTTCAAGCAAGTAATAGCGAACTCCTCATGGGTTGGCCAGGAACCTTTCGAAGCCCTAAAGGCAAAGCTGGATGACTTAGTGGTAAATGTGGGAGATCCAGGAGACCGACTAGACAGCGAGTTCATCGAGAGGTTTTTCGGTGGGTATTCAAAAGATTTCACACCCTTAAATGCGAACGAAAGACGAGAACAACGAGAGTTTGTAGGTTGCTTCTTCCAAGTGGTAAGTAGTTTCAATCAGGCAGCTTTATTTACCAAAGTGCGAAATATGCAAGAAGATAATGGGTGCAGTTGCACGCGAAAAAGGCATTTTCGTTCATAACTCTGAAAGGAAGGAGTAATGGTAACCAGGTGAGAGCAGAATATACTTCTGATGTTCAGCTTAGCTCGGCAAAATGATAACGCTGAGGTCACCGTATCGCATTCGCAGAATGCTTTCTATACAGTGTTTGTATTCGAATATAATCAGTATCGGCATACTGCGCTTGCATAGGTGGCAAAATTAACGTGGCGGCGTCCAGCATCCGCGCGGCCATTTTCGCGTCCCATGGGGTGACAGCATTTCCCTCCCATACTGCACGCGCGGCTACTTTACAAGCGTTCTGTAATTTGCTCGCATTCCTTTGCAACTGGTGACTGCTTTTTCAAAACTTGAAAGGCTTTGGTTAACTTTTAGAAAGGAAAAATTGAATAAAGGCAAGCTTCTGTACAGGACACAAATTGTACGTAATGGTAAAGAACTTGCATCTGCGAACGGAAGTGTGTAGACAGGTCGGTGTGTGTACTAAACACACCGCAGCTTCATCGTGTACTATAAAATCGACAGTGAAAGGTGCTTTTATTCAATGGCATTATTTTATTTATTCTGTCTCCTTTCAAAGCTCTATATAGAGAGATGCGCCAATGACGCGACGTGCGACTGCAGAGAAGGCAAGTGCGCTGCGCCAGAGGCCGTGCACCTGCAGAAATTCGAAAGTAAATCAAAACAAGTAATACCGAAGTCGCATCAGAATCATCTGCGAGGCAGTCGCAACTATCAAAAAACAATATTACTCTACAAAACAATAATACTACAAAAAATATTTTAGAAGAGCGTTTCTTGTTATTTAAATCTAACGAAAATAACATACAACCATGCATAGCGCGAAACATGCACACCAGCTTGCAACATATAAACTAGGAAGCCAATGCATCGTGAACGAAACCGATATACGTTGTTGTCAAGCCTAAAGAACGCGGGACACGCACGTACATATTACCGTATTCCTCAGCGTTTATATGAGCGAGCTATAGCAACCTTTGTGTTAGGACAAGGAAAAATTGTTGGGCGGTAGGCAAGGTATTAGGGTGCGTCGATGCGCGCGACCCCACTCAGGGTGCTGCCACCTTTGGTACTGCTCACTCCGTCAGTGCAGTGCCTGCAGCGTTTTCGCCTAGCTCTAGGGCTCACATGCCGGCTTTTTAGAGGCGAAGCTCCTTATAGCGGCCCCTGTTCGTCCCTCGTAGTCGTAGTAGTAGTCGTAGTGTGTAACCAGTCTTACATTTTGACCTTCAAGCTGGTGCTGGTGAGATAATTCTTTGCGTTGTTGAACAATAAAAACTTCGCAACGTGCGCGTTAACTGAAAGCCGAATCCTCCTGTGTCTGATTCCCCTTTAGCTGCCTTTGGCATGTACATTGAGAATTAACTGACAAGAAAGGGTTGCTACGTTATACTGGCTGGGCATAACCTTTTTGGTTTCAGACAGGTTCATTGAGCGTTGGGCCACAGTGCCATGAATACAGTGAACTAGTACACACCATGAACTTGATGTGGTTAAAGGTGGGAAGTAGACCCGAAGCACAAGCCGTAAGAAAGTGTGCGTGTGCCACCTCTCGTTTAGTCCATGTATTGTCCGCTGGATGTCGGTGCTTCTATATGGGGAATATATCATGGGAAGACGCGAGATGGTGGTACTGGAGTGTTGACTAGATGGACGAAGGGACACACAGACAGAAGCATGGACGGACTCACGGATGGCTGCACCCACGGATGGACGCATGGACGGACGCAGGGGTGGATGCATCGACGAACGCAGGGACAGACGCACAGATGGACGTGTGGACGCACGAACAGACGCACGCACAGACGGGCGAATGGACGCACGGACGGTCACACAGACGGATGCATGAACGGACGGAAGCAAGAACGAATGAACGCAAAGATCCTTCGCCCCACTCTCCATCATTCACCCCATAGATTTGCTGCCATTTTTTCTGTATATTTGGCCTGAATGTTGAGTTTCTCAGTGCTACAACCATTTCCTTTGGGTTAGGGGCCACTACGCGTCAGAGCAAAACCTGTCTGCAGCGGGAACAATGGGGGCGGCCGCCGCACATGTATCCAGGAGTGGGCAACGAGGCAGTGTTCTAGTATATAGAAATGCACTGGCATTTCCTACGATATTCAAGTGTAAGATCTGCGATTTTCTGTCGGTGCACACTCTGTTCAATCAACGGTGTTCGTAAAATACCATGAAAAGTTTAACTATATGAAAGCCACTCAGCGTGAAAACATGTACATCTGTCCAGGCTATAATTATTGGGTATATAGCATTTAGGGCAGCTCTAAATCAATGTTTCACTTCAAGGGCGCCTTCCTTATGGTGAGAAAAGCATAACAGCTTGCGCTGAATAAAAAAAAAAGCAAAAGTATTACCTGTCACGGCGAATGTTGGCGTCTCTCCTCCCAGCGAGCTTTCATCAAGCAGTAAAACTTCGTTGCAGGTGAATCACTGTAAGCACTGCGTTAATCTTCAACACAAGAAACCTCGCAGCTGCAAACCTCAGCCATGAAACAACTGCTAAAGAATAAATGTAAAGGAAATAGCAGCACATCCACGGGGTGAATGATAGAGAGTAGGGCGAAGCATCCATCCGTCTATCGTTCTCGCTTCCTTCCGTCCATAAGTTCGTCCGTGTGACCGTCCATGCGTCCATCCGCCCGTCCGTGCGTGCGTCTGTTCATGCGCCCGCACGTCCATCCGTGCGTCCGTCCCCGTGTTCGTCCATGCATTCACCCCGGCGTCCGTCTATGCGCTCATCCGTCTGTGCAGTCATCCGTGCGTCCGTCCATGCATCTCTCTGTGTGTCCGTTCATCCATCTAGTCAACACTTCAAGTACTACCATCTCGTATCTTTTCATCATATATGCGTTCGTCTGTGTGACCGTCCATGCGTCCATCCGCCCGTCCGTGCGTGCGTCTGTTCGTCACGTCTATTCATGCGTCCATCCCTGCGTTCGTCCATGCATCCGCCCCACCGTCTGTCCATGCGTCCATCCGTCCGTGCAGCCATCCGTGCGTCCGTCCATGCTTCTGTCTGTGTGTCCGTTCGTCCATCTGGACAGCACTCCAAGTACCACCATCTCGCACCTTCCCATGATATATTCCACATATAGAAGCACCGCCACCCCGCTGATATTCCAAGGAGTAAACGAGAGGCGGCACACGCACACTTTCTTAGGGCTTGCGCTTCTTGTCTACTTCCCACCTTTAACGACCACCAATTCATGGTATATACTAGTTCACTGTATTCATGGCACTGCTGCCCAACGCTCACTAAACCTTTCTAAAACCAAGGAGGTTACGCCCAGCGAGGATAGCGTAGCAACCCTTTCTTGTCAGATAGTGCTCTATATGCATGCCAATGGCTGCTATTTGGGACTGAGAGACAGGAAAATTCGGCTTTAAGTTAACGCGCACGCTCCGAATATTTTATTGATCAACAACGCACAGGAGAAATCTCCCACCGGCACCACCTTGCAGGTCAAAGCGTAAGACTGGTTAGGCACTACGACTACGACGAGGGATGAACAGTGCCGTTTTAAGGAGCTTCGCCCCTTGAACTGCTAAAGTACACGAAAGAGCCCGCACGGATGCTGCCACCAGCGACGGCGTTCATAAGCTCATAGCACCCCACGGACGCACACTGCCTCGAGAGGAGCTCCCGTCAGGGGAGAATTAGAAGCTTGCTGTGTTCATACCTCGGAGCTAACCACGCATTAGCCCACAGTAACGAAGCGGACATTAAGTTTTTTTTTGCCTTTACAATGTTTTCCTCAACATTTGCTTAGCAACTCCGTTTTCTTCGCTTAAGCTCTATTTCACCCAAAGTTACAATTGGAAAGCGTGTGTGGGTGCGATTGCCAATACTTATAGGAGTTTGAAAGTTTCATGTAAATGCAGTCAAGTGTGAACACACCGGCCAACTAAGGCGCAACGCAAAGCACTCGTGTAGTTTCTTAGACATTTTCTCTACTGCCGAGCTATACTACATTTGTTGTGCCGTTACGCTTTCACATAAATATTGATCATCATGAATCAAACATGCCTTTATCACGTGTATAGGAAAGTGACGCCGTTGGAAACCCTTACTCACCGTTGCTGCTTTTTACTCGCTCCACAAATGTGAGTGCGTGGCGTGCATTATCCCGCAGCCACAATTTTTCTGGTGCCAGATGCATTAAATTAGTTGGGCGACAGCTAGATTTTCGGCAAGACACCTTAGCTTGAATAAATACATCTACTGACGACAAATTGCTGGACATTACCTCTTCGAAGAGAGCGTCTTGACAACCCTTACTACGACATCTTAGTGTGAATAATTGCCGCATTTAAATAAATAGATCTACTCTAAATAAATGTGCAAATACTTTTTTTTCTGCGTATGCTATGTTGAAGCAGACTGCATTTGCCATAATGACGCTGTTTATTCTCCAATAGGTCATTTAAAGGTGGGCTATTTCGGTTGTGTTGTCACCGAATATAGTGTCATCTAAAAGAGCCAACCATAAGTTTATGCCCTTTATAGAAACCACCATCAGTGAAAATTCATCATCTTCTTCGATTCGGCTTTATGGCTACAGCAAGACAGCAGCGCAGGCCTTCCTCCATTTGTACAAGCGTCTTCTGCAGTGGTGCTTTTAAGAGACAAGAAAATGCAATTGCGCTTATAATTTCCCCCAATGTTTGCAGGCAGTGTGGTCGACTGTTATTGCCATAAATTCTTTTAGCACGAAGGAAGCTTAATTTAATGCTCGTACTGAATGTTTATGTTGTTTTACGACATCTTTTTATATCCTTATATGCCATTATTGTCCCAATACTAAACCCAATGGGTGAGTTCGTTTTTTTTATTTTTTATTTTACTTGTTATGTAGTAGGCGAACAAAACTTGAGCGAAACCTAATTGTTTAATGCCTGCCGCAGCACCTTTGGGCGATGTGCCAGTCACCGGTCTTTTTCGTTCGTGGATGAAAGCGTCGTCGGTAACCGCCCACTACGCTTGGAGCGACCAGAAGACTCCGCTGTACGACGAGGCAGATTTCACGGCTCGTTACTATAACAACTACAATATAGTGACAGTACCATCAGCCTTAATACACTGGCCGTTCATATTCCCTGACGGGCCCATAGCAATGGACTATGGTGGACTTGGAATGGTGAGTGTACACTCTTTCTTGACAGAAGCACTGAGTAATACACTTGTTTGACTTTCACTCATATTTAATGAAACACTGCCAAGTTTCTGAGCACCCAATAAGTCTTCTGAAAAATAGAAATCTGTGGCTCTGGTTCAATTTCACACTCATGTCAGATACATGCCACTTCAGAGTGTAAGCTTTTTATGATGAAACTAAAAGAATGCCAAGAATAATGAGCGCTCATAATTGAGTTTACAGAGATTTCGTTACAAAATGCGATCATCACGTCAGTTCGGAGCGAAGACTTCCCTTGCGTGTTTTTGTCAGTGTTGCCCCTGCGATGCCTTTCAGCAGAACACCAACGAATGCGACTTGCATGTGCTTCTACCAGAGCCTCACATCGAAGACTTGTGCCACCTATAGATTTCTTCGTTCACTCCTAAGTGTCGAGGTTGCTTCACATCAGGAGAATTCAATCGCGTGGATGGTCGACAACCCCACAGAGTAGCTGTACAGCACGCATAAGTTGCACGGACTTGGACCAGCAAAACCAAGTCCGCCAAACATCTGGTGGATTGCAGCCTGCGACAACGACATTTACGTTCATATAACGTACAATGGGCACCAGGCATTTATGCCTACATACAGGCAAACAATAACGTTCTGTAATGCTAGAATAGGGCTTTCTATAGTGGAATTTAAAAGAGAAAGCATAGCGCTCCAACAAAGAAACAACTCAACCTATCATGAAAAACCATGAAATGCACTGGCCGTCAATCAACCAACCACTGCCATGATGAACAACGCCAATGGTAAGTGGTCGATGTTGATCTCACTAAAGAGTTTGTTATCTAATGTGTAATGTGTTGTTAGTTTATTTAGAAAGAAAAGCTGTATTTGAAGAATTTCGCAAGGCAGGTGCCTTATTCAGTATGATGCATTGTATGACAAGCATTGTTGAGATTTTTGTGATTAGCGTTAAAAATTCTTTCTAGGCTTTTTGGGGCAGTAGTTCTGCGATATAGAACCTGAAATATGCAAGTAAAAAGAAGGTACCTGATACGGGACTCATCTTGAAGTATTGAAAAGAATAGAAGCAAATTGTTGAGGCAAACGCTTGCGTACAGAGCATGAGCCAAGGGGAGCGGCTGAGGTGAATGCTGTCAAATCTAAAAAGGACAAAAAGTTTCAAACTTGGCCGTATACTACGTTTAGAGGCACCCGCGACATTATCAATGGCCGAGCGACTTTACTAGAAGAGAATTGTGACGTAAATGAAAGCGGTTACTCGATCCGACAGTTTTTTTTAAATCCGTTAAAATAGTGCCGCAATAGCTTTCCATCTTTATCGCTTTACCTTCGACGCATGTATCGCCAATACATAATCAACGCGTCAGTGATTAACTTATGATAGTACAGCGTCTTAATGAAAACGCCCCTCGCTGATAAAGAGAGCGCATCAGTTGGGACCGGTCTAGTATTTTCGCTTTCGGCACTGCTGTTCTGTTCTGTCTCTAGGGCGCACGTGAGCCTATTGAAACGGAGTTGTTGCGGCTTGCCCCCCATGCAACCTTGCACGTATTTTCATCGTTGCGTCTGTGGGACAACTGGTGGAACTGCCGGGTATGCAGCAGGTTCCTGATGCTACTGCTGCATGAAACAACAAGACCTCCCAAACCACCAAGTGATTCGCCGTAGCTGCCATCTGCAAGGGTTTCCACCAGAACTCGGAACACTACCTGAGCACACTCGACAGAAAAACAATCCTCGACGTTAATTAAGAGCCAACCAACTAGCCGCACCCACCGCTGTCGCATTGCAGCAGCCGCGAGTGCCTCCGAATTTCTACGCTTCGCTTGTAAAAAAAATGCAGAAGATTGGCTTGCCCAGTTCCCTCGGGTGGCTTCTCTAATTAGTGGGGATAATGAAATGAAGCAGCGTCATGTTTTCTTTGCCCTCGACAGCCTTTCTATACGAAAAAAAACTTGCGGGAAATCATACGCGAAGTCGTGTGCGAAGAGCTGCGGCTACTGACCCCATCATCCTCCCAGCCTGCGGAGGCATCACTGACAAATATGATACGAGAAGGAGTTCTTTGGGGGCTTATCGGCCGGTGACTCAAAGTGAATGAAACTTCGCTATTAGTTGCGGAGCGGCCGCACGCAGACCAGGAGATTTGGTCAACACGCGCCGTGAGCATTACGAACGACGCCAGCGATCACAGTTACCAGTCTACTGCCACGTTGTTTTGGAAGTTTCAAAAAAAGCAGACCTCTGAAGCACCTCCGACCAACAGCGTCCAATGTGCTTTCACTGAGCGTAGCCTGGTCACTTCCTTAGAATATGCCCCACCATGGTGGTATAGTTGCCAAGGTACTCGGCTGCTAACTAACAGGTTGCGGGATCAAATACAGCAGTGGCCGCCGAATTTTTCATTGAAGGCGAAAATGTTATAGGCCTATGCGCTCTGATTTGGGTGCACTTTAAAGAACCCCCGATGGTGCGACACTTCCGGAGCCCTCCACTACAGCGTCTCTCATAATAACATGGTGTTTTGGGGAAGTTAAAACACAGATATCAATGAGCATCCTCAAGTTTTGCCCGTACAGACGCATGGGGCATCGTGGTTTGGCGCTTAACGCCCCACGAGCACGACCCGGAGAGCGCCACCGCTAAGTTGCATCGTGCTACTACTTGCAACGTGCTGAGTACTCGCCCTCCAGTTCATCACAATCACCATTACTGTCGTACAGCTATTTCTTATCACCGGGCCGTAGCTATGCGGAAGCAGCGCAAGAAAAGTTTCCTAGCCCTCATTGGGGAAACTAAATAAAGTGGCCTTGAGAGGCAAGGTTCCTTACCGGCAAACAGATGAAGTACCTCTACTGACCACAGCTCATGATGATGGTGTCCCGATGGAGACACCAGGGCTGCTACGACGAGAGCTTGCAATGAGCTCGACGACACACCCCGACCAAACTTGAAGCACTTGCACCAGGCGTGTTCGACACCAAGATGGACGTCCAGCTCCAGAACTTGAATGTCTGATCTTGGCGTACTTACAGACTACCGTAGTTTGACAGCTTATAATGGAGTGGAAGCTATCTTTTCTGCAACAACCGGTGCCTTCTCAGAGCAACTAAAGAAAGTAACGCCAAAATAGGGTTTTCCCGTGATTCGTCCTGCCGACAGACGTTTTGTGTTGGCAGCGGGACAGTGTACAGTACGAATGACTGTCAGCGGTCGTGCTTACCCAGTATGCTTCATTGTCCTGTGGCAATATTTTCGCGATGTCGTATTGGGCATGGATTCCCTTACCGAACAAAGGACAATCATCGACCTTCGTTCAAGACACATCTCTCTTTCTACGAAACAATCTGTATAGTCGAAGACAACTCTAGGGGGCCATGTCATCGTCAGTGTTCTAGATGAATAGGTCAGCATACTTCCGTGGTCAAGCGCCCAAATACTTGTAGGTGCAGGTAACACAGACGATATTGAAAGTGTGATTGAGGGTAACGCACAGTTCTTCTCTGACCGATAACTTGGCTACACCAGAGGCATCGCCTAATTGAAGAATGGACAAACCGGCTAAATAGTGGATACTTGCGCTGGTTGGTACTGCATTTTTGAAAGAAATATACTGCCTTTGTTCGCAAGGAGCGTTTCAGAAGGAATATAGAGCAGAGAGATAGGACAGAGCACACACTTACAACCTATTTGATCGCACAGATGGCGGCAATATATATACATTCAAGAGGGTGAGGAGATCACACACAGAAGAAAGAAAAAATAATGCCGCATACAACGGAGCACCTTCTTCTAGTCTTGAAACAGCAATTTAACTAAAATGATACTTGTATTCATTATCAAACAGATTGAGTGACGGAGCACTTGCACACTCAGTTCCTTCTTTACGAATCGAAAAAGCTTCAAGTCCACACGTGCCCTCTTGTCCCTATATCTTGTCATTACCTCTCATTCATCAAACTTCAGGGTGCTCGTGCAATTCTAACAGAGACATGCAATGTGGCTGCCCACGGATCCGCGCATCAAATATGCGTACTCCCTAAGGCGATCGTTCAGACAACACCCCGTCTGACCGATGTATTATCGACCACACAATAAATAAATCAAGTACACAACGCCTATAATATTTTCTAAAAACATCTTTGCGTGCTTCCTCTTGCAACCAACCCTTAAATATCTTTCGTAGTTAACTCTTTTACAAAGGGAGCTCAGATTGTTTTTGACGTGAGGACAACCTTTACCCAAGTATTTCTCAACGATTATTTTAGGCATTGCGAAACATTGTGCACCTAATGATTGGCAGAGAATTTCGGCTTTGTCTCGTCCTGGGATGCATGCCGTGCATTCTTGCCCTGCTTCAAGGCATTCAAAAGTTATTCTGCTATGCCTGAGAGCAGGTGATCAGGAAATAGTGGTTTCTTAAGTCTGTTAATTCGGCTGCTAGAACTGCTCTGAACCTGGTGATGACAAGACCTTGAAAATCATGCCATCATACATGATTTGGCAATTCCTCGCTTAACTAGCTTGGAGTGTGCAGAAATAAAGGGTAACAGGGCTTTCTTGGAGTGGTGAGTGTATGGCCAGCACACGTGTTCTGGCAGAAAGATAAGCTCTAGGTCTGAAAATCTAAGTCTGTTATTGTCAGGCAACTTCATCGTCAGCTGCAGATTAGTCACGTTCTCAGAAAAAAATGCTGAAACTCTTGTTGACATGCTGCCTTGCTTCACACCTTTCTGCACTAGAAAAGGATAAAATTCATTAACATAGCAGAATACCTTAACGGTATGTGCCTCAGCAAGCCTCACTTGTATGCGTTTGTCATAACGAGCTAATGAAATATCACTGAGGACTGGAGCAAAACATGACCCAATACACACGACCAGTCCT